>NC_081362.1:54710512-55330995 GCF_030684315.1 Stegostoma tigrinum
CCCTCCCGCCCCCTTCCCTCCTCCCTCCCTCCCGCCCCCTCCCTCCCTCCCTCCCTCCCGCCCCTTCCCTCCCTCCCTCCCGCCCCCTTCCCTCCCTCCCTCCCTCCCGCCCCCTTCCCTCCCTCCCTCCCTCCCGCCCCCTTCCCTCCCTCCCTCCCTCCCGCCCCCTTCCCTCCCTCCCTCCCGCCCCCTTCCCTCCCTCCCTCCGCCCCCTTCCCTCCCTCCCTCCCTCCCTCCCTCCCCTTCCCTCCCTCCCCCCCTCCCCCTTCCCTCCCTCCTCCCCCTTCCCTCCCTCCCTCTTCCGTCCCTCCCTCCCTCCCCCTTCCCTCCCTCCCTCTTCCGTCCCTCCCTCCCTCCCCCTTCCCTCCCTCCCTCCCCCTTCCCTCCCTCCCTCCCTCCCTCTTCCCTCCCTCCCTCCCCTTCCCTCCCTCCCTCCCTCCCCCTTCCCTCCCTCCCTCCCTCCCTCCCTCCCCCTTCCCTCCCTCCCTCCCTCCCCCTTCCCTCCCTCCCTCCCCCTTCCCTCCCTCCCTCCCGCCCCCTTCCCTCCCTCCCTCCCGCCCCCTTCCCTCCCTCCCGCCCCCTTCCCTCCCTCCCTCTCTCCCCTCCCTCCGTCTCTCCCGCCCCCTTCCCTCCCTCCCTCCCGCCCCTTCCCTCCCTCCCCCCCGCCCCCTTCCCTCCCTCCCCCCCGCCCCCTTCCCTCCCTCCCCCCCGCCCCCTTCCCTCCCTCCCCCTTCCCTCCCTCCCCCTTCCCTCCCTCCCTCCCGCCCGCCCCCTTCCCTCCCTCCCTCCCGCCCCCCTTCCCTCCCTCCCGCCCCCCTTCCCTCCCTCCGCCCCCTTCCCTCCCTCCCTCCCGCCCCCTTCCCTCCCTCCCTCCCGCCCCCTTCCCTCCCTCCCTCCCGCCCCCTTCCCTCCCTCCCTCTCTCCCCTCCCTCCCTCCCTCCCGCCCCCTTCCCTCCCTCCCTCCCGCCCCCTTCCCTCCCTCCCCCCCGCCCCCTTCCCTCCCTCCCCCCCGCCCCCTTCCCTCCTCCCCCCCGCCCCCTTCCCTCCCTCCCCCCCGCCCCCTTCCCTCCCTCCCCCCCGCCCCCTTCCCTCCCTCCCCCCCCGCCCCCTTCCCTCCCGCCCCCCCGCCCCCTTCCCTCCCGCCCCCCCGCCCCCTTCCCTCCCGCCCCCTTCCCTCCCCCCCGCCCCCTTCCCTCCCTCCCCCCCGCCCCCTTCCCTCCCTCCCCCCCGCCCCCTTCCCTCCCTCCCCCCCGCCCCCTTCCCTCCCTCCCCCCCCGCCCCCTTCCCTCCCTCCCCCCCGCCCCCTTCCCTCCCTCCCCCTTCCCTCCCTCCCTCCCTCCCCTTCCCTCCCCCTTCCCTCCCCCTTCCCTCCCCCTTCCCTCCCCCTTCCCTCCCTCCCTCCCTCCCTCCCTCCCCCTTCCCTCCCTCCCTCCCTCCCCCTTCCCTCCCTCCCTCCCTCCCCTTCCCTCCCTCCCTCCCTCCCCCTTCCCTCCCTCCCTCCCTCCCCCTTCCCTCCCCCTTCCCTCCCTCCCTCCCCCTTCCCTCCCTCCCTCCCTCCCCCTTCCCTCCCTCCCTCCCTCCCCCTTCCCTCCCTCCCCCTTCCCTCCCTCCCCCTTCCCTCCCTCCCTCCTCCCCCTTCCCTCCCTCCCTCCCTCCCCCTTCCCTCCCTCCCTCCCTCCCCTTCCCTCCCTCCCCCTTCCCTCCCTCCCTCCCTCCCCCTCTCCCCCTTCCCTCCCTCCCTCCCTCCCCCTTCCCTCCCTCCCTCCCTCCCCCTTCCCTCCTCCCTCCCTCCCCCTTCCCTCCCTCCCCCTTCCCTCCCTCCCCCTTCCCTCCCTCCCTCCCTCCCCCTTCCCTCCCTCCCTCCCTCCCCCTTCCCTCCCTCCCTCCCTCCCCCTTCCCTCCCTCCCTCCCTCCCCCTTCCCTCCCTCCCTCCCTCCCTCCCTCCCCCTTCCCTCCCTCCCTCCCTCCCCCTTCCCTCCCTCCCTCCCTCCCCCTTCCCTCCCTCCCTCCCTCCCCCTTCCCTCCCTCCCTCCCTCCCTCCCTCCCTCCCTCCCCCTTCCCTCCCTCCCTCCCTCCCCCTTCCCTCCCTCCCTCCCTCCCCCTTCCCTCCCTCCCTCCCTCCCCCTTCCCTCCCTCCCTCCCTCCCCCTTCCCTCCCTCCCTCCCTCCCCCTTCCCTCCCTCCCTCCCTCCCCCTTCCCTCCCTCCCTCCTCCCCCTTCCCTCCCTCCCTCCCTCCCCCTTCCCTCCCTCCCCCTTCCCTCCCTCCCCCTTCCCTCCCTCCCCCTTCCCTCCCTCCCTCCCTCCCCCTTCCCTCCCTCCCTCCCTCCCCTTCCCTCCCTCCTCCCTCCCTCCCTCCCCCCCTCCCTCCCCCCCTCCCCCCCTCCCTCCCTCCCTCCCTCCCTCCCTCCCTCCCCCCCTTCCTCCCTCCCTCCCTCCCTCCCCCCCTTCCTCCCTCCCTCCCCCCCTTCCTCCCTCCCTCCCTCCCCCCTTCCTCCCTCCCTCCCTCCCCCCTTCCTCCCTCCCTCCCTCCCCCCCTTCCTCCCTCCCTCCCTCCCTCCCCCCCTTCCTCCCTCCCTCCCTCCCCCCCTTCCTCCCTCCCTCCCTCCCCCCCTTCCTCCCTCCCTCCCTCCCCCCCCTTCCTCCCTCCCTCCCTCCCCCCCCTTCCTCCCTCCCTCCCTCCCCCCCCTTCCTCCCTCCCTCCCTCCCCCCCCTTCCTCCCTCCCTCCCTCCCCCCCCTTCCTCCCTCCCTCCCTCCCCCCCCTTCCTCCCTCCCTCCCTCCCCCCCCTTCCTCCCTCCCCCCCCTTCCTCCCTCCCTCCCTCCCCCCCCTTCCCTCCCTCCCTCCCTCCCCCCCTTCCCTCCCTCCCTCCCTCCCCCCCCTTCCCTCCCTCCCTCCCTCCCCCCCCTTCCCTCCCTCCCTCCCTCCCCCCCCTTCCCTCCCTCCCTCCCCCCCCTTCCCTCCCCCCCCTCCCCCCCCTTCCCTCCCCCCCCTTCCCTCCCTCCCCTTCCCTCCCTCCCCCCCCCCTTCCCTCCCTCCCCCCCCCCTTCCCTCCCTCCCCCCCCCTTCCCTCCCTCCCCCTTCCCTCCCCCTTCCCTCCCCCCCTTCCCTCCCTCCCCCTTCCCTCCCTCCCCCCCTCCCTCCCTCCCCCTCCCCCCCTCCCTCCCTCCCCCTCCCCCCCTCCCTCCCTCCCCCTTCCCTCCCTCCCTCCCTCCCCCTTCCCTCCCTCCCTCCCTCCCCCTTCCCTCCCTCCCTCCCGCCCCCTTCCCTCCCTCCCTCCCGCCCCCTTCCCTCCCTCCCTCCCGCCCCCTTCCCTCCTCCCTCCCGCCCCCTTCCCTCCCTCCCGCCCCCTTCCCTCCTCCCTCCCGCCCCCTTCCCTCCTCCCTCCCGCCCCCTTCCCTCCCTCCCTCCCGCCCCCTTCCCTTCCTCCCTCCCGCCCCTTCCTTCCCTCCCTCCCGCCCCCTCCTTCCCTCCCTCCCGCCCCCTTCCCTTCCCTCCCTCCCGCCCCCTTCCCTTCCCTCCCTCCCTCCCCCTTCCCTTCCCTCCCTCCCCCTTCCCTTCCCTTCCCTCCCCCTTCCCTTCCCTTCCCCCGCCCCCTTCCCTTCCCTCCGCCCCCTTCCCTTCCCTCCGCCCCCTTCCCTTCCCTCCGCCCCCTTCCCTTCCCTCCCTCCCGCCCCCTTCCCTTCCCTCCCTCCCGTCCCCTTCCCTCCCTCCCGTCCCCTTCCCTCCCTCCCTCCCCCTTCCTTCCCTCCCTCCCCCTTCCTTCCCTCCCTCCCTCCCTCCCGCCCCCTTCCCTCCCTCCCTCCCTCCCCCTTCCCTCCCTCCCTCCCTCCCCCTTCCCTCCCTCCCTCCCTCCCCCTTCCCTCCCTCCCTCCCCCTTCCCTCCCTCCCTCCCCTTCCCTCCCTCCCTCCCTCCCCCTTCCCTCCCTCCCTCCCTCCCCCTTCCCTCCCTCCCTCCCTCCCCCTCCCTCCCTCCCTCCCTCCCCCTTCCCTCCCTCCCTCCCTCCCCCTTCCCTCCCTCCCTCCCTCCCCCTTCCCTCCCTCCCCCTTCCCTCCCTCCCCCTTCCCTCCCTCCCTCCCTCCCCCTTCCCTCCCTCCCTCCCTCCCCCTTCCCTCCCTCCCTCCCTCCCCCTTCCCTCCCTCCCTCCCTCCCCCTTCCCTCCCTCCCTCCCTCCCCCTTCCCTCCCTCCCTCCCTCCCTCCCTCCCCTCCCTCCCCCTTCCCTCCCTCCCTCCCTCCCCCTTCCCTCCCTCCCTCCCTCCCCCTTCCCTCCCTCCCTCCCTCCCCCTTCCCTCCCTCCCTCCCTCCCCCTTCCCTCCCTCCTCCCTCCCCCTTCCCTCCCTCCCTCCCTCCCCCTTCCCTCCCTCCCTCCCTCCCCCTTCCCTCCCTCCCTCCCTCCCCCTTCCCTCCCTCCCTCCCTCCCCCTTCCCTCCCTCCCCTTCCCTCCCTCCCCCTTCCCTCCCTCCCCTTCCCTCCCTCCCCCTTCCCTCCCTCCCTCCCTCCCCCTTCCCTCCCTCCCTCCCTCCCCCTTCCCTCCCTCCCTCCCTCCCTCCCTCCCCCCCTCCCTCCCCCCCTCCCCCCCTCCCTCCCTCCCTCCCTCCCTCCCTCCCTCCCCCCCTTCCTCCCTCCCTCCCTCCCTCCCCCCCCTCCCTCCCTCCCTCCCCCCCTTCCTCCCTCCCTCCCTCCCCCCCTTCCTCCCTCCCTCCCTCCCCCCCTTCCTCCCTCCTCCCTCCCCCCCTTCCTCCTCCCTCCCTCCCCCCCTTCCTCCCTCCCTCCCTCCCCCCCTCCCTCCCTCCCTCCCTCCCCCCCTCCCCCCCTCCCTCCCTCCCTCCCTCCCCCCCTTCCTCCCTCCCTCCCTCCCCCCCCTTCCTCCCTCCCTCCCTCCCCCCCTTCCTCCCTCCCTCCCTCCCCCCCCTTCCTCCCTCCCTCCCTCCCCCCCTTCCTCCCTCCCTCCCTCCCCCCCCTTCCTCCCTCCCTCCCTCCCCCCCCTTCCTCCCTCCCTCCCTCCCCCCCCTTCCTCCCTCCCTCCCTCCCCCCCCTTCCCTCCCTCCCTCCCTCCCCCCCCTTCCCTCCCTCCCCCCCCTTCCCTCCCTCCCTCCCCCCCCTTCCCTCCCTCCCTCCCTCCCCCCCCTTCCCTCCCTCCCTCCCCCCCCTTCCCTCCCCCCCCTCCCCCCCCTTCCCTCCCCCCCCTTCCCTCCCCCCCCTTCCCTCCCCCCCCTTCCCTCCCCCCCCTTCCCTCCCCCCCCTTCCCTCCCTCCCCTTCCCTCCCTCCCCCCCCCCTTCCCTCCCTCCCCCCCCCTTCCCTCCCCCTTCCCTCCCCCCCCCTTCCCTCCCTCCCCCTTCCCTCCCTCCCCCTTCCCTCCCCCTTCCCTCCCTCCCCCCCTCCCTCCCTCCCCCTCCCCCCCTCCCTCCCTCCCCCTCCCCCCCTCCCTCCCTCCCCTTCCCTCCCTCCCTCCCTCCCCCTTCCCTCCCTCCCTCCTCCCCCTTCCCTCCCTCCCTCCCTCCCCCTTCCCTCCCTCCCTCCCTCCCCCTTCCCGCCCCCTTCCCTCCCTCCCTCCCGCCCCCTTCCCTCCCTCCCTCCCGCCCCCTTCCCTCCCTCCCTCCCGCCCCTTCCCTTCCCTCCCTCCCGCCCCCTTCCCTTCCCTCCCTCCCGCCCCCTTCCCTTCCCTCCCTCCCTCCCCCTTCCCTTCCCTCCCTCCCCCTTCCCTTCCCTTCCCTCCCCCTTCCCTTCCCTTCCCCCCGCCCCCTTCCCTTCCCTCCGCCCCCTTCCCTTCCCTCCGCCCCCTTCCCTTCCCTCCGCCCCCTTCCCTTCCCTCCCTCCCGCCCCCTTCCCTTCCCTCCCTCCCGTCCCCTTCCCTCCCTCCCGTCCCCTTCCCTCCCTCCCTCCCCCTTCCTTCCCTCCCTCCCCCTTCCTTCCCTCCCTCCCTCCCTCCCGCCCCCTTCCCTCCCTCCCTCCCGCCCCCTTCCCTCCCTCCCTCCCGCCCCCTTCCCTCCCTCCCTCCCTCCCTCCCTCCCTCCCTCCCGCCCCCTTCCCTCCCTCCCGCCCCCTTCCCTCCCTCCCCCGCCCCCTTCCCTCCCCCCGCCCCCTTCCCTCCCCCCCGCCCCCTTCCCTCCCCCCCGCCCCCTTCCCTCCCCCCCGCCCCCTTCCCTCCCCCCCGCCCCCTTCCCTCCCCCCCGCCCCCTTCCCTCCCCCCCGCCCCCTTCCCTTCCCCCCGCCCCCTTCCTTCCCCCCGCCCCCTTCCTTCCCCCCGCCCCCTTCCTTCCCCCCGCCCCCTTACTTCCCCCCCGTCCCCTTCCCTCCCTCCCTCCCCCCGCCCCTTTCCCTTCCCCGCTTCCCCCCCCTACCCACACACCCCCCTTCCCCCCCCCCCACCCACACCACCCCCTCTTTCCCCCCCCCTCCCCCCACAGGAATAAGGCAGGAACTGGATACTGATTGTGGATGATCAGCCATGATCATAATGAATGGTGGTGCTGGCTCGAAGGGCCAAATGGCCTACTCCTGCACCTATTGTCTATTCTTCCTTTCATTCGTTACAATTTGCTGTTCTGGGTGGCTCACTCACCCTTGATCCTGCAAACTCCTTGAACCAATGCCCTTTGTCCCCTTGTCTCCAGCTGTCCTGTTAACATCCAGTCCCCTAACTCCCATGATGAATTGTTCATGCTGAACGTCATTTCCTACTCTGCAGGGTGTGGTTGTGCTGACCTGTGTACTCCTGTTACACTTGTCTTTCCATTGCCTTCAATCCCTGCACGTTCCAATCATCCTGTAATGCATATCCGTCCATGATTCATCTCCTCTGGCATCTGGCTTGCCTCCCAACCCATGCTGGCTCTCGTCCACAGTCCGCCCCAGCCCCTGCCCCACCTGTGCACCACTCTCCTGTCTCTTACCTCTTTTTTTCCCCTAAACCCAATCATATGCCTTTTCCAAATAAATTTCCAGTAGCCTACTGAACTCTATCAAAGAGGAAAATAATTGTAGTTTCGTAAAAAATGTGTTTATCTTTTAAAAAGTTTTTTTTGTTGAACAGAGTTAGCTTCCATAGAGAATTTCTTGTTAGGTATGACCTGAAAAAAGACCTTGATTATATGCAGGAAATGATCTCTGATAACGGTGATTAATCATCCATCTGGTTTTGCTGTTGAGGCAGGCACTGAAAAGTAGAGAAATTGAACATAAGCTCCTATAGTTGGGAATTCTTTGGCTGTGGTGACAACTTAAGGATCCAGGTTGCATTGAGTTAGTTAGTAGGCTTGTACTTCAGAGCTGAATCGTGTTCTGCAGTGTCTGTACCCCTTTTGTATATTGTTAAATTCCAATGGAGTGATGAATGAATGTTATATTTGTGTTGTTCCCCTGCTGCTGTTCTCACCCCCTCCAACCCAGCCTCCCAAAGGCAAAATGCAACTGGGTGGTGGATTGCATCAGATGCCCCTGGTATACTGAGGAAATAAAAGCAGAGGCTTCTTAATAATCATTAAATAGAATATCAATGTTTGAGAGATAGGATGTCCTGACACAGTCAAGGTGAAAGCTGGGCACTTTTGGGGTTAAGAAATAATAGAAGTGTCATTGAATTACTGCATGCATTCCATCGGCCACTAGCTGCCAGGGAAGGTCTAGTGGAGAAAGTTTGCCAGGAAATTATAAACATGGAAGACTGATGGAATAACAATCATGGACAATGTTATTGATGTTCCAGTTTCAATTTGAGCATTTAATGTGCCGAGTAGCGAGGGGCATCTGTTTCTGAAGAATGTTGAGGAGAAATTTGGGCATCAGTCTCTTTCTGACCAAGATCTTGGGAACTGGTTCTCGAGAATGAGGCAATGAAGTGGTTTAATTGTTAATAAGGGTATATTTAGGAAACAATAATTATACTATTGTAACATTTGAATTAGCTATGAAAAAAAACAAGGAACAATTTAGAGTAAAAATACATAATTGGAGAAGGGCTAAATTCAGTGTAGTGAAAACATACCACTGTTGAGCAAATTAGGAGCAATGGACTGGCAGGTGAAACAATTTTTAAAATAAGTATTGCTATCAAAATTGAGAACATTCAAGTAGAGTAGAGGTACATGTTGGGTAGAAGTGAGCCAACAAAGCTAGAGCCCATCTGGATGATGAAAAAGATTTGAGGGTAAGGTGATGCAGGAAAAAGGAGCTTGTGACAGATGTCAGGCTCACAATACAAATGAGAACCAGTTGACGGAGGTTCGGATGGGTAGTGAGTAAAGAAATAAATAAGGTGGAGAGATTGAGAAGAAACCACTTAACATAAAGAGGAAACAAATCTTTTTATTGGCGTGTTAGGCTGATTGGGGACAGGAGACATGGCTAAGTACTAATAAAAATACTTTGCCTCTGTGTTTATCAAGGAAGGAAATGCTGCCAAAATTCTAGTGAAGGAGGTGGTGATTGACATTTGCACAGGCTGAGACTTAATAGCATAGGTATTAGTAAAGTAATAACAAGTAAATATAATAACCCAACAGGACCAATTGAGATGCTCCTGAGGAAGCTGAAGGAAGTGTGGACGAAAATTGTGGAAGTTCTGGTCATAATATTGTAATCCTCCTTACTGGAGACTTGCACATTTTTCACCTCTTGATGAAAGGGTGTAAGGATAAAATGCAGGAACGTGGGCCGACCGATTTAACCTTGGAGATGTGAAAACTTTTATAAAAGAGAAACTTAGACAAAATTAATAGTCACTTGGATAAGGTTGAATTAGTTGTGGAAAGTTAGCAAGTATTTAAGACATTATTTGAAGTGATAGAGACAAAATTTACAGGAGAACTTTTTTTTGGCAAAGTAGTCAAAAAATTGAAAAAGCTGATTTCACATGATTTGCAGAAGCAGCAAAGGTGGAAAAGTCTTTTTTTTGCATGGATTGCTTAGCATTTCAAATTTCTGAGAAGCTAGTGGAGGCAAATTCATTGTACAGAGTCATGGGTGATGCGGGGGAGTGGGACTTTTTGTGGTGCCATTGCAGAGAGCTGGTGAGAATTTGACAGGCTGTTGTTCTAGAGGCTGATTGGCTGTTTCCTGTGCAATGTTTGACAATCATTCTGTGATAATCTGAAATTACCTGTCAGAAATGTCATCTTTTGTGCAGCCACCCTTCATAGCAGTAGAATAGGACTTCAAAGAAATTCTGACTTTTCAGTAAGAAAATTTACAATGACAGTCTTAAAGTGACTTGTCTTCAGTTTAAATATTATTAGGAAGTGAGATTAACAAGGTGTGAGTAAAACAAGCAAAATGTTCTAGTCAGTTTATAAAACTTGGTGTTTCTATCAAAGCAATAAAATCTTGAAACCTTCACCTTTTTGGAATCATGCAAACAAGATAGACCACATGTTCTTGATTGAAATCTCCCAATTTAGAAATTTAACTCTACAGAGCCCTTTGGCTTTTGTATAGCAGTCTGGTCAGAAGGAAAATGAGAAAACTGATTAAGGGATGACCAAATTATTTTCCTTCAAAGTGAACTTCAAGGGCACATTTAAAGATTGTAGGAACTGCTGATGCTGGAGTCTGACATAAAAAGGTGTGGAGCAGGAGGAGCACTGCAGGCCAGGCAGCATCAGAGGAGCAGGAAAGTTGATGTTTCAGGTTTTCTGAAGAAGGGCTTTCATATGGATTTTCTGGTTTAAAACTTCCATACACCTACAATGAACTAACATGGCGAGTTGTGGATGAGTGATTTTCCCTGTGTCAATCTGTAAAAAAAAATTATTTGCTTCCAGTGCTGCTTAAGCAATGCACATAAATGGAGGTTGGACAATTCTGTTTCAAATTTTATTTACATACCAACCGGGAATGTAAAGTTTTTGAGACCTAATGAAGTCAAATCTGCTGTGCTATAAAACAATTTTCATTAATTAGCAATATGATTTGGTAAAATATACTGAAAACAAAGATAATCTAAAAGGATCTGCAACTGTCAGAATTCTGTCACAATTTAACAACCGCTTGCAATGTGTCACAGTTTCTGTGTATATCTTACTAAATTTTAAAAAATTTACTCTTAACTTTAACCCTAATGTAGTGGGTCGGCTGTGTGATCACCAGTGCAAGTAGTTGTGGGTTAATTTTATGGTCCTGAACCATGCATGATGTAGCAACTGTCAGCAGAGAAGCAATTTAATTTATTTACAGTAACCATCGTTTTTGCTGCAATACCAGTTCAAAATGCTGGGAATAGTCCATAATACTCAATTAGTTTTGCCAAATTTATATTTTTGGCAAAAATGGTAACATTTTAGACAATGCAGGCAGTAAATTCTCCGAGTGGGGTTTTTCAGAGTCTACAGAGTTGTCAAAGTCCTCATTAGCTGGTTGATTCTTAGCAGCACAAAATTATTAACTTGTAAATTGACTTGTGTTCAGATGTTTGTACAAGTGTAATGAAAATTATCAGTTTTCAGAGGATTATGCTGTTTTCTTGGATTGTTCATAAGGGAGGATATAAATGGGTTTTGATGGAAGAGACCAATATAATTTGCTATTGCTGTTGCGCAAGTTTTGGGGATCTAATCCAGCACTACCTTTAATGGTTTCGCTGCAAAACATCCATTGGCAGTTGGAATTTGTTCTTTCTGTTATTGTCTTGATTAATACATAACATAGTTCAAGTGTATTAAATAGAATGATGGATGCTGTGGTAGAGTTTTCAAGAGGATTTTTTTGGCAAAATCATCCACAGAACATCGGATTCACTGGTTAGGATAGCCTTTGTTGTTTGTCCCTAATTGCCCTTGAGGACATTCTGGTGAGCTGCTGCCTTGAGCAATTATAGTCAGCAATTACAGTTTCAAGTCAGGGCAGTGTGTGGCATGAAGGGTTGCTTGCGGTTTCTAGTGATCCCATGCATCTGCTGACCCTATCCTTGAGGTTGCACATTTGAAAGGTGTTGTCTCAGGAATGTTTGTGAGTTGTTGCAGAATATTCTGCAGATGGTACACACAGTTGTTACTGAATCTGGTGAATGGAGTGAAAATGTTGAAGATGTTAAATAACGTGCCAATCAAGTGGGTTGCTTTGTTCTATATGGTGTTGAGCATCTTGTGTGTTGTTGGAACTGGACCTGTTTCAGACAAGTGAAAAGTACTGCGTCACACTCCTGACTTACATCTTGTAAATTGTGGACAGG
This sequence comes from Stegostoma tigrinum, assembly GCF_030684315.1. Classification (NCBI taxonomy): domain Eukaryota; kingdom Metazoa; phylum Chordata; class Chondrichthyes; order Orectolobiformes; family Stegostomatidae; genus Stegostoma; species Stegostoma tigrinum. Next base: position 54,721,677 of record NC_081362.1, read on the forward strand.
ATTTGGAAAGTCCAGAATTCTCAGCCTCTGATCTGCTCTTACAGCCATAGCATTTATGTGGCTGGCCCAGTTTAGTTTGTGGGCAATGATAAATTGCAGCATATTGGTAGTGGGAGTGAATTCGGCATTAGTAATGTTACTGAGTATCAGGGCCATGGTTAAGTTGTTTTGTTGGAATTCGTCATTGCCTGGTGCTTGTATGGTATGAATGTTACTTGCTGCTTAGGAGCCGAAGCCTGAATTTGTCCAGGTCTTCCTGCAATTGCACGTGGACTGCTTAAGTATCCGAGAAGTCAAAAGTGGTATTGAACATTGTGCAATCATCAGTGTACATTCCTGCTTCAGAACTTTGATAGAGGGAAGGTCATTGATGACACAATTGAAGAGGTTTGGGCCTAGGACACTACCCTAAGGAACTAGGGGTCTCTTAGGCACCTACCTTTAAGCCAGGAGGCTGGGTTCAAGTTCCACATGCTCCGTAGGTGCATCTCTGCACAGGCAGATTAAAAAATATGCACCTTGAGGAATCCCTGCAAAGATGTTCTGTGGCTGAAATGACTGACCTCATAATTCGTACACATCTTCCTTTGTACTAGGCATGAATCCAGCCAGTGGAAATTTCTTCTCCTGGCTTCCACTTACTCCAGTTTTGTTAGGGCTCGTTGACGCTGAGTCAAACACTGTTTTGATGTTGAGGGCAATCACCTTCACTTTCCTGTTTGAGTTCAGTTTTTTTTCTCTTTTGTGGCCCATCAACAAATATCAGAAAGATGAGCCTTGTCATGCCAGTGAACATTTCAGGAGGAAAGTAAGTTGATATTTAAATGAGTATTGAATAAAAATGGCTATTTCCAAGTGCCCAGTTGCAGAGCGAACCGATGAAGACTATTTCTTCTCTTTTTTAGTTTCAGAAGCAAACTCCTTTTCGCTAGAAAGCGTGAGGAATCCTGGAGAGCCAAGGAGTTGAGTTTAACTGTTGCTGACCTTGGTTCACTTCTGGACATGCTGTCAACATGTGAATAGAGGTGGAGGTCGGATAGGGTAGATGTGTTCAGCCCAATCCAGCTTGCTCACCCACCACTCTAGTCACTTCCAAGCTTTGGGACGTTTATTAATGAATACCTTTGAGGAGTGAAATCCATAGTTATGATGGGAGGTCATCGCTGGAATTTGATTAGCCAACTGGAAGGTCCTGAACAAATTGCCAATGGGCAATGCTGCAGGCAATTCAAACATGGTAGTGAAAAGATGTTCAGTCTAAAAGTATTCAGGGAAGTAAAACAGTTTCTGGAAAAGGAAATTTCATAAAATCCCTACAGCCTGGAAGCAGGCCATTTAGCCCATCAAGGCACACTGATATTCTGAAAAACATACCATCCAGACCCACCCTCTACTCTTTCCCTGCATTTCCCAACCTTGACATTATGGGCAGTGTAGCATAGCAAATCCACCTAACCTGCACATCTTTGGACTGTGGGAGGAAACCAGAACACCCAGAGAAAGCCCAGCAGATATGGGGAAAATGTGCAAACTCCACACAGATGGTTGCCTGAGGCTGGAATCAAATCCGGGTCCCTGGTGCTGTGAGGCAGCAGTGCTAACCACTAAGCTACTGTGCTGCCCCATCTCTTTCATTCTCCCAAGGCTGACTGACACTGCGTGACCACCCCTGGTCAATGGCCTGAAGCCAATCACTGCTGACAACTTGACTCTCTCACCCTTGGCCACAGTCAAATGTCAGCATGTCCCCCTGTCCCCCCACCACCACCCGCCCACCCACCAACCATTGACTGACTCATACCCCATGTTCCAGTGCTAACTCGGTGTGCTGTACTCTACCCCACCACCCTCCAGGCAGTGCGTGCACACGCACGCACGCCCCAACTCTCATTCTCTTAGTCAAACCAGTGTATCATTGAAACCTTCCACTCACCCGTTGTGTCAGACCACTGGCTCAGTTTTTTAAAAAATCAATCCTCTGCTTGCTGCTGTTCCAATCTAAGACACTTTCTCTTTTGCATTTGCTTTGATGGATTCACTGATGAGTTCCATGCAAAACATACTAAAATTTATATCAGACATTGGCCTGGGATGCTGCTCAGGATATTTCGGTGGCTCGCATTCTGGCTTGCAGGCTCCCTGCTTGACAAACCTACAGTAGAGGGTCTATAGATAGATTTCATTTTCTGCTCAAGTGAGCTAATCATAACAGGCAGTAGAAGCATTTCTAAAAATTCTGACTTAGTTATAGTGATATTAAAGAATTACCTACTTGTTATCACAGCTAAGTAATGATAACATACTATTGTAGAATGAATGGGATCAAGAGTATTTTAGTTAATTGTAAAATCAATGAGTTCCAAAACAGTGCAGGTTAAATCTAATGAACACAATTATGCTACATTTTATGCAGCCTTTGATCAGGCAGACAAATAATAGGCCAGTTCACAAAGTGTTCGTTAATGTGTATCAATAACTGAAACATTTATCAATTGTTCATTTGACCTAAAACCACACAACGCATGGAATGCATTAATTTCTTGGACACCACAGCATTTTATTTGACGGAAGGCCACAAATGTAAGTTAACAACCAATGATTTTTTTCCTAAGAAGTGGGCACCTACCTCTACACACACAACCAGCATCCTAAACACATCTGCAAACTAATGAGATCAAGTGAATGCCTTTGCATTGCCTATGGGCAAAGCTGGAAGATTTTAACCAAGATCCCACAGTCCAAAAATGTGCAGGCTAGGTGGATTGGACATGCTAAATTGCCCGTAGTGTTCAGGGTTATGGGAGGATGGGCCTGGATGGGATGCTTCAAAGGGCGGTGTGGACTTGTTGGGCCAAAGGGCCTGTTTCCACACTGTAGGGAATCTAATCTAAATTATTACCCTTTAAGTTGCATTTCAGATGTCAGTCTCTTTATGACATGCTCCTCGTGACAGTGGCGTCCACTGCATTTTTTTTAGTCATAGTCTAACTTCTGAACATTTACAATCTTAAAGTAGAATTGTGCTACTCCCCGCTCTCCCTTGCAACTTCCTCTCTTCTCACCCCTTTTGCTGTCATCTCCATCTCCCCCACAGCCTTGGTTGCACCCATGATGGTGTTTTCCAGGGCATTTGGGAGCTTCAGATTATGAACATGCACTTTTCTATTTTGAGCCTTGTATCCCATCACTGAGGTTAAATTGTGTAGCCTGTGATTGCTTGACTTCTGTTTACACTCTTATTCTGAAAAGGTTGAAATATTTGCAATTCTCTAATCCTATGACGCACAACCTCCCCAGTGAGTTTGTGAACGACTGGAAAATCATGGCTCATAATTCCACAATTTCCACTCTCACTTCTGTCCATATTGTTAGATGCCTTGTCAATATTAAGTACGCAAAGGCAGAGGTATTGGGTAGATTATCAGCTTTGAACCCCTGAAGCATCTCAACTACCTCCTCTGCCTCTGTAACCTTAAGAGCAGGTTCTTCCTTGTGAAAGACAAGTGCCAAGTATATTTCAAATCTGTTTAATTCCTCTCACAAGCTGCATGTGTAAATATTCTTTTTAGTTCTTAATTAGCCTAATTAGATCATTCTCATACAGCATGGAAACGGTCCCATCAGTCGAACCTGTCCATGCCAACCAACTTTCCTTAACTGAAGTAGTCTCGTTAGCCTGTGTTTGGCCCATGTCCCTCTAAACCTTTCCTATCCATGTACCTGTCCACATGTCTTTCAAATGTTGTAATTGTACCTGCCTCTACCACTTTATCAGGCAGCGCCTTCCAGATATGCACTGCCTTCTGTATGGGAAAAAGTTATCCCTCAGGTCCCGCTTAAACCTTTCCACTGTTGCCTTAAACATATGCCCTGTAGTTTTGGATTCCCTTACCCTCTGGAAGAGATATCGGCTAGTCACTTTATTTATGACCTTTATGATTTTATATATCTTTATAAGGTCACCCTTCACCCATGAGCATTCCAGGGAAAACATGTCCCAGCCTATACAGCCTCACCTTAGAATTCAAACCTTCCTGACTTGGCAATGTCCTTGTAAATCTTTTTCGCACCGTTTCCAGTTTAAGAACATCCTTCCAAGAGCAGTACTGCACATGGCGTCCCGACTCCTGTACTCAATGTGCTGACTGATGAAGGCAAGCATGCCGAATGCTGCCTGCACTATCTTGTCGACCTGTGAATTCACTTTCGAGGAATTATTATCTTCACCCCTAGATCTCACTGTTTGGCTTATGCTTTTATCACTCTTTTTCTACCTTAATGCATACAGAAGATTTTGGATGCCCTTTTTGTAAGCTGTCGTTTTGCTTCTCTGATTTTACTCCACAGTTCCTGTCAACCTTCTATAATCAGCCTAATACTGATGTTATCAACCTGACATTGATTCATAAGAATACCTATCCTTATTCATCTGAATTGCTTTCTCTTTTGCCATCTAGGGAGTTCTAGATTTGTTTGTCTTTAGCTTTTCTTTCCTACATGTGCTCAAACTATCACAGCTTTAAAAGCAGCCCATTGGTCAATGCATTTTTTTGTCAGCTTTGTCTCCAATTTATCTGAACCAGGTGTGTTTTTTACCTAATTAAGTTAGCTTTTCCCTGTTAATTATTTTTACTCTGGATTTTCCCTTGACTTTTCCAGAGTCAGTCTAATGTCATGATATAGTTCATGCAGTGACCATTACTTTCCTAATCACCTAATTTCTGAGAACCAGGTCTAGCAGTGCCTCCTTTCCAGTTGGACTGTGAGCATACTGTGATCTGAAATTCTTCTGAAAACACTATAGGAGCTCCTTCCTGTCTATGCCCATTACTGCTATTTCAGCTTATGTTTGTGTAATTTAAGTCTGCTACTGTAAGTATGTAATTCTTTTACTTCTGTGTAATTATCTTGCCATTTTTTTCTACTCGGTCTTTCCTTTCAGTTGGTAGTCTGTACACAACACCAAGAAATGTAATTGCACCTTTTTGTTCCATTTTTACAACAAAATAGATCCTGGCCTTGGTTGATTTTGGATTCCTCACTTTCTAGTGCTACGGTGTTCTCTTTCATTCTGATAATCCTTTTTCACTATTTTCTGATCTTTCTTGAATACTTCACATATACGAAAATTTAATATCTGATCCTGTCCTTATTTGAACTAGCTCTCTATTCCAGCCACTGTAGTATACTTCCACGTAGCTGTTTTGGTTGGCAACTCAGCAATCTCATGGAACAGAGATAGTAGGAATTGCAGATGCTGGAGAATCTGATGTAACAAGGTGTAGAGCTGGACGAACACAGCAGGCCGAGCAGGAAAGCTGACGTTTCAGGCCTAGACCCTCCTTCAGAAATCTCCTGGAACACGCATGTGTTCACTGTGTTCAGTAGAAAACCTAGATGTGTATGCCACTACCATCATCGACTTCGGTAGCAAATGCTTGGAAGATTATGTATCAAAGTCATCAATCTGAATGTTCCCTGACTGCAAACCTTGGACGAACCAGGAAATCCACTCCCAACTGAAGAGCAGAAGTGCAGGTTTGAAGTTGAGTGACTTAGATCAATACATAAAATCCAGATATAACGTCCACAAAGTCATCACGGAGGTCAAGAGGCGGTTCCAGACCAAATTAGAGACCCAAACCTATCAAACAGACTCCTGCCTGTGGCAGAGCCAAAAAGACACAATGGTATGCAAAATGAAACAGTGTAAGATAGCGGACAATGACACATCCCTCCTTGACCTGCTCAGTGCTTTCTATGCTTGGCTTCAGCAGAACAGCCCCAGTGTGAAAATGCCTGCCCAACAGCCCAAACTGACCTGCTCCCTCTGTCACTGCTTCAGAAGTCAGACCAATCTTCCTGGGAGTCAACCCAAGGAAAGCGACTGATCCATACAGTGACCCTGGCCAATCACTCAGAATCTGTGCAGACCAATTGGCAGAGGTATTCACTGACATCTTCAAACTCTCCCTCCTACAAACCGAAGTCCCCACCTGCTTCAAGAAGACTACAGTCATCACTGTAGCCAAGAAAACACAAACAGTGTGCCTTAATGACTACTGCTCACTAACTCACACTTCAATAATCATGAAGTGCTTCGAGAGACTGGTCATGGCCCACGTCAGTTCCAGTTTCCTAACCTGCCTCAATCCCTGGCAGTTTGCCTACTGACATAAAAGACCCACAGAGAATGCCATATTCCTAGCCCTGCACTCATGCCTGGAATGACAGGACAACAAAGACATTTATGTCAGACTCCTGCTCTTCGACTGCAGATCTGACTTCAACACCATTAACCCCTCCAGACTGATCTCCACACCACGTGAGATAATGGGAACTGCAGATGCTGGAGAATTCCAAGATAATAAAATGTGAGGCTGGATGAACACAGCAGGCCAAGCAGCATCTCAGGAGCACAAAAGCTGACGTTTCGGGCCTAGACCCTTCATCTAGGCCCGAAACGTCAGCTTTTGTGCTCCTGAGATGCTGCTTGGCCTGCTGTGTTCATCCAGCCTCACATTTTATTATCCACACCATGTGACCTTGGTCTTGGCTCCGCCTTCTGCAACTGGACCCTCAGCCTTCTTACCAGGAGGCTGCAATCAGTGACGATAGGTAACTGCACCTCCTCCACAATAATGGCCCCACCAAGGATGCATCCTCAAACCCCTACTGTACTCCCTGTACCCCTGTGACTGTGTTGCCAAATTCCAAGTGAATGCCACCTACAAGTTTGCTCACGATGCTACCACTGTGGGACAGACATCTAACAACGAGTCAAAATACAGAAGGGAGATAGAGGGCTTGATGATGTGGTCCAATGAAAACAATTTGTCTTTCAATGTTGCCAAAACTAAGGAACTGATCATGGACTTCAGTAAAAAAAAAAGTAAAGTTTAAAAAAAAGTAAAAAAGAACACACCCCATTCACAGCAATGGAATGGATGTTGAGAGAGAGGAGAGCAGAGTGTTCCTTAGAGTGACAACTACTGACGACCTGTCCTGGACTTGACATGTGAACGCGACAGTCCAGAAGGCACAACAATGCCTCTTCTTCCTTAGGCAGCTCATGTGATTTAGCATGTCTATAAGGTCCCTCACCAACTTGTATGGATGCACCATTGAAAGCGTACTGTCTGGGTGCATATTGGCCTGGTGTGGCAACTGTTCTTCCCAGCACTGGAAGAAATTACAGAAGATAGTGTGTACAGCCCGTACCATCGCAGAAGCCGACCTTCCATCCACGGACTCCAATTATATGGCTCACTGCTGCAGAACGGCAGCCGACGTCATCAAAGACCCAATTGCACCCTGGTAATAACCTCCTACTACCACTTCTGTCAAGCAGATAGAGAAGGCTGAACATAAGTGCAAGCAGGTTCAGGAACAGCTTCTCTCCGGCCTTTACCAGACTGTCGAATGGACTTCGGCCTCAAACAACATAACCTGTACGCTCAGTCTTTTGATCTGTACCTCCTTTGCTTGCTGTGATCTGCCTCTACCGTTTGTAGACAAAGGTTTTCACTGTATTTCGGTAGACATGACAATAAAATTAAAATTAAATGTATACATAGTCAAGCTAATTTAGATCCCTACTTTTGCCTGACTGGAACCTACTTCATGGCGGAGTATTTCTTGTTCTAACACTGTATATTTCACCAGGTAGACTGCACACTTTGATACTCCTCTTTAACATTGTCTTCTAGTTCCCACATCCTTGCCAATTTGGTTTAAACCCTCCCAAATATCACTAGCAAACCACCCACAAGGAAATTAGACACAGCGTTATTTACATGTGACCAGCCTGGCTTGCACAGGTCCCAGGAAGCCCACCATACTGTACCATTTTTGCAGCTGTGCAGTCATCTGCTTTATTCTTTTGTCTTAATACTCACTTGCAAGTGGCACCATAAATAATTCAAAGATGTGTTGTTTTTTGTTTGTGTTAAAATTTCTGTTGACTAATATCCTACCACACTCCCTAAATTCTGACTTCAGGACCATTTCACTTCCACCTGACCTATGCTGCTGGTATCACTGTGGATCATTACTGCTCATTGCCCACCCTTTCTCCTAGGGATGTTTGCAGCCGCTCATTTATATGCTTTGCTCTGACACCCTGGCGTCAGTGTATTACATTGAATTTTTAGTTGTGCTCAGAGAAATACTTATCTGTTACCTTAAATGCCAAATCTGTCATCAGCATTGCTCTTCTAGTCTGCTGTGACCCCCTGTACAGCTGAACCAACTCTGGTGCCTTGGGCCTGACTGGTTGCACTGTACAGATGCTCAACGTCTTCCATCTCTGTTAATTTACTTCTGATTCAAAATCAGAAGCAGCAGAGTATACATCCTTATAACTGATAACAGAAAGGAATGTGGATGCTGGAGGTCTGAAACAAAAACAGAAATTGCTTGTGAAACTCAGCATTTCTGGCAGCATTTGTGTGGAGAAAGCAAACAACCTTTTGAGTCGCGTAACTTTTCATCAGAACTGATAGGGGATAGGAATATGTGGTATTTGTGCTGAAGACGAGATTGGTGGGGTGGGAGAAGAGGTGAGTGGATCAGTAGAGATGAATCCCACAGAGAAATGAAAGAGGAAGGCAGACAAAGGGATTAATGATAGTCAGCTAGGACGAGAGAAACTGAATAATTGATGCTGAGAGCCGAGTGTGGGATACAATTGGTATGCCGTTCTGAAAGCCACCCATGTCATGTAAGAATGGGGCTGAGTGTGGGTTGGCTGTGCTGTATCATGACAGGACCAGATATCAGAAATGAAGGTTCAAGCCATTTACCCTCAACAACAATCTCAAAGATACTCAAGCCTCAGTGAATGGCTAAACTGCTGCTTATTTAAAGTTCCTTCTTCAATTGGCATTGCAGTTCTTGTTTTTTTTTCTGGCCAGCATGTGCATGGACTCGATGCTAGGTTTTTTTGGTAATGTCTCTTCATGTGTTTCACATTTGGACAACTCAGATCATGAACTGATAGTATTTTAACATGTAGTATTTTGACGAAGAGCTGTATGGTGCCTTTTTGTGTATATTTGGGAATTGGGTTCTGCAATCCAATTCATTTGTTTGGCTGCTTGTTACCTTATTTGGGCGCCTATGGGTTCTGAGTGTTACTTCTGTTGATTTCTGTATGGCACCAGAGTTGGGGAAATGTTTTGTTTGAAAGTTTCAAGAAGTGATAAGGTTTTTCCTCTAACTAATGTACTAGCCCTTTTTGAAAGGCTTGATATGATGTTTGGAAGGACTTTGGAAGAAAGTTATTTTTTGTTGATGTTTCATCATTGTGCAGAATTTTGTTCCTTAAACTTTTAAAAACAAAACAACCAGGTAGTTATTTTTATGTCTGCAACCTTAGAATCATAGAATCCCCACAATGTGGAAGCAGACCATTTGGCCCATAGTGTCCACACTGACCCTTGGAAGAGCATCCCAACCAGATCCACCCCTGCATTTCCCACGGTGAATCTACCTACCCTGCACATCCCTTGACACTATGGGCAACTTAGCATGGTGTGTTCACCTACCCTGTACACCTTTGGACTGTAATGGGGGGGGGTAAAAGTGGAGCACCCAAAAGAAATCTACAGGGAGAATGTGCAAACTCCACAGTCACTTGCCCAATGGTGGAGTGGAACTCTGGTCCCTGGCATTGTGAGGCATCATTGCTAACCAATGAGCCACCATGCTATTCTTAGTTGACATCATCTGTGATTTGCCCTGCCCGACAACATCTGAAAGCTGTTTTCGATTTCTTGTATGTGTGTCATTACATGACACGGTGGCTAGTTTTTTTCAAATGGTCATGTCTTTATTTTTCCGCATGTTTATGCATATCGTAAAATCCAATTCGAGTGTCTTCATGTTTGTTTTTATTTAATACTTTGAACTATGATTTGTGAAATTTTATACTGCTGCTGAATGAGAGTCTTCAGGTTTCTGTCGGTTAGCATGTATCTGTTCGTTGGCTTTCTGCCTGTTGGAAGGACTTTGCTGTTTGCTATAAAAAATATCACTTCAAAGACAGGTGATTATTTTATCATGAAACATTTCTAAATCTGTGTGGTCTGATTATTTAGAATAGGTAACCAAATACAAAAATATGATTTATTTAGAGATGGAGCAAGTAAATCATTATTGTTCATCTCATCAAGAATTCTGGTATATATGGTATCTCACTGTTCAGTGTTACCCTTGAAGTAAGTTGAAAGCCCCGAGGAAAGGGCCTTGTAACCTTTTATGTATGTTTGGTAGGCGGTTGTATACCTAGTCTGGTTAATTCTGTTTCAAAGTCAATTTCTTCAATGCCTTCTGCCTTCAAGTGGAAAGCTGGAGCAACCTTGGCAGTGTTCGGTTAACATCTGTTTTCTGAAATAGGCCTCCAGAGTGCATTGATATTTGGTGAGTATTTTCTCAAATTTCCTGAAAAACATTGGTTAAAATTCTGGATGATAGCTGGCTATCCAGGTATATTATTAGAAAGCAATATAGGGAGCAGTTTCACTCCCTTTATTTTGGCACCTCTTCAGGTGCCAGCTATATATTCTGTAAGTCAGAAATGTGTACTGACTTCACATTAATATTAGAAGCAAAAATATATTAATATGATGCATAGTTTAGTTAATGCTTTGCAATCAAAACGTGGATTTATGCGTTGATGTCATCTTGGTGTTGAAGATAAAGATTGATGACCAAACACAAGTTACTTGTGGCAAGGAGACGCAGATTTGATTATTGAGAGATGCCCACAATGTTTATGGTTGGGCAAAATCTGGTAGTCTGTGATGACTATGCGCACCAAGTGTATTCATATTGGGAACTCTGATTAAGAGAATGATTGTGGGCACTGCCGCAGAATAGTACAGGTATTTGATCAGGATCAAGGATGTGAAAAGCTGACAAATTGTGATGGGGAGAACTCGGAATTGGGAGTTTCTGTTCATATTTAGGTGGAAATGAATAAGATTGTAAGGGGGTCAGTGTAAAAGGTTAATGTTACAGAGAAGAGATGAGAGCTTGGTAAAGGTGAGATCCGTAGTGTGGCCATGGCAATCTTGCCTCTCATAGAACATAGAACATAGAACATAGAACAGTACAGCACAGAACAGGCCCTTCAGCCCACAATGTTGTGCCGACCATTGATCCTCATGTATGCACCCTCAAATTTCTGTGACCATATACATGTCCAGCAGTCTCTTAAATGACCCCAATGACCTTGCTTCCACAACTGCTGCTGGCAACGCATTCCATGCTCTCACAACTCTCTGCGTAAAGAACCTGCCTCTGACATCCCCTCTATACTTTCCACCAACCAGCTTAAAACTATGACCCCTCGTGCTAGCTATTTCTGCCCTGGGAAATAGTCTCTGGCTATCAACTCTATCTATGCCTCTCATTATCTTGTATACCTCAATTAGGTCCCCTCTCCTCCTCCTTTTCTCCAATGAAAAGAGACCGAGCTCAGTCAACCTCTCTTCATAAGATAAGCCCTCCAGTCCAGGCAGCATCCTGGTAAACCTCCTCTGAACCCTCTCCAAAGCATCCACATCTTTCCTATAATAGGGCGCCCAGAACTGGACGCAGTATTCCAAGTGCGGTCTAACCAAAGTTTTATAGAGCTGCAACAAGATCTCACGACTCTTAAACTCAATCCCCCTGTTAATGAAAGCCAAAACACCATATGCTTTCTTAACAACCCTGTCCACTTGGGTGGCCATTTTAAGGGATCTATGTATCTGCACACCAAGATCCCTCTGTTCCTCCACGCTGCCAAGAATCCTATCCTTAATCCTGTACTCAGCTTTCAAATTCGACCTTCCAAAATGCATCACCTCGCATTTATCCAGGTTGAACTCCATCTGCCACCTCTCAGCCCATCTCTGCGTCCTGTCAATGTCCCGCTGCAGCCTACAACAGCCCTCTACACTGTCAACGACACCTCCGACCTTTGTGTCGTCTGCAAACTTGCTGACCCATCCTTCAATTCCCTCGTCCAAGTCATTAATAAAAATTACAAACAGTAGAGGCCCAAGGACAGAGCCCTGTGGAACTCCACTCACCACTGACTTCCAGGCAGAATATTTTCCTTCTACTACCACTCGCTGTCTTCTGTTGGCCAGCCAATTCTGTATCCAAGCACCTAAGTTCCCCTGTATCCCATTCCTCCTGACCTTCTGAATGAGCCTACCATGGGGAACCTTATCAAATGCCTTACTGAAGTCCATATACACCACATCCACAGCTCGACCCTCATCAACCTTTCTAGTCACATCCTCAAAAAACTCGATAAGGTTTGTAAGGCATGACCTACCCCTCACAAAGCCGTGTTGACTGTATTTGATCAAGCCATGCTCTTCCAGATGGTCATAAATCTTATCCCTCAGAATCCTTTCTAACACCTTGCAGACGACAGACGTGAGACTTACCGGTCTATAATTGCCGGGGATTTCCCTATTTCCTTTCTTGAAGAGAGGAATTACATTTGCCTCTCTCCAGTCCTCAGGTACGACTCCAGTGGAGAGCGAGGATGCAAAGATCTTCGCAAGTGGCGAAGCAGTTGCATTTTTCGCTTCCCAAAGCAGCCGAGGACAAATCTGATCCGGGCCTGGTGACTTGTCAATCTTAATGTTTGACAAAATTTTCAGCACATCGGCTTCGTCTATCTCTATCCATTCCAGCATGCACACCTGCTCTTCAAAGGTTTCATTCACTACAAAGTTGGTTTCTTTCGTAAAGACAGAAGCAAAAAACTCATTTAGGGCTTCCCCTACCTCCTCAGGCTCCACACACAAGTTCCCTATGCTATCCCTGATCGGCCCTACTCTTTCTTTGACCATTCTCTTATTCCTCACGTAAGTGTAAAATGCCTTTGTGTTATCCCGGATTCCTTCTGCCAAGCCTTTCTCGTGCCCCCTCCTGGCTCTCCTCAGACCATTTTTGAGCTCCTTCCTTGCCTGCATGTAATCCTCTCTAGCTGAACTTGACCCTAGCTTCCTCCACCTTATGTAAGCTACCTTCTTCCTTTTCACTAGAAGCTCCACCGCTCTCGTCATCCAAGGTTCCTTAATCTTACCCCTTCTTGCCTGTCTCAGAGGGACATATTTACTCATCACTCCCAACAACTGTTCCTTAAACCGTCTCCACATGTCTATAGTTCCCTTACCATGGAAGGACTGCTCCCAGTCCATGCTTCCTAACTCATGCCTAATCGCATCATAGTTTCCTCTTCCCCAATTAAATATCCTCCCATTCTGCCTAATCCTCTCCTTCTCCATAGCTATGTAGAATGTGAGGCAGTTATGGTCACTATCACCAAAATGCTCTCCCACCACAAGATCTGATACCTGCCCCGGCTCGTTTCCAAGCACCAAGTCTAGAATGGCCTCTCCCCTCGTCGGCCTGTCAACGTACTGCGTTAGGAAACCCTCCTGAACACACCTTACAAAAACAGCTCCATTCGAATCTTCTGCTCGAAGGAGGTTCCAATCAATATTAGGAAAGTTAAAGTCACCCATTACAACAACCCTACTGCGTGCACACTTTTCCAAAATCTGTCGACCTATGCTTTCTTCAATCTCCCTGCTGCTATTGGGGGCCTGTAGTAAACCCCTAACAAGGTGACTACTCCCTTGCTGTTCCTAATTTCCACCCATACTGACTCAGTAGGCAGATCTTCCTCGACAAAGGAAGCTTCTGTAGCTGTGATACCCTCTCTGATTAGTAGTGCTACACCCCCTCCTCTTTTTCCCCCCTCCCTATTCTTTTTAAATGTTCTAAACCCTGGAACATCCAGCAACCATTCCTGCCCATGAGAAACCCATGTCTCTGTTATGGCCACAACATCATAGCACCAGGTACTGATCCATGCTCTAAGTTCATCACTTTTATTCCTGATACTCCTTGCATTAAAGCAAACACACTTTAACCGATCCCTTGGTTCCTTCCCAGGAAAATCCTTCCCACTAGCTGGTCTACCTCTTGCTACTGCCTCACCTGCATCAACGCTCACCTCTGGTATACAGCTCAGGTTCCCACCCCCCTGCCATACTAGTTTAAACCCTCTCGAACTACTCGAGCAAACCTTCCACCCAGGACATTGGTCCCCTTCCAGTTCAGATGCAACCCGTCCTTCTTGTACAGGTCCCACCTTCCCCAGAAGGCATCCCAATTATCAACATATCTGAAGCCCTCCCTCCTACACCAGCTGCGTAGCCACGTGTTCAGCTGCGCCTGCTCCCTGTTCCTCACCTCGCTATCTCGTGGCACCGGTAGTAAACCAGAGAACACTACTCTGTTCGTCCTGCTCTGCAGCTTCCATCCTAACTCCCTGAAATCACTTTTTATATCCTCAAACCTATTTCTGGCTATATCATTTGTGCCAATATGTAACACGATTTCTGGCTGTTCGCCCTCCCCTTTTAGAACTTTATACACCCGTTCGGAGACGTCCTGGACCCTGGCACCAGGGAGGCAACATACCTTCCGGGAATCCCGATCTTGCCCACAAAATCTCCTGTCGATTCCCTTAACTATCGAGTCCCCTACCACGAGTACTTTTCTATTCTGCCCCCTTCCCTTCTTTGCCACAGTGTTAGGCTCAGTGCCAGAGAACTGACTACTATGGCTTTCCTCTGGTAGGTCATCCCCCCCAGCAGTATCCAAAACGGTATACTTATTGCTGAGGGGAATGCCCACAGGGGATCTCTGCACTGTCTGTCTGTCCCCTTTCCTCCCCCTAACTGTAACCCATCTATCCTCGTCCTGAGCCTTAGGAGTGACCAACTCCCGATAACTCCTCTCAATTACCCCCTCTGCCTCCCGAATGATCCGTAGTTCATCCAGCTCCAGCTCCATTTCCCTAACACGGTTTTCAAGGAGCTGTAGCTGGGTGCACTTCCCGCTGATGTAGCCAGCGGAGACGTGTGCCACATCTCCCAACTGCCACATTCTGCAGGAGGAGCAAGCAACTGCCCTAGCATCCATACCCCACTTATCTGAACACCCACTCAATACTAAAGCAGAAAGCTTACTTCAAGTAATAATAATAAATTAATAACAAACTTATGTTCAATAGAGAAAGTTTAGAATGAACCTTACCTTATTAACTAGGTTAGAGGAGGAGGGCGGGTGGGAGACACCACAGTTGTAGAGTCTCGGGTTTAGCCGCCTTGCTGATATATATGGTCACTGCTTTCCTTCCCGGCTGCCCCTCTGGTCCTCGTCACTTCCTCTGGTGCTCCCGCTCCTTCTCTGAAAGAGGAAAAAAAATACCGCTGCCCGCTATCGGTAAGTAATTTTAAAAATAAACTGCTTTACCTTAGCTGCAGTCTTCCGGGTCTGTCTTGCCTCCGCTGCTGCTCGCACTCAAAAATGTCCAACAATTCTTGCACTTGGCTACACAAATTGTTAGAAACTTGGAATTTGTTGTATAGTTGCAAGCTCTAAGCCTCCTCTATTGCTGCCTTGTAGTCCCCTATATATCTCGCTCTTCATTGTACCTCTGTTCTTGACCATGAACGAGATCTGAAATATCCAATCTCAGGGGTGCTATTGGCTCTTAGAAGTAAATGGCCAAAGAACGTAATGCACCACTGTGTTTGAAGCTCAGACTCCGGTACATCAAACTCCAGAGCTAAAGTTGTTCGAGTTAGAGAGGATCACACTAGTGACCACCATCTCCTACATGTCATAGATTTTTCGGTCTTGTTCCATTTTAAAGAAGAGTCGTATCAAAGTTGAAATGCTAACTCTATTTCTCTCTTCAGATGTGCTGTTGAGTTTCTCCAGCAGTTGTGTTTCACATCTGCAGTAGTTTGCATTTGTTGGAGCACTGGACCAGGCAGGCAGACCTTGTGTTGTTGTGGGCATTTAATCTTTGCTGGCCCATGCTGCTCATTTTATTAATTATTTATTTTTGCTCCCAAGTACGATCTGGTCCCTAACTGATTTGTTGTTGCTAGGTTACTGTAACCATAGTGATTTTGATGTCACACCCTGCCCTTGTGGCATTTTGCCACAATATTTAATCTAAGCACATTAAAAACTTACGCAGTACAAGTTTATTCTCAGATCACAAAACTTTGATATCTCACATAATCAATACGAGCAAACAGTTTCCTTGTTATAAGGTATATATAATCCCAACTCAATGTATATTAGCATTTGAGGTATTTAATCCCTCTCCTCTTGATTCCATTTTGAAGTAAAGGGGAGAGGATAAGAAGGTTCAACTTGATGGCAATAGTTGTTGGACTGTGGAGTGAGTTAAGCATTGCATTAACCTTCAGCACTTCCATTTGAAATAATCTTTTTTGTTTTCAAGTGTAAAATATAATTTCAAATTAGGGATCTGCAGTGAAATGACCGGCTTCTGGAAAATACTTTGGAGCTAACAGTGGGACGTGACTGTAATTTGTCATCTGTATCATATACTGGCTAAACAGCAAAGCATCAAATGAAATCAGCTTTTTTTCTTTTTGCTTCTTGTTTTTAAAGTTCTTGTGGTTTGTAAAGTTGCCTTTCCCTAGAATTTGTAGAATGTGAGGTGATCCCGTTGAATCATATAAAATTCTTACAGGGTGAGGGGATGGATAAAGAATGGATATTCCCCTGTTTATTGATTTTAGAACCAGGGATATTTGAAACTGAGGGGACGAATTTGTTCGTTCAAAGAATGGTGAATGTTTTAAATTCTATCTCACAGAAGGCTATGGAAGTTCAATCATTTAGAATGGTCAAGGTAGAAATCAGTAAGTTGATGAAATATGGGTTCACCTGGTTGTGGGGATAACAAATGGACTGTTGGCCTATATTGAAAAGGATATGGTGTATAAAAATATGAAAGTGTAGCTCAAACTATACAGGGTACCAGTCGAGCCACACCTAGAAGAGCTCGAACCTTCTCATTCCCCTTATTAAAAGATATATTGGCATTGGAGTTGGTGCAGCGAGTGTTTACTAGGTTAGTCCTCTGTATGGAGGGATTGTCTTCGAGAAGAGGTTGAGTCTTGGGCGTTTATGCATTGGAGTTCAGAAGAACGAGAGAAATCTTACTGAAATCATAAGACTGGTGCCGGGCTTGAAATAATAAATGTGGAAAGATTGTTTCTCTTGTGAGTGTTTAGGACCAAAGGGCTTCGTCTCAGGGAGGGGGTCACCCATTTAATATAGAGACAAGGAAGATTTTTGAGGATAATGAATCTGAATCTGCGGAAGTCTTTATTGTAAAGGGCTGTTGAGACTGGATTGTTAAGGATAGTCAACATTGAGAGAGATATATAATGAGTAAGGGAATCAAAGGCGATGGGAATAAAGCAAGAAAATGGAGTTGAGGATTATCAGATCAGCCATGATCTTGTTGAATGGTGGAGCAGACTTGGTCAAACGGCCTCCTTCTCCTCCTATGTTTTATGGTCTAGACTAACGATATGGTACTAAGGGGTGAGAGAAATTGCATTGAGGAGATGATCAGGCATGTTATAGAACGGTAAGGAGCCTCGATGCCTGAAATGAAACAGAAGCCTGAATTGCCTTTTATTTCTGTATTTCCAAGTTCTTTTGGTGGGCAATCCTTGATCTTGCTTTCTATTTAGGTATACGCAATGGAAGATGCATTGTGTTCTGAGGATGAATGCACTTCATCAAACTTGTAAGAAAGTTCAAGAATATGTGCGTGTTTGTTTTAGCAGAACTTATGCCCAGCATTGCTCGAATTCTTGGCCTCAATTCTGGGCATTCTAGATACCTGGTCATCAATCACTTCGAATCTTAAACTTGACCATGTTATCTTATGTTGTCTGAAATATGTGTTAGTTTCTTTATAAATGGTGAACTTTGGGGGGAAAAAAATGAAAGCCTTAAATTAGCATATCTCCTCATTACCAATTTCACCAAGTTAAATTTCAGTCATGTTTGGAAAGATTTTAATGTTTAACAGAAATTATATTTTAAGAGTCATGATTTGATGAGAAATCAGTTTTTTTTGTGGTATTACAAGTAAAGTTAATTGCAAAGAGTGAAATAAATTAACATGGCTGGGAGGAGACTGCCATCAGTTGAAGTAGCTTTTTCAGGCACTAATGTTGTCATGTAGTGAGCTACTTGTGCTGTATTTTGAGCAAACTTTATGAATGATTGTCATGCCTTGTAGTGACACTGACCATATGACTTAAAAATATCATGGCCCAGCAGTTTCAGAATTGATAAAAGTATGACACCTTTAAAATTAACTAATTCATACATTATCCCTGCTTCAGTTTAAGGAAGGAGTATCTGTTGCTAAAGAAAATTACCAACAAAGGCAGAAAACCTTTTCTACGGGCAAAGTTTTTCTGTCCATTTCAGGTTACCGCCTGTTATTGAGCTTAAATATAGTTTAGAAGCTTGTGCCATGGAGGGAACAGTTGCTGACCTGGCCAGTTAATGGCCAGCGGATGGGCTCACTTCAATTCAGGATGGTGGTTAGGTAGGCTCACAAAGCTGAAGACCCAATAAGAGGTCCTCCAGCCTTAAAGCAGCAACTGGATATTGTGGCAGACGGATAGTGTCCTCCAAATGCAAGTGCATTCTTACCAGCTTGTTAAAACATAAATTAATAAAAAAAGCCTTTGAGATGTTAGGTTTGTTTTTCAGAGACCCTCACGGACTTGATATAATAGCAAGACACTGACCTGTCTACAAAAACACAGTCCTTTATTATTAAGCAATGAAGCTGTGGAGGATTGCTGTACTCAACCCGGCACAGAGTGCTGAGTTCCGTAAGCGATTCTCCCCGAAAAGCAGACAGTCCCCACTTTTTGTACTCTATTTTGGCTGATACGTAAAACAATTACTGCATTTGGAACATAAAGACATCAGGATACAGCATTGATCATTCACGAAGTGACTGATGACAGGATGCCATTTTAAGTCGCTGAAGTGACAGAATGCGATTTCAAGCCGCCAAAGTGTCTGTGGTTTGAACAAAGGTCACTGACCTGGCCACTTCAGTAGAAACAGAGGTTTCATCCCTTTACAGAATTACAGAAGTTCCACACCTTTACAAACGTTTCCCACCAATCCAATTCGGGCAGAAAGTTTAAGACAGTTTCCACATACCCCTGTGTAAGAAGATAACGAGCATAAAAATTAATGGATGTTATCCCATTAACATCTCAGTAGTCAATCCACTCTGTTTTGGGAGGAAATTTTGTCCATAGGATGGGCGGCTATTGCTGTTGGACTCGGGTAGGCAGGGAGGGAGGGCCTCAGAAACTTGAAGAGTTGACTTCAAGGAAGCTAAGCCCGACTCTGTCTCTGGCAGGGTATTTTGAGCTGGCATAATGTCAGAGGCAACTGGAGATCACAATCCGCATCTAACAGTGGACCTTAGTCGGTCCTTAAGCAGGCTCAGTTGGCTGTTTGCTACTAGGAAAATGGCCTGAGGAGTGCTGGTGGTGGGAACCGATATCCTGTCCGGTGCTGTGAAGAGGTAATCTGACCTGGTGATGTGAAATTCCATGCCTCTGGTCTTGCCTTTGATAAGATAATACTCCAGTCGAGAACGTCATTACAGCACTTTTGTTCTTTGGAGGAGGCTATCTGGTCTGTTCTGGCTCTGTGTAGAGGAACCCTGTTTGTTCTGTACCATCCCCCACCCCTAACCCTTGTTCCTGTAGCCCTGTAATCTTATTTTCTTAAAGCCTATCCAATTTTCTTTTGAGATCATTGATCATGCCTGTTTCCACCAAACCTGTCGACTGCACACTCCAGGTCAATACTACTACTTGTATTTTTTTTAAATTCTTCCCTGCATCCCTTACATCTGCCATCTTAAAACCTTAAATCTACATCCCCCGGTTCTGGTGTGACAAGCTAATAGATACAACTTTTCTTGTTTTTCTTACCTGAACAACTAAAATCTTGCACACCTTTGTTGGATCCCCGCCACAGTCCCTTGCTTCAAGGAGAACAACCCCAGATTCTCCCACCATTAAAAGATACACACTGAACTAAACCCCAAGCTAGTGCTAACCTGGACGTTGGTGTTTCGGTCATGTGATGTTTTGGAACATCAAGTGAAACTATTTTCAGAGTCATGAAGTATGAGGTTTTACTCACCCTAAGTTGTTCTCTAAAACAGTCTGAATTTACTGTTGAAATCAAATTCGAGTTTTTTTTATTGAGATTTGATCATCTTCTGGTTTGATGTTACAATTGTTGTCAGCTGTTATGAGTGGAAGTGTGATGCACAGTTTCTAATAACTGTGCAGTGTGACAAGAAACTGACTAACTGATAAAATATATTAAAAATTTTGTGTTGCAGTTCTTACCTACAAAACTGGCCTGCGTACTTCTCTAAGATTTTAGGGTTGACTTTCAACTTTAATTATGAGGCCTACATGAGTTACACTTAGATATTTCTTTTTAAATCCCCCTGTTCAGAGATGTTCTGACACACCTGTGGAGCAGGCAGGATGTGAATCCAGGTCTCCTGGTTTAGAAGTAGGGAAACTACCACTGTGCCACAGGCAGCCTTTCAATTGCAGTTATAGACTGGCTGTCAAACTCAATCAACTAGTTTACACCCTGATCATATGCAAGATTCTCTGTGGGTGCAAAATTGTTTGCAGAAGTTTTATAGAATTTATAAGGTTTGACATAACAAGTGTCCAACAAACCAGTGCCACAAACTGATTCATAACAGAAAAACGCAAGATGCACGATTCAGTTGTTTTCCAACAATTGATCATGTTGATTTGATTAAGCATCGGGTAAGAGGATAAAATGATCAAAAAGGCGAAAGGCTTGACTTAAGGATATAGTGATGTTTTAAACTAGTTTTGTAAATGAAAATATGCAGCAAACCTATGAATATTACACTGGAATTACCTTTTGTAAAAGTTTCATAGCCCTATAGTTTCTTGCATCTTTTTAGGTGTTTCATTTGGGAAGGTAGTTAAACATTAGAAGGTGATATTGCATACTCTTTAAGCAGATGCATACATTGTTCATGTGTACCATCATGCCTTGTTGAAGATCAGTAGATATTTTCTAATCAACCTGTTCAGCAATGTTATTACATACCTCTTGGGCACGTGGGACTTGAACCCATGCCTCCTGGCCCAGAGATAGGGACACTACCTCCACACCACAAGAGCTCCTTTATGGAGTTGGTAACCTCCGAGAGATGAACTGTTACAAAGGAATAATGTTAAAAAGTAGATCAGAGATAGTAGGAACTACCAATGCTGGAGAATCTGAGATAACGTGTAGAGCTGGATGAACGCAGCAGGCCAAGCAGCATCAGAGGACCAGGAAGGCTGATGTTTTGGGTCTGGACCCTTCTTTAGAAAAGGTTTCTGAAGAACGGTCCAAACCAAAACAACAGCTTTCCTGCTCCTCAGATGCTGCTTGGCCTGCTGCATTCATCCAGCTCTACACCTTGTTATCTCAATGTTACAAAGTAATTAGAATGCAAGGAAAAATAATCAATGTTATGACAGTTACTTAATAAAAATAGTTCTTCACTTTAGGAAAATAGTTACGCTGAAAGCCACCTGAGTAATACTTGAATTATACCTTTGTACCAGAGGGATTATGTTGTAGTGTGTCAGCTTTATCATTACCACATCTTTAAAATGTACTAGAAAAATTTATATTCTGGAAAGCTGTACTTCTGCATGTTTTCTGATTCTGTGTATGTATTTAAATGAGTAAACAGATATATGGTGTTAACTTGGTACTGATTTGTGCCTAAAACTCTGCTTCAGTTGTCTTTCCTACCCATTCAATCAACGTTTTCGGAAGTCTGCACCTCGTTTCAATTTCCCTCTGTGCTGTGCCATCTCTGCGTTTGGGTCTCTTCTGCCCTGGAGGTGTGTGATAACATATCTGAACGGGTTGATTTGAAATACTTGCTGAAAGTTATCTGGGAACCACTGTGATGCTGTGCTCCGAGTCAAGAGGCGTAGGTTCAAGTCCCAAATAGATTGATTAGAAAATATGTTACAGCTTATCTTAACAGTTTAATTTAATACAGAAGTAATGATTTGAATTTATTCCTTGCAACTTTACCTTTTGATAATACACAAGTGTTTGAAGGTCTGGTAGAAGACTCATAACAGGAATCTTGGCTGTGGGCAAAAATAGTTTTTGGTCTGAAGTTTCATTCTTTTCGCACGTTACAGTTTGAAGATGTATCTATTTCCAGCTCCAAGTTCATATTAGATTGCTAGCTCAGAGTTTAAAAACATAGTCAAAATTCTGTTGTAAGGCATGTTGTTTGAACAAAAATTGTTATAAACTTGTAACTACTTTTTTAAGCTCCAGTCGATAATCTGTTTATAATTAACAATTATTCTGTTAGTATGGGTAAAGATGAGTCAATCATCCCGTTTTATCTTTATTTCGGCTAAAGTAAGAACATTCTCACAGCTTTCCGAATGAGGGTCACCAGGTCATTTTCTACTTAAGTTATTAGAGTTCAAGAGCCAAGCAGTACGTCAAACAGTTATATTTTCTGAGGTCTCTCCTTTTAAAAACAAACTGCTTTTTTTTAGGTTAATGTTATTCTAGATGGAACCAAATTTAATTTTCTATTTTCTGAGTTCAAAATATTCATGCAAATTAGGGACATTATTGTGTCTTATGCTGGTTCCTGGGGCATTTCGCACTCCCTGACTCTATCTCCTTTTGGTAATTCTGATCAGCTGATATATTTGTTTCCTGAGCTTTTCCTGAATCCTTTTTGTATTGAGCTTAACTGTCAGTCCTTTGTATGGAAGTCTGTCACCTGCTTTTGAAAGTTTTTGTGCAACGAGTTGAGGATTCCGTGGTCTGCATTAGTTATCTCCATCTTAAGCAATGCAGGTGGATGTACCCAATGGACATACCACTTGCGTTCTTCTTGATGCTTGGATAAAGTAATAGTTTCGGATGTTAATTATGTACTTTTATGAAACTTTAAATGTAAAAGTTTATAGTATTCTAAGTTAAAGCTGAGAATTCATAGTGCTAATGGGAAGAGACAATAATTTAATAATTATTAAGATAATTAAGACAGTACAGATGGCAGGACAAGTTGTTTTGTGATTTTGGAATTTGGGAGCTCCTGGATTCCACTGTAATCAGGGCAAATGTGCATTAGTGTTTGCAGCTTGAGCAACTTTGGCATAGTTTATGACATGAGCACTGAACTGCATATACTACAACAGATCAGAAAGGGTCGGGGGGGGGGCACGCGGATAGTTACCTGGATGCTTTATTCCTGGGGACAGTCACTTCCCTTTCAGCAGGACTTCTGATTTAATCATTGATCAGAAAATCATGGGTGTTACTGTAAGTGAAGTGGGTAAAGGGACTCAGAGATTCTCTTAACTTTTTTGTGGAAGAATGAGGGCTACTAGACTATTACTGAGTGGTTCAGCAATGTGGTGGCAGTCGGGTACTGTATTGTGAGGGAAGTTTGACTGTTTTCTGCAACACAGTGTGAGAGACACCAAGGTATCAGGACTAGAGAGGAACTTAGTGGTGGGGGGAAGATTCATTTGTGGCGATCTCTTAAGTACCAACAACATACATCGTACAAGCTGAAGTTCTGCCTAGTCAGTGTGAGAGCAAGGCACAAAACTGTGAATCAGAAGTTCAGAACCTCTACAGCCTGGTCCACTTGTTCCGCCTTCCTGTTTTTCAACAGCATTTTGTCCACCATTTTATCAGTCCCCTTTGTTTGGAAAGGGGACTTGAAAAATTAACTCTTGCTTTTTCCACAGGTGATGCCAGACCTGTTAAGTTTCTGCAGCATTTTTTTTTGTTACTTCAAATGCCCAACAACCACAATACATTGCTTTAATTAAAAAACACTTTGGGGCAACACGGTAGCTCAGTGGTTAGCACTGCAGCCTCACAGCGCCAGGGTCCCGGGTTCGATTCCCGCCTCAGGCAACTGTCTGTGTGGAGTTTGCACATTCTCCCCGTGTCGGCGTGGGTTTCCTCCGGGTGCTCCGGTTTCCTCCCACAGTCCAAAGATGTGCAGGCTAGGTGGATTGGCCGTGCTAAATTGCCCATAGTGTTCAGGGGTGTGTGGGTTATAGGGGGATGGGTCTGGGTGGGATGCTTCAAGGGGCGGTGTGGACCTGTTGGGCCGAATGACCTGTTTCCATACTGTAGGGAATCTAATCTAATCTATAGTGCGTGTTTTTCTGGCTACTCCTAGCCAAGTCCAGTTGTTTTTGTTGCTTTAATGATGCAAGCGTGGAGGATCTATCAATGAAGGTAACAAGAACCAACCTTGCCAATGAAAGTTGTGACATACATTTAAGTGTCAGGTTGAAAATTACTGCAATAATATTAATCCTTCTCAAGATTAATTTTGGCAAATTAACAAATGGGACAAGGGGAGGAAACCTGACAAAGGCAAGAAAGAGCAAGAATTTCAATTCTGAAATTTGTTTCGGGGTTCTTGATCTGACAGTCGTCCAGTCAACCAACAGGGGCAGTTTTCAGGAGTGCTCTTGCATTACTATCTCTAAACACGATGACACACTAACCTTAGAATTAGAAGCTAGAAAAATTATAAAGCAGAAAGATAAATTATAACAGCTGCCAATTGCATTGAAGCCACCAACAGTCACTCTCAGGCACCGGAAAGACTACATATCACTTCAGTATGGAAGTACTTTACTCCCCAAAATCCTATATCAAGGCATACAAGGTTACATGCCAAGTGTGAGAAAATAGGATTAGAATAGTTTGTTGCTTGTTCTTGACTAGTGCGGACTCAAGGATCAAAGGCCTTTTTCCTGTGCCGCACATCTGACTCTAAATATCAGATACTTAGCAGTAAAGAGTACATTTTTGACTGTTAAATCAGTTTTAAAACTAATGAGTAAGAAAAAACATAATCAAACATACAAACACACCAATCAGGAGTAAAGTACTCGGTCCTTCAAGTCTGCTGTGCCATTCACTAAGTTCATGCAGATCTAATTACTTGCCAAACTACTTTTCCTCTTCGCCTTACCTCTGTTAAGTTCCTCTCTAGTCCTGAGCAAATATACAGCTGCCTTGCTGTCTCTCACTCTGTTACAGGTAACACTTTCCTACCAATAAATTTCCACCCCCTCACACATCAAGAATCTATCTGTGTCAGCCTTAAAAATGATTAAATGTTCCCTTCTTCTTGGGAACGTGGTGGAAGCAGAATTCCAAAAGCAGTAAAACCCTCAGAAAAAAAATTGTCCTCATCTCTGTCTAAATTGGAGGATTCAAGTTTAAACAGTGAAACACAGTCCAAGATTCAAACAAAGAAACATCCTTTACCCATCTATTTTACTGAGACCCCTCACAACCTTGTACTTTTCAATCTAATACCTCCTAGGCTTCTAAACTGCAGTGGAAACAAGCATAGGCTAAACAAGCATAGGCTATCCAACCTTTTCTTGAAAGATGATCCTTCCCCATGCAGTTCCAGATATTAGTTGAGTAAACTTCCTCTGAACTGTTTCCAACAGACTTGCATGCTTTCTTGATTAAAGAGACAATAGCATTTTTTCATACAACCCTTAGTGTGGAAGCAGGCAATTCGGCCCATCAAGTCCATGCTGACCTGCAAAGAGCATCCCACCCAGGCACCACCACCACCACCACACCCCCCCCCCCCCCACCACTTATCCCTGTAACCCTGCATTTCCTATGCTAATCCACGTAGACTGCACATCTTTAGACTGTGGGAGGAAACCCGAGCACCTGGAGGAAACTCACTGTGACACGAGAGATGTAATGTTGTTGAGAAAAGGGAAGGAACAGCAAGTTGAACAGGCTGTAGAGGTTCCCCAGCGCACGTTTTAACCGGTTTTCAATTTGTATAAACTTATTTGCACTAACAAGTTTATACAAATTGAAAAATATACAAGCTAAAACTGAGATATTTGGTGAATGAAATCTAGATGTTTGATTGCATGTGGAGGCTTATTTCTACAGTTGAGTGTTTTTGTTTGTATTGATAATACTTCCTTCTTGATTATTTCAGTGGTTCTCAATCTGGTGGTTGTGCAGATCCAGATTTCTTTCAAATGAGTTGAGGGTTTCCACCTCAAACTCTGAAACCAGCCAGTGAACTGCAAGCACTTACCTTCCCCACTAACAGTTAAGTCGTTCCTGTAAAGTAGTGACCAGCACTGTACTAAAACTCCAGCTGTGACTACAACAGTGAATTAACTAGTTCCAGAGGTACATCACTGCTTTTTGGAGTCTGGCCTGATCTGCACCTTGCATCTTCCCTCCTTCTCTCTTTGAGTTAGTATAGACGTGATGTAGTCAAGTCTGGAGTGACAAAGAACCCAGAGTCTGAAAAGCAAAGGGGGAATAGTCTGAAAGGTCCAACTTTCCCTTTGATAGTCAGTAACATTGTCTAATCAGACTGCATATTATTTTACAGAAGCATTTTGAGAACATATGAGGACTTGGCACTTGTTGCAGCTGCATGATTGTTTCAGGTATGTTAAACATTGGCCATAGTGGAGCTTCTTACAAGGTGACAACGCCTTTGTTAGCACAGGTGTTGTCAGAAAAATAGTTTGGGCTTTGCACTCGGTTGTGCGTGGGGTGTGTCTGTTTACAGTATGCTTAAGAGAGGTTAAACAGGAGGGAATGATATCTCTTGGTAGAGGGATAATAGCTTTAAGGTAGGGGGCAGGTGATTCAGAGAGGGCATGAGGGAAGGTTTTCACCCAGAGGTTGGTGGGAAATCTGGAACTTGCTGTCCATAAGTATGGTAAGTCCAAAAACCCTCATGATACTTAATAAATACTTACCTTGGCATTCAAGTGCACACCTATACAAGGCTATGAGCCAAGTGCTGCAACATTGGAATTAGAGCAGGTAGGTGCTTGTTTTTGACCAGTGAGGGCTCAGTGGACCAAAAGGCCTTTTTCTGTGCTGTGGACATCTATAAACTCTACGGTCCAAAAAATTTATTTTGTGCTCGTTAAGGAATGTGGGGCTGCTATCACTGTTAAGTGAAGCAAAAATAATTAGTGTAATTGCGTAACTAATTTTAACAAAGAAGATTATTTGCCATTACAGATGTTTGTGGAGTTCCAGGAAACCTGGAAAAAAAGGTTGTAAGCCCCTGGCTTTTAAACATAATGTAGTGAGTGAATGTGTGTGTATGCTGATGAATGAAAGGATGATCCTTGTGGGAACTTTTGTTTTTATAAAAAATTTCATACTTCTGTATTTTCACTGAGGCTGCATAGAAGCAATATCTTATGTGGAATGTCTGTCTGATTTAAGTTCTAAATATTTATTTTCAGTTCATGGGTCGTCATAGTAACCATTGAAATTCCCTTATGATGAAAATGGACACATGGCTGTTTATTTCTTGTAGAGTTATGCATATTGAACAAAGCTCCCTATTGATATGTTTATTGTGTCTCTTTCTGTCTATTTCTTCTAGCTATTTGCGATGCAGTGGTTGGTGCATTTTGAGTTTTATCTGACACTGCATACCGATGAGTTTGAACGTGCAGAACTGAGATACTACAGCAACATTCTGAAAGGGAGGGTGTACTCTAAATGTGAAGCCACTTGCCATTGTATCAATATGGGAATTTAGAAATTGTGCATAAGTCAAATTTTTCAAACATGTTACCACTGTCTTATCAAATAGCTGACCTGTGAAGCAGAGGCTTTTATGACAGCAGTGAAGTCATGTTGAATGCTGTCACTGAGTGCACTAAGTTAACAACATTGAAGGCACCAGTGGGAAGGTGTCCAGCAGTACTAGCATTTGGTCTTTGAGTGTAATATTTTAAGATGGGTCTTATAATTCACAATACTAGACACGGATTTTAGGTAAACAATGATAAACCCTAAAATCCAAGGTCACTGGAAGAGCTACTTTGGAATTTTGGAGTATTAGAGTGGAATGTCTTAGCATCTAGGAGTATTAGAGTAGAATGTCTTAGCATCGAGGAGCACTGGACACTTCTGTAATGGATGCTGAAAATAGGATGCAAAGATTTTTTCTTAATGAGGCAATTCGTTTTGTAAGTAAATTATTGCCAATTATAAGATTTCATTTTATTTCAAATCTTAACTTGCATGCCAGAAATCAGAAAGAATGGGGTGAATTACAGCCAGACTTTATTTTAAGCAGTTTGATCAATGCAAGGGAAAAATTAGAGTAATAGAACATAGAAGCAAGCGAAAGTTTATTGGTTCTTCCATCCTGTTGTGTCATCCTGTATGGTCGTTGCAGATCTTCTATCTCATTAGGATACTCTCACCTTTTCCCTTTGCACCTTTAGTGTCTAGAAGTCTATTTATTTCTTAAACTTATTCAGTGACTTAGTCTCCAATGCCAAATGTGTTGGAGAATTCCACAGATTTACCACGCCCTAAGTGAAGAAATCTCTGTTTTTCTCACTCTTAACTAGCCAATCCTGTATCTTGAGACTGTGACCTCGTGTTCGAGACTCCTCAGACATGGAAAATAACCACATCCAATCTGATCAGGACTTTGAGAATTTTATCCCTCACCGAGATGCCTTTTCATTCTTCTAAACTGCAGTTAATACAGGTCTCATTGATCGAATCACTCCACATCAAACAATCCTGTCAGCCCAGGAATCAGTCTCGTGAGCCATTTGCTTTGCTCCCTCTATGACGAGGAAGTCCTTTCTTAGATCAGGAAAGCAAAAACGATCAAAGCTCTGTACATCTTCGGTAAGAAGACATCCTTGTTCCTGTATTGAATTCCTTATTAATAGAAGCTAAATCAATTGAAAGTCCAGACAAAGGAATTTGCAAAAGGAAGTACTGATGCTGGCAATAATAAAAAGGCATGAATACAAAAGGAGTGAAGCTTTGTGAACAGGGAAATTACTGCATGGATGCTTATGAAGAGATTTATCTCTCAAAGCACGTGTCAGGTTGTACTTAAAGAAATTTGTGCAATGCTAATTCAGTAATCTGGAAAATTTTATTTTTAAAATAGTTACTAATAATGTCAAGCTACAAGTCTGATTAGTATAAATGGATAAGGAAGAAAGTAAATATTTAAGTTTGATACCAAACAGCTGACTTGGGAGTGAAGGATTTGTGAGCAGGTTGCCAACCTAAAGAACAGAGGTAGTTGCATTTTTCTGTGGACAATTCCAGAAACATCATCTTTTCCTGATCTTTATTTTAAGCTGCTATATCCCAACTGACTTAGTGAAAGTTGTGGTAAAATTCATTTAATAAATTAAAAGCCTGAGATTTTTCTGTACTCAAGGCAATATTTTAGAATGGGTATTTGTATGCAGCCAAATGGCACCATGTGTATGAGCAGTTTCCCCAATATAATTAATGCCCTTAGTATGATCTACATCCATGACTGGACTTAGACTACTACAGCGTGTCTGAAGAAGTAGCAGTACCATTTCCATTTGCCTCTGTTAGACCACTTTTACAATTCCTCTTAAAACATAGAAAGTACGGTCAGGAGTAGACCATTCAGCCCATCAAGCCATTTCTACCATTCAGTATGATCATGGCTGATCATTCAACACAATACGTCCGTTCCTGTTTTCTCCTCACACCCGAGAGAAATATTCTACCCTTCATTATGTTTTTCCTCCATCTAAAGTCCTCCCTTTTAGCGAAAGGAAGAAACTACAAATTTACTTTGATGCCAAGTGAACATTAGTCTGCTGACTGCGTTGTTTCTCAGTCACGTATTTTTCACTTCAGCATTGAGAAATGGGTGTTTTTTTGGAAGCTGATGATTATCCGTCCTTTGAAATTGAGAAAGTGATCGTGGACAACTTTCCTAAATTGTTGCATCTCGTGGGGAAGCTACTTTGCAGTGACGTTGACTCAGTAGTAATGTGTCCAAACTATTGTCATGCATGACCTGGAAGGAAACTTGAAGATGCTTCTTTTCACCTACTTCTCTTAATCACATAGGTTGTGTAAATTATGAATTTGGGAGATGCTGCTGAATGAGCTGAGGTTTTAGCTGAAGATTTTTCTATCCCTCGTGTAAATTGTGACTAAAGTAGCAGAAACAAATGGATGTTATCTGTAATATGCTGTCTATTATCAAGTATGCCTTGTATCTGGCTGATGTCATATATGTGCGAGAATCGCCAAATAAATGTAGTTTGGGAAAGATAACCTTGTGTATAAGTAAAAGGCTTCCAAACCGTGAAAGGAGAGAAAGAATCATGCTCATGTTTGCGGAAGATGATATGCTTGGCTTATCTGCTTCGGTTTCCATATATGTAGAACTCAACTGATATTTTTACACATGCAAAATTTTGTAAAACGATGTATGGCAGTTTGAGATTTTTTTTCTTTCACCAACTTAGGTGTTTAATTGAATGATTATGTAAAATGAAGCAAAACAGACAAAAAGCCCTTTAATATTGCATCTAATTGAAATAAGCCAAGCTTGATTAAGTGTGAATTTCTTGTATTTTCTGTACTTTTGAATTAAAATTTGATACATAATTTATCTCCAATTTTTTTGGTATATTACCATTTTTTGTTATGCTTTCAGTTCTCTACAACATACTTTCTCAATCCAAACCAGCCCTGGATAAGCGTTGTTCTGTAATGGTTTAAGAAGAGTTTGCGAGAATTGCCTACTTTACCCATCCCTTTCGTTAAGTTCAGAATGTCTTTGACTTATCCGAACTGAGCCATCCTGTTTACGTATTCTTGTGTTTCATCACTGATTAATCACTCTTCCGATCTAGTCTTGAATAATGTCTATTTTGCTGAGTTTTCTATTTTCCAGGTAGTAAATTCCTACAGTCTCCTAATTTTCTGTACAAATTTCTCTTGGTCTCAGTGCTAAATCTTGAACATTTAAATGCATTTGTAGTGCTATATCGTAGATTCCTCAAACTAGTAGAAGTAGTCTGATTTTGCTTTTCCTACCTTATTCTTGCATAATTTTAAAGAAATTATTTATTGACACCAATGAAGTCTAGGCATGTGCACAGATTGTGATTTTATTTTTAATTAGTATTTGTGAACATTTTCAACTATACCTGTAATTTATCTATACTAGGGGGGTGTGGGAGCCATAGAAGCAGGTCAGTAAGTATAGAGGTTGAGGAAGAGCTTGAGACCAAGTCAAATATAACGAAGAGGAAGAGCTGTCAGGGAGAGGTTGCTAAACTCGTTGGAATTGAAGGCTAAGACTGTACTTTTGCTTCAATGCAGGAAGTATGACAGGTAAGACAGATGGACAGGATTGGCAGCTTAATGTTATGGGATATTGATGTTTTAAACAAGACAGGAGGAAGCAAGACAGTTGGGGGAGTTGCATTACTGGTTAGGGAGCATATCACAGCTGTTTTGAAGGAGGACACCCTGAAGGGATCTTGCTGTGAGGATTTTTGAATAGGGCTTAGGAATAGGAAGGATGCAGTCACATTGTTGGAATTGCAGTTGCCAGATGGAGGAAGAGATACCTCGTCAGATTTTGGGAAAGATGTGACAATTACAAGGTTGTCGAGGTGGGTGATGTAACTTCCCCCATATTGACCGGGACTCCCTCAGGCCCGGGGTTTGGATGGAGAGCAATTTGTTAGAGTGCAAGAGTGGACCTTGGATGAAGGTGTTACATTGGGGGAAGGATAACTGTAAACACATCAGGCAAGGATTGAAGAATGTGGATTGGGAGTGGCTGTGGGAGGAGAAATCACATCTGACGTGGGGTTTTTTTAAGACCAGTTGATTAGAGTGCAGGGCAGCCATGTTTGTGTGAAAAAGAAGAACAGGATTAAGGAACCTTTTATGATGGGAAAGCATCAGTTTAGACAAAAGAAAGGAAGCATACCTAAGGTTGAGGCAACCAAAAATAGACAAGGCCCTCTAAGAATACAGAGAAAGTAAGAACGAGCTCAAACAGAGTTGGGAGGGCTGAAAGGTGATATGAAATGTCCTTGGCTAGCAGGTTTATGAAAAATCTCAAGGCATTTTATGCATGTATTAGGATCAAGAGGGTAGCTAAGGAAAGAGTAGGCCCACTCAAGGATAAAGAAGGGAGGTTATGCATGGAGTCACAGGATAAGGGTGAGATCCTTTAATGAATAGTTCGGTATTCAGCAAAGAGAAGGACATGAGGGATGTTGAGGTTAGAGAAAGGTGTGTGAATACTCTTGGACAGGTTGACGTAATGTAAGACGAAGTGTTGGATGTCTTGAAATGTATTAAGGTAGACAAGTCTGCTGGGCTAGATGGAATCTATTCCTGAATACTGAGGGAGGCAAGGGAGGAAATAGCTGGAGCCTTAACAGGTTTGTTTGCATCTTCTTTGGCCTCAGATGATGTTTTAGAGGACTGAAACATGTTCCTTTGTTTAAAATGTGAAACAACGTTGACCAGAGATAACCCAACTAATTACAGGCTGGTCAGCCTGATGTCAGTGATGGTGAAACTGTTGGAAAAGATACTGAGAGAACAGATATATCCACATTTGGAAGCAAATGGACTTTTTAGTTATAGATAGCATGGGTTTGTCTGGGGCAGGTCTTGTCACACCAACTTGATTGAGTTTTTTGAGGAAGTGACAAGAATAATTGATGAGGGAAGGGCAATGGATATTCTTTATATGGACTTCGATAAGGCACCTATTGATAAGGTACCTCATGGCAGGCTTGCTCAACAGGTGGAGCCTCATAGGCTCCAGGCTGAGCTGACTCTGTCATAGAAGACAGGGAGGAGTGGTGGAAGGGTTCTTTTCAGAATGGATATCAGTAAC
This sequence comes from Stegostoma tigrinum, assembly GCF_030684315.1. Classification (NCBI taxonomy): domain Eukaryota; kingdom Metazoa; phylum Chordata; class Chondrichthyes; order Orectolobiformes; family Stegostomatidae; genus Stegostoma; species Stegostoma tigrinum. The sequence goes on from NC_081362.1 coordinate 54,754,438, forward strand.
TAGTGGTGCTCTGCAGTGATCATTGCTGTGACCTATATTGTTTGCAGTATATATAAACAATGTGGAGGAAAAGGTAGGTGATCTGATGAGTACGTTTGTGGATGACACCAACATTGGCAGAGTTGCAGATAGTGGGGAAGATTGTCAAAGGATACAGCAGTGTATGGATATGTTGCAGATTTGGGAAGAGAAATGGTAGATAGAGTTTAATCCGGATAAATGTGAGGAGAAGCATTTTGGAAGATTTAATTCTGGTGCAAAATATACAGTAATTCGCAGAGCCCTCAGGAACATTGACATGCAGAGGGATTTGGCTATAAGGATCACTTGAAAGTGGCAACACAGGTGGATAAGATTGTCAAGAAGGCATACAGCATGCTTTCCTTCATCAGCTGAATATAAAAGTTGGCAAATTATGTTACAGCTGTTGAAAACTTTAGTTGGATCACATTTGAAATATTGTGTACAGTTCTGGTTGCCACACTACCAGAAGGAAGTGGATGCTTTGGAGGGTGTGCAGAGAAAAAGTATGCCAGGATGTTGCCTGGTCTGGAGGGTTTCGTATGTGAGGACATGTTCGATAAACTTGGATTGTTTTAACTGGAAAAACAAACTGAGGGGAAACTTGATAGAAGTCTGCAAGATGATGAGAGGCATTGATGAGGTGGACAGTCAGAGGCTGTGTTCCCAGGGTAGGAAGGGCTACTACAAGAAGGCACAGGTTCAAGGTGAGAGGGGGAAAGTTTAAGGGGGAAACGTTTTATCCAGAAGGTGGTCAGTGGTGCCTGGCAATGAAATTGGTTGCAGCAGGCATGTTGGCACCATTTAAGGCATACCTTGATAGACACATGAATGTGAGGTGAACAGATGAATAGAAGCTGCACGTGGGCAATAAGTAGCGGGTCTATGTAAGGACAGGGAATCAGGCAGGCTTGGTGGGCTGAAGGGCCTCCTTGTGCTGTGCTGTATTGTATTGGAACAAGATAACATTCACAATGTACGTGCTTCTTGGTGTCAGCAAGCACAGATAATCAGAGGGTTAGATAGTGTGGATACGGAGAGCCTTTTTCCTAGGATGGTGACGGCGAGCACGAGGGGACATAGCTTTAAGTTGAGGGGTGAAAGATATAGGACAGATGTCAGAGTTAGTTTCTTTACTCGGAGTAGTAAGGGAACGGAATGCTTTGCCTGCAACGGTAGTAGATTCGTCAACTTTAAGTACATTTAAGTCATCATTTGACAAGCATATGGACGTACATGGAATAGTGTAGGTTAGATGGGCTTCAGATTGGTATGACAGGTCGGCATAACATCGAGGGCCAAAGGGCCTGTACTGTGCTGTAATGTTCTATGTAGATTTTCTAATGTTACACAGTTCAGTTGAAAATTAGTAGTTTGTGCCCTTTTCTGAGAATCTCAAGTGTCACAAGGGCAGCTCCCATTTCTAACTACTGTATCACCACAATATTTAATATCACATTTTCAACCCAATATATGTTTCATAACCTTAATGTTCTGAAGGGTTAAGTTTTTTGTTTGGCTTACTATGTTTGAGTATTTAATGTCTGTAGAGGTCAAATGAAATGGCGGAGTTTTTTTAAATTTTGAAGAGAATGGAGGACAGTTTCATCCAACAACCACATCTTTAGTTGACGGTTAGGAAAAATAATACTTTCTAATCAACTTTGTAGATTTGGGCAGATCTTTTTATGGTACATTGCTTTTGTGTATTGACAAGGCAAAACAAAACTTCACATGGTGTAGCATATCTTGCAGGCCAAAGCCTTTTCTCCTCCTGGACATGTAAACGTAAACTCTGTAAAATCTTGGATAATAAAATGTGAGGCTGGATGAACACAGCAGGCCAAGCAGCATCTCAGGAGCACAAAAGCTGACATTTCGGGCCTAGACCCTTCATCAGAGAGGGGGATGGGGTGAGGGTTCTGGAATAAATAGGGAGGGAGGGGGAGGCGGACCGAAGATGGAGATGGTCCGCCTCCCCCTCCCTCCCTATTTATTCCAGAACCCTCACCCCATCCCCCTCTCTGATGAAGGGTCTAGGCCCGAAACGTCAGCTTTTGTGCTCCTGAGATGCTACTCGGCCTGCTGTGTTCATCCAGCCTCACATTTTATTATCTTGGATTCTCCAGCATCTGCAGTTCCCATTATCTCTGTAAAATCTTGGTTCTCTTTACTGGATTGTAAACCTTTTTACACTAGCACGGTACTCATCTTTTGTCGCAGACAGTCCTTTGGAATTGAGGATGATTTCTTTCCATTCTGGTTTGATGTTTTGAGAGATGGCTGATAAGTCCATATGCAATTTGCATATTTAGGGCAGGTTGCGCTTGAAAGGTTGGGTTGCTGAGTTGTTGGGATGTTTGTGTTTGCTGTAGGATTTTGCCTCTACTTGTCCCCAGAGAAGTATCCAAATGTGATTCATGCCTTTCAGATTGAACCTTTTCTATTTTGGTCTGTCAGAAGTCATGTACCCTTGAGTGCATGAGAATGTTACTAGTTATTGTAGCAATACAATCTCGAAATGGTCTACTTGATTAATGGCAAAATTGCAAAAATTTCTATCACATTTCTCCGCTCTCCCAAAAAAATCTTGTTGCCTGTCTCAATTGCAAATGTGTGACTGTTGCAAATCTTTCCATGTTGCCCATTCAATAGATTCAGATTTATTCATTAAAAATTGTCATGAATATACTACATGCACACATAATAGGTTATTTAAAGACGATAAGTACGTATAGTCATTTGTCATGTTTTGTACAGTGATGATGCTGTGACCAGCAACCACTGGACAGCAAAACATCTTCTCATCACTTTGAATGTTTCCAGTAGCTTTCAGGATTTCAGGAGTTAGAGGAATGGTCAGAAAATTGAACAATGATGGGGCTTTTGTGATTAAAATAGCTTGGTTTAACTTTTGTGCCCTGTTTTTAAACTCACTTCAATTAATTTCTTTCCTGCACCATTCCTCCATTAAGGAGACAAAGTGGGAATAGATGAATTTTTTTTGTTTGTTTCAAACAGAAGTATGTAACTCCTCTGTTGGCAGTTGTCTAATAGACGATTCATTTATTGAGAAAGTCTGATAAATACTGCATATTAGAATGCTGAAGAGTCATCTAGATACAGCATTAGCCTCCTGTCGCTCCGTGGATGCTGATTGACCCGCTGTGCTCTCCAGCATTTGTTGTTTCCAGTACAGATTTTAGCATCTGCAGTAATTTGCTCCTACTATTTGATTAATGATTGTTATGCAGTGTTGAATACCATTCACAACTCCTGAGATGGTTGAAACAGTCTGTGTTCAAATGCAGTGGACTGACTAGTGGAGTAATATTTCCTCCACGTAAGTGCCATGTGTTGACCATCTCTAACAAGAATCTAACCCCTTCAAGTTAATTGGCATGACCATCATGTACCTCATTATCCATATCCTGGGTGTTATCATTGGCAAGAAATTGGTCTTGGACCAGCCATATAAATATTGTACCTGTAAAAGCAAATCAACGGCTAGAAATTCTGCAACAATGAAAGTACGTCCTAATTTCCTGAGTCTCTGCACCATGTACAAACCACAAGCTAGATGTGTGGTGAAATATTCCCCACTTGTCCCGATGATTGCAGCTCCATCAGACAAGGCAGCCTATTTGTTTGTCACCACATCCACAATCACTCCTTCCACCACTGGTGTCAGTAGCAGCAGTGTGTACTGTCTACAAGATGCAATGCAGAAAAAACCAAGACGACTTCGATAACACCTTCCAAACCTACAGCTGTTACCATTTAGAAAAACCATGGAAACGGATACGTGGGGACACACCATCTGCCATTTCCCCTCCAAAACACTCATCACCCCAAAATGAAGATATACTTGCGTTCCTCCAATGTTGTGGGTCAAAAACCTGGAACTCCCTCCTGAGTTTAGGTCCTTCTTGTTTCCCATCTATCCTGTGTACTTATATACTCAGCAGTATTTTGCTCTTTTGTTGTTGTAGATGGAACAATTTGATTTGTGGCCTTTTCCTTCTGGTTTTTGTCTTTGGACTTATTTCTCATAAGCTGCAGTAAGTTCTGTGGGTTTTCCACTGAAATTCCAGCGTCCTGAATGTGTCCCACATTCATATAAAGCAAACACTTCTGCTTTCAATTTTCATTTCCATCCTCAGCACTTTGCCTTTGCATCTGAAGAGGAGAGCTTGGGGTATTCCAGCTATTGTTCTTTACTCTGGCTGCTTGCCTACCTTTCTCTCTGCCATGTTCTGTCCCTTTTGAATTTGTGGGTGACAGTTAAAAAGGTGTAGTTTTATGGATTACTGTTGCCTGTCCAACAGTTGCAACTCTTTGATCCTCCACATGGATCCATATTATGGCAGATACTGAGATTTTAAATTCCTCTGAGAAGAAGCTGTCTGAAGAACTTCATGTTGTTGCAAGTTCTATCCACCTGACAAAATTTCATTACTTCACCCTCGAGTTCAATATAATTTTGTCTTGGCTGTTCCCTTAAATTCTGGAACTTATGCCTATTTGCTTCAGGCAGTAAATGTATATGCAGCAAATATAGTTATCTTTACAGCATCATTAATCTTGAAGAATCTCCTGTGATAGTGAAGTGTAACTTCACTGTATTGTACCTGTCAACTTAATTTGCATGAGTTTTTGCCCAATAGACTTTTCTAGCCAGTTTCTCAGATGACATTAAGACTGCCCCCATATCGTTTTCATCAAATTATGGTAGGACCTGTACAAACGTAAAGATTTCCCTACTGTATTTCAAATTATGGCTCAGATTCTTGCCACCAGGACCTGCATCATCCTTTGATGTCTCCAGTTTCGACTGCATCATTCGAAGCTGGTACTCATTGCCTCAACTTATTCCTCTCCACGCTCAATTCTAATTTTAGTTTTCTCATTTCTCTTCCTTTCATTCTCATTTCTTGTTTTTGTAACTCAATCTCCTTTTTCTTGTCTTTTACATCCCTTTGGAATTCCATCTCTTCTGCTCATTTGGGGGCCTGTTTTGGCTTTCCAGGTGGTCAATTAGTTCTAATAAGGTGGTTTGAAGAAATTAGTCCTTGTCGTGTATGTTGTGGCTTTAAATTTATGGTGGATTGTAATTATTGAGGACATAGATAATTATTTTCTCATCTTAGTTCTATTGCAAGTCCAAATATCTCATACATGAATTGCATCACCTCCTAAATGTGTTAGGGAGAATCAAAAAGGAGTCTCTCAAAGTTTGAAGAATAACCACAAAACACTGCCCTGTTTAAATCCCATTGTTCTGGCCCCAATTCATTTCTCTTTTTGCCTTTTTCTTGTAGCGAGTTTATTTTTCTAAATTTGTTTTGCAACAGTCAATAAGTCCTTTCTTAACCTTATGCGATTGTTTTATTCATAAGGTTCGATTTGGATACTTTATTGAAAAAAAATTGAAAACAAAATGAAAATCCAAGCTTGTAAATTAACGGTTTGCTGCTTGCAAGAGGTATAATTTTGTTTCTGTATGGATTTATTCCCTAATAAAAATCTGTAACAGGCTAATCTTAACAAAAAAATCAAAGTAATGTTAGCCTCTTTGATATGTAGTACCATCAAGCCTACTGAAGAGTTGCTTGCTAGTTTACAGTGACCACTGAAAAAGTTCAGCCATTGTATTTTAGATACTTGTAAGTAATCTATTTGTAGTCAACCTATTTGGACATGTTATGAGACACCCCTGAAGCATGTGGGATTGAATCAGGGTCTTCTGACCCCAAGGTAGGGGCACAAACACTTCACCAAAAAAAAGCACCTCAGATGTATGTAAGTATGTGTTTGTATATTTTTCAATCAACATATCCAGATATGTTATGACGTACCGTTGGAGCAGCTAGGATATAAACCCAGACCATATGTCTGGCCCACGAGGGACACGAATACTGCAGCACTAGGGGCCTTCAGCTATGTTTTATGTTCAGAAAAATTCTCAAGATTTACTTTGTTCTAATGAGTTCATTAATTTGGAATCCACCGAAATTTCGTCAGCATTAATTGAATCTTAAGTGGTATGGAAGTTATTTCTCTGAATTATAAAATGTTACCTCTAAGTTAAAATGGTGGTTAGCAATTGGTTCTATTGAAATAATTTGTGACAAAGCAATACTATGATAAATTGGACATAATTGGGAGCAATCACATTTTAGAAAGAAACCTATAGGAACGATGGTTTTTGACTGGATTAAATGTATTATTTGTATACATGCATGTGTGTTTTTGAAGTGCTAAAATAGTGTAGCAATTCATTGGATTGGTATATTACTAATTTATCTTTCATTTGGATCCTGGGGACTGATATAAAGCTGTTTGTGCATTTACAGTTTCCTGGTAAACGAATTCCATTTAGACCTTTTTGGAAGTATTATTTTAATATCTCATGCAAGCAATGGCATCTTATTATAGTGCAGAACTCTAGAGAGAGTGCAATATTTTGCCAAAAGCATGACATGCTCAAGTCCTGAAACCTGATTTGGCCCATAAGCTTCTGACTACAAAGCCAATATGCTACCAATGAACCACAATGGCTGTCCTGAAAGAAGAACCACTGACTTCAGTTGTTTGAAACTGGCTTTCTGTGACAAGTATGCAAAGTCTCTGTTGGTAAAGGAAGTAGGGAAACAAAGTCTGGATGTACTGAAGTTCGGTGGATGCCAACATGAAAATCCTGGAAAATTATGCAGGCTTTGTGCCTGGTTTGTAGAGGGATAGTTGTTGACTAGATACTATTAACTGCATTATATCAAGAAATGATCATTCCTAGATTCAGTTAAGACTTTACATGAATAGTGTAGATTTATAACTCTATTTATTGCACAGCTGTGCGTCACCTGAGTCTGGACAAAGTTCAAAACTTCGTAATTATCAGTTTTTTTAACTGTTTTTACTTTTGCTGACCCATTTTGTTTATAGGACAAACAACAACTAGTTTGGAAAGCGGTGGAGGAGTTAGCGTGTTGTAATTTAAAAAAAAACTTTGTGATTGCAATATCATGTGTATCATGCATGCCTAAACAAAGGCTGTGCAACAAAACATTGCTTTGAAGCACCTTTTGTTTCATTTTATTGTAACACTAGGAAAAATGATGGATAATTATTTTAATCACTCTTGCCAACAGGTTTGTGAAAGTGGCAGCACTTTTAAACCATGTTACTGAGACAGAGTTTACCTTGGATATCGCAATATTAACTCTTGAAGGCAACCATTTCCAAAGAACTGGTATGTTGAGCTCAAATGATACATTAAATAGGTGGTTTGAAATGCTAAAGGATTGCCAACACAGTTGGAATCCTGATATCTGCTCAACTCCATGCATCAAGGGCAAATAATCTCTTTAAATAATTCTTCTAACAGCTGGACAAGAAGCCCTTGGGCTACTATTGAAAACTTCTGTCAGATCTCCTCTAAACCACCACCCCTCTAAGGACGATAGTTCCATCCTCTCGAATATATCATTCTTATTCTTATAATTTCTTATGTACTTTGTTTTAAAACATTCATATTCATTCTTATTCTGTGCACAATGTTGCTGTTGAAGTCTGAGGAGTGTTTAGCATAACATCAACTTAACTTACTTGCTCTTGTACTCTACGTCTTTGTTAATACAGCTCAGATACTGTAAAATCATATAGTACAGAAAAGATCCTTCAAGTCTGTAGCGCCAAAATTTATTCCTACTTATACTAGTCCTGCTTTCCCACACAAGGCTTGAATGAATGTTATGACACTTCAAGTGCTTAACCAAGTAACTTTTTGAAAGGTTGTTGGGTTTCCTGCTTTAAGTACCTTCCCAAACAGTGCATTCCAGACCCCCACCAGCACCATCTGAGTGAAAACATTTTTCCTCAAATCTTTTCTAAATCTCCTGCCTTTTACTTCAAAATTCTGCCCTATCATTGTTGACCTTTCAACTAAGGGGAACAGCTGCTTTTTATTCACCTTGTCCATGCCCCTCATAATCCTATAAACCTTTATCAGGTTCCCCCTCAACCTCTGCTGCCCCAAAGAAAATAATTTGACGGTATCCAGTCTCTCTTCGAAGCTGTAATGCTCCATTCCAGGCAACACCCTGTGAATTCTGCACCTCCTCCGTACAATGACATCCTCCTTATAGTGTGGTGACCACAACTGCACTCAATATTCTAGTTGTGACCTGACAAAAGTACTGTACATCTCCAACACGACCTCCCTGTTCTTACAATCTGTACTATGACTGATAATGGCAAGCATCTCATATAGCGCCTTAACTACCCTATTAATCTGTCCTGCCACCATCAGCGATCTGTGGGCAAGCATCCCAAGATCTCTTTACTCTTCTGAAATTCTTAGCGTCCTGCCATTCAATGAGTTTTTTTTTGCTTATTTCAAAATGCATCACCTCACACCTTGCTATGGTTTAATTCCATCTGCCACTAATCTGTCCATCTAACCATTTAGTTTATGCTGCGTAATCTAACACTTTCCTTCTCGCTGCCAACAACCAGGCCAATCTTTGCATCATGTGCAAATTTGTTTATAATCCCTCCTGCACTCTCATGTACATTTATGAATGTTGCAAACAGGAAGGGACCCAGCACTGATCCCTGTTGTATGCCACTGCACACCAAGCTCCTGTTGCACAAACAGCCTTGTACCACCACCTCCTTTTTTGTATAACTAAGCCAGTTTTGGATCCATCTTACCAAGTTACCCTTACTCTTCTGAAATTCTCCTGCATATAGACCAGTTTTGAAGTGCTCATTTAACACTCTGTACCAGTGTCCTCCGGTTTCGTGCCCTAATAGACTGTATTCCTTCCATTTGTGATACTTATGGAGTATCTTGGGATTCTCCCTAAATTGCATGCCAGTGTTTCCTCATGCCTCTCTTTCCGGTCTTAATTGCTTTGAGTTTTTCCCAGGATTTCTTATGCCCCTAGGGTCTTCGTTTTGCTTCCTTTGTACCTGTTATATATGCTTCTCTTCCTTTTAGTGCAGTCATGAATTTCCTAGATATCAATGGCTCTCTGGGCTTACACTTCGCTCTAAAGGGTGCACGTTGAGCATATACTCCTTCCTTCCTTCCTCCCTTTGTCCCTCACCACCCATACATTTTTGAATATTTCTCACTGTTCTGCTGTAGATTTACCCTCAAGTAGCCGATTCTAGTCTATTTAAGCTGTTTTATTTTAATAAAATATGTCATACTCCAATCGAGAACCGTTTTTGCAGATCATCTTTCTTCTTTTCCGTAACAAATGTAAAATGTAGTGTTGTGGTTGTAATAATTAAAATGCTCTCTCATTGCCACCTCAAACACCCAGCTTTATTGATCAGAATTAGCTGCAGCTGTGCACCATTTCTTGTTGGACCATCTGCATGTTGACAAAAAAAAGCTCTCGTGTACGTTTCAAGAAATCTGCCCACTCTAAAACCTTAATGTGATGTTTATCCCAAGTAATGTTAGGGTAGTTGAAATCCCCTAATATAATTACCTTACTATTTTTACACCTCTTAGTGATTTGACTACATGTCTGCTCCTCAGTTGCCTGTTGACTGTCTTAGGGCCGATAATACACTCCTAACAGTGTGGCTGTCTTTTTACTCCTAAAGTCTACCCACAAAGCTTCATTTGATGGCCCTTTCAAGGTATCATCCCTCCTTACTTCGGTAACTGAGTCCCCGCTTCCTAATGTGGCACCGCCTCCACTTTTGGCCCCTCCCCTGCCCTGCCTGAATATCCTACACCTTGGAATGTTAAATCGTTAGTCTTGTCCTTCCCTCATCCATGTCTTTGTGATAGCCATATTTCCATTTCCATGCCCGTAATTCATCTACAGTGTTTCCTCTGTTACACCTCAAGTTGAAGTAGAAGCCATCTATCCGGCCTCTCCCTACTGCCTTGAGACAGCACATTTCTGAACTCGCTCTGCCTAAATTCCTTTCGTAAGTTGTGCTGTGTTGCTATTGAACTGACACACTATGTATCCTATTCTGCGGGACTAGTTTAAACTTTTACCAACAGAACTAGCAAATCCTCATAAAAGAATGTTGGTACAGATGCAGACCGTGCTGCTTATAGGGGTCCCAACTTCCCCAGAAATAGTCCATGATCCAGGAACCTAAGACCGTCATCTAGCACCAACATGAGCGACATATTTATCTTTTCAATTTTCCTATTTCCGTTCTCGCTAGTCTGTCATACTGGGAGTAATCCTTAGATTGCACCATTTGAGCTCCTCCTCCTTATTGTACTGCCTGGCTTCTTGAACTCTTGGGACCTCATCCCTCATTCTCCCTGCGTCATTGGTACCAATGTATTCCATGTCCTATCACCCTCCCTTTTCAGGATGGTCTGCAGCTGCTCAGTGACATCTGTGACTTTATACCAGGGCCGCAACGTACCACCCCGGTGTAATGTCTGCTGCCAGAGAAATGCTTGTCTGTTCCCCTAATGAATTCCCTATCACTATTGACCCTGCTTCCTCCTTCCTGCCTGATGGTACAGCCAGGCTGCTTGTGACATGAGATGCCTGGCTCTGACTGTACTCCCTTGAGATTCCAGCGCTGCCTTCAACTGGAAAGCCAGTTTGAGGTGGGACCACATGGGACTCCTGTAGTACTTGCCTGTTTCTCCTTAACTACCCGATGATCACTATTTCCTGTTTCTCCTTCAGTCTCTTCAGATGTGCCGCGACCACCTCTCTAAACATACTGTCAACGTACCTCTCGGCCTTGCAGCTGTGTCAAAGCTTTTCAAACCACCTTTAGGTTTATGGATTTTGGAGTGCTTTCTGCGCACGTGGTCATCCTGGATGCTGGTAGTGTTGGCAACTGTCCACGTTGGAGGGAGCATAGATTACTCTCAGCTGCCTTCACCTGCCATGATTTAGTCTTCCTAAGTCCTCCGAGCTAACTTTAACTTTATCCTTAAATAATTGTACACTTTCTCAAATGAATGTGATTTGGGAGAGTTCCTATATGTACTTCTCTTACCAGCCAATCAGATTGCTGCTTTCCTGTGATATCTGTCCCATCTTTTTTCCCCTTAGTTTAGAATGACTGACTGAATTTACCATCAGCCATAAAGCTTTTACACTCATTACTGTCCCCATGGGCTCTGGCGCTGTCCTGGCTCAATAGTAAGTGGGACCAAATCCTCAAATGTAAAATTTTTAACTCACCACTCCTTGGACCTCCCCTACAGACTCTGAGGCTGTACTGGCTCCCTGGTGAGTTGGCCTGAATCCTTGGGCGAAAAGTTTTATACTCACCACTTTGTGTACCCACTTCCCTCACAGGCTTCGACTCCCAGGTAAGAGACTTTATGGCTGTATTAGATGGTTTCTCTGCCTGCCCTGTCACCTGCAATGATCTGCACCATTATACAGCAGGGTCTCTGTGCTCTTGCACTCACTTTAGAGATGTTTCTCATCTATTGTCTGGTCACGTTCTTTCTGCCAAAGTGCATGTGGACTTTTTGCAACTTATCTATCTGTTCCATCAACTTGCCTCTGTTCTTTCAGAACTTTCCATCCTCTGTGTGCAGTGCTTCCAAGTTTTGTATAATCCACAAACTTTGAAGTTGTCCTCTGCACACCAGGAACTAGATCATTAATACATATCAGGAAAAGCAAGCGTCCCAATACCAACCACTGGAGAACTCCACAACAAACCTTCTTCCAGAATGAAAAATATCCATTGGTCATTACGCTGTTTCCTATCACACAGCCAGCTTTGTGTCCATGTTACTAATGCCCCTTTAATTCCATGTCATTATGTTCTTCCTTAACCTTGCTGCATTTTTTTCTGAAGAGGTTAAAGGAAGTTAGGCAAACCAGATTTTCTGTATTATGATGAGCCAGCTTGTAATTAAAGTACCTTCTTCCTTGAGTACTAAATCTATCCCAAATAATCATTTGTAAAATCTTCTCCCTCTGAGGTATACCATGAGAGCGTAAGATGCTGGAGAAGAAACAGAAATCATGTGGCCCATTGCTTCTGCTCTGCCATTCAAACTGGTAAGAGCTCATTTGGTAACTCCCCTTTCAAACCTTATCCCCATAACTTTTGATTCCTTTACCGATCAAGAATGCACACAGTCAAGGCATTATGAGACAATAGGCCAGGCTTCTCATGCTAACTGTTTTATGGTGTCACACACCTCACCTCTTCCATATGCACAACATTAGACATCGTAAACATGAGCAACCAACAATTTAGTTTTATAACTTAAGACTCTGTTACTGTCGCAACATATAACTGTGAGATTGGATTTTCAGCACTTGTGGGGTTAGAAAAAAGTGGTTTATCAAGTAATTCATCATGAGATTGAAATTCTGCAACTTGGAGAAAGAGTTGGTGTCGCATAAAAAACCATGCTCTTCTTGATAATTGATTTTGCTTTTGTAATGCAAGCTGGTGAGGTGATTTTCATAATTATTAGGTAAAGTCTTTTGATACATCTAAGTGGTCTCCAGATGAAAATGAAAACTAATGGTCTATAATGAGGAATTGTAGTCACAGAACAAAGAGCTAACAATTGAGACTGAGAGGAGAAGAGAACTTTGTGCGTTTTGAGTGTTGTCACGATGTGGGATTGTGGACATTTTATCATGGCGAATATTCAGGATGTCATGGGTAAGATTTTGGATATCCTGAATTGTACTGAAAAACTGAGTCCCTTTCACCATCTATTCATGATCTGACTGAATTACAGAGGAGGGTTGGCAGCCCTAAAAAGCCATTGCAAGTCACAGAATGGCAAAGGCATTGCACTATCTTAGTGCAATTTTCATTCTCAAGGTGGTGAAGTAGGAAGTTTCACAACTACATCCTTTCCAGATTTTGAGAGTACAACTCCATCCAGAAATTGAAAATGGCATCTGTTACAACTAAGGTTTTCTTGGCTGACAGCAAAACCATGAATAAACAATAGAGTTTACTTTGAAATGGGATTTAATTTTGTTTACCTTATTTAGGAATCTAGAATTCATTTGGAATATTAATTAATTTGGAAATTGTTTGTGGGGCCATGCATCTGCTACCTCGTTCTTCCAGCCAGAATTAGTCGGTCTGGAAAATGCTATCTGTGAAGTCGTAGCAAGTTGTTGCATTGCATCTTGCAGATGGTACATGCTGCCACGGTCACACATGGCGTAGAGGGTGAATGGTTAAAGTGGTTGATGGAGTATCTATCAAGCCAGTTTCTTGGTCCTGGATGGTTTCAGGCATCTTGTAATGTTGAAGCTACACTCATTCAGGCAACTGGAGAGTAACTCATTACATTCCTGACATGTCTTGTAGAAGGATGGTGAGCAGAAATATCCTTCATTGTGAGTTATTCCCTTCAGGATACTCATACGTGACCTGTTGGAGCTACAATATTATAGAGCTGGTTTAGTTAAGTTTCTAGTCTGTGGTGATCCTCTGGATATAAATGGTGGCATTTCAGTGACGGTTTGTTATTTGGGAGTTGGTTCGATCTCTTTTGTCAGTGATAATCTTGACAACATTGTACTGTGAATGTTACTTGGTGAAGTCAATAGTACTTTTTAAAATTAATTATCTGAATGAGTGATCTTGGTTAAACTGGTATTAAGTTCCAGTTCAGTCTGTTGTAGGTTGCAGGATAGAATAGGTATGCATAAGTACCTATGACATTAAGTAGCACCAGGAATGATGTTCTGTTGAGGGATTGCGAGCAGCTCAGGGCTACATTAGAAAGCTGTACTGGGAACAAGGGCTGTTCTGTTGGGATGGGCTTCATTTGAACCCGGCTGGAACCAGTCTCCTGGCAAATTGTAACTAGGGTTGTAGCTGGAGCTTTAAGCTATTTGGTTTAGTTGAGGGAGTTTGGGAGCTCCATTGAGGGGAGTTGTAAAAAATTGAAAAGAAACGAGAGAGCATGGTCCAGGGTAGTGAAGTGGCAAACACAATCCAAGAATGACAGAGATCAGAGATGGGTATGTGTGTTTGCAGAAGAGTGCAGCAGAAATGAGAGAATGTAGCACTGGTAAAATGTCAAAGTTTAAGGCTGTTCATTTGAATGCCCACAACATTTGTAGCAAGATACACAAGTCACCAGCAAAAACAGAAATGATTTACACCTATTACAGAGATGTGGTAACAAGGTGACACGTACTCAATGTTCAGAGGTAGTCCGTTTTCCAGACAATAGGCAAAAAAGGAGGTGAGTTAGCTTTCTTAATAAAGGAAGATAGTGGTGCTGTAGTAAATCATGATGTGGAATCACTTTGATGACATAAGGAATGGAGTCAGAGGTGGGGCTGGTTCATTGCCCCAAAGAGTTGCTTCACTGTAGGGAAAAGTATGAATTGGGAAATAATGGCGGTATGTAAGAAGGGCACTTCAATTGTCACAGGTAATTTTAATCTGCATATTGAGTGGACTACTAAATGGGTAAGGTGAATTTCTAGAATACATTGGGGATAGTCTTTTGGACCAGGATCTTGATATTAATAAAAGATTTCATAGTTGAGGATTCTCTAGGGTCGTGGCTTTCAAACAATGTAAATTGCCCAAGTGTGCTGTCAATTTTGTATGAAGGTGAGAAAATTCTATGGATCATCTTAAAGAACTTAAACCAAAATTAAACTAAAACTTGGGAAAATTAATCATCAAATTAAAAACTGGCTTTTGTATCTTGATTCTAAAACATGCAGACATTCTAAATGCAGGGGGAGGCGTGATCCAAATGAGATCTTGTGATGGTTTAAGCTACGGACTTTGCAATGGAGGGTACAAACTTCTCTCTTGTCGAAATGAGACAAAAAAAGCTAATGATCAAAGGGAGCACTTCTTAGTGGAACAAGATTTGTGTGTGGCCTTCTCATCAATTCCTTCCCAGACCTAAAGGCTCTGCACGCACCAGGAGGTGCACGTTTCTGACCCAGTGAACGGCAATTTACTTTGCATTTTGCTCTGATCTGTTAAATTTCAGTTATATGTTGGTCAGCGCATTGCGTGGGACAGATTTGAGCCATAAGTAAGTAGTTAGAAATGGCTGAGTTGAGTAGATTTTGAAAACGCCATTATGAAATATGAAACATTTATCCATTTGCTCCTCCTTTAGCATGTCGTGAGCACTATGTTGCATACTTTTAACATAAAACTGTAACCATAACAGATTCAAGTAAATGTGACAAGTAAGAGCAACAAATTCAGCCGAAAAAAGTGGGTGTGCCGTGGAATTGTTTTTCTCATTGAAGTATACTCTGCTACTGAAGAGGTTGGGAACAACTGCTAAAGGTGGTATCAATCACAACATGATGGAATTTTAAACACAGTGAGAGGGAGAGCAATTCTGGTCTCATTGCCAGTGTCCTCAATTTAAATAAGGGCACGTTCAGGGATATGAATGAATAATTGCCTCTAGGGAGAGCTCATAGATGAGCAGGAACAGGCACTTACTTTTGGAGATATTTATTCTGGTCAAAAAGAGAGCCTGTATGAGAAGGATGAACTACTTATGATTAACAAAGATGGTCAAGGAGAGTATCCAATTAAGAACAAAGGTATACAAAGCTGTAAAAACTAGTGGTAGGCCAGAAGATTGGGAATTTTTTTTGGGAATGAACTATAGATGACGAAGCTTCTATTCTGATGGTATTTATGAAAATAAATTGGTATGTTGTATATAAAAACAAACAGCAAGAGCTTCTGTGGCTATACAAAAAGAGAATATCTAAAGTAAGTCTGGGAATGGATAGTGGGGAACAGGAAATTGGCAAATAATTTAAATGAGTATTTTGCATTGGTGTTCATGCTGGAGGATGCAATGAACATCATAATAATTGTAGGTAAGTAAGGTGCTAAAAAGAGGAAAGTTCTTTTATCAGTCTCTTCACAAGGGCCGAAGTGTTCGATAAACTGATAGGATAAAAGGCAGACCAGTCACTAGGACCATAAGTCTCAATCCATGGATTTTAAAGGAAGTGGCTGCAGAGGTAGTGGAGGCGTTAGTTGAAATATTCTAGAACTGACTGGATTCTGAGAGGGTTCCCCCTGGTTTATTGGAATTAATGGATGGTATTCAGATTGGAAAGATATAACTGTTGGAGTGTCACAAGGGTCTATCTTGGGGCCTCAGTTATTTACTATGACTTGGAGGAGGGGCAGAATTGAATGTACCCAAATTTTTTGTTGATAGAAAGATAGGTGGCAAGGCATGTTGTGATGAGGACAAAAGAAATCAGTAAGGAAAAATAGGTTGAGCGAGTAGGCAAAAACTTGGCAGGTGGGTATCAATGTAGAGAAGTGCGAGGTTATGGAATTTAGCAGAATATTATTTAAAAGAAGAGAAAATCCAGATAGTTGCGACTTAAACAGATTTTGGTGTTCTTCTGCAAGACAGCCAAGTTAACATGCTGGTGTGGCAGTAATTAATGCAAATGGCAAATTTAGTTTTTTTTAATTTATAGGGTTGTTGGTGAGGATGCACCTATTGTAATGATGCCGTGGCTTTAAGAGGTTTTTGTCTTGGTTTTTCTATTTGAATGAGAGGTGCAGAGCTGTCTGTGGCCATGTAAACAGTTGAGGTTTTGAGGGTTTTTCTTATAAGTTGGAACAATAGAAGTAGCCTGGATGGGTGTGGCCTCACAGACCAAGATATCTAGTTTTTAGTTTTGTCACTTTGAGATTCAGCATCAATTGCTGTTGGAATCACATCAGAGTTGGAAGCTGCAGTAAAGGTCTCCTGGCTACGACTGAGTTTTTGCTTGATATATTTTTGTGTCTCTGCCGTTGGACTGTATGTGAGAAAATCACATTTCTAAATTTGCCTTTTTGCAAAGTGGTGTGTTTATGGGATGTTACTTCATTGAAACGGGTAATTAATAATAGTTACTGCATTTATTATTCTGCTGAGTTTTCCAACAGAGTTAGGTTATTCTAAATTCCTTTTTCTTCTTTATTTTAAGTACAGTGGTGAATTTATGGTGTTGGTTAATGTCGACTTGTTAGACCAGTCAAATTGCACCTGGAACACAGCATGTTACATTTGCCTTTAAATTGAGAAAAATTTAGGGTCTAGGCTACCTTAAAGTATTTTTACGGGTCTGATCCATAACATTATGTACTGTGTACAGTTTTGGTCTACATATTTTAAATGAGGATTTATCGGTATTGGAGTTAGTTCAAAAGCAATTCACTCAGCTAATTCTTGAATTCCAGGGTAGATGTTGGAAAGATGATTCCAGTGGTGGAGTCTCTCAAACCACGGTTTGAGAAAAAGAGTTGAAGCCTGGGACAAGATCAGCTATTGTCTCGTTGAATGGCAGGGCAGGCTCGATGGGCCGATTTGACCTACTCCTGTTCCTATTTAAGTTTCTTGTAGATTTGTAGCTCAGGCTGTGGATGCTATGGTTGGCTCGCTTGCCAAGCAGGTTCATTAGTTTGCAAACGTTTCATTACCCTGCTGGGTAACATCATAAGTGCAGCCTCTGAGGAAGAGTTGTTGTGTTTTACCACTTGTCATTTAAATTGTAGAGTCCGTTTAAGTTGATTACCTCATTTCCAGTTTTTCTTTGCAGTGGTGTGTGTATATAGGGTCTAATCCTATGTTTTTTTATGGCCTTGGTGGAGAACCAGGTCTCTAGAAGAGGACAGACAGGAAGGAAACTCGTTACGAGAATACATGAACATCCACGAGCAACAAAACGACATGACCAGTACTCACTCTTGACCATACACACAGACAAGGAGAACCACCAGTTTGACTTGGTCAATATCAGGATCCTAGTACAAACCAAACAGAGACAAGCATGGGAATTTCTAGAGGCCTGGTTCTCTAACAAGAAGACCATCAATAAACACATAGAATTCGGCCCTTTATATACACCACTGCCAAGAAAAACCAAAAGTGGGCTAATTGACTTCCACAGACTCCAGAGTTTGAATAACAAGTGGGTAAACACAAAAGTGCTTAATAGGAGACTGCACTGATCATGTTACCCAGTCGGGTAATGAAATGTTGGCAAACTAATGAACCAGCTCGGCAAGTGAACCAACCACAGTCTGTTCCTATTTCTTATGCTCAGATGTAATTTTTATCTGCCCCTTAAAAAAACTAAATTGTAAACTGTATTCAGATGTCTGGTTGTGAAAAGCATTATATAAATGTGCATTTTTTAATATATGGGAATAAAGTGGATATGGAAATTGATAATTTGAGTGGAATTTGGAAAATTAACAGATTGGAATAAATAACTGGGTTGAAATCTAATTCATTGGTGTCATGTTTGTTGTGATACAGTCACAGAAAATTAAGTGTTAGAAGATGCATCCTTTAAATTAATTTTATAGTATTTGGTTTAATGAAGGCTTTTTATTTAATTGGATGTTCAGAAGGTAATGAAGCAAAGAGGTACAAACGCACTTAACTATAGTATGATGAAGCTAAATGCTGGCAGTGGATTGGGTTCAGAGAAGATAGGATGGAGAATGCAGCTGTGAATGAATAATCAGTATTGGCCATCAGGAATGCATCCTGTGGCTTACTGACATCCAACTATATGTATTAAAAACGCACACATTGAATTAGTGTTTCCCGATTTTTCGCTAGCTTTTTCTTACTGTATTTATCTGTATTCAGTTTTGTTTCACGGTATAGTTAAGCGCATTTTTGCTGTCACTATCATAAAAGTGTTAGCTGGTTTATATGGTGCAATTTTTGGCAATTTCAGAGTAAGTAATATGAGCTTTACAATCCTACTGTGGTAGCAATATAGCAAGTTTATAAAAGTCAAAGCTGAGAATATATGGCCCACAGTGGGTGTGAGTTAATATGTTTCACTGGCTCAATAGATAAGGAGTATATAATTCCTCAGTTGACGGCCACTTTTTGCACATTAGAGCCTTGTTGATTTGCGCAAATCCTGGTATAATTTAGAAGTTGGGTGAACAGGATCCTCCTGGTCACTTGGCTTCTTGCTCTGACGGATGACTTCTGTAGAAATATTTTAGTAGTGAAGCCATTCAAGTCAGTGATTCTCATACTATTACAACCACAATGTAACAAGCTCACTCCACTTGCTTTTAGCCAACTCTTGAGGTAAAGCAAATGGGTGGTTTTGTAAGATCGTTAGAGACCAAACCTCAAATCTTCAATGACATTTTTCAGAGTTGTCTTCCAACCATGATGAGATTTAATATGTGAGATTAGTTTAAGATTTACACTTAATAACAAATTAAATGAGAATACAAATAACATAGCTTTTTATTTAACAGAATTGAGTCTGTGACACAGCGTAGAAAAATTTCTTGAGGCACTTTCACAAAGACTTAACTGGGCAAAAATCAATGAATTAAGGAGACATTAGAAGTGGTGATTTAAAAACTTAGACTCTTGTTATAACATATAGCTTTGACTAAGATAATGATCTAGAGAGGGTCTTAGATGGCTAAAAGCATTATACTAATGGTATGAGTAAGTGAAAAAGAGGGAGAATCAAGAGAGGCTATCCAGTTTTCTTTAACTTTAACCGGGAAGCATTTGCAGAAAAAAAGCCAGAAATTTTCCTTTTTTTAGTACGGTCATTCACAAATATTTTGCAATTTTGAATTTTTCATGGATTCAAAAATTTGACTTTAGAAAAGTAGCATTTGTATTTGCTTTGTACTTAGGCATTGCATGTGGTCTTTGCTGACTGGGCAATAATTTATTGCCCATCTCTAATTCCCTTTGAGAAGATGGTGATGAGCTGCTTTCATGAACCACTAAAAGTTGCTGAAAATAGGCTGAAGTCCATTTGGCCTAGGTAGACTCCCGGTCGTAGTAAGGAGAGAATTCCAGAATTTTGACTCAGCAGCAATAAAGGAATGGCAATAAGTTTCTAAGTCAAGATGACGAATGCCTTCAGAGGGAATTTGCAGGTGATGATGTTGCTACCAGTTTCTGGTCAGATGGTTAAAACTGTAAGAAATCAGGACAGCAGTAGGCCATTTGGTACCTCGAGCCTGTACTGCCATTCAATAAGGTCATGACTGACTTGACACTCCTTACGTTCACTTGCCTGCCTTTTTCCTATAACCTTTGATTCCTTTACTGATCAAGAGTTGGTCTATCTCAGTCTTAAATAACTCTAGGATGCTCCCTCCACAACTCTGTGCCGAGGAATTCCAAAGACCCTCCAGCTTCTGAGAGAAGAAATTCTTCCTCATTTCAAACTTAAGCTGGCATCCTTTTATTCTGAGAGTCTGCCTTCTAGTCTGAGACTCTCCCATGAGGGGAACATTTCTTAGCATTTACCCTGCTATGTTCCTCCAGGATTCTGTATGTTCCAATGAGATCACCCCTTTTTTTTTTCTAAATTCCTATTCTTCAGTGAGCAGAGTCTGAACCTGCTTAGTCTTTGCTTGTAAGACTCCTCCATTTTTGGGATCATCTGTGTGAACCTTCTCTGAACTACCCCCAGTGAAATGATACATTTGCTTAAGTAGTCGGATCAAAATTGCTTGCTGTCTTCCAGACAATGAGACCAAAACCGTTCGTAGTGGTCATGGATTTAGAAAGTACTGTCGAAGGAGCCATGGTGAATTTTTGAAGTCCATTTTGTAGGTGGTACATACTGCAGTTACTGACTGTCAGATGTGGAGGAAGTGGATGTTTGTGGACGTGATGCCAACTAGTTTGACCCAGATGTTGTCAAGTTTCTTTAATGTGGTGAGTATTTTGCCACCCTCCTGACTTGATCCTTGTAAATGGATGCTGAACAGGGAATCAGAATTCCTAGCCTCTGATCTGCACTTGCAGCTATAGTGTTTGGATGGGTCATCCAGTTCAGTTTCTGCTTATTGGTAATCCTTAGGAGTTTGATGTTGATTTCCCTTTAGTCATCAATAGGTCATGAATATTGTGTGGAAAGATCTAGTCGTTTTAATAAAGCTGTAGTTAGAATTTCTCATTACTGGGCTATCTTCTTTATTTGCCTCCTGCAAGAAAAAAAATCAGCACTTTTAAAATAGATGGTTCTTCTTAATGTTCTTATGTTGAAATTTCTGATCAAGTAGGTTACTATAGAACAGGAGTGGGATGCCAGTCAGCCCACAAATTGCCCTATCATTCATTTAGACCATGGCTGATCTTCTACCTCTGTGCCACTTTCTCAATTATTTCAATCTCTTTTTCATGTCACTGGTCTCCAGTAGCCCATGAGTTTCTATCTTAAACATGCTCAATTATTGAGCTCCTGCAGCTCTCTAGGATAGGGAACTCCAAAACTTTACCATCCTCTAGGCAAATAAATTCTTTCTCATCTCCAAGTCAAATGACCTACCCCTTATTCAGAGAAGGTGTTCCCTTATTCAAAGATTGTATCCCTTGGTTCCAGAGTCAGCAGTCGGGGCAAGCATCTTATCAATATCCACTTTGTCATGTATTTAAGATCTTTAAGTTTCTTTGAGATTTAAATTCTCGGGAATGTAAACTCAGTTTCCTCATAAAATAACTTCACCATCCCAGGTATTAATCTGGTGACCTTCCACTGAGCTCCCTCTATGGCAACTATGTCCTTCCTTGGATTATGAGACAAAAACTGCCTCACCAAGGCACTAACAGCTGCAGCAAGACATCCTCTGTGCTCCCATTCCTTTTGAAATGAATTCAGACAAATGTTTGCTTTTCCTAATTGGTCGCTGAACCACCATACTAGCTTTTCATGACTTCTGGACAAAGACACACAGAACCTTTTGTATATTCGCACTTCCCAACCCCTCACTATTTAAGAAATGTTCTGCCTTGAATAACTTAATGCTTAAATTGCGTTATATAGCATCACCTATGTAAGACGTTCATTTAGCCTTTAAAAGTCCTCCTGAAAGCTCCTTGCATCATCCTCATAACCTATATTTCCACCTAGTTTGGTGTTGTCTGCAAAATTGGAAATATTGCAATCCGCCTCCATACCTTTGTCATTTGTAGATATGAACAGTTGCAATGTCACACTAGTAATCACCAGCCATCCTGAGAATGTTTATTTCAACTTTGACTTTGGTCTATTAATCAATTCTCAATCCATGCTAAAATATGATAATCTCATGCTTGAAATTTTATTTACAAACCTGTGTGGACCTTAAAAGCTTTCTGAAAATCCAAATACATCCAAATCCACTGGGTCTCCTTTGTCGATACTACAAGTAACATGCACAAAAAAATCTAGTTTGTTAAATGTGTATTTTCTTTCTTCAATCTGTTCTCTCTGTCCAATTTTCTCATTTACTTCCTAAATGTTCTGTTCTAACGCTCTTAAAACACATTGAGGAATAGACTATTCAACCACCACAGGCCCCCCAAAAAGTGGAAATGAGTCATCCTTGACCCTGAGGGACTTCCAGAGAAGATGATAATAGATCCCAACTGTTATAATATAAACCAGTTTCTTTGTTCCCAGAATATGGGGCAACAGAGTTTACAGCTACGCAAGTTACTTCTACTTGGAGAGAATATGTTACAAAAAGGTTATAGAGTCTTAGAGCTGTACAGCGTGGAAACAGACCCTCTTGTCAAACTTGTTCATGCTGACCAGATATCGTAAGTTAATCTCGTCCTAATTGCCAGTCTTTGGCCCAAATTCCTGGAAACTTGCTATTAAATACCCATCCAGATGCCTTTTAAATATTGTAATTGTAACAGCCTCCACCACGTTCTGTGGCAGCTCACTCCATACATGCGGAGAAAGTTTTGCAAATCTACAAAATTAGCAGCGTTGAATAATGCAGTTGTAAAAATTGGACAAGATAATGGATATATCAGTGAAGTGTTATAATTTTCATCGTGTTACTCCTTAGATCTCATTGCCATACAGTTACGTTTCAAAATCTTGAACAACTTGATTCACCTTCTAGGGGGCAGTATCATGATCCAAGATGTATATTAATAAAGAATATTTAAACATTGCTGTTATTTCTAGAGAATTTATTAAGATGCGTAAAGGCTTAACTTTAAGGCTGCATAAAACCTTAAAAACTCTCTTTTTTGGTGGGGTGGGGTGGGGGGTGATGATCAGTTAGATAGCCAGAGTGTGATGCAAAATGACATCAGCATCAGGAGTCCAGTCCATATCCAAAGATACCTTGGAGTGCGCATTTATAGTTCTTTGAAAGTAGAGTTCCAGGTAGACAGTACAGTGAAGGTGGCGTTTGGTATGCTTGTCTCACTTGGTCAGTGCATCGAGCATAGAGTGTGCTGCTCCAGTAGCGTAATTGATCAGGGTGCGGTACTTATATGACAATATAGAGGTGTGTAATGCTCAGGTTGAGAGTTTGAGCCTTAGCTGCAGCAGTTTTAATTTGTCATTGGACAAGACGGTAAGGAAGAAAGGCACTTTTGAGCAGGGTGACACAGTGGTTAGTGCTGTTGTCTCACAGTGCCAGGGACCTGGGTTTGATTCCACTCTTGGGAAACTGTCTATATGGAGTTTCCACATTCTCCCCTTGTCTGTGTGGGTTTCCTCCCACAGTCCAAAGATGTGCAGACTAGTAGATTGGCCATGCTAAATTACTCGGTGTGTTCAGGGATGTGTAGATTAGGTGGGTTTATAGAGGGATGGGTGGGATGCTGTGGGGTTGGTGTTGAGTTGTAGGGCCGAGGGGCCTGTTTCCACACTAGGGTTTCTGGATGTGAGTTTGCTCGCTGAGCTGGAAGGTTAGTTTTCAGACGTTCCGTCACCATTCTAGGTAATATCATCAGTGAGCCTCCGACGAAGCGCTGGTGTTATGTCCCGCTTTCTATTCATCTGGTTAGGTTTCCTTGGGTTGGTGATGTCAAAAGAACAGGAAATGACATCACCAACCCAAGGAAACCTAACTAGATAAATAGAAAGCGGGACTTAACACCAGCGCTTCGTCGGAGGCTCACTGATGATGTTACCTAGAATGGCGACGAAACGTCTGAAAACTAACCTTCCAGCTCAGCGAGCAAACTCACATCCAGAACCTCAACCTGAGCTACAAATCTTCTCAAAACTCGCTAACTAGGGTTTCTATGATTCTATGAAACTCCCAATTGATATAAAAATAGGTCAAATTTAAGAATTATCAATATTTACAGCAGTTGTATAAGCCAAGTGTTGACCCTCATTTAATGTTTGCATTATGTCCGGACCTCTGCCTCATACATGGTTTCTACTCAGTTAGCAGGGACGTAAGCCTGAGAGCTGGTAGTTTCAGTCCCAGGGTGTTGGGAGTACTAATTGATAGCC
This sequence comes from Stegostoma tigrinum, assembly GCF_030684315.1. Lineage (NCBI taxonomy): Eukaryota > Metazoa > Chordata > Chondrichthyes > Orectolobiformes > Stegostomatidae > Stegostoma > Stegostoma tigrinum. The sequence goes on from NC_081362.1 coordinate 54,778,689, forward strand.
AAATGGGAGGTCATGTGGCGGCTGTACAGCATGCTGATTAAGCCACTTTAGGAATACTGTGTGCAATTCTAGTCTCCCTTCTATAGGAAGGATGTTGTGAAACTTGAAAGGGTTCAGAGAAGATTTACAAGATGTTGCCACGCTTGGAGGGTTTGTGTGATAGAGAGAAGCTGTTACACTATTTTCAATATGTGGTGAATGTTGATAATGAATAAATCTAAATGAACTATATAACCCTTTAAGACTGCATGATTCAGTTGAATATCTGCTCACCTGACTCTTGATGAAAATTGATCGTTTTCCTTTTGTCTACTATTCCTCCAAATGCTGCTGTAATTGAAGTTTCTTGGCATATCTGTTACTTTCACTCCATTGATTTGCTCTTGAAAAATTGGATAGCAGATGAAAGTCAAAACTGTTTTGATAATTGCATATCTTGTTTGACTAACTTGATTAAGCTCTTCAAAATAGCAGAGGGTTGATCTTTATATTCTAAATGTTGGCTTTGCAAAGGTACTTAATAAAGTAGCACACGTAGACTGTTAGTAAGATTGAAGCCCGTAGGATTGAAGAGACAGTGGTCACATGGGTACACAATTGTCTAAACAACTGAAAGCAGTATTGGTTGTGGCTGATTACACTCTGCTGTCTGACAAGCAATATGGTGATGTTTCCCATGGTTTAGTACTGGTGTTGAGATCACAACTCTTTGTTAATAAATTAATAAACTGAGCCGAGATAAATCGGACATGATTTCAAAGATTGTGGATGACTTACAATTTGGAAATCTAGCAAATTGTAACGAAGATAGTCATAAACTTGAAAAGTATGTCGACAAGCTGGTGAGACAACTGATAGTTGAAATTGAAAGCAGCAGTGTAAACTCATGCATTTTCATTAGAAGAATGAGGAATGGCAATGCAAAGTTAGTATACGATTTTAAAGAGGATGCAGAAACAGGGCTAGATGGAATCATACACACACTTCTGAAGGTGGAAGAACAAGTATAGAATGGTCTGAAGAAGGGTCTAGACCCAAAAAGTCAGCTTTCCTGCTCCTCTGATGCTGCTTGGCCTGCTGTGTTCATCTAGCTCTACACCTTGTTATCTCTTTTATCAAAGAAGGATAAGGGATCCTTGGAGTTCCAAATTGAGCCACAGAGCTCAAAAATGAGGATGTTGTGCTATTAGGTTAACGGTTCGAGTATTTTCATTTCTGTGACCACTACACTTTAAGATGGCTGCCATCGACTTACAAGATGGTTTAGAGTTCTGCCATGATTTGACTGCTCCAGTTTCAGCACATCACAAGATAAATCATGAAGGATTTTGATAAAGAAGTAACTGTTTTTCGTAATATCAAAATCAGTAGTCAAAGGGCACTGATTTAAGATAATTTACAAAAGAACCAGACACCACATGAGCAAAAGTTTTTGGACAATCAAATCGTATCAGATCAAAACAATTTGCAAAGCATGGTACAAACAGGAGAAATAACAACTGTCAAAAGGAATCTAGATAAATATATGAAATTCAAAAATGAAACTACACAACTATCATCAAAGCGCGATGTACGCGACCAATTGGATAGCTCCAACAAAGAAACAGCACAGGCTGCTATCCTGTAAGTGGGTGAAAATATCTGACAACATACCTGGATTTGGCAAGGGTAATTATGGCATTAAAGAATAAGTGAGGGATAAAATTGTCCTGTTAAAATTCTAATTTGGCTATTGCAGAAATAAGTGATTTATTTTTATTACAACTCCATACCAGTTCGGAGTATCTCAAGTTGAAAATCCCTACACAAGCTGTGGTTGTACCAGCAAAATTCCTATCTTCTGATTTAACAAATAAATTTGTCTCAGAACAGTTATCTAAGTAAACGTATATAAATGGAAAACAATAAATATTTTTCATTCAACTTTATTGAGATCATGAAAGTAGTCAAAAATGTATCAGTCAGCTCCATGTTGAATTTTTTTAAGGTATACATTAATTGCTACTTTACACATTTTTTTTGTCAGAATATTTATAGGTGATTTATTAGCCACTTATTTAAACACTAGTTTTATATGTTTAAGAGTTCGTATGGCCATAGATGTGGGAGAAGTCATCAGGGAAGTGCTCAAGTAGCTGTCAAAATATTTTTGAGAAGGACATTTTGTTTTCTTTTGTCTTTGCTCGTGACAGCTGCACTTCCATTTTCTGTCATGCATCACTCCATCCGTACTGTGTTCTCAGGTTAGTAGTAGTAGTAGTAGTGAGTAATGTTAGGATTCCCACTTAGATCATGAATCCTACAGTATGGAAGCAGGCCATTTGGCCCATCTAGTCCACATCGAGACTCTGAGGAGCATGCCGTCCAGACCCGCCCCTTACCCTAGACACTATGGGCAATTTAGCATAGCCAATCCACCTAACCTGTGCATCTTTGGACTGTCGGAGGAAACCCATGTAGACATGGGGAGAATGTGCAAATTCCACACACCTGAAGCTAGAATCGAGTCCTGGTCCTTGGCCCTGTCTGTCAGCAGTGCTACCTACTGAGCCACTGTGCCTCCCAATTTTAATGTACAGATTTTCCATTTGTGCTTCATCCATTGTGTTGTGTATGAGCGATGGGGTCCTTTTTGGGTTTAATAGAGTCATGTTCATCAAAGTATCTCCAGCATGCTTATATTCTTTGGAAAGTGCCCAATTGACTAGGGATTTGTGTTTATCAGATCCTTTGTGGTACCCTAGAAAACTGCTCAGAATGTTTGCCTTTTGTGGCAGGTGTTTGCCTAGCCATATCTTCAGATATTACTTTTTATATTGTCAGGACCCGTTGTTAATCAATTATAGCTTGTCATTTGTTTTTAAATATTTAAATGCCATTGTTTTAGGATCTACTGTTTGCTTGTTAATTATCAACTTTGTTACAATGTAATTTTGTTTGTGTAATCTTTGCTTTGTATCATTTGCTTTTTGGGTTAAACTTTAAATACATTTTCAGAATTTAGGCAGGGAATCACAGTCGTGTAATATTGTTTATATTAATGTTTGAGTAATTTGTTTTGCTTTCTAATTGCCATCAGTGCTAGCAATCTATAAAATGCTGACTGTTTGATTTGAAGAGCAGGAATGAGTATGAGGAATACTTAAGGAAATTCTGTGTTTAGTTACGTATCTTTAAATCTGTTCCTTTTGCTAAACAAAAAAAAGGTACCTGATTTTTATTTGAGCAATGTCAAAACTATTTTAGGTAATCCAGAAGGAAAAAGGAAAGGCATGGTTTTTTAGAGCCAAGTTTTTAAATTGCAGAGCTCGCCTTCATTTTTGGAAGAATGATTTATTTCTTCTGACATGAGGAATTTCCACTGTTGACATACTAACTGAAGCTTTTAAGACTTTCTACAATGTCCATACGGTATCCCTCGTTTGGACTGGCTTTATTTTACAGGACGGATTTCCTTTTCAAAGGTTGAGAACTACAGTCAGTCTCTGGGTTACAAGTGGGTTCAAGTCCTGATTACTTTCATTTGATTCGTACACAAATTGGAACACATTGCAATGTAATAAAACAACAGTTCACATGTACAAGCGAACATTCACGTGTTGAATCCGTAAAATTAATTGCACTAAGGGATTTCATTCATAAGTACAGCATTCATTAGTCGGGGACCCTCTTTAATGCAAAACATACAGTTGTGATTTCTGCCTGTGAAGAATGTTTCTCATCTAGGAAGATTTGGGGTTTATTGATTAACATGCATAATGTGCATGTTCTGCATTCGTACCTTTCTATAGAAGTGTGCTTGTACTCACAATTTCTCCAATTAGCTGTGGTTGCAGAACATGGAATACTGGCAGAGAAGGGAAGGATCAGATATTTCAGCCTGAATTTCAGACAGTTAGTTTAGAGTAATGGTTATTGTGACTAAGTAGTATTAGAAAGCAGAAACTGCATTTTGGGATTTTGCTTATTGGACCTGGGAACTATGTACCCATTTTAGGTGAGTCAACTGAAGTTGAAACTGCCTTAGCCTCTGTTGAGCTGTTACTCAGCAACACATCAGCATTATATTTGGCGAGTGCTTGTTGCTGAGTTTAAGCAGATCAGGTACTGCATTTCAACAATTCTGGTACTCCTTGGTTTTGAAATATTCCATTTTCTTCTGAGATTGTGAAGCATTGTTGTCTCCAGATTCAAGGTTTCCTGATTTCACCACCTCTTGTCCAACTTCTGTAAACTTTACTCTTGTGCAAAACTTCGCTGCTCATATTTGTCCTGTGCTGCATTGTGCCCACCCTCATTACAATTTCTCTCAAACATCTCTTATAGATGGTTTTGTAAGCATTTATATTAAAATGTTAGAAGCACGCAGTTGGCCATCCAGAGATGAAAAAGAAAATAAAAAATACATATCATTCAAGAAAAGTCATTTAAAAGCTTGAAAAAATTAGCTTTCCATAATGTACGTTTAGTTGAATACCCCTATTTTCTTCATCATTTTAATTTGAGAGTGTGCCATTGTTCAACTTTTGACAGTGCTTTTCCTGATTTTAATGGAGTCTGTTGGAATGGCTAGTATGGTTGTTTTTAGTGCATGGCAATACAGCATTGCCTTTGTGGTAGCATTCTGAGTCAGAGACTTTGAGTCACCAATTAAGCTAAAGACACAAATGGATAATTTTGAACTGCACTGTAAAATCAGGGCAAGTGCATACTGCACTGTTAGAAGTATGAACTGTTTCCCTTCTCTGGGGAGTGCAGAAGATGCCAAGGAGGGTTGCTGTGCCTTTCACAAATGACTTTCACTCATGCAGACCAATACAAGACTAAGTTGTAGTTTATTCAAGCAAATAAATAATATAAGTACTTAGACATTGATTGGATGCTACCTGCTGTAAGATTGAAAGTGATCGGTCTTGGCTTTGCCATTCCTATTCCGTTGTTGGGTCCCTGACTATTCCGGAAGTATTGGTCCTAGGTTCCTGCTATCAATTTGACTTCTGGCTGCAGGTTAATTCTGATTTCTAAGATTCACCCCTTGCTTACTCATTTTCGGCTGACTCATACCTATGTGTTTCTGTTGCTATAACCTCCAGATATTTCCGACTTTAGTTCCTGCTTCCATTGCTCTGCAATTTTCCCATGCTGAAGTTTATGCAGTTTCAGGGCATTCCATTCTTAGAGCCCAGTTGCTGCTTTTTGCAGGCTCAAGTGTTGACCATTTTAACCATAGTCGTTCTTTTGCTCGAATTGTTCAAATTCATAAGTTTTCCACTGCTTTTCCCAACAATTTATTTGTCAATATTTATAGTACAAATGTTCATTCAGCCATTTATCACCATAATGTGTGCATGAAATTGCTGTGTGCAAATTGGTTGTCATACTTTGTATTATTACAAGAGTGGCAGTTTGGCTCCAAAGTGCCTTGGGACCTTCTGAGATTTTGGAAGTCAGAATACAGACTCCAGTTTGTTTTTTGTTGAGTCATTATTCACATTTGCTCCTTTCCTACATTGACTTCCAGTTCCTCAACAACTTCAGTTTATAAATTGCATTATTTTGTTGAATGTCTCAATGACCTTTCACCTCCTGACCTCCATTCCACCCCCATTCTAGAATTGTTTATTTGAACTCTTGATCTCTCGTGCATTTCTGCTTTATCTCCACTGGGATGTCTCTGTTTCATACATTTGAAATTCTGTTGCCAAACTTTCCTGTACTGTCTACGCCTGCTTTAACAATATTCTTAAAGCCTAGGAACAAAACAGAAGTTGGTGGTAAAGCTCAGCAGGTCTGGCAGCATCTGTCAGAAAAAAATCAAGAGTTAACATTTCAGATCCAGTGACCTGTCCCCTCAAAATCTACCTGTTTGACCCAAGATTTTGGGCTCTGTGAACACTCAGGATGCTCGATTGGAAAGGAACACGATTCATTGTTGAACACCAAAATAGAACCACCACTCATGGCATAAATTGGCTAGTCTCAACCCAGGACCAGCCTTTCTCTGAGTCATCTTTTTCATTTTTTTAAATACCCAGAAGTCTTATTGCGCTCGACTTAGTGACTTTCCCATCACCAAAACATCATGTTTTTGTTTCTTTTAAACTACTAGCCACCACCAATAAAACGCTCATGTGGCTAACGTTTACAAGCAAAGCCCATTATGGGCAATACGAACTATCAAAGGTGATATGGGAGTGGGGAAAGTGGGAAGCGACCTGCATCTGCGTTTTTAAAAACTATTTTCTAATCAATGTGTTCAGAGATGTTATTACACACCCCTGGAACATCTGGGATTTCCATCCAGGACTCCTGGACTAGGGATAGGGACATGACTATTATGCCAGAAGAGCCCTTCAACTGAGTCTGCTTTATCTTTTCTCCATAGCCTGAAGAACTATCATACGTTACTGAAGGACTTTCCCACCACCGTAATCACCATTCCTTTTATTTTTTGCTTTTTTTAACTTTTAACCACCACCAGTAATGACCCGTTTACCCAGTTATATATTTACATGCAAAGCCTATTATGGACAGTGCAAACCATCGATAGTCAGGGGGAGGTAGGGAGAGAGGGATGGAGCAAATAAATCTTTTTTTTTAATCAACCTGTCCAATGATGTAATTGTTATAATAATCTCTGGAGTAGATGGGACTTGAACCCAAGCCTGGTTCAGAGGTAGATACACTGCTACTGCAGCAGGAGAACCCAATAGCCTGCTTTATTAATTTTTTAAATTTAACCTATTTTTCTGATCAACCTGTTCAGAGATGTTGTGACATCTCTGGAGCGGGTAGAACTCAAACCAGTGTCTCTTAGTCTGGGGGCAGCGGCACTGCCCCTGCACCGCACCACTGCTTTATTTTCTTTTCCCCATTGACCTACATTCCTCATTAACTTGTTCAGAGATGTTATTACACCCCTCTGGAGCAGGCGGGACTTGTACGCAGGCCCCCCCCCCCCCCCCCCCCCCCCCCCCCCCGGCCTAGGTATAGGGTCAGTTCCACTGCAGCACAGAGAGTCCAACCATTGCTTTATTTTTTTAAAAATAAAGACACTGTTGTGAATAGACTTTATTATGTGTATTTTTCCACCACCAGGAAAACACCCATGTGGCCAATTGTGCATTTACAAGCCAAGCCTGTTAAAGGCAGTGCTGACATCAAAAAAAGTGAGGGGGTTGGAGAGGGGGAATGGTAGGGAGAGACAGAGAGGACAAGATCAAAATGGAATTGAGAGGGAAATAAAATAATCTGTCCCCCATTGTGCCCACCCCTCTTAAAGGCATTTAGAGCATTAGTAGACACATGTTCCCTTTCCAATGACACCCAGGCTTGAACATAACTGCAGCAGAGGGGCAAGCAATCGGCACGGATGGGCCTCTCCACTGTCTGGACCTGTTTACCTCCAACCAGGCCAAGCCCAGGAGCAGACCCACAAGGACCTCGTCCAGTCTGCCCATACCCCTCTGCACTGGGTGCCCAATGATCAGGAGCGTGGAGCCAAAGTGCAGCCAAAAACACAACGAAATGTTCTTCAAATAATGAAAAATGGAGTTCAAATGCCTGGAACTAGTTTATACATGGACCATAGACTCCACAGCCTCATAAAATAAAGTTATTCTGGGAGTCTGTGAACAACTACAACCTGCAGTTATAAGGGACTGCTATGTGCATCACTCCACCCCAGATCCTGATGGAAAAAGGGAAGACTCCCACATAGACAGCCTTCCACTGGGCATCACTGCTGCTAATAAAGCGTGCTAAAATATGTCCGGACAGCGACATAAACTTTGAGGCCAATTGTGCGTAGCAGCAGCTTGTAACAACAAAAAATTGATATTTTGTGAGGGGAAAAGAGCTCAACACATATCCAGAAGACAGCTCAGGTTGTGGGGTACAGGAAAGGTTTAGGACCTTGGGGCCAGTGTGAAATTCCATCTGAGCAAGGGTAACTGTTGCTTTTTACCCAAGGCTGTGAGAAGTTTATTTTACAACGGCACAGTAAAAAGACACTGTTGTGTATATGCTTGGATGTTTTCCATGTGGTGGAAAAACGAACAACTATGTGGCAATTGAACAAAAACAAGCAAAGCCTATTAAAGGCAATGCTATCATTAAATCGTGGAAGTGTGGTTAGGGAAGGAAGGAGGGGATGAAATCAGAATGAAGTTGGAGGGGGAAATAAAGCTTTCTATCCCTCATGGCACCACCTCTCCCTAAGGGTGTAGAACACTGGCGGACACTGGATGCTCCCTCTGCAGGGAATGCTCGAACGTAACCACGGAAGAGGGGCAGCAGGGATGGTCCTATCTGGACCTGTTCATTGACAGCCTGGAGGAGCAGACCCACAAGGAGATCTGCTGCTGTCAATACACTCTTCCGCACGAGGTGCCCAAAGATCACGAGAGTGGAGCTAAGTACAGTCTCAACAGCAACAACGGTTCTTCACAAGTCTAAAACGGGAGTGCAAACAACTGCAACTAATGCATGTGTGGTCCTTGGTCTCCACAGCGCTGCAAAATAAACTGTTGTGCTGGGAATCCGTGAACCATTACAGTCTGCTGTTATAAGGGACTGCAGCATGCAACACTCTCCACCCAGATCCCAATGGATAGAGGGAGGACTCCTTCATAGAGAGTCCGTTGGGGTTCCCTGCTGCCTGGTAGCCAAAAAGAGCATGCCAATGTGTGTCCAGACAGCAGGTGGAAGAGTCAGTGGATAGTTTGCAGCATTAGCCTGTACAAAAGCCACTGTTTTGCAAGGTGAGAAAAGAGACAACGCATTCAAGAGGCGGCTCAGGTTGTGGAGCATAAGTTCCAGAGGGAGTTCAGGACCTTGCAGTCAGTGGGAAATTCCGTCCAAACAGCGGTAACTGCTGTTTGTAAAGGATTCAGGTGATGAATTTCATCTGGTTAGCCAATTGCCTGTTAGTAAGGGAACTTGTACTCATCAAGCTCCAAATATTGATGACGCTTTATGGATCTTGCACAGGTTATTACATTTCCCCCCTTCTCCAGGTCTAAGGGTTCCCCCCTTGCCCCTGTGATGATGGGACCTCTTGTGTCACTTTGCCTTTGGCCCCATTCCTGTTGCTTCCTGGGTCTGGTTTGGAGGGGGCATATAAGTAAGCCATGTCTCTTTCATGAAGACAGTTGAAGAAGCACTGCAGAGTGCACATCCTCAATGACGATCTTCAACTAAGTTTCTGCCACTTCTGCCTCCATCTCTGAGCCTGAATCGTTGTAGTCCTCAGGACAGGCTTTCGAGTTTCTAGTGGACAGAGTTTCCTGTTGCCTGTTTGGTGTGCAAGAGGCTGTAAGAAGGCATGACCTTCAAAACAGTCACCTCTGTGGAGGATTCCCCCTGACAGAGGTGGTCTACAGTTTTTTTTGCAGTTGTCTCCTCGTTTTAACCATGTATGATACCGGTCTGATTTTTGTTTAAAAGGGTAACTTGTGTAATCTATGGAGAGCTATCACTGAAGGGAAGCAGACTCTATCTTCTGGTTTAAAGCCTTTATTTGGTCTGTGCCCACCTGTGGCCACTTTTTTGGGGCTTCTTGTTTTTATTTAACCGTATAGAATCATTGGAATCCCTCCAGTTTGGAAAGAGTCCATGACTTACTGCCCAAGTTTGGGAAAGTCAGATTAAGCCTAATCCAAAGGCCTTGGCCCATCAATAGTTCTGCTTGGCCTACTACTGAGATCATATGTCCTACAGTTGAAAAGGGACTCTACAAGCTTTGTTTCCAAAGAACATGCAACTTGTTTTGTCATGCTGCCTTTGAATACCTGGACCACCTGTTAGCTCAACCATTTGAGGATGGGTGGTAGAGTGCAGTGCAGATGTGCCTTCCTCAGTTTATCTTTATAAAGGTCTGAAATTTCCCACTGGTAAATGGGGTCACATTGTCTGTTACAAGGACTTCAGGTATACCACAAGTAAAGGGTCGGCTGAGGTTTTATATGGCTTTATTAGAGCTAGTAAAGGCTATTCAATGGAGTTCAGTCCATTTCAAATGGATGTCAGTAATAATAAGGAACCTACAGTCCATAAATGGCCTTATGAAAATCTATGTAGACTTGCACCCAGAATTTCCCTAGCTATTCCCATTGGTGCAGTGAAACTCCTGGTGGGGCCTTCTGTGTTCCCCAGCAAGTTTTGCATTGCTTGACCAGATTTTTGATCCCTTGCTCATGCCAGGCATCAAATGTGTACCACCTTGAGAATATTTACATTTTAGAAATTCCTGCATGGTCATTGTATGATTTTTGGAGGATTAGTCGCAAGCCTGGAAGCAGATCAACCACTCAAGCTCTCCAAAATACCACCACCTCTGTCAACCCCTGATATTTTGAAATAGAGGGTTTCAACTGTTCCGTAGGACATCCTTGTGTTTGAGCACTTTGGCAAAGCTACAACATATCATCCTATGTAGGGTCCTTTTGGATCCAAGCCTTGATTTGCTTGGCAGATACAGGTAGAGTGTCCATGAAGTACAAAGTCACGATGACTTCATTCACCTTTTTGGAGGTAAACGTAGGCTAGTGGGAAGGGATAGGCAATTCAAGACATCCATATTGGACAAACGTCTCCCTGGATGACGTTCCAAGGAATATTCATAGACACCTCATAAAAAGGTCCAGCATTGTTTCAGAGCTGATACAGTGAGAAGACGCACCTTGTCTTTGGAGATGCCCAACAGAGGTTTGTGATCAGCTGTTGTGGTGAGACCTCAACTGTAGACATAGTGTGAAATTTTTGTTTTCACCCTGTATACCTTGGCCATACCTCCTCTTTTGATCTGGGCATACTTCATTTCTGCCTCCACCAGGGTTTACAATGCATGCATGGTAAGGTGCTCTTTCCTGTGATCCCAACGGTGTGATAATAACATCCCTATCCCTTTGTGGGAGCGTTACAGGTTACAGTGGCCTCGAGGTTGTAATGGGCTAATATATTTGTTAATAGTGCCAGTTGTTTGCTGTTTGTAAAAGGTTTCTCTTGTGGCATTTGCCGTGACCATTTCAGATTTCTTGTAATGTAGAACACGGAAGAGTGCTAGCAGTGTTGCCAGGTTAAGTATAAGTTTCCCATAGTAATTTGAGACCTAGGAAAGGCTTCAACTCCTTTGTTTCTTGGAATCAGAGCTGTTTTTATCATCTTCATCTTCATCTTCTCTTCGACAAGGTATAATCAGTCCTTTTCAACCCTATAACCCATCCTTGTCAACCCTATAATCAAGATATGTTACCCTATCTACTGGGATAACACGTTTTTCCCTTTTTAGTCAGAAGCCAACCACAAAATCTCCTCCCAACTCACCAAATCTTTTTTTTTGCAGTAGCTCCTGAGATTAAAGCATCGTTCAAATAGACTGCCACTCTGGGCACGTCTTGTAGGATGTTCCCCACCAATCTTTGAAAGATGGCACAAGCCAAAGATACCACAAAAGGCAAATGAGCCTACTTAGTCCTTTTGTGAGTATTTAGTGGCATACTTCCTGGATGACCCCTCAAGCTCCAGTTGGAGGTTGGTGTTGCTCATATTCAGTTTGGATAATACGTGACCCCTAACCAGCTTTGCATGCAAATCTTCTATGAACGGCATACAATGGCTGTCTAAGTGGAAAGCTCTGCTGACCGTCAGCTTATAATCCACACAGAGACTGACTGAGTTGTCATATTTTAAAACTGGGACTATTGTGGGGCCCATTTAGCAAATTGTCATGAGCGTATGTTGCCAAGTTCCTCTCGATGTTCCCATTTAGCCTCTACTTGTGCTAGTAGGCCATATGTGACTAGCTATGCCTTGAACTGTTTAGGTTGGGCATCTGGGCCTGCATAAATCTTGGCCATGGCCCCTTTTATATTCCTGAGGCTCTTTTGGAACATTTCAGGTTATTTCTGAATGATTTCATATCGATCACCAGTGCTGACTTTGAAGATCTGTTGCCAATCCAGGTGGATATTCTGCAGTCAGTCCCTTCCCAAAGGTTAGAACTTGGCCTTTGCTCCACTTTTAAGGGCATTTGGACTATCTGTTCCGATGTGTAATGGGAATCACAGTGGTCCTAGTCATGTGTAAGGCCTCCGAGTGTTTGACCAATCTAGCCTTGCTGTCTTTCAGACTTAAAAGCAACATGTCCCATCAGAGTTTCCTAAATGTTTGCTCCCCATCAATACGTACAGCTGTGTCTACCTGCATGTCTAGAAGGCGGCCATTTACCTGACACTTTAACTTAATTGGGACCACTTCAGGAGCAGTGATGCACTTTAGCTGTATTGACTTCTTGTCCCTGGGTTCATTTGCAAAGCCTTGTCATGAAGTGGTTTTGCGTTCGACCTGGGTGGTACTTGCCTTGCTTGTTTTGGTAGCCATTTCTGGATAAACTCTGACCACAAGTGCAGCATGGATGTTCTTTCTTCTCACTGTATTGTGGAGAAGCTTCCCATCTTGTTTTGGAACCTTGTGGCCTCCAATTCCAATCACTATTCCTTGGCAACATATGGGACCAGCAAGTTTTATCCATTGGGGTTTTGGCTATGTGGCATGGGCATGATCAAAAGTTGAGAATGATATGTCTAAGCTTCCCAGCCCCTTCTACTCTGCTTTCACATGGAAGGGTTAGTTCTGTGGCTTTCTTGATTTTTGGATCTGGTTCACTCAGCAGCTTCTTTTGGGTTGCAGTATTATTTCTTCCACAAACTGAGTGATCCTTTTAACCTTTCCTGAAATGCTAATCTGTATTCCAATGCTCCACCAATGCCGCAGTCTTGTCAAGGAAGTCTGTATGCTGTGTTAAATCTGTAGTGCAGTAGTGTAACAGTTGGCATAAGGTTGTCATGGTCTGCTGCCATATCTATCAGCTCACGAAAGATTTTGACTGTGGGACTACAGGGTATGTTCTAATGATGCTGAAAGTTGGAGCCCCGAAGCAGTTAGGAGGATGAGCTTTTGCCTGTGAGTTGCCTTCTATCCTGTTTGCTTGAAAAAAAGTGTTTTTATTTCTGTGTATTGGAGCCGGTCCTTCACACCTACATCATAAGGTTCCATTTTCCCAAAAATAGCACTTTCAGTATTTCCCCATCATGGTCCTAATGAGCCTGTTGAGAAGCAAGGCTGTTTGAAACTTTCCTTGGCTCTCGCCACCAATATAATAACTCAGGAAAACCGATTGTAAAGGAACATCACTTATGGTTGAACACCAAAATAGAGCCACTACTCATGATATACAGCCCAGGACACAGTTCTGCAGACCTATCCATGGGGCAAACTCTGACCTCAAAGGCAACATGGATGTTCTTGCTCCTTACTGTTTTACGGAGAAACTTCCCATCCTCTTCTGGAACTTCGTGACTTCAGATTCTAATCACCGTCATTGGGTCTGCTTTTATTTTTATTAAATCGACCTGTTCAGTGATGTTTTGACATATCTCTGTAACAGGTGAGACTTGAACCCAGGCCTCCTCAATCAGAGGTAGGGAACACTGCCATTGCATCACAGGAACCCTCCCTAGACCTGCTTTATTTTTCTAAGTGACCTGTTCTGAGATGTTATTACACACTTCTGGAGCAGGTGGAACTTGAACCTCAGGCCTCCTGGCTCAGAGGTAGAGACATCACCACTGCACCCAAAGAGCCCTTTTGAGTCCACTTTTGTTTTATCTATATCCAGAAATGCTGTAAACGCAATAGAATCACTTCCTACCATCAAATCACTAACTTTTGCTTTGCTCTTATCTATTAACCGCCGCCAGTAAATTATCTGGGTAGCCAATTAAATATTTACATGCAAAGCTCATTACGGGCAGTATGGATCTGTTTCTTTTCATTTCTTTGAACATAGGCCTCCAGGCTCAGAGGTAGAGATACTATCACAAGAGCCTCACTAGTTTTGTTTTTTTTTTGCTTTTTTTAACATCGGGAAGGGTGATAAAGTTGGCTTGTACGAGGGGGCATAGCTGGAAATTGAGGGGTGATAGATTTAAGATAGATGTCAGAGGCAGGTTCTTTACTCAAAGTGGTAAGGGGGAGGAATGCCCTGCCGGTCAATGTAGTTAACTCAGCTACATTAGGAGCAATTAAACAGTCCTTGGATAAGCATATGGATGATTGTTCTCTAATTGTTATAGTATAGAACCAAATGGCTTTTCCACCACCTAATCACTGACTTTATTTTTGTTCTTAAACTATTAACCACCACTAGAATGGGTCTGTCATTTTTATTTTTTAATCAACCTATTCCGAGATGTCATGACACACCTCTGGGGCAGGTCAGCAATTAACACGGGTTTCCTAGTTCAGATGTAACAATGTTACATTATGCCATGAGTCCACTGGGTCTGTTTTTTTTTGCCTGATCAACCTATTGAGATTATTACACACTCCTGAAGCAGGACTTGAGCCTGGGTCCCCTGGCGGAGGGATAGGGACTGTACTCTACAACACCACAAGGGCCCTTGTGAGTTGGCTGCTTTTTATATGCTCAAGTGATATCTCCCACAACCGAGCAACGTTTCCACGACCAAAATCACCGTGACTTTGATTTTTTGTGAATTACTAACTGCCTGTGTAGTCCATTAAATATTTACAAGCAAAACCCATCATGGTCAATGCAAACCATTGAAATTGAGGGAGAGGTAGGGAGAGAGGGAAGGAGCAAATGGATATGCTCTTTTAATCAACCTGTTTTGAGATGTAATTACTATATTACTGGAGTAGGTGCGACTTGAACTCTAGCATCTTTGTTCAGAGGTTAAGACATTACACTTGCACCATGTGAGCCCAATGAGTCCCATTTTTTCGCATCAAGACTAGGTGTTACTGTAGATATATCTAATTAAACTGTTCAGTGATGTTATGATGCACATCTGGAGCACGTGGGACTTGAACCTGGGCCTTCTGGCTCAGAGGTAGACTCTCGTGGTAGTGCCACAAGAGCTCTGGATCTGCTTTGTATCTTTTGTGTCCAAAATATTGCAGTTGACATATTTGCATGCAAACTTTCACCTTCTCCCTTGTGTTACGAAGGGTAGAATACTTGTGGATTGGGAGGTAGGAAGTTAGAACTTGGTGCTTGTAAAATGCTAGGTGGGTGGCTGTGGGAAGAGATCAAGTGCTTTTTCTGTGTTTAGAGATTTAAAATTGATTGCTATGAGCAGCAACTTGAAAGTTTGCAAGTACACCCGAATTGAAACGTTTGTATTGAAAAGCTGTACAGGGGATTCTGCTATAATGCGATAGTTGTGTTCCTGCACATCATCACATTATAGAAAATTGGGCTATCAAAATAACCACCATGGGATTTTGGGAAAAGTGGGGTTGGGGCAGACCACCAAAAAAAAACACTCGAAAGCCTAACACAAAGGATAGCGCAGTTTGAATAAATGTTTAATTCATATCTAATAATGAATTAAAAGTAAATTTAACACCTTGGAAAAAATGTCAAGGTGACTTGATGGGCAAAGGAGGTCTTGAGGTTGCTCTGTTGTAAATGCAGGGGCTGCAAGTTATCACCGTTGCTGTTGAGGTTGTCGTTGTCGCTGACGCTGTCGAGGTTGTCGTCGTCATTGTCGCCGTCACGGTCACCATCAACATCACCACCACCATCAGGCGCAGTTGTGGTTGCAAAGCAAGGGTGAAAAATAGTCAATCCACAAGTGCATGGCTGTGGTTCCTTATCTTCTGACTGTTTCTTGGGGGTTGGCTTAAAAAAGACATCCATTTTTGCCATTTTTCTTTTTCGTGAAGAAGCAGTTCAGAGGGTGCCAAATAAGATCTTATTCCACGAACTGCTACCCTGCTACATTCTGCATTGCAATTAATGTTCTCTCAGGGCTGCACTGCTTCTCATTCTTGCTGGATAGACAACAAAACAGAAATGAAAGCTCTTGTGGCGCTGTGCCCTGCTTGCGCTTCCCCCTCATGACAAGTTGTTGTAGATGAGCTGTAGAGAGGTCTTCGCAGTGGGACTCAAGCAGCTGTTCAATTTCCTCACTCTCCACTTCTTCAAATTCAACTTGCTTTGCAAGATCAACACAATGTTCTTTGATTCTTAGGAGCTTCTCTAACGGAACAATGCGTTTAAAATCTTGGGGAAAAAAGATCTAGGCCTTCAATTGCATTCTTGATGTTAAAGCTCTTCCAGAATTGAAGAACAGTGTCCTTATCCCCCTCAGTGGTGCCGTCAGCCTCTTAAATGTGAGCCCTAAATAATAAGCTTTAAAAGCTGCTATTGCATCATGGGTTGAAGGAAAGACTTTGTGTTTGGGGTTAGCAATAGCACTTAACTTTCTCTAAACAACAAACCAGTGATGGGAGGATGGCTTGGTGCATTATCCAAGATGAGGAGAAACTTGAAATACTCATTTTTTTTTCATGTGATACTTTCTTAAAACATCTTCCAGAACATCACCAGTAAGGTCAGAAAAAAATTGCCTTGTCATCCAACCTCTCTTGCTTGACCTAAAATAAATGCCTAGAGTGGACTTAAGGTAACCTTTTCAAGGCTTGTGGGTTGGCAGAGTAGTACACAACCACAGGCTTATGCTTTAAGTCTCCACTGGCATTGGCTCCCAGCAGCATAGTCATGCAGTCCTTTGTCACCTTAAAGCCTGGAGAGTGTGCTTCATTGTTGGAAATGTAGGTTCTTGATGACATTCTCTTCCAGTATAAACCTGTCTCTGCCAAATTGAAAATTTGATCTAAGCTGTAACCTTCTTTGTCACTTAATTCTACACTATGGGAGGAAATGCCATTACATGCTCCTCATCTGCAGTGGCAACTTCACAACGTTATGAAAAGCAAGATAACAAAGTGTGGGGCAGGATGAACACAGCAGGCCAAGCAGCATCTTAGGACCACAAAAGCTGATGTTTCAGGCCTCGACCCTTCATCAGAAAAGCATACCGGTTTGTAAAACCAACAAACCAACCACTGCTAGCACTAAAGGCATGCACATCTGCAGGATTTTCAGCTTTTTATTTTGTTACATCTTCATAAGTTGATGAGGCTTTCTCTTTTATGGTGAGAAGGCTGGCCCCAGATTGCTGTTTCAGGTGATCTTCTACTCACATGTGATGTCAAGACATACCCCTCTGTCCTCAGATGGAATTGCGTAATAGCCGACACAAGGTTCAAGTTTTAGAAATAATGTTTCCCTGTTTGTCAGTCAAGTTGTAGTCAATTCACGTTGCCGGAACACGTGTGAAAGAGCAGCAACCCCCCCCCCCCCCCCCCCACCCCCCACCCCCCACCCCCCAATACAGTTAGCAGGCCAAGTAACAATTTTTACCAACAGAACAGGCTTTTGAATTTAGGCAATAAATTTGAACCAGGCACTTATGACCTCAAAATCCAATTAAATTTAAACCTGATGGTTTTGAAAACATAAGACTACTTCTATTTTAAGAAATATTGATATATCATAAAAGAAGAGGCAGTTACGAAAAGCCCCAGAGCTAGCATCCCTCAGCTCTAAAGAGAGAATTGCTGGCTCTCTGTCTCCTTCATGTCTTTGAGAAAACACTATCTAAATAATAACAGTACCAACAGCGCAACGAGTTAGTAGTCTTGACAGAGGAGGCCCAGAACATTCTGGAAGACATGTTACCTGCCTGTAATTTTGAGAGACTAAATTCTGTATTTTTTGTATAAGTGGGACTTATGCTTATGGGAACAGCATGCCATTAAAATCTTGCTTTATTATAGTTGGTAGTTGGAATGGATTTATTCAGTTTCTTTAATAGTAATTTGTTCACTGTTAAATAGATAAATTGTTACTTGTTGATTTTAAAGTGAGTGTCAGGGATTTATTTTACTCGAAGTTGCTTAAAAGCTGGTTACACCACTTCACACACACCTTTTACAGATTCTGGGTGAAGTGCTTCTCTTTGGGTGTATTGGTTTTAGTTCTCAGATGGGCCCCGACCTCTGCTTTATAACACTTGGCAGTACTTTGTCACTTTACAAAGAGATTATGAATTCTTATATATACACGACCAAATTCAAAATTTCTTCTAAGAATGACTAAGATTTTATTTATGGCCATTGGTCTAATATTATAATCCATTCAAAAAGCCTCCACAACATTCTCTACAGGCTATAATCCTAATTGCATCTTGGGTAAACTGAATAATTGTATTAAAGCTGACGACAGATGGAAGGTATAATTTAGCATTTGAAATGCAGTAACATTTACAGTGTGTCAAACCACTACAAAATGGTACAATAAGAACAAAAGTAAATAGCTTCAACCTAGACATTGTTGATAGCATGAGACACATCTTCATCGATCTTACAAAATATTCCTCGCCAATGTCTGTGTACTTTGGCCAAAATTGGAACAACTGTGCCACAGGCTATCCAATATATTAACAGCCAGCATACTATACGCCTCTCCCAGGATGTATGCTGTCTCATCAGGACAGATCCACAGAGGTGGAGTACAATGGAGTCTGAAGAGCATGTTCTTGGCAATCCTCAATATTCTAAGCTCATGAAGCCTGATGGTGCAAGATCAATTTTGGGATAGAGTGTTCCTGCTCTTCTCCAGCATATTTGATACCACAAGTAAGAAGCATCAAAGGGAATAATGGCACGCAATGGATGGGAAATCCTAGGAGTCCTTACCAAGCATGGTTTAGCACCATCCTTATTGATTGAGTCCGAAAGGACACAGTTGCCAAATTGGCACAATCACAGGTGCTGAGAGAGCTAGCAAGAAAATAAGCCTACTTGGCTCCTTCCTCACTAATCTACCTATTGTTAATGTGTCAATCCAACTCAAAAATAGTCACTACCAATTTTAATCTGGCATATTCTCCATTCCGTAATTAATATCTATACAGGTGACCAAACTGAGGAGTTTGGAGAAGAGCATGGCAGGAGCAGCACCAGATCTGTCTGAGAATGAGGTACAGTACAGTGAAGTTAAAAGACAGGACAACATACATGCTAATTGGTGGAATTAATAAGCAATCCAACAGATCAGATCAAAGTTTCGCTGTTCTGTTGCACCTGGTTGTGAAGGTAGTGGACAAACTATTCTTTTAGCATTATCACACCTGGCATGGGTCAAGATGAATGTCTCCATTCTTGTATTGGGCTGCGCCATTATGGAGTGCACAAGTCAATCTGAACCGTCTTCATCTCGAAGCCTTGGAGACAATGTTCACCTTAGCCTTAACCTACAGCCCCCATCATCGTGGATGACGGTCTGTGCTGTCAATTCATTCCTCCTGTAACAAGAAATGGCTTAGGTCATTATATACTCTGGATCATGACAGCATCCTGGCTGTAGTGCTGAAGAACTGTAATCCAGAACAAGCTACATTTCCGACCAAGGTGTTCCATTATAGCTACAACACTGTCAGCTGCTGATCAATGTGGAAAATCTTCTGGGCATGATCTGTTTACAAAAAGCAGGTCAAATCCAATTCAGTCAATTACTGATCCATCTGTCTAATCTTAATCAGCAACCTGATGCAAGGCCCCGTCAACAGTGTTGTTACATTGCACTTAGCTTCCTAATAATCCAGTCATTGCTCAAACATTGACAAAAGAACGGAAACCCAGTTGTGAGGAAAGACAGAATTTGATGTGTTGCATTCAGTCGTTGTAAAACTGAAGTTAATGGAAGGGAGGGGAAGATCTGTGTTTGGAGTCAGGCTTGGCACAAAAGAAGATAGTTCTTGTTTTGGGACAGTCATCTTGGTCTCAGGATATTGGTGCATGACTTACTCAGCATTATTATTGACCCAAAAATTTTTAGCTTCAACAATCGCTGTCTCTCCAACAAAAGTGAGTGTGTCCATTGACTATTCATACCTTGCAATTTCTTGATTAATGGAACAATCTGTGCACGCATGCAGCAGGACCTGAACAATTCTGGACTTAAGCTGATATCATGCACACCACATAAGACTTAGGCCATGACCATTTCCAACAAAAGTGAGCCTAACAATATTTAGTGGCATTTCCATTAATTATCTGACCCATTAAAATCCTGAGGTCACCATTGATCAGAAGTCTAACTAGACTCACCAGATAAATTCCGTGGGTGCAAAAGCAATTTAGAGATTAGAATGGTGTACGGTGAATAACTCGGCTCCTGTCCAAAGCCTATAAGACAGAAACCTGACCTGTGTTTATTTAGATGAATGCAGCTCCAACAAAACTCCCAAAGCTGCTTCTCATCCAGGGCAAAGTTAGCATGTGTTCAGCACCCTCTCCGTCATCTTTAACTGGTGCCTATGGCTGGAATGCATAAAATGTACAAGATGCACTGCAACTCATCAATGTTGCTAAACTTATGACTTATACATGTTAAAATCAAAAAGGGCAGCAGGAACATTGCCAACTTCATGTTCCCCGAATTGTCACTCGCTGTTGTGACTTATAGTTTTTCATTGTTACTTCATTGAGCAACCTGGCAAGTAGCATTGTGGGCATACCTTCACTACATGAGCTATATTATATAATAGTTTAAGAAGACAAGTCACCACTACATCTTCAGGACAAATTGCATGGGCTATACATGTTTGCTTTGCCAACTGCACCTAAACCCCATGAATGAAAAGCAATTAAACTTAAGATATGCATAACTGTAGCTCCTGGATAACAGTCTGACTTTTTTAAAAATGTTGGTTCAATACACCTGCCTAACAATATCGCAGAGCATATGATGAAATTGAATTTGTTCATGTGCTATTGATTTTTGAGACACAGCCTGTTTACAAATTTCACTGATATCACTTCAAAATGAAAGATTATGCTTCAGTAAAAAGAGCAAATCTGGAATGTGCATCTTTGTAAACCTAAGAGCAGGTTTTTCTTCTGGCATGTAATTAGTTACATTTTCTGTTTATTGGTTCCAATTTTGAAAATTTAAAGGCAAATCTTTTACATAGCAATTCTGCAAAGATTGCAGAGTTGTACTGAGCTGTCAGGAACTAATTGTAGAAGTTACTATTTTCAAAAAAAGTTCCCTGAGATTTTGTGGCTTCAGTTGTATGTTTGCAAACCGTGGTCTTTAGATTCACCTTACAGATCCCTAAATTTCTAATTTCTCATTCTTAAATATTTGTTTAGTTTTCCATCATATTGCTGTAACTTTAAAAGAAAAGCTTGTGTAATAGTAGCCTTTTTGAAATGAACATATGCTGTTTACAACTGTAATTTTTAATAATTTCCTTGCATTGAGATTTTGGCAAAATTGCAGCCTGTATAAATAGCTGTTAAAAATGTTTAGTGACTTTATTCTGTCTAGTCAAGCTGCTTATGATGTTACCTCTGGAGGTTGGAGTCACCATGGAATTCTGATTCTTACCTCATGCAGTATTTCTCTTTCCAAGAACGTTAAAGGATATAACAAGTTTTATAATAGTCACATTTATCTGGAATTTGAGTGATAGTGCTCTTCATTCTCATCAATATTTATAGTACACGTGTCTTTAAAGATACCAATGTAGTGTAAGTAGTTAGATTAATGAAACAGTAGATAATCTTTGCATTTTAATTTGGACCATTGAATATAAAAATAAGGGTGCAGTATAAAATTGATTCAAGACACTAGATGAGCCCTAACTGGATTTCATTGAAAGACCGATTTGCCCACACGTTCCGCTGGCCTTAAAATCAGAAAGTATTGTGCCAAGGAGTTTTGTTGTGACTTGAAAGATAAGCTAGTTGAATTCCCTGTAGATTTTGTTCTGCTTGCACAATGGAAAAGCAGTATGAGTTTAAAGTAATCGTTTAGAAAGTCTAAGATAATAAAATGAGAGGCTGGATGAACACAGCAGGCCAAGCAGCATCTCAGGAGCACAAAAGCTAACGTCAGCTTTTGTGCTCCTGAGATGCTGCTTGGCCTGCTGTGTTCATCCAGCCTCTCATTTTATTATCTTGGAATTCTCCAGCATCTGCAGTTCCCATTATCTCTGATACTAGTTTAGAAAGTCTAGGCCCTTTAATGCTGAAGTTAATTGCTGGATTTCGTCATATTGGACGAAGCCATATTGTAATCAGTTATGATCAGTGTTCACAACAGTACAGTGCTATTGCTGCTAAAGTATCAAATGTAACCAAGTTTGTTTGGAAAACAGATAAGAAATGAAATGCCTTAATGCTTAATGAGTGTATCTTTTCTCTATCTATAGATGCTCCAAATGCTGAACAGCATGATCTCTTCTGTCAAAAACTCCAGCAGTGCTGCGTGATTTTTGATTTCATGGACTCTGTTTCAGACTTAAAGGGTAAAGAGGTCAAAAGAGCAACGCTGAATGAATTGGTGGATTTCCTCACCTCAAATAGAGGTGTACTTCTTGAACAAGCCTATCCTGAAATAGTGAGAATGGTATGTGACCTATGCCCATAATTGGTGTCATCCACTTTTTTGTTGTAATCTGTTCTGGGTCATATTTCACTGAAAAGCCACTGTCTATTTGTATTCATTGTGATTCACATTCTTGTTGGACTGGACAGAGAACTGATTAAGTACAAACCTGTAAGCGCATTTTAAACAATTTGAGATTCACTCTGAGCTAATAGCCACTGTAGCATTGCATTGGTCTCAGAAGCAGACTTTGTAGATCCTAAAAATAGAATAAGCTCATATTGGCATACAAATACTTACGTCGCCGTGATGGTTTAGTAAGTATGAATGAGTGAATCCATACTTGTAGTAACTTCTAAGAATTTTACAAGTGAGCAATTGATAGATCAGGATTTCCTTCACCTGACTGTAGAGGGTAATAGAGGTGATAGTGGGTAAAGAAGCTTCATAAACCTGTAGAGGTGGCTTCAGATCAAAGTAAGAAAGTATTGCTCTGAGTTAACCTAAACAGGGCACAGCTAGCATTGCTTACAAATGATGTGAGCTTTATTTTTGCACGTGTACTCTTTGCGCCATCTAGATGTGGATTTTGTACAATTCGCAGTTGTACAGGTCACATTTCTGCTTCTATGAGATACAAGCTTCGACACAAATGGTGGACACTTGCTGTGTTGCCAGATCTGGCAGGACCACATAAAGCACAATAGATTCCTGTTTTTCTCTGTTAAACTGTTCATTATAACTTCCAACTACCTTTTACTACAACAAATCATCTTTCTAATTCCCTGTAATTCTAACACTGACTCCTCCACCTTCACCACCAACAAATCTGAGCATCAGAACAGCGAGAGCTGGAGAAACTCAGAAGTTTGGGAGAATTTGTGGAGAGAAAATCTTGGTATCCACTTTAGTCGCAGGAGAGGTCCCAGAAGACTATTGAATAGTTAATGGTGTCCCTTTGTTTAAGCGAGATAACAGGGATAGTCTTAGAAATTACAGACCAGGAGAAGATTCTTAGAGATGGGATTTACTCACATTTGGAAAAATATGAACTTATTAGTGATTATGCAGCATGGCTTTGTGTGTGGGGGGTAGTGGTGGTGCTGGGTGTCATGTCTCTCAAGCTGGGTTGAGGTTTTTGGGGAAGTAGCAAAGATGGCTGAGGGCAGGGTGATGGATGTTGTCTACATGGATGTTCGCAAGGCCTTTGACAAGATCCCTCATGACAGTCTGATACAGAGGGTGAAGTCGCATGGTATCTGTGGTGAGTGACAAGATGGATACAGAACTGACTTGCTCAGAGGACAGAGCGTAGAAGTGGAAGGGTGTTTTTCTAACCACTGATTTATGACCAATGGTGTTCTGCAGGATCAATGCTGTGGTCTCTGTTGCTTTTAGTTTTTTCTTAACGGATATATGTATCCTCAGAATGTCGATATAACATATATGTTGTATAAATAAATGCATATAAATAAAATGTAAAGGAGAATGCAGGTGCTCTGATTAGTAAATTTGAGGATAACACAAAGATTCGGGGAACTGCGGAGTGTGAGGAGGATTGCTAGATTATACAACAGGATAACGATAGGCTGGAGGCTTGGGTTGTGAAATGTCAGATGGAATTTAATCCAGGCAAACGTGAGGTGATGCATTTTGGAATGTCTAATGCAGGAGGGAAATATAAAGTAAATACAGATCCCTTCGAAGCTTTTCCATGCAGAGGGATCTAAGCATACAGATTCACAGTTCCCTGAAAGTAGCATCTCAAGTGGATAAAGTAATCAAGAAGGTATATGGCATGCTTGTCTTCATTTGGGGCGTAGTTCCAAAATTGGCAAGCCATGTTGCAGCTGTATAAAAGTTTAGTTAGACCACATTGGCAACATTATATAGTTCTGGTCATCACACTAAGGATGTGGAGGCTTTGGAGAGGGTACAGAAAAAGGAAATTGCCTGGTGTGGAGGGTACTAGCTATAAGGAAAGATTGGACAAACTTGGTTTGTTTTCACTTGAATGTGTAAGACTGCAGGGTGACCTGATGGGTTGGATAGAATGGAGAGTTGGAGCCTTTTTCCCAGGGTTGAAATGTGAACTATTAGGAGATGTAGGTTTAAGGCAAAAGGGTGGGGGGTAAGCCTAAAGGAGATGTGAGGGGCAAGTTTCTTTAACCAGAGGGTTGTAAGGATGGATATGTCATAGGTCCATCCTGGGCTGCCTCCAGTGTCACAATGACGTTACCTACAAACTGGAGGAGCAGCACCTCATATTCTGTCTCGGGAGCCTATAGCCCAATGGCCTCAGCGTGAATTTTACCAGTTTCAAAATCTCCCCATGGCCTCATCCCATAACCGACCCTACCTCTCATCCCTACCTCCTTGACCTGACGCAACCTGTCCATCTTTTCTCTCACCAACCCACCACTCCCACCTCATGACCAAACCCCATCACACCCTACGTGCACTCACCTATCACTATCTCATCTACGATCGCAGCCATCAGTCTGGCCTCATTTGCATCCTGACAACACAGTTGTATTTTACTGTCACCTCACTCGGTCCCTTCGCTGTCCAACTGCTTGGTAGACATACAGGATCAGATGAGTAGAAATTGCCTACAACTAAATATTATGAAGACCCAAGCCATTGTTATTGGTTCCTGCTACAAATTCCATTTCCTGCCCATCCCTTCCTTTGTTTTCTGTTTGAGTTGAGACAGACTGTTCTCAACCTCTGCTTCATTTGATGAGTTTCCAAACGCATCTGGTTTGTCATTAATTCTATCTACTTGTATCTTTGTGACATCACCCATCTCTGCTTTTGCATCAACCCATTTGCTGTTGAACCCCTCATCATTGCTTTTATTACCCGTAGTTGTGATTATTTCAAGAATTCTAGCCAGCTCCAATTTTCACCCTCCACACAAGATAGTTCATCACAGCTTCCTGCTCTCATACAAACTCATAGTCCTACGCTTGCTGACCCACGTTGGCTCCTGGTTGAGAAGCTGTTCAATTTTCAGACTTCATGTTCTTCCCTTCATTTCCCTCCATGGCCTCACTCCTCTCTCTCCTTGTAACTGTCTGTAGCCTTACAGTTCTTCAGTATACATGTGTGCTTCCAGTTCTGGCCTCTTGCCTTTCCTGACTTTTAATTGGTCCACTGTTGAGGTGACACCTGTAGCTCCTAAGAGTATGAACCATACCTGGGAAAACTATGACTGTGGACCACATCAGGTCCTTAGGAACTTCCACACTCTCCCACTGTTGCAGCAGGGGAAGTATGTAGTGGCAAATGAAGTGTGTGCAGTCTCGAGCTGCTTTGGTGCTCCTGGTGTCTAACACTTGAGCACTCGCAGCTGTAAAAGTAAAATGCAAAACCTCGAGAGCGCTAAGACCAATAAATGTAATTGCAAGTAAATTGGAGTTGGCCAATGATCAGAGACCCATGTGCCAGCTTTTGTACAGTCATGTGTGCAGCTGTCACATTTAAGACACGACATAGGGCAGCACAAGGCAATTGTGCACTTATGATTACTTATTAGACTCCTTCAGTTTTGATTTATTTTGTTTTTTGCAAGTGTATGCACTAATTTCAAAACTTCAATGTTTCAAATCAACTCATACAATTTTATTGCTCCATTTTTCTCATTTGCTCACCAGAGAGTTTGATTCTTGTTGAGATCTGGTGGCATGAGTGCTGGTAGTTGAGGATTTGAATATGGGTCATTGAGTTGTACATTAGAACATAGAACACTACAGCGCAGTACAGGTCCTTCGGCCCTCGATGTTGTGCCGACCTGAGAAACCAAATTGGCACGTTTAAAAGTGCATTAAAGTGTACCTTCACCTAGTAGAATGATTGTCGTTATATAAAGAACCTGGCATCTATCTAAATTCCCTGACAACTTTTTGTATTGTTCATTCCTATACTGAAATTTGTAATGGTACCTGGGATATGGAACTTTCGCTAAAAGATCAGACTCCGCAGTGTATATTTCCACCCTCCCACTTGAACTCTTATCCAGTCCCTCGGCCTAGTCATGGAAGATGAAACTACTTAAATTTACACATTCAAAAAATTTTTAAAATACATCTGAAGTCTGAAAGTGTGTTCAAACCAAAATGCAACAGACAAGTTTCTGAAGTTTACATTGAAATTGGCCCCAACTGTATTTTGTTCTTTATTCATTTGTGGGACATGGACATTGTGGCTGGCCAGCATTTATTGCCCATTCCTAGTTGCCCTTCAAAGTGGTGGTAAGCTGCCGATATGAACTGCTGCAGTCCATGTATTGTTGGCATGCCCACAATGCTGTTAGGTAGGTAATTCCGGGATTTTGACATGCAGCAATGAAAGAACAGCGATATATTTCCAAGTTGGGATCCTGAGTGGCTTGAGGGGGAAGCTTGTGGGCCATGGGGTTCTCCTGTATCTGCTGCCCATGTCCTTCTAGGTAGCCATGGGTTTGGAAGGTGTTGTCTAATGATCTTTGGTGAATTTCTGCAGTGCATTTTATAGATAGTATATTTTGCTGCTGAGCATCGGTAGTGAAGGCTATGGATGTTTGCGGACATCCACAGACAAGGAACCAGCCAAAATGCAAAGGGAGTTGAAGTGTCAAGCCATAAAAAAAAATTTGGGATCCAGCCCCTTTCGGATTGGCACCAAGCCCAGTGGTGAAGATTGCATGTAGTCACATTTCAGTAAATCTCATTCTCTCGCGCATACCCAAGTGTCTTCCTGTGGTATACTGTGAAAGTTCCTCGGCGTCAGCAGATGCACTTTTTGAATTTAGTGCTGAGATTGTCATATTGCCTGTGTCCTAGTTCTATCTGTGTCATTCGTACCTGCCCATACTCCTTCTAATTTTCTTTTTCGGTACGCAGACTTCTAAGGTCCCATGCTGTTTGATGTGTGCGGATAGGCCACATAGTTTCAAGGTACCACACGGATTATGACCACTGGATCGTTCCCCTCCCACTGCAAGTAACTTTGCAGCCCCAAGCAGGTGTTCCGAACCTGATGCGGGCGGACAATGCAGCCGTCAGTACTCAGTATTTTCTGCAAAGTAGTGTCAGTTCCCTGCACTACACCATTACCAATCACTGTATTCCTTTGTTGCTTGCCCAAATTGAATGGCTGGTGCCATGTTCAGTTTCATGCCCATCCACCCTGCAGCCACTTGCTATCATTCAAATAAGTCATGAGATCCCCCGACATTATTGAACAAGTTCAGTGGCTATCACTCGTGTCGTCCTGTTCTGTGGGTCCTTGTATCTGTATCACAGTCACGCACTGATGTCCCTGATCAAATAATAAGCCCTTATTATGGTGTGGCTGTCTCCTGGTGCAAAGAATGCAGGTAACCATCTCTCTCTACACCCCCCCCCCCCCCCCCCCCCCCGGCCCCCGCCCATGCGTTTGTGTCTGTAGTTCAGCCTCCAGTTCCAAAACACTTAATGCAAGCATGTTAGCTCTGTATTAGAGGTATATATATTATCTTCACCACTAATGTGTATACTATGTTAAAATGTGGGAATAGAAGAGCTTGACCAATTATTAGAGAACTGCCAAACAGCTAGCTCATTTCTTTGTAGTAGCACATGACCGTGTTCCAATTACCTCTGACTCCATATAACTATGTTAGAGGCAAAATATTGAGGATGCTGGAAATCTGAAACAAATGCACAGAATGCTGGAGAAACTCAGCAGGTCTGACAGTTCCTGTGGGAAGATAAATAGAGTTAACAGTTTTAGTCAGATTTTTGTTTCTCTCCACCTGACCTGCTGAATGTTTCTCTAGCATTCTGTGTTTGTTTAACATAATTCTGTCTCTGTCTGCCAGCCGAAGGGCTCTCTTTGTTTGCTCTTCTTGGATTGCAGATCAGCCAGTTTAAGTGTGGTGGCAGGGAAGTTTGGGAAGCAGTGATACAAATAGAATTAATGATCACTTGGAAAAATGTGGGTTGATTAGGAACAGCCAAAATGAGTTTTTTTCAGGGAAGGAGTAAGAACTGCAGATGCTGGAATCAGAGACAACAGTGTGGAGCTGGAGGAACACAGCAGGCCAGGCAGCATCAAAGGAGTAGGAAAGTTGACGTTTCGGGTCAGGACCCTTCTTTTCTGAAGGTCCACACTACATTATCAGGGAAAGTCTTATTTTTAACTTGCTGGATTATTTTTGAGATAACCGAGAGGTTGAGTGTCATTCTGTTGATGTGCTGCACGTGGACTCCAAAAAGTATTCAACACATTGCCATATAGCAGACTTAAATTTATAGCTCATGGAATAGAAAACACAGCAGCAACGTGCATACGAAATTGCCTGTCTGATAGGAAACAGCTTAGTAGTCGATAGATTTTTTTCTGATCTGGAGGAAGGTTGTAGTGGAGTTCCTTAGGCATCAGTATTGGGACCTTTGCTTTTCATGGTTTGTATAATAATGACCTAATGCTTTACGTGCAAGGAACACTTAAAGTTTGTCACGTGCAAACTTGGAAACATTGTAGACTGTAAGGATAGTGTGGAACTTCAAAGGGACATGGATAGGTTGGTGGGTTTGGGCAGATAGGTGTAGTTAAAGTTCAAAGCACAAGGCTGTGAAGTGATCTGGTCAGAAGAACGTGGAGACACAAAATAAAAATAAGAAGTATGTTACTAAGGGAGAGAGGGGAGCACACAGACCTGGTTGTATCTGTACATGGAAAGAGCAGTTAATAAAACAAACAAAAATTTTGGGTTTAATGAACAAGGGCATAGGGTGTAGGAGCAAGGAGGTGATGTTGAACTTGCATAAGTCACTAATTAAAGGTCAGTCAGAGTATTATGTACAATTCAGGGTGCCACACTGTTAGAAGGATGGATATATGTTAGAGAAAATGCAAAAGAGATTTACAAGAATGGCTCCAGGGATGAGTAACTTCAGTTATGAAGACTGATTAGAGATATTGGGACTTTGTTCCTTGGAATGAAGAAGGCAAAGAAAAAAATTGATAAATGTTTTCAAAATCATGAGGGGACTAGTTTAATCAAAACACTAAAGAGGACGTAGTATTTTGTTTCAGTAGTGTGTGGGATGCAGAAAAAGTCAGCAGGTCAAAACGCTAATTCAGTCATCAGCTGTGGTCATGATGGGATGAATGGCCTTCTGCACAAGAATTTTGCGAATGACTTCAAGTGCAGTTTACTTTCCTGCCTGAAGTTCATCAAAGATTTAGGATTTTAGATGAAGGATAACAAACGAAGTGATTCATGGCTTTCATTGTGTTGGTGTTTTAAAAAGGTTTGAAAATTAGGAACCTGTGTCCGAACAAGTGTGAAAAGGTAAATTAGCTATAGTCCCAGTAGTCAATTGGCTGCAGTCTCTTTAGAGGGGGATGGCAGATAGTAAGTTTAATCCGAGAGTTCCCGTTCTTCAGGTGAGGGGCTAGTTTGAATTGGCAGGACCTATATGGTAACTATCTGGTGTGGGAATGGATTTCAAAAACAAAATGCCCCAAATGCCAGAAATTTGAAATAAAGAATGCAAAACACACTGGATAGATGGCAACAGTTGCATCTATGAAAAGAAAAATTGACTTAATGTTTCAGTTTGTTGCCCTTTTTAGTTGAACTGCAGGATGAGATTTTTTAGTCAATTGAAGGGAAGCCAAACCTAGCTCTCAGAACTTGGTCCCTTTTTCTCAGGTCAAACCTTACCTCTGTCATCCAATTTAGGGACAAAGGTGGGCCTGTTGAGTAGCTCATGAGATTCTACTGGGCACAGGCTGGATACCAACCCTCCAGCACTTTCTCGTACCTCCCTGGACCATGTTCTCATTGCTGGACATCAATTCCTGGATCATTACTCACCCCACATCTGGAGATCTACCCTCCTCAGCCTTCAACTTCACTCTACCAACCCTGAACAGCCCAATTCAAGCTCCTTCCCAAAATCTACAAACAAGACCATTCTGGTTTATTCACTTTTTTGGTTTTTCTTGCCTTGATGAAAATTACTTCCAATCTCATTTCCCTTTTCCTTTTGTAGTCCAGTCGGTCTGTACCTGCATGTTTAACTTTTCTGATGGCCTGTGTTAACAGATTGCAGTTTCCTGGCTCTAACCATTTCCTGTTCACTAATGGCTTGCCATCCTTTTTACGTCTGCGTTCCCCACCAGAAGAATCTTCAAGCTCTCCACTTCTGACTCGAACAGATGTCCAAACATTTCTCATCCAAAATAACCCCACAGACATCTGGCACCTGTAGCAAGGCCAAATGACGTAACAGGATACAAAATACCAGACAAAAATGCATCCCTCCCTGATCCGCTCAGTACTTTTTTTACGCTTGGTTCGAGCTGAATGTCAGTTGTGTGATATCTACTGCCCCGAAAGCCACGGACACACCTGTTCCCTCAATCACTGCTGCAAAAGCCAATTGGCTTGAGGAAAGCCACTGGCCCAGACAGAGACCCTGGGCGTGCACTCAGATCCTGTGTGGACCAACTGGTGGGAATATTCACTGATGTCTTTAACATCTCTTTGCTACAATCTGAAGTCTCCATCTGCTATAAGAAGACCACCATCACCCCAATACCAAACAACACATGCAGCTTTCCTCAATGACTACTGCCTGGTGGCTCTGATGTCCATAATTATGAAATACTTCAAGATGTTAGTAATGGCTAATGTCACCTGTAGCCTCCCAGCCTGCCTTGATCCCTTTCAGTCTGCCTACTGGCACAGCAGGTTCATAGCATCAGCTGTTTCTCAAGATGTATGATCACTCCTGGAACATCTGGATATTAAAGATACCTACATCAGGCTTCTACTTAACGACTGTAGCTCTGCCTTCAACACTATAATCCCAAAACAAGTAATCTCCAAACTGAAACCTAGGTCTCAGTTCCACCCTATGTAATTGGATCCTCAGCTTCCTGACCCACAGACTGCAATCAATGAAGATAGACAACAGCACCTCCTCCAAGATAATCTTCAACATTGCCCAGTGGATGGGTACTCCGCTGCCTACTTTACTCCCTGAACCCTTATGACTGGCCAAATTTTGTTTGAACACCATCTGCAAGCTCAATCACTACACCACCGTTATAGACCAGATATCAAACAATGACAAGTCAGAATACAGAAAAGAGAGAGAATGCTTGGTGTCATGGTGCAAATATAATAATTTATCCCTGAATGTCAGTAGAACTAAGGAACTGATCATCAACTTCAGAAAGAAAGGAGGAGGACACATCAATGGAGCTGGCTGGAGAGTCGACAATGTCAAGTTCCAAGGCGTGATGGTAACCAGCAATCTGTCCTGTACGTTCCATGTAGATGCAACAGTCAAGAAGGCATAACAGCCTTCAGGCGGTTTAGGAAATTTGGCATGTCCGTAAGGACCCTCATCAATCCTTACAGGTACACCATAGAAAGCATTTTATCTAGGTGCATCATGGCTTGGTATGGCAACTGTTCTGCCCAGGACTGTAAGAAACTACAGAAAGTTGTGAACATAGCCCAGACCAACACTCAAGCCAAGCTCCCATTCATGGACTCCATCTGCACTTGTCGTTGCTGAAGAAAGACAGCCAGCATCGTCAAAGACCCTTCCTGTCCCAGCTTATATTCTTTCAACCTCTCCCATCAGGCAGAAGATACAGAACTTTAACCATATATCCTAACAGGTTCAAAAACAACTTCTTCCTGTCTGTTATTAGACCACTGAATGGGCCTCTCTAATTTCAGATCTAATATTGAACTTGCTTCTGTGTACCTCCTGTGCAGCTGTAACCTTGTGTGCCTTGCTCCATCTAGACGCCCCATCATGTATATGCCCTTCAATGTTATGATCTGCTTGTACTATAGACAAAATAAACTTTTCACTGTACTTAGGTACATGTGACCACAATAAGTCAAGTCAAATCAAATTATATTGGTGCACTGATTTCTTGCTGTGAACTGGAAACGTTTGTTGAGTTTGTTTCCAACTTTTCCTCACCTTTGTCTGGTTCATTTCTGACTCTTCCTTTCCTTGCAACTGCTGTTTTTCTATTTCTGGAGCCAACCTATCAACTAATATTACTATAACTCATGGACTGTTACACCTCTCTTGCCTATATTTAATTACACTCAGCTTCCTGTAAGGATTCTGTTTCATTCTTTTCAGTTTCTTCATTTTTGCCACATCCGTTCTGATAATTTAACCTTCCAAATCAGTGCTTCTGTTATGTCTTCCGTTTTCATCAGTTGAGCATTTGCACCTGGTTTGGTTGACAGGGTTCAGCACAATTGCTAATGGAAGCCAGGATAAATTGGGTCCCCCTAAACATCACCTTCCTCCCTATCAGCCTCTGTGTTTTCAAAGGATCATCATGTGTCATTTGCCAATTCTGGTGATGTCACCACCAAGCACATTTTGCCCTTCCCTTTGTGTTCCCTTCACAACTACCTCATTCCTTACTCATAGAACATAGAACAGTACAGCACAGGACAGGCCCCTTGGCCCACGATGTTGTGCCAAACTTTTACCCTAATCCTAAGGCCTGTTTAACCTCCACCCCTACCTTATACTATCATCCATATGCCTATCTAATAGCCGATTAAATACCCCTAATGAGGCCAACTGCACCACCCTCTCCAGCAATGCATTCCACGCCCCGACAAAGAACCTACCCCTGCCCTAGCTCTCTCAACCTTTCCTCCTGAGATCTTGCCTCCATTCCAGGCAACATCCTGGTAAATCTCCTCTGCACCGTTTCTAGTGCTTCCACATCTTTCCTGTAATGAGGCGACTAGAACTGGACACAATACTGCAGATGTGGCCGACCCCAGGGTTTTGTATAGCTGGAGCATAACTTCACGGCTCTTGAACTCAATCCCTCTATTAATGAAAGCTAACACACCATATGCTTTCTCAACAACTCTATCCACCTGGGTGGCAGCTTTCAGGGAACTGTGGACATGAACCCCAAGATCCTTCTTCTCCTCCACGCTGCCAAGAATTTTTCCATTAACCCTGTATTCTGCTTTCAAATTTGTCCTTTCAAAATGAATCACCTTATACTTTTCGCGGTTAAACTCCATCTGCCACTTCTCAGCTCAGCTCTGCATCCTATCAGTGTCCCTTTGTAACCTGGAACAGCCCTCCACACTGTCCACAATGTGACCCTCCTTTGTATTGTTCGCGAACTTACTAATCCACCCTTCCGCTCCTTCATCCAAATCAATTACAAAAAGTCACTTGAAACATACTTTCCCTTCTCTCATTATCTTTGTGTTTAAGTGCAGGAGATGCGTAGTTCCCTTTTTTGACTTCACTTTATCACCATCCACAGCCCCAAACACTTCTTCCAAGTAAAACAACAGTTTACCCATACTTGATTCAATTTAGCATATGGCATTTAAATAGTTTTCTCCATGTTTGAGAACTTGAGCATTGTTTTAAAAAAAAATACATTTTTCTGAAGTCAAAAAATGTGGAACGAGAAAAGCACAGCAGGTCAGACAGCATTTGAGGAGAAGGAAAGTCAAAGTTTTGTGTTGGAACTCTTCCTCAGGACTGGTGAGGGGGAGTGACCCCAGAAATCGAGGGAGCGGGTTGATGCTGGGTGGAGCGATTTTGAAGCTAGGAATGCAGTTGGGGGATATTGTGGTTGGTCAGTGGAAGTGGACAGGTGAGCTAGAAGATGTACAGGTTGGTGGAGAGGAGAGAATTTAAAGCTGTTGGAGTCAATATTCACACCTGGTAGGCTGAAACCTACCAAGGCAAAATATGAAGTGTTGTTCCTCCAGTTTGCATTTGGCCTCACTTCTAAGTGGATAGCAACCAGAAGGTTGCGCTGATTGGTGCGTGCAGAGTGGAGATGCACTGTGAACTGGTTCCCAAGTCTGCATTTGGTCTCCCCAATACAGAGGAGACCTCATTGGGAGCAATGGATACAACTAGATGAGGTTAGATGAAGTGCAAGTGAATCTCTGCTGGATTTGGAAGGTTTCTTTGAGGCCTTTGACAGAGGTGAGAGGGGAGGTGGGGGAGATGTCTAGCACCTTCTGTGGTTGCAGGGAAGCATACCGGATGTGATGGAACGGTTTGTGAAGATTGCGGAGCTGACAACAGATTTGCTGAGTGAATGGTACCCGTGGAAAGTGGACAGGCAAGCGGAGGGAAATAATCTTTTTGATGTTGTGGTCTGATTGCAGGTGGCGGAAATGTCTGAGGATGATGCATTGTATTCAGAGGTTTGTGGAGTGGAATGTGAGAACTAAGGAGAATCTATCCTTATTGTTGTTGAGGGGAGAGACTGTGAGGGCAGAAGTGTGGGAAATAGGGGAATACAGTTGAAGACATCCTTAGTAATGGAGGGGAAATGACGGTGCATGAAGTAGGAGAATATCAGGGAAGTCCTAAAGTAGATCGCCTCATCCTGGGAGCAGATGCAATGGAGACAGAGGAATTGAGTATGGAATGGTATTTTTACACCACCTCTCACCCACCTTTCTGTAATTAATTGTGGGAATCAGTAGGTTTGAAATGGATATCAGTGGTGAGTCGGTTGCCAGAGATGGAGACAGAGGGGCCCAGGAAGGGAGGGAGGTGTCAGAAATGGTCCAGCTTAATTTAAGGGCATGGTAGGTGTTGGCAAAGTTGATGAACTGCTCAAGCTCCATGTGGGAGCATGAGACAGTGCCGATATAGCATCTGCATAATGGAGGAAGAGGTGAGGGATAGTCCCACTGTAGTTGTTGAAGCAGGATTGTTCCACGAATATTACAAAAAGGCAGGCATAGCTTGGGCCCAAAGTCACCCCTTTTGTTTGTAGGAAGTGGGAGGAATCCAAGGAAAAAATTGTTGAGGGGACAAGTCCCACCAAGCAAATGAGAGTGTCGGTGGAGGGGGACTGGGTGGGCGGGCCTATGTGAGAGGAAGAAGCGGACGGCTTTTGGGCCATCCTCGTGCGGTATGCAGGTGTCTTGGGACTGAATGGTGATGATGAGGTTTTGGGAGCCAGAGAATTGAAAGTTTTGGAAAAGGTGGAGGGCATGGGTTGTGTCCCAAATGTAAGTGGGAAAGAATGGATTTGAGTTAAGAGGAGATGAGCGTCGGGCAACGGGTGTAGGCAGAGGCAATACGTCAGCCGGGACAGTCAGGTTTATGGATTTTGAGGTAGAAACGGGCAGTGTGGGGCTGGGGAACTGTATGAAGTTGGAGGCTGTGGACGGCAGATCTCCTGAGGTGATGAGATTGCTAATGGTCTGGGTGATGATGGCTTGGTGATCAGAGGTGGGGTTGTGATCGAGGGAATGGTAGGTGGTGGTATTGGAGAGTTGACACCTGACCCCCGAGATGCAGAGGTCAGTTCATGAAACTACCACTGTGCGTCCCCTTGCTCGGTGGGTTTAATAATGGGGTTGGGATTGGAGCAGAAAGAACAGATGGCTGCATGTTCCCATGGGGAGAGATTGGACTAAGTGAGAGGGGTGGAGAGATTCAGGGAATTGATGTCATGGGAGCATTTGGAGATGAAGAGCTCAAAGGAGGGTACGAGGCCAGGAGTGGGTGTTCAGGGAAGATGAAGTTTGCTGGAGGTGGGAGAAGGGGTCATCAGAGAGTGGGTTGGATTCTGTTTAAGAGATATAGGTGCGGAGACAGAGGGGTTGAGAAAGAGCTTGATGTTGTGGTCTGTATGGGTGTAGGGGGTTGAAGGTGAGTCCTTTGCTGAGGACTGACTGTTCAAGCTCACTGAGAGGGAGGTCTCAGGGGATGGTGAAGACCAGGCAGGGCTTGGGGTTGGGACTATGTGTTGAGCTGAAACTAGGAGTGGGCATGGTGTAGAAATCACCCAATCAGCACTGTCTTATTACAGTAAAATCAGTGGTTCTCAACCTTTTCAGTATCCAGGAATGCTTCAGGAGGAGACCAGAAGCACAGAAATGGCCTCGATGCTTGGGTATGCAACGGGGGCGTACTGGTTGAAAACCCCTCATGTTGATTTTTCCCTGTAATTTCGTAAGATAGGCTCAGCCTTTTCTCTCTAGAGCTTAGCAGGTTGAGAGGTGACCTGATAGAAGTTTATAAAATAATGAGAAGTGTAGACAGAGTTAATGGTAGTTGTCTTATCCCTAGGATGGGGAATTTCAAGATTGGGGGCACATTTTTTAAGGTGAGAGGAGAGAGATTTTAAAAAAGACATGGGCAGATATTTTACATAGGGTGTGGTTCATGTCCAGAATAAATTTCCTGAGGACGTGGTGGATGCAGGTACAGTTACAATGTTTTAAAAGATATTTGGATAAGTCATGAAGATGAAAAGTTTGCAGAGATATGGGCCAGGAGCAGGCAGGTGGGAGTATTTTAGTTTGGGATTATGCTTAGCATGTTCTGGTTGGACCAGAGGGTCTGTTTCTACACTATATGACTATGCTTCTTGAAAAATGCAATACCAAAAGCTTTGACAATATGTAACTTCTTTCAGTTTTGCTGCATTTGTTGTTCCTCCTGTGGCCTCCTGTACATGGGAATGCCAAACATAGCCAGGGTAGGCATTTTGCAAAACATCTTTATTTAGTTCACAAACATGACCCCAAGCTTCCTGTTGCTCGTCATTTAAATTCACCTTGCTGTCACTCACCTTCAGTCTAGGGTGTGCTGCAGTTTTGGCAATTTTCCTTGAGTTTCATTGTTAATATTATCACTTCACACTTCAACCTGTGGACTTCAGCTTTAGATCATAACCTTTGCCTCCATCCTCAGTTTGATTTTAGTTTTTTTTGTTTCTTTCCTTATCCCTTCAAACTGCATTCATGTGGCTGCTCTGGAGCCATTCGAACCTCATTTGGTCATGAGCTTTGTTTTCTTGGTTGACCCATTGCCAGTGTCTTTGAATTTTGCACCATGAAATGTTTTGTTAGTTACTGTCTTCTGCACTTACCCGTACACCACATATTCAATTTGTTCTGCTAGCACCCCCTCCACTTCCACTATCTTGAATGTTTCTGTTTTTCTTCAATCCTGTCGAATGGATTGACTGGGAATTTCAATTCTGTTCTTGGCATATGTATCGCATGCTCTGCTGAATAGAACATGTCAGATTAACTCGTTACATCTATGTGCTATAACATGTACTGTGGTTATTAAATTCTGACAGAGAGTACAGATCAATGTACCCAAAAATGTTGGGACTGTCTATGAGATGCCATTTGGTGTCACTTCCTTTCTTTTTTTGTTACCATTTTCCCCATCAGGGCCCTTAAGTAAATAGGCCAAAGTAAAGCAGCATTTGTATATTGGCAAGGCGAAAGAAAAATGCTACAGATGTAACACAGTGTGGAGCTGCAGGAACACAGCAAGCCGGGCAGCGTTAGAGGAGCAGGAAAGCTGACGTTTTGGGTTGGGACCCTTCTTCTGAAGAATTAGTCCTGACCCGAAACATCAGCTTTCCTGCTCCTCTGATGCTGCCTGGTCTGCAGTGCTCCTCCAGCTCTACACTGTCATCTCTCACTCCAGCATCAGCAGTTCTTACTATCTCTGTTCACCTACACATCCGCTAATGTGGTCTGCTGCGTCCACTGTTCCCGATGTGGCCTCCTCTACATCAGTAAGAGCAAGCGGAGGCTCAAAGACCGCTTTGTAGAGCACCTAAGTTCTGTTCGTGACAAAGGACAACACCTTGCAGTCGCGAACCACTTCAGCTGCTCCTCCCACTCCCTGGGTGACATGTCCATCCTGGGCCTCTTCCAGTGTCACAGTGACACTACCTGGAAACTGGAGAGCAGCACCTCATATTCCGCCTTGTGAGCCTATGACCCAATGGTCTCAATGTGGACTTTACCAGTTTCAAAATCTCCCCCTGCCCCAGCCTCATCCCATGACCACCCCTCCCTATCACCACCTCCTTGACCTGATGCAACCTGTCTATCTTCTCTCCCACCTATCCACTCCTCCCTACTGCCTGACCAATCCCCATGACTCCCTACCTGGACTCATCTATCACCACCCGACCCACCTTCCCCAGCACCAACCCTCCACTCTCCATTTATTTCAGTGCTTCCTTCCTCCCCCATTTCTGAAGAAAGGTCCTGACCTGAAATGTCAGCTTTCCTGCTCCTCTGATGCTGCCTGGCCTACAGTGTTATCTCTGACTTCAGCATCAGCAGTTCTTACTATCTCTGATATGTGGGAGTTTTTTAAAGACCAGTTGATTAGAATGCAGGACAGACATGTTTGCATGAAAATGAAGGGCTGGAATGGCAGGATTCAGGAACCTTGGATAACAGGGGAAATTATCAGCTTGGCCAAAAAAAAGGGAAACATACTTAGGGTCCAGGTAACTAAAAAGATGAAATCCTTTAAGAATATAGAGAAAGTAGGACCTCAAACAGGGAGTTTGTGTTAAAAGGGACTGTGAAATGTCTTTGACTGACAAGGTTAAGGAGAATCCCAAAGCATTTTGTACATATATTAGAAACAATGGGGTTAGCTGGGGAAAAAGTAGGCCCACTCAAGGATAAAGGAAGGAGGCAATGAGTGGAACCAGAAGAAATGGGTGAGATCTCAACGGAGTACTTTACGTCGGTATTCACAACACAGCGGGGTATGAGAGATGTTGAGGTTAGGGAAAGCTATGAGAATACTCTTGGGCAGGTCAACATAAATGAAGGACTAAGTATTGGGTGAGTTGAAATACATTAAGATAGACAAGTTCCCAGGACTAATGGGATCTATCCCAAGATACTGAGGGAGGTAAGGAAGGGAAATAGGTGGAGCCTTAACACCCTGTTTTGTCTCAAGTGAGTTTTCAGAGGACTGGAGAATGGCCAAGGTTGTTCTTCTGTTTAAGAAGTGAAACAGAGATCATCCTGCTAATTACAGGCCACTGAGCCTGATGTGGGGAAACTGTTGGAGTAGATAATGAGAGACCGGATTTACTTACATTTAGAAGCAAATAGACTTGTCAGTGATAGGCAGCATGGGTTTGTGAGGGGGAAGTCATGTTTCACCAACTTGAGCTTTTTGAGGAGGTGACAATAATAGTTGAGGGATGGGCAGTGAATTTTCTTCAGATGGACTTTAGTTAGACATCTTTTAATAAGATACCTCTTGGCAGGCTGGTACAGACGGTGGAGTTTCACAGGACCTGCGATGAGCTGGCTAGATGGATACAAAACTGGCTTGGTCATAGAACATAGTAGCAGTTGAAACTTGTTTTTCAGAATGAAACTTGGTAACTAGTGTTTTCCCGCAGAGATCAATGCTGGGACTTTTGTTTGCTTAATCATCTGGAGGAAAATACAGGTAGTCTGATTAGTAAGTTTATGGATGACACCAAAATTGGCAGAGTTGCAGTTCATGAGAATTGTCAAAGGATACAGTAGCATATAGATTGTAGATTTGGACAGAGAAATGGCAGTTGGAGTTTAATCTGGACAGTGTGAGGTGATACATTTTGGAAGATCAAATTCCAATGCAAATTTTACGATAATTGGAGAAAGCTTAGGGGCATTGACATGCAGAGGGATCTGGCTGTACAGGTCCACAATCCCTGAAAGTAGCAACATAGGTAGCCAGGAAGGCATACGGCATGTTTACCTTCATCAGCTGGGGTATCGAATTTAAAAGTTGGCAAGTTAGTTGAGGCAACTTCTGTTTGGCTACATTTGAAATATTGCAAGTAAATCTGGTTGCCGCACTACTAGAAGGACATGGATGCTTTGGAGTGGGAAGGTTTAACAGGATGTTGGTCCGGACTACAATGCGACCCCACCACCCAAGACATTTTTCCATCCCCACCCCGGTCTGCTTTCCGGAGAGACCACTCTCTCCGTGACTCCCTTGTTCGCTCCACACTGCCCTCCAACCCCACCACACCCGGCACCTTCCCCTGCAACCGCAGGAAATGCTACACTTGCCCCCACACCTCCTCCCTTACCCCTATCCCAGGCCCCAAGATGACTTTCCACATTAAGCAGAGGTTCACCTGCACATCTGCCAATGTGGTATACTGCATCCACTGTACCCGGTGTGGCTTCATCTACATTGGGGAGACCAAACGGAGGCTTGGGGACCGCTTTGCAGAACACCTCCGCTGGGTTTGCAATAAGCAACTGCACCACCCAGTCGCAAACCATTTCCACTCCCCCTCCCATTCTTTAGATAACATGTCCATCATGGGCCTCCTGCAGTGCCACAATGTTGCCACCCGAAGGTTGCAGGAACAGCAACTCATATTCCACTTGGGAACCCTGCAGCCCAATGGTATCAATGTGGACTTCACCAGCTTCAAAATCTCCCCTTCCCCCACCGCATCCCAAAACCAGCCCAGTTCGTCCCCTCCCCCCACTGCACCACACAACCAGCCCAGCTCTTCCCCTCTACCCACTGCATCCCAAAACCAATCCAACCTGTCTCTGTCTCCCTAACCTGTTCTTCCTCTCACCCATCCCTTCCTCCCACCCCAAGCCGCACCTCCATCTCCCACCTACTAACCTCATCCCACCTCCTTGACCTGTCCATCTTCCCTGGACTGACCTATCCCCTCCCTACCTCCCCACCTATCCTCTCCACCTATCTTCTTTTCTCTCCATCTTCGGTCCGCCTCCCCCTCTCTCTCTGTTTATTCCAGAACCCTCACCCCATCCCCCTCTCTGATGAAGGGTCTAGGCCCGAAATGTCAGCTTTTGTGCTCCTGAGATGCTGCTCGGCCTGCTGTGTTCATCCAGCCTCACATTTCATTATCTTAACAGGATGTTACCTGGACAGAAGGGTTTTAGTTACGAGGAGAAGTTGGATAAACTCAGTCAGAGATAGTAGGAACTGCTGATGCTGGAGAATCTGAGATAGCAAGGTGTAGAGCTGGATGAACACAGCAGCCCAGCCCGCACGTGAGGTGCAGGAAAGCTGACGTTTCAGGTTTGGGCCGGAAAGACAGAGTCTCAGGGATGACCTGATGGAGATCTACAAGATTTTGAGAGCCCAAATAAGCTGGATAGTCAGAGGCTTTTTCCCATGTTGAAAAGGTCAACTGCAAGAGGACACGGGTTCAAGGTTAGAGGAGGAACATTTAGGGGAGAAGTGTGGGGCAGATGTTTCATCCGGAGGATGGTCGGTGCCTGGAACGCAGTGCTAGTGGAACTGGTCGAAGCAGGCACGTTACCAAAGTTTCAAGCGTATCTTGATGGACACATGAACGTGAGGTGAACAAAAGGATAGAAACCATGCATGGGCAGTAAGTAGAGGGTCTAAATAAGGGGAATCAGCACAGG
The DNA here is from genome assembly GCF_030684315.1 of Stegostoma tigrinum. NCBI lineage: Eukaryota > Metazoa > Chordata > Chondrichthyes > Orectolobiformes > Stegostomatidae > Stegostoma > Stegostoma tigrinum. The sequence continues at coordinate 54,820,268 of NC_081362.1, forward strand.
CTTGGTGGGCTGAAGGACCTCTTCCTGTGCTGTGCTCTGCTGTATTGTACAGTTGTGTAAAAGCAAACTGAAGGAGGAAGGAATAACGTTCAAAATATAAGCTTAAGGGTTTGCATGACGAACATGTAAACACAGGAGAGATTGCAAATAAAATGCTTGAACCAGAGAAATAAATTATGTGCAAGAATTTGATTTAACAATACATTTAAATAAGGTTCTTGGTTTGTGGTTTGGAAACTGGACATTTCTGGAGTAGGCATAAGTCAGTGTAGGAAAAAAGGGGAGCAAGTTGGGAAAAGTTACATGCCACTGAGACGGACCATTTCAGTGAGATAAGAAGGTAAATAGCAGAAAAATGTAAATAAAAAAGAAATTATGGTAATCTATACTTGAATATAAAGGCAGATGGTCAACATATGTAGACAACCGAAACAAACAGGGAGCATCCTTAACTATGGCGAAGAATAAAAGCGACTTATGAAGGATATGGACAAATTATGTTTGGTTGATGTTAGATGAAATATGACTTTGATTCAGATAAAATTTTGGACAGAAGAAAAAGAATAGGAAAATGTAGTTTAACTTTCTTTAATTCAATATCCTTTAAAGTTAATGTTTCAGATGTACAAAAAGTAGAAAAACAAATTTATAAAGATGCAAAATGTATATAGGATCTTAGATTTGATGAATAAAGGCATCGATTACAAAAGCCAATAGGTCATGATAAACCTGTACGTTTGGTTTAGTATAATATTTTTGTAGCTGTCAGAATCTTGCTTTAAAAAAAAGTTGAGGCAATGGAAAAGTGCAGAAGACATTCACAAAGATGATATCAAAGGTAGAAAGCTTTGTGACAGTAAAGTAGATAATCTAGGTCTCTAACTGTTAGAGATCAAATAAAGGTTGAATAAGTATTTTCACAAAGTAATGGCTTCTGCTCATTGGGCAGAGATTGTGATGAAGTAATTCAGGCGACCTGTTTCCACCTGGTGAGTTGGTAACTATAGACCATGACTTTAACTTTATCACCAGTTGAATGGATGAGGGAACAGGAGTGAACAAACATTTGTAAAGCAATGTTACTAGAAAGAAAGAGCAGGATGATAGAACAAAATAGATAACATTTTTGGAGAATAAGCACAGGCAGGACAGGCCGAGTGGATTTTTTCTGCTTTATAATATTACTTGATTTATTAGGCATGAAAATCTTGGTACTTGAAAATAAATCACTTTGTCTTATTGTGAAACGGGTTGAGGTACATTAAAGTGTCCAATGTAATCAATGTTTAGCCAGGTAATTATATCATTGAATTTCAATTCCCTAGTTATTCCCTGGACAATCAGTTAAAGAAATACAAAGCTGCTGTCAGCAATGGTGTCCATTGTCATTTAAAAAAAAACCTGGTTTGGTAATACCCTTCACTGAAAGAAATCTATCCCGCCTAGATTTGAATTCAAACTGGCAATGTTGTTCATACATTGTATTCTGAAATTGTATATTGTTAGTGAAGAGAATAGTGTTAGAATTTTTTCCTTGTTGCCTGTTCTGCATTCTTAGTTGTGAGACTCTGCATTGATCAAGCGTTGGGATAAATAGGAGAATAGAAGGTGCTTATGCTGCTTCTTTTCTGTAATGTCTCAGTTGTCATTGCCTCAGCTCATTGATGTAGCTCACTGTAGTTCAAAATACACTACTCCCAGAGTCTTCACAAATTTTATTAAAGTAATATGCAAAATCTCTAAGGTACTCGATTTTCATATCCAGGCTGTTAGAAAGCATGGATCAGGTTTCTGTACTTTACCAGAAAACATTTTCTATTACAGGTCATTTAGATTCTAGTTATAGGTAACAATTAAACGAAGTAAACTTGATTAAACTAAAGCTTGAAATCGCTAAGCTCCCTCTTACACACACAGACAAAACATACAAATAGGGGATGAATCAGGCACTTTGGGGAGATGAAACGCAGACTCGGCAACCCGAAAATGACCCTGAGATTCCTCTTGCCTTCCACTTCAACACACCATTATATTCGCTGGTCAACATCTCTGTGTCAGGCTTGCTGCATTGCTCCAGTGAAGCTCAGTGTAACCTGGAAGAAGAGCATCTCATTTACCACTTAGAAACTTTGCAACCTTATGTACTTGATATTAAGTTCAATAATTTTAGGGCCTGAGCACCTTCTCCCATATCCTTTCCTGAACTCCACACACCAGGTCTTGTCATAATATGGGTTCCCACCACAAACAATCCAGTACCACCCATTATGGTCCCTGTTAGTAGCAGTTAATTCTCCCAGACTGAACTTTACCCATTCCTTTGTCTGCCCAACAGTGTTTCTGTCTCTCTGGGCTCCATACGCACTTAGTGTTTAATCCTCCCTCATTGCCTTACCCTACCTTCAACATATGTAACAACTTTTTCCTAGCTACAATCAATTCTGAACAATGGTCACTGGACCCAAAGCATTAACTCTACTTCCTCTCCATAGATACTGCCAGATCTGTTGAGAATTTCCAGCAATTTCTGTTTTGTTGTTGTGTTTTTTTAACTGATTTTATCTGTGTGGTTGAGTATCACACAACTTAGTTGAATTTACCTCAGCGTCAGTGTGTGATAACTGAGTGCACATTATTTGTTACATAGCAGAGACCCTGATTTTGCACTCCATCCCCCTGTATTTTTGTCACTCTGGAACTGAAAAACTGATTTTAATTATTCTAATATGATTTTAACTTTTAAGTATGAGTGTGTGTGTATGTGTGTTTTGCAGCTTACAAATTAAGAGTCTGCGTTGAACCCATTAAATAAAGCAGCTAATTTTTAAAAAACCTTAGATTTATATGTGACCATGCAAAATCTAATGCCCTTCCAAATGACCTTACAGCTAGCCAATATCCCTTCTGACTTTTGTGTCATTGTGCTTCATTGTTCATTTTAAAGCACAGCTAGTATTTTAAAATCTGTTCTGTCTGGCCACATGCATGCAGTCTAGTAATGGAAAAGACTTATAAACAGCCGAGGTATTATTTTCTAGGTTGCTGCACTTTGGGTGGATCTTGGAGAACATTGCAGCCAATTAAGTACTTTTGGAAGTATTTTAATGTTTGAATTGCAACAATCAATATGCGCAAAGCAAGCTCCCACAAACAGCAATGGGACAGTTTTGTCACAAAACTGCAAAAATATAGTCAATCAACTTTCCAGCTTGAATCTGATTTTAGTATCTGGGACTCTCGTGAACTAAAATTTTTAATTTCTTAAAGTTTTTTTTCCTCAAGTTGGGTAGTCCTAAACTAGAGAGTATGGGTTTAAGATGAGAGGAGAAAAATTTAAAAGGGACCCAAGGGGCAACTTTTTCCATGCAGAGGGTGTTGCATGTATGGAATGAGCTCCCAGAGGAAGAGGTGGAGATGGGCACAATTACAACATTTAGAAGGCATCTGCATGGGTTTATGAAGAGGAAGCGTTTCGACGGATAGGGGCCAAATGCTTGCAAATAGGACCAGGTCAAGTTGGGATATCTGGTCAGCGTGGATGAGTTGAACCAAAGGGTCTGCTTCCATGCTGTATGACTCGAAAAGGAGAAAACATTGACTTAACGTAGCTGTATTGATTACCTGACCAGTTTGAACTCATGAGCTCAATGTGAGTTGAAGCCAAAATTAACACTTCATGAAAAGGCATTGAGACTCAGATGTGACGAAATCATTGTTTGCTTTTTGATTGACATCTTTCTGGAAATTTCATATATTGGGGTGAAAATCACATGCAGATGATCCAGTTTTACACAATAATGATGCAGACTTGGCAACACGCAATGTTTTTTTTCTGGAAAACAGATAGTGGGCCGAATCAAGAAAGAAAATAATCTTAACAAAGATAAGTGGAAGGTTTTATTTCTTTCTTTCTCTTTCTCCTTCTCAACCTCTCTGAATGCAAGCTAAAGAAACGACCATTCACTGAGAACCAGAGGATTCTACAGATTTTGCCACTGCTGTTGATACAAAAGATGAACTAAATAGCTGTGGCCTCAGGTTCAACTCTTGAGCTTGAGTCGAAAAGCTTTCCAACTGCATATTCTTTATTCTTCTTTTACACTTGGCATCCTCCTTCTTGTTAAACTTTATACCTGTGTCAGTGTCTGCATTTGATAGGCATTTCATTTTTCTTGGTGTTAGTATGTAATAAAACTGATTTCATTCAAATAAACCTTGGAATTAACTCTTTATTTCCAACATCTGTTGTGACCCTGACTGAGAAGGTTAAAAAGAAGATGCTGTTGAACAAAAGTATGGTACCGAGGAGACTAAGAATCTGCAAAAAAATGCTGACAATATCTAGTAAATCTGGTAACAGTTGTGGATAGAGAAACAAGAGTTAATGTTTCCTAATTCATTTTCCCAGCAGACTGGTGATGAAATCTGGGACAATGCTTGTTTGTTTACCTCAACTACTTAATAAATTGGCTGAACCACTGCTTTAGAGCGCTTTTATGACACTGTATATACCTTAGCATCACTGAAGATTTAACCTGAAGCTAAGCTTGTCTCTCTGCTTCAACCACTTTATGATTTAAACTTGCTGACACTGACCTAGTAATCTTGATTGAAGGGTAAATGTTTGATCGGAAAGAGGAATTGAAGCAAGATTTTTACAGAACTAGAAAGTAGATTTCTAATTTGAGTTAAATCAGCTTCTTTGTTGACTAGCTTGAGCTGATGTTAATTTCTAGAGGCGTTATTGTAAAACACCGTAGACTGGGAACTTTGAGATACTCCCATTCCACCATTGTAAACAGGGTTTTACCACACTTCTGAAACATTGCTGCAGCAAGTGGAGGCCAGACTGAATAAGAGTGGCAGTCCTGAAAGAGCATTTTGTTTTCTTTCACAGGTTGTTGTCATCACTGACAAGGTGACCACTTGTCTCCCATCACTGATTGCTCTTGAAAACATGTTGATTTGGCACCTCGTGGACCAGATGGGTTGTTATGACATCTGGGGGTCCCATAATCAATATTATTTTGCCAGTTATGTTATTAATTAAAGTTTTGCTTAAGTTCCCCAACTGCCATTGTGATATTTGAACTGAGAGCTCCACATTGTTAGTTCAGACCTCTGGATTATGAGTCAATTACCATAACAGTTCTGCTCCCAGCTTTGCATCTGTGGCTGGTCTGAACACACCACAATTCTTTTTGGTACAAATGAATTTTTTCTTATAGCAGTGAACTGTCTGAGTAATTTGTGTAGCATTGAATGTAGATTGGATTATGTTAATCTACCTATCTGTTCAAAGCCGATAAAGGACTGTTTTAAGGGGAAGTTTCTCCAAGGATTATTAAACTAGATAAGTAAATATCTCACTATTTTAAACCATATCTGATATGAAATAGTGTTTATCACCTGTTCTGAATGGTACTAAAGTAAGTGGCTTCCTAGGCTACTTCATAGGGCAGTTAGAGTCAATATTGCTGTGGTGTGGAGTCGCAAGTAGGCCAACCTGGGTAAGGATGGTCCATTTGCTTCAACACATTTGTGAACAGGATGTGCTTTTATGACTAATCGTTTGTAGTCTCGTGGTCAGCATTATTGACACGAGCTTTCAATTCCAGATCTTTACCAGTAATTGAATTTGGCTTAGTGGTTAGCACTGCTCCCTCACAGTGCCAGCAACCTTGGATTCGATTCCACTCTTGGATGACTGTCTGTGTGGAGTTTGCACATTCTCCCCGTGTCTGCGTGGGTTTCCTCAGGGTGCTCCGGTTTCCACCCACAGTCCAAAGATGTGTAAGCTAGGTGGATTGGCCATGCTAAATTGCCCGTTGTGTTCAGGGATGTGTAGATTAGGTGGGTTACATGGGGATGGGTCTGGGTGGGATGCTCTGAGGTTCGGTGTGGACTTGTTAGGCCAAAGGGCCTGTTTTCCCACTAAGTATTCTGTGATTTGATGATTCTAAATTCCTTCAACTGTAATGTTGTGATTTAAACAGTGTCCCAAGAGCCTCCTCCTGGGTCTCTAGTCCATTAACATAGTCATTACATTACTATTTTCCCCCAGTTAGATAAATTCTTTTATTAGGTTAACTGCTTGTTAAATGGTGCAGTGGTAGTGTCTCTACCTTGGAGTTAGAAGTCCAGTTTTCAAGTCCAATCAAAATTTCGAAAGTGCGTCGGAATATACCTGTATGATCAAACCATTCGTGGTTCTTGTGGTGAGAGTTAGTGTCCCCACCCAATGTCCGGAGACTAGGGTTGACGTCCTACCTGCTCCATAAGCATCTGTTAACCTCTTCAAACGTATTGATTAGAAAATATCAAAATTAAATGTCTTTGAATGTAAAGATATAATGAAACATGCCTTGTTAACATGATAGTATTTGTGAAAAAGGTTTGAATGTTGAGAACCAATTCTCTGCAAATTCAAAAGTGAATAACTTAGCTTCATGTGGGGTACATTAATGTTTTTGTTGTTAATTGCAATTCCCATTTGTTCTTCTGTTGAGAAGGAGATTGTTATGATTACCTATTTGTCAGTAGTTTGTCCGTGACAAAATAAATCATGAATCTGAAGACTTCAAATCTTCTCCATATTTCATACTTAAACAATGTAAACAATATGTAATCAAAATGCTGTTTGTCATACATCAATGTATCTTTAATATGTAATGAGTCCTAAAGCTTCTGATTCATCTTTGAAACTACCTAGTAGATGTAGGCTAGCCAGATTTCTGCTTAGCATGTATGGTAGGCATTCAAATTTTTTTTGTTCTTGGCTTCCTATTTTAGTAATTTTTCAACTTTCTGCCCTGAATGCATTTTCTGCATTCCTGCATGACCAGATCCTGACCCAGTACTTCTCATGTGAATTTTTGGTTCTTACCACGTGGTTGTATCTTGAACTTGTCCCCTGTTTAAACTTAGCTGTTCGCTTTTCAAGTTTTGATGCAATACTGAGGTTGTCTGTTTGACTGCTTCCAGCTTGACCACTCTGATTATTTATGAACACCATCACAGGAGATCTGAAATAAGAACAGAAAATGCTGGAAATACTCAACTGGTCTGTCAGCACCTGTGAAGATAGAAACAAAGATTAACTTTCAGGTCTGTGACCCTTAGAGTTGAAAGACAGGGTATTTCCAGTAATTTTTGATTTCAGAATCAGTAATATTCAGCCTGGGTGATCTAATTGAAATAAGTTTGTAAGTGGATTTGCTTAGTCGGTTGATGTGTACTGAATAATTTAACGATTTTTAGAATGATATTGCAAAACCTTTTGTACAAGCTTCAATAGAAATCATGTAGTTATATTAACTAACATATGGCATCACAGATTTTCTCCAAACCTCCTTTTTCTGCATCTGTGTCTAATACCTGAAGGATTGTATGGGTTTAGAATTTACTGGTAAAATTTGGATATAGAGTATATGGTTGTCCCTCAACTTGTAAATGTTCATTTGAGTGAAGGGTAATGTGGATACTCATGGTAGGTTTGTGAGATATTCACATCTTTTCTTCTTTTTCAGAGCCTAGTAATCTGATAAATGATGTTACTGTATTGGTATTATGTTTCGCAAATGTCTGGCTTACTTAAGTTGTGATACTATATTGTTTTGCAGTTGAGATAGGTTAATTTAGTTAGGATTATGTATGAAGTAAATCCATAAAGCAGTAGATGTTTAATAATGGAAGAAGCTGTTCCTGGATGACTTCTATCCAACAGCTTCTAACATAATTGAATTCATTTTAAGCCTCCTTTCTGTTCCCTGTCCACTTTCCTGTGTCCACTGCATTCGTTCAAAAGAACATGGCTGAACCTGAGTGCCTCAGTTACCCATGAGTTTGTCGACCTTGCTATAAAGTATTTGGCTAGTTTTTAATACTCAGTTAAAACAGATTTAAATTTAAGTTTATTATGCTTATATTTCTGCTTGGCTTATTAATCTATGTTTAATTATAACAGAAGCTGTGGTTAGTTGGCTCGCTGAGCTGGTTTGTTGTTTTTCCGCAGATGCTACATCACCCTGCTGGGTAACATCATCAGTGCAGCCTCCAATGAAGCGCAGTTGTGTTTTCCCACTCTTATTTGAACTCTGGAGTCTTTTGAGCTGGATTACCTCACTTCCGATTTTCCTTCACAGTGGAACGTACATGGGGTCACAAACCCACATCAATCCTGCGACAACTGCTCACCCGAACCAAAGACTCATTACCCACTATGGACAGGATCAATGTCATATACAAGATTCCCCACAGAGACTGTGACAAACAGGAAGGAAATTAACACCAAGGGTACACGAGCATCAGTTGGCTGCAAAAAGACACAACCAATACTTACTCAACCCTATCTACATGGATAAGGAGAACCTCCAATTTGACTGGGACAACACCAAGATCCTGGGATAAGCAAAGCAGAGACAAGCACAGAAGCTTGGTACTCCATGAAGAAATCCATCAACAAACACACACAGCTTGACCACTGTGAAGGAAAACTGGAAGGGAGATTATCCAGCTCAACAGACTCCAGAGTTCAAACAACAGGCAGGAAAACACAACAGCCCTTCATTGGAGGCTGTACTGTTGTTACCCAGCAGATTAATGAAACGTTTGTGGAAAAACAAGGAACCTGCTTGGTGAGCCAAGCAACCACAACACCCACAATCTGAGCTACAAATCTACTTTAATTCCTTAGCACAAAATCTGTGAATTAAGAATGTCTATCAACTATGGAACCCCTTGATAGTTAGTTTATTCAGTAACATGTGCCCTCATTTCATTAAATCTGAGGGACTCCAATTTTGACATGTATTGAGTCCAACCAGTTGATTAATTCATGACCAGGACTGGGAGATCCAAAAAAGAGAGAACCCAGAACAATAAGGAAACTGGTGGTCTGGAAAACTCTCTCCCACAGAAATAGAGTGTTGTCTGTAAAGGTGTTTATCCTCTTTAGGTGCACTCTTTGTCCCAGTCTCAAACCATTTGAAATCCCTCTTAAAATCAGTCAGTCTTCCCCCTATTAGCAACGGTGTTTTTGGAAGTTCACATCTATTTGAGAGAAGAAAAATCTTCCTTACTTCTATTCGCATCTAGTTGAAACTTGTGTCCTCTTACTCCCTCCAGTTTGTTGAACCAGAATATTCTGTAGTTATCCAGTTCCTAAATTATTTTATAGACTTCCAGTGTGCAATGTGTAAGTTTGTGCTGCCCTCAAGTAATAAACCACGATGTGTTTGAGTCTATCTGAACAGCTAGGATTCTTCACCGAAGCTTCCCAGAATGATAACACAGTATGGTAGTATGCAGCATAATCAGTATTGAAGTTGAGGATTAATGAGAGGGGACTTAAGTACCAAGGGGGATAGGTTCTTGATTGTCAAGGGGATCAAAAATTATTGGGAGAAAGCAGGAGAATGGGTTTGAGAAACCTATCAGCCATGATTGAATGGTGGGGAAGACTTGATAGGCTAAACATTTCTGCTCCTCTGTCTTACGGGGAAAGAGGATGTTGTATATTGCTCACAATGCTTATAGACGTTTTTGTAAGCTTGACATAAGCAATTTTAAATATTATAAAGTGTTTAGTAGTTAGTATGCAGAAAAGGAAAAGAGAAATATCTGAACTTAAAAAAAATTCTGTTATAAATAGTTTCAATTATGTCATGGCAGGGCTGGCAGCATCTGCAGACTAAGAAATGATGTTCGTGTTTTTAATCTGAAATGACTCTTTTGTACTTTTTTTAAACCACGTCCTTTGCTTAGCATTAGAGAGGGCATGCTCAGAAGGTATAGTGCACATAAATCAAGCAAAGCCCATAGGAGACATGAGTTGCAGAGGGGAAATGGAATCCAGAGATTTACTGGTCCCTGTGAGCTTTTGGAGCTGGCATTTCTTGACTTGTGAAAGAAAGTGAAAGTGTCTTGTACAGCTTTGAATGAGATGGGAAACAAAATAGAGCTCAGAGGTGAGGGCAATGATTCAATACTGATGGAGAGTGAGAGGTTGAGAGTATGCATGTGATGATGCACGGCAGTGTGCCATTCTGAAGATACAGCAGCAGCAATTGTTTAAGGAGTGTCGTACGTCTTGGACATGCCTGTAATGACAGGGCGAGTTGCGTGTCAGATATACAGAATGCACAAAGTTGGGGACATTGAGACTCTCTTTAAGTGGGCATACTGCAGTAAATGTCATTCATTCTTTTTCCTTCAGAATGCTGAAGCAGGAGAAATGGCTAAAGATACTCCCAATAAATTAAATCAGGTGACCAAAATTGTTCACAGTATTCCAACTTTGGCTTCACTACTACCTTGTATAGTTTCATCAAGACCTTGCTGTTTTTGCCATGAGCAAAATGCTGGAGAAACTCAGCAGGTCTGGCAGAATCAGTAGCGAGAAAAAGAGTTAACTTTGACTTTAGTGACCCTTCTTCAGAACTAAAAGCAGCTGGGAAATGTAAGTGATGCTGATGAAGGGGATGTGGGGGTGGCTGGAGTTGTTGCCTTGCGGGGGAAGGGGTGAAGTAATGAGTCAAATAGAAACAGTGCCCAGATAGAGTAAAAGAAAGGAAAGCAAATAAAGGGATTGCTGGTAAAAAGCTACAGGAGAAATAAATGCTGAATGGGTGCAAACAGAAAGCCTGAATGGTTGAAAATAGGTTGGTTGTGGGGGTGGGTGAAGAAGGTGGAGGTCGGTGTTCATGGTTGAAATTGCTAAACTTAATGTTGATTCCTGAGGGTTGTAAGATACCAGGGTGGGAGATGAAATGTTGTTTTTCCAGCTTACGTTGAACTTTGCTGGAACACTGCAGCAGGCCTGAGAAAGAAACATTGACATGGGAACGTGGTAGTGTCTTGAAATAGCCGGCAACTAGAAGCTCAGGTTCATTTTTACAGATCGTGCAGAGGTGTTCTGCAAAGCCATCACCCGGTCTGTGATTCATGTCCCTGGTGTAGAGGAGACCACATTCTGAGCAGCAAATGCAAAAGATTAGATTGACAGGATAGTGATGAGGGAGCAGGTAAATGGGCAAGTGTTGCACGTTCCGAGGTTGACTTTGACTTTGGCTGACCTTGACCATTGCCAGCCTCTGCTTTCTATTTGACTTTCAGCTATACTTCCATCCCAGTATTTTCTCTGCTAAGGAGGTTCACCACTTCCATCTCCAAAACACTTCTGTTTTCTCACTGCCTCAGATCACCTGTGCTCAAACCCTCTGCTGTGCTAATATCGTCTCTTGTTTCCTTTATTTCAATGCTATCTTGATTGGCTTCAGTCAGGACAGTGTCCAATATTGAATGTCAGCTGCATCATCAAAGACCTTCCCTCCATCATAAGGTCAGATATGGTATGTTCATTTGCAATATTCAGCACCGTTCATGGCACCTCAAGTACTGAAATAAGCCATGTCCATATCTTGCTGCATTTGGGCAACATCCAAGTTTGAGCTGCTAAATAGCAAGCAACGTTCAGGCCTGAAGTTTCCAGACAATAACCATCTCCAGCAAGAGAATCTAACCATTATTCCTTGATTGTTCAATGGTATGATCATAGAATCACAGAATCCCTTCAGTGTCCCCAGCAAGTCCACACTGACCTTTTTGGAGCATCCCACCCAGACCCAACCCCTATAACCCACCTAAGCAACATATCCCTGAATACTATGGACTATTTAGCATGGCCAATCCACCTAGTCTGCACATTTTTTGACTGTGGGAGGAAACCGGAGCACCCAGAGGAAACCCATGCAGACGCTGGGAGAATGTGCAAACTCCACAAAGACAGTCGCTGGAGGATGCAATTGAACCTGGGTCCCTGGTGCTGTTAGGCAATGGTGCTAACTACTGAGACACTGTGATTATCTCTGAATACCCCACAGTGAACGTCTTGAGGATTACAATTGACCAGACACACACATTATAAATACCATAGCTACTGGGGAGGCGATAGCCTAGTGATATTATCTCTGGTCTATTACTCCAGGGACCCAGATGGTGTTCTGGAGATCCAGGTTTGAATCCCACCATGGCAGATGGTGGAATTTGAATTCAATAAATATCTGGAATCAAGAATCTATTGATGACCATGAATCCACTGTCGATCGTTGGGGAAAAACCTATCTGGTTCACTGATGTCCCTTAGGGAAGGAAACTGCCATCATTACCTGGTCTGGCCTATGTATGACTCCAGAACCACGGCAATGTGGTTGACTCTCAACTGCCATCTGGGCAATTAGGGATGGGTAATAAATGCTGCCTGGCCAGTGATGTCCTTGATTTATAAATTAATAAAGAAAGACCAGATTAGAATCTGAGAAATCTGCAGTGAATAACTCTTGTCCTGTCTCCTTAATGCCTGTCCATTGTCTCTAAACCACAAGTCAGCAGTCCCAAGGACTACAGGAGTTCAGGCCTCGCCATTTTCTTTCGGGCAGTAAATGTTGGCCTAACCAGAGAGTCCCATGTTCCATGAATGAATTCCTTTTTTAAACAAAAACGAAATTGAATTTCTTTGTGACTTCTGTCTTACGGACATGCCAAAGCACTTTGAAATGAATGTACAACATTTGAAATTCGGGCATTACTGTTACAACATGGCAATTAAATGGCAATATTCAATGTTTTCAGCCATTTTTTGATTTTATATGAAAGGATCAAATTTATTATAGTCTGACATCTTTGAAACTGATGACCTTGGCAGGAAGCAGGGATGGATCATGTAGTTATCACTTTTGACTCAAGATGGATACAAATATTTTGGCCTTGTCTTTTACATTGATGTGCTGGGCTCCCGCACTGTTGGGGTGGGGATATTTGTGGAGCTTACACCTCCTGTTAGTTGCATTCATTCTCCACCTGCACCAGAAGTGCCAGGATTGCAGAGCCTAGCTCTGATCTGTAAATTGTGGAATTACTTAGCCTGGACTTTGACTTTAATACAACTGAGTGACTTATATACATTTCACAAGACAGTTAAGAGTCAACCAAGTAGCTCTGGGTCTTGCATTACAGCTAGGACAGACCAGCTAAAGATGGCACGTTTCTTCCCTTTAAGGAAGTGAACTGGATGGGTTTTTGTAACTGTCACAGTGGTTACATGATCACCATTGGTGTTGTTTTTAATTTCAACTTTTTTAAATTGGATGCAAATTTCACCACCCTGTCATGATGAGATTCACAACCATGTTTCCAGAAAATTAGCTGCGGGATCTGGATTACGAGTCCCGTGACATTGCTGCCTCTTCCTTGTAGTTGAAATAGGGTGTTAATTTTATCTTCAGATTTTCTTGTTGATTATAGAATGCCATTTCATTGCAATCCTGTCTCTTGTTGCACGTTGGTTACAGATCAGGTTTTCAATTGGTTTATCTTGACTTTTTAAAATGATATTATTTTAATACTTATCGCCATGTATTTAACAAGATGACTTGGTGTTTTACGATAATACTTATTTTAACTACAGTGCATTCACTGTAGTGTTAACATTTTCGGGACATGTAAAAATTAAGTTGAAAAGTCAACCACCAAATAAACAGTTGTCTCCAAGTAATTGGCTCTTAAATAGAAATCTTCCAAGCTCTCTCTCTCTTTCTCCTGTGTTTTTTCTAATTTTTGTGGAATTTGGGCATTGCCCGCCCAGCCAGCTTATTGCCCGTCACAAATTAGCCTTGAGAAGGTGGTTATGAGCTGCCTCCTTGAACTACAGCTGTACATCCACAGTGCAGTTACGGTGGGGGGGAGTTCCAGGATTCTGATGAAGTGATCGTGAAGGAACAACACATCAGGCCCAAATCGGGATAGTGTGTGGTTGATGCGGAACTTGCAGGTGATGGTGCTCCCATGTGTTTGTATGAGAGGTCGCTGGTTTGGAAGGTGCTGTTGAAGGAATTTTGAGTTGCTTCAGTGCATCTTGTGACTGGCATGCACTGCTGCACTGCATGGTGATGGAGAGGGTGAATGTTTAAGGTGGAGGATAAGATGCAAAGCAAGCGGTCTGCTTGGACCTGGATTATGTTGAGCTTCTCAAGTATTTTGCAGCAGTAAACAGAGTGCATTTCATGACATTGCTGATTTGTGCATTGTAGATGATAGACAGGCTTTGGGATTTCAGAAATTGAACTCCTCACCATAGAATTGACATGCTGTTATAGCCACAATATTTATGGGGCTGGTCCTGTTCTTATCAATGATAAACCCCATTATGTTCGTTAGGTTTCTGCTAGTTGCAGCATATATTATCTGCATTCCATTTTAACAGTTTACCCACTTGCAGTTTAGTCACAAGATCATTTAAAAATAAAATCCTGGTCGTTTATTTTGCCAAATTGTCTACAGGTGCAGCAGCATTCCTGAAAAAACAGAATGAAAGTTTGTCAGATTGTTTGACATCTAAGTCAAATTTGAAAAGAAAAGCACAATGTACTTCAAAACATTAACATAGTGCATGGGGCCTTGGGTTCTTGGATGTGGTGTAGAAACATAAGATGTTATTGAGAAGCTTTTCTTAGAAATTAAAGTGGTTCGAATCAATTTCATCTACTTCTCAGAATTTGGGGGAAAAATGACAACTATACTTAACCCATTAGAATAAAATGGATGTTGGACTTGTTTTCAGATAGGAGTAATTTTACAGGTTTGTTGAAACATAACACCAAATCTGTCCTTGAATAATAACATTCTCTTAACTCATAATTTTGTTGCAGATTACTTGTAATATTTTCAGAACCCTTCCTCCAAGCGACAATCCAGATTTTGATCCAGAAGAGGATGAGCCATCTTTAGAGGCAGCATGGCCTCACATGCAGGTGATAATTATGGAAAACTGGGTAGTTTCTATAACACTCCTTTTTTCCCTTAATTCCTTGTCCATATTCAAGTACTGTGGATACTTCAAGAAGTGAAGAATTTCACTTATACATATATTGTGTCCTAATAATGTCTACAAACGGCCTCTAACTTTGTGCATTAATCAATCACTTCTGCTCACTTGGGGGAATTGGTTGGTTTCCTCCAACAAGCTACATTTAAGGTCAAGATGCTTTACAGTTTCAACATTGTCTATTGCTTTTAAAGTGGATTGTATGGAGAGAGGCAATTGCAGTACCGTTACTAATGAATATGTTCTACTTTGCGTTGATAAAAGATAAAGACCTCTACCTTTGTATGTTGTCATAAATGACTCCATAATATTAACGCTACTACATCTGTATGGGATACTGAGGGTATCTTACATAATTCTCAACCTCAGCCAGTGATGAGCTTTTATGGCAGCACTGACCCTTTAGTTTTATTGACAAATCTTTTAAATAGCTGCTTGTTTCTTGATTTTTATTTTGTCCTTATCATTTGGATCTTGTCTGAAAACATAGCAACAGTTTTTTTGTAAAGAAGGGAGTAGTACTAAGCAACGTGTGGAGCTGGATGAACACAGCAGGCCAAGCAGCATCTCAGGAGCACAAAAGCTGACGTTTCGGGCCTAGACCCTTCATCAGAGAGGGGGATGGGGAGAGGGAACTGGAATAAGTAAGGAGAGAGGGGGAGGCGGACCAAAGATGGAGAGAAAACAAGATAGGTAGAGAGGAGAGTATAGGTGGGGAGGTAGGGAGGGAATAAGTCAGTCCAGGGAAGATGGACAGGTCAAGGAGGCGGGATGAGGTGGCAGGTAGGCAATGGAGGTGCGGCTTGAGGTGGGAGGAAGGGATGGGTGAGAGGAAGAACAGGTTAGGGAAGCAGAGACAGGCTGGGCTGGTTTTGGGATGCAGTGGGGGGAGGGGACGAGCTGGGCTGGTTTAGGGATGCAGTAGGGGAAGAGGAGATTTTGAAGCTAGTGAAGTCCACGTTGATACCATTGGGCTGCAGGGCTCCCAAGCGGAATATAAGTTGCTGTTCCTGCAACCTTCGGGTGGCATCATTGTGGCACTGCAGGAGGCCCATGATGGACATGTTGTCTGAGGAATGGGGGGGTGGGGGGGGGGTGGAGGAGTTGAAATGGTTTGCGACTGGGAGGTGCAGTTGTTTGTTGCGAACCGAGCGGAGGTGTTCTGCAAAGCGGTCCCCAAGCCTCCGCTTGGTTTGCTCCCAGTCGTGAACCACTTCAACTCCCCCTCCCATTCCTCAGACGACATGTCCATCGTGGGCCTCCTGCAGTGCCACAGTGATGCCACCCGAAGGTTGCAGGAACAGCAACTCATATTCCGCTTGGGAACCCTGCAGCCCAATGGTATCAACATGGACTTCACAAGCTTCAAAATCTCCCCTTTCCCCACTGCATCCCAAAACCAGCCCAGCCTGTCTCTGCTTCCCTAACCTGTCCTTCCTCTCACCCATCCCTTCCTCCCACCTCAAGCCGCACCTCCATTTCCTTCCTACCAACTCATCCCGCCTCCTTGACCTGTCCATCTTCCCTGGACTGACCTATCCCCTCCTTACCTCCCCACCTATACTCTCCTCTCTACCTATCTTGTTTTCTCTCCATCTTCGGTCCGCCTCCCCCCTCCCTATTTATTCCAGTTCCCTCTCCCTATCCCCCTCTCTGATGAAGGGTCTAGGCCCGAAACGTCAGCTTTTGTGCTCCTGAGATGCTGCTTGGCCTGCTGCGTTCGTCCAGCTCCACACTTTGTTATCTTGGATTCTATAGCATCTGCAGTTCCCATTATCAGTAGTACTAAGCAGTTTTATTAGCACACGATGTAGTTTTGTGCATCTTTTATCCTGTCAAGGCCATGCAGTCTATAGCAATTTCACTTCACCTCCTCAATGTAGAGAATGATCTTGCGCAAAAAAGGCATTAGAAGCTCTGCCCTTAACTTGTCTTTCTCTACCCCATCTGAGCTGTTCAGATGTTGCATACTTAGAAAACAATTCCCACAGCTGGCAATGGATCACATTACTGAACTAATAATGATCTATCAGTGCTTCTACCACTACAAAATTTCCAATGTAACTGAAATGAGCTATTTAATGCCTGCTTTCCTAATCCTGTGAGGATGTAATGTGCATCGAGAAATTTCCTTTCTCTCCCCACTGACTGAGCACTTGATCTGTTTTGCCCACAAATAGTAGTTTCTCTCACCACTGAAAAATTGCCAACTCCGTGCAGTAAGTTATGTGTGGAAGACAGTCTGTTGAGGTAATTTGACCCTTAAATTAACCCTTGACAAAGCATGTGGTAACTTTTTAGGTGTACTTTGGTTCTTGCTACCTGGTTAATCTTGGGTATGGGGTCAACAGTTGCTCCTCTTCAACACCTCTGGGGAATTTGCTTCTGATTGGACAGCAGGCTGTACAAACCTCAGTTGGCATTTGTGTTGGTTATTGAAAACACTTTCCAAGTCACAGCATAGTCAACAATGTTATTAAACTCTGATTGGCCTAGATGAGGTGAGGCTAATTTCTGAATGGTCTAAGGGGTGCCAGACCAATCTCTAATTGGACTTCGTGGTGATTGACCTCGACTGCTATTGTAGAATCATAGAGTCAGACACTTCGGTCCAGCCTGTACTTTGCCAGACACAATCCCAAACTAAACTAGTCCCACTTGCCTGCCCCCGACCCATATCCCTCCAAACCTTTCTTATTCATGCACTTATCCAAACATCTTTTGTGGGTTGTAATGTTACCAACAACCACCATTTCCTCAGGATGTTTATTCCACATGCGAACCATCCACTGTGGAGAATAAAAAATTGTTCCTCGTGTCTTTTTAAAATTCATGTCCTCTCATCTTAAAAATAGATACTCCGTCTAGTCTTGAAATCATCCTAGGGAAAAGACAACTGCCATTAACTCCCACCCAAACCCCTCAACCTCCTGTGCTCCAGTGAAAAAAGCCCCAGCCTTCTCAACCTTTATTTATAAATCAAAACCTTCTATATCTGACAACATCCTAGTAAATCTCTTCTGGACCCTCTCCAGCTTAATTTCCTTCCTGTAACTGGGCAACCAAAACTGGACACAGTATTTCATCACTCACTATGTCTTGATAAATTTCCTTTGATGCCACTTGTTCCTTTATGACTCCTCCTTAAGATAAGAGGATATTTTCTGGTATTGTCTTTACCTGTTTGTTTATCATAGGGTCTGCAGTCAGTTTTTCATGTTTAATACTCTGAGATCACTGTCTCAGATTTTGCAAGTTTCTCATGAAATCACACGCACACCAGTTTTTGTTTACATTTAGAGGTGACTTGTTAGGTAATTTTTGTCTGTGGTTGTGTGTGCCAGGAGCATTTTACTTTTAAAACATTGAATGTGAAAAGTTCCTTGTAACCTTAACTTGTCTAACTCTCATACAAAAGATCACTAATATCTTTGTGTTATTAACATCATCATATTTTATCAGTTAATAATTAAAACATTACAAAATAAAATGTAGGTAGTACCTAAAATTATGCCAAGTGTATAAAAGTGCAAATGTGTGTAATAGATGAGGAAGTGAAGTACTCTTATGTGTTTAGTCACAACATACTCCTTCATGATGAAAGCCTGAAGGTTTACATGGTTGCAAACATAAAACACATTATTACGAAGTTGAGACTAATGTAAATATTATGTTTAACAAAATGTAATTGTTTTCCTTCTAAATCACTGTGAATTTAAAACAAAACTAACATTAGAACACAACTGTGTGGCACAATGGTAGTGTCCCTGCCTCTGCACCAGGAGGCCCAGATTCAAGTGCCACCTGTTTCAGAGGTGTGTAATGATATCACTGAAACAGTTAATAGAAAAAAAAGAACACAGTTGCTGTTTTCTGTTACTGTCTTAGGTAAAACTCCTCTCTTGCTTCTATTGATAACACTAAGTTTGCTGAGGATTTAATGAGTTGAGAGTCTATGAACTTGAAGATCACACGTTTGCACAGTGTAGCTCTGAAATAGAAATCAACTAAACAGGGGCCTCCTAACTGATTAACTCTGTAGTATTTTCATTCTGTTAAAAGTGCATTTCTTTGTCAAGGCGAGGCTGAGCGGAGTCACATGAAATTAAACTACTAAAATCTACGTAAATTACAGTTAAGCAGACTAATATAGAGTTAGATTAAGTGAAGAGTATACTTTGGTTGCATAATTGTATTAAAAATGAAGACTAAACATCAATCATCTTAAGAATAGTTCCCCTATAACGGGTTGGTTGCGTTCTTGTGTGACCTTATGCCATAGAAAATCGCATTATAGAAAATGGCCATAGAAAATCGTGTTATAGGAAATCGCTACACCTGTACAGCAGAAAGTTCATGTTATCCAAGTGGTGTCCACTATTCATTCATTGCATTACATCCTATTCGCATTCACGAAACATACATTATAGCAGAACTACCTGTACTAGTTCTACACCACTAAACTTGAAATTTTCATCTGACCTTTCAAACTGTCACCAACTGAAGCTGAAGTAGAGAATGGAATATTACCATACCAGATTTAATCTCAGACATGTGAAAAGCTAATTCAATTTAACTTTCATCCCAAAATGAGACTTCTTCTAAAAAGCACTTCCAAAAGCAAAGTGATGCTACATGACATCTTGAACTATGACACAACACTCCTGATATTGGCTTCAAGGTGTACAGCCAAGATACAGACTACAAAACGTCAGCGCGTCTGCACCACTACCTTCCAAAGGTTTCTCTGCTGTTGAAACCCACTGTCCCACCTTCCACATCTTCCTCCGCTGTTAAAACTGAAACGTCATGTTTGTCCCCAGTCATCACCTCAGTTGTAAAGAACTGACCGCCCCAAACTAAAAGCCAAAGTTTTGGCCATGGTCTGAATACCAGTAGCTATATGTTTCATTTTTATTGATAGAGAAATCTAATCTCAATGTGTATGTTGTGGTATCTTTCCACTTCCAACAATCATGGAATCTCTACAATGCAGAAAGAGGCTATTCAGCCCATCAAGTTTGCACTGACCCTCTGAACAACATCCTGCCCAGACATAACCCTCGACCCTACTCCTGTAACCTCCTATTTACTTGGCTAACTCACCTAGCCTGCACTTCTCTGGGCACTAGCGTGACCAGTCCATTTAACCTGAATATCGTTGGACTAAATGTTCTCTCTTCTGTCCAAAAAAGCCAGTAACGGTCATTGTAGCACTCCCTCACCTTTCTAAGAAGAAAATTCCAAGAGCAGCTCACTGCAAACCTTAAACTCTAATCCCTATAAAGAAGAAAATCTGGGAATGGGCACAGAAAGGGGTTTTCCGCTCCCTCAATGCGAAAAATTCAGATTACAAACAGCTTTCAGCTACCGCTCTCTTTCTCCCCCCCCACCCCGACTGAAAGTAAAAACTGGCATTGTTGGAGGTAAAGAGAGCACCCTGTTTGACAGCCCCATTCAAAGCTTGTTCTCTTCTCACTCATCTTTGTTGCAGCTCTTCTGACGTTTCTGTCTACATCTTTACTTTCTTCTCTCCTTCTACCTTATTACATGTTGCCAACAGTTTTCACAGCTCCTCTGAATAAGTGTATAATATTAAACCGTAAGTGGAAAATTTTGTAATTTATTATTTAAACTAGCTGTTAAAATAAATAGCAATCCTTGAAAAGATGGTCTTAGGCAGAAATAGCTGTCATTTCTGGTTTAAAGATGTTTACCAAGAGTTCTGGCAAAATCGCAGAAGGTACAGTTCAATGTTGCTGATCCTGCTGTTGAGTACAACATTATTGTTTGGCCTCTTGCAACAGAGATTCACATTACTAATCTGAAACACAGTTTCTGTAGATTGAGCCAGCTACTCTGAATGGGAAATACTGAGGGTTATTGATCATCTGAGGACAAGGATTGAGAGGAAAAAACAAGTTAAAGGATTATTCTCCTTTTGGAAGCAATCAGCTAATAAAACTATCAAGTTGAAGTTGTATGTAGCGTCAGTGTTAACAAGTGTATTTTATACAGATGCCTAATGTGATTATTTCTGTTAATTGTTACGTCTTTTTTTGTTTAAAGCTCGTGTATGAATTTTTTCTGCGATTTCTGGAATGCCCAGACTTCCAACCTAGTATTGCAAAAAGATTTATTGACCAGAAATTTGTACTTCAGGTAGGTACTTCAAACTTTATTTTGTCTGACTAATTAGATGAACAATTTCATACTTCTCAGGATCAGCTGCTTGGATTGCACATCTTATGTTTCCTGCATTAAGCAGTTTGAAGTTCTTTCTGTGCTATCCTCCAACAGTTAACTTTGAGGTGGATCAGACTGTGTTCAAGTATGTAAGTGATCTTCTTGTTATACCACATCGTCAATTCCATGTTGTATTTTGTGCAACCTAAAGAGCAAGGAAATGGTGAATACAAAGTTTCTTCAACTATGTTGGCTTCACCACCAACAATCACTTTAAAATGTTTATTGTTATTACCTGGGTATTACAGTCAGCAGTGAAAGAATAGTGCTTGCTATTTATTATGCTTACAGCTACCCAGTAAACGTTGTGGGTTTTGGAGCAGAAACTTAGTCAACAGGTGCCTGAAGTCGTGCAGCTGCCCCCACAACGGATCCGGGACTGTACATGAACAAGACAACCAATTAAATCTGAACTAGGAAGTGTGAGCTGGAATATTTAGTTAAGTGTAAATCATATACTGAAAATGGAGGGAAACAAGGGGCTAGGAGAGGGATTTGAAACACTTGGGTAAGTTTATAGAGTTTCTAAATTTAAGTAAAATCATCCAAATGCGTCCTAACTTTTATCTTTTTTAAAGAAAGTGGAGGAGAGAGGTTGTTTAGTAGGAATTATGACTTATGCCATTAAAAATTCATGTATTCAAATTGACAAGCCTGGCTATTTTTGTGTGTCTGGAGTAGTTATCTGAGGAGTAAATAGCTCATTTGGCTATCAGATTAAGACCAACAAACTGGAGTTTAACCCTTGTTTTAGCTAGGTAGAATCAGCTTGTTTCTGTCCCCACCCATTGTTGTAAGAAAAAAATCACAGCCTTGATTCAGTAAAAATCACCAAAGACGTCTTCAAGAAGACATGAATCTCATTGGGGAGTCAAGGGAAAATTCTTGAAAATTTTCATGCTTTCATGAATTTCAATACAGCATATTTTGTAGACATTTCCATGTAATAGTATATTATCTGTATCATGGACAAGCTAAATTAATTGGACAACGACTTCTGTCTTTCTGTATTTCTCCATGCATATGTGAGTGCCAGAAATGAGGTGCTTTTCATTCTCATAAAATGTGTTTAGAAACAAATATGGCCTTTACCCCTTTAAGCTTTCATGGCAGGAACAAGAAAAGTATCGATCACCTTATGAGCAAATTGCAGATTTAGTACAGGGTTGAGGACTGAAGACAGACATAATCACATTGGATCCTGTTGAGTTAGATTGCTGCAATTGTTTTGAAATAGCTTGGTCAGCAAGAGGAAAAAACTGAAACATTTCTGACATAATTTTGTTCATAACTATCAAGAAAAATTGAAAACCTACAATAAAATGAATGCAAGCTTGCAAAATAATATCTCATTGGTATAGTAAATTTTTCCTTAAATGCCACTTGTCGTTGGCTTCTGACATGTTCTCTTCTTTTGAAGACCTTATTTTATTTCACCTCTTAGTTCTCAATGAAATACCACTTATCTTAGACAGTTCAACAATGGATACCTTGGCTTTGTCCTTTTTCTGAACTCAGAGACTTTGTTTGATTTTTGTCCTCTTTATGCTTTGAATATAGTTACTCTGTCCAACTCGCTGCAGTGCCTGAGATCAGCTGCTGTAACTTCCAGACTTGTAACAGCGCTGGGTTTTTGCTGGTCTTCCTCTGTTGTGCAGCCTCCTTAACTGTGGAATGTTGAATTCCATGAAAAACATAACCTTTTTTCATAAAAACAAATGGATATGTCAAAAAAAGCAACAACTTCACTCTCTATGCAATGAACCTACCTTGGCGGGTTCTTTTTGAGATGCCAGTTTTCTCAGCCATTGCAGTGGGGAGACAAATGTAAATAGAAAACACTTATTTCTTTGTTACTTATGCCCGACAGGCAAACACAACAAGCTTCATCAAATAAGTGGTCAAATTTTCTTATCTAGTTCTTGTTTTGATTGTGATTTTCTTCTGTTTCCCTTTATGGAGGTGGGATGTTGTCTGGGGAAGATGAATGACCACTGCAGATTAGACTCTGTATGTGTTTTAGAAAGTGTTCAGCAGTTTAAGAGGATGATTTCTACAGTGAGAAACTGTGGCTCCTTAAAAGATTGTGGTTATTTGATAAGAGATGTTCACGATGATGATGTGTTGGCAGATCTAGAGAGAAGTTACTCCTGTTTAGAGAAAACAAATTGAAGGTGATTGACAATAGATTAAATGATGATATGAGTGAAGGCAATTTTATGCAATGCATTGTTGAATTGTGGTAATGTCTGAGATTATGTTATCGTGGTGGAGACAGAGCAAATTATGGTTTTCAAAAAGCAAGTTATTTGAAGAGGCAAAAAAACCCCATGGATTTAACAAATATTCCCATGTAATTCTGAAGTGGCGGTGCAGGGTTGGACTGGGGTGAATACCAGGTTTTAGTCCGTCAGGTTTATTTGAAACCACAAGCTTTTAGAGCATTGCCGCTTTATCAGGTCACTTCATCTGGTGAAGGAACAGCTCTCTGAGAGTTTGTGACTTCAGTTAAACCTGTTGGACTTTCACCTGATTTTGTGTGACTTCTGACCATGTAACTCTGAACATGTACTTGTGGCCCTTATACGTGTATCTCTTAAACCTGACAAATTGACTTGCTACCAAGCTAGAATTGCTAAATTGTCAAGCTTCTTGGACATGTAAGATGAACACGTACAGCAGCAGTTAAGAACAGGTTCATTTAGTTATATCAGCAAATCATATCACCTTGTAATCGAGAAAAATAAACAGGCCTTGCTACCAGACGTGAGAGACACACATTGCAGTTCACCAATCTTATGAATATGTTGTAGAAGCTTATTAGTCATGAAGAAAGCAAAATTATGTTGGCACTAAATGCATGATGGCAATCGTTACATTTTGTTTCAAAATGTCCATTACTTAACTGTGTAATTATTATCATATTAACACATGCATTCAGAATTATTGCACTTTTTAAAACAACGTCCCTATGTTGTCTTTCTTCAACTGTGGCGCAGCCGCATAAACTTGTCGATATCTAATCTGATAAAAGCAACAGTAAGAAGCAATCTTGCTTCACAATGCAAATAGAACTCTTAATTTTTAGTGCTGTTAACCTAAAAGGGTTTTCCAACTATTAAATGACTCTTCATTGAAAACTTTGTCTCTTTTCTCAAACCAACTTTTTCCAGCTTTTGGAGTTGTTTGATAGTGAGGATCCACGAGAACGGGATTTTTTGAAAACAGTTCTGCATCGTATTTATGGAAAGTTCCTTGGATTGCGTGCATTCATCAGGAAACAGATCAACAACATTTTTCTACGGTAATCTGTAGTAAATGATTTCCTTCATTTACGAAAAACTGCCATTGAAGCAGTGATCTACAGAAATTGATTTAAAGGGCAGTTAAAACCACGTGAAATATTTGTTTTTAAGAAATGTTCTATAGACTTAAACAGAGAATGCCTCCAAACTGAGTCTGAAATTGTCCTGCATTCTTTCTAGGGATATGGTGTCATTGGGAATGTCAGAATTTGTAGCCCATCTTGGTAATTGCCTTCAAACTTGTTCCGTCATTTCAAAGAGCAGTTAAGAGCAATTGCTAGGGATTGGTGTTACAAGTATACCAAATTAGTTAAGACTGACGGATGCCTGTCTCTAAAGAACACTTATGAACGAGACTGTTTTTATAGTAGTCAATGGTAATTGTCGGGGCTACCATTACTGAGCCCAGCTTAGTGTTTCAAATTTATTAACTGTGTTTAAACTTGGCAGCATGGTGGGATTTACACCCATAACCCAGGCTTTTAAGACCATAAGACATAAGAGTGGAAGTAAGACCATTCGGCCCATCGAGCCCACTCCGCCATTTAAGCATGGCTGATGGGCATTTCAACTTCTCTTACCCACACTCTCCCCGTAGCCCTTAATTCCTTGCGAGATCAAGAATTTATCGATCTCTGCCTTGAAGATATTTAATGTCCTGGCCTCCGCTACGCTCCGTGGCAGCGAATTCCACAGGCCCCACCACACTCTGAAGAATTGTCTCCTCATTTCCGTTCTAAATTGACGCCCTCTAATTCTAAGGCTGTGCCCATCAGTCCTAGTCTCCCCACCTAACGGAAACAACTTTGCAGCATCCCCCTTTCTAAGCCATACATTATCTTGTAAGTTTCTATTAGATCTCCCCTCAACTTTCTAAACTGTAATGAATACAATCCCAGGATCCTCAGCCGTTCATCGTATGTTAGGCCTACCAGTCCAGGGATCCACTGGACACGCTCCAGTGCCAGTCTGTCCTTCCTGAGTTGTGGGGCCCAAAATTGGACATAGTATTCTAAATGGGGCCTAACTAGAGCTTTATAAAGTCTCAGAAGCACATCGCTGCTTTTATATTCCAATCCTCTTGAGATAAGTGACAACATTACATTTGCTTTCTTAATCACAGACTCAATCTACAAGTTAACTTTTCGAGAATCCTGGACTGGCACTCCCGGATCCCTTTGTATTTTGGCTTTATGAACTTTCTCACCGTTTAGAAAATAGTCCATGCCTGTATTCTTTTTTCCAAAGTGCAAGACCTCGCATTTGCTCACGTTGAATTTCATCAGCCATTTCCTGGACCACTCTCCTCAACTGTCTAAATCTTTCTGCAGCCTCCCCACCACCTCAGTACTACCTGCCTGTCCACCTATCTTCGTATCATTGGCAAACTTTGCCAGAATGCCCCCAGTCCCTTCATCCAGATCATTAATATATAAAGTGAAAAGCTGTGGCCCCAACACTGAACCCTGCGGGACACTACTTGTCACCGGTTGCCATTCCGAAAAAGAGCCTTTTATCCCCACTCTCTGCTTTCTGTCAGACAGCCAATCCTCAATCCAAGCCAGTAGCTCACCCTGACCACCATGGGCCCTCACCTTACTCAGCAGCCTCCCGTGCTGTTGGATACTGCTTGTGCCTTCCCAGTCTCCTTCCCAACTCCTTCCTCCACACCCACAGCAAGCCTGAAGTAGGTGACCCACACCAGCCAGCTTCCCTCCTCTTTATGATGGCCATTCTGCCTATTTGTAAATGATGAGCCTCTCAGCTTGCTGATCACGTTCTAATTATGCAAGAATTATTTCTGCTTGGTTGTTTTGTTGTGGCAGTCAGGGTTAAACCCTGGTCTTCAGTTATCTTTTCTCCCCCCATTAATTGTTGCGAGTTATGCAGTGTTGCAGAGAGATCTTGCATATTCTTGTACATGAGTCATAAAAAGGTCAGAATTGCATCAGTCAAGAATAGTGGAACAGGCTAGAGGCACCAAGTAGTCAACTTCTGTTCCTATTGCTTACGTTCATGTTTTTCAATTTTTTTAATCAATGTTGTATCTATTTTGCATGATGTATGCTTGAAATTTCACCTGCAAATTGGAATTTGACAGGGCAGGTGCTTTTGCAGAACACTTATGTTCAGATATCCAAATATTTCCGGTAGGTTAGTTTTAGAGTTGATAATGAAAAGAACATTCATGGTTTGCTCTTTGCACTATCCTGTTGATGGAGTGTCTGAAAACATTTTTAATGTTTCCTCAGAAGTTCTGAATTCTTTCTGAAATGTGTTTTTTTTTGTTTGTTTGGCCTCCAGTGGTGACCTGGTAGCTGTGGTTATTTTCATTATGCAGTGGTAAAGATGGAGGTACCCTCGTTCTCCTCCACACACTGCTGTTCTTTCTGATGTGGCAAGCCTCCAACTGGTCTTCCAGTTTTGAGAGCCCACCCAACATCCTAACTAGATGGTGGACACAACCGTTGGCCACTAATTGGCCTATTCACAGAAAATCACTTTTGGGTGACTGTATACACAGGTCTAGATTGGGATCCTGTTTAACTCTGACCTAGGGGTTCCAACCAGGGATGTTTAGTTCACCCTCATATTTTTGTTCTTCTACATACTGAATCATATCCTTCCATAACTGGTAACTTGCCAATGTTTATAATTCCTTTTGTGTATATATGTACCACTGCACATTGAATTTATATTATGTAATGTTGACCTTTATTTCCTGGTTTCCGCAATAATTGTTTGATGTTCTGAGCCCTTAGAACAACATTTTTTTAAACAATATTTCCAGACTTCTCAAAATTTCGTTCAACAATATAGTTTTTAAATTTTAATTGTTTATTAATCTCAATGTCTTCATTTAGACTCCAATGTAGACTTCCCTATTGCTCCTCATCTTAAAATATTGGGAGGAAACTTAAAGTTTTTGTCATCTATACAAGGGCATTATTACCATTTCTATTCCCATGAATTCTATCTTTTTGGTAAAGTGAAGCCTTATCTTGTTCCAAAAACTCTTCAGTACCCCAAAATCTCCCATAATGTTCTATTCATCATTTCTGAATCAGTGCATTGATCATAAGCTTAACTTGTCTAGTGTACTGCACGTGAAGGAATCAGGAGATTTTTACCATTGAAGCCTTTATTTTCTGTCTGGTGCCTCATGCTGTAAGCTCCTTCAACAAATGTCTAGACACACCCGTATTGATGTCACTCTTTTCTACGTGAATCACAATTTTGGTTGTGCTCCTTCCCTTGCTAGAAGTTTTTCCAATTGCTGTTTGACATCCCTTGTACTAACATCAGGAAAAGAACCCACCATATTACAACTTGCAGATATAACGGTTTGATGATATGGATTCAAATCATGATTCAAAGGTAGCTGTTGGAATTTAAGTGTGATTAGTATAATCTGGAATTCAAAGCTAGTCTCCATAATGATGACCATGAAACTATCAAAAGTTATTGTAAAGACCCATCAGGTTTTAAAAAAAACTGTCTTCAATGGAAGGAATTCTTGCTTGCATCCTTTCCTCATCTGGACCAAGTGATTCTAGACCATCATACCAAGATGGTTGATTCTCATCTCCCCTCTGAAATGGCCTAACAGCGTACTCAGTTCATGGGCAGTTGGGATGGTCAACAAGTGCTGACCTTGCCAGTGACTCTGTCATTCCATGAAAACATTAAACAAAGCTACTTGTACTCACTTAATTTTATAGTCTTCAAAGGCTTATGTACATACACCTGCAGGGTTGTTTATTTCTGCTTTCAGTACACGTGATATGATTTTAGTTTGTGCCTGTCCTCATTCATCTTTGCCAAAATGCAACACTAAAAACTTGTGTTAAATTTCTCCTACCGAGTATCTGTTTAACCAGTCTTAGTGCGTCTGATTGAAGACTGCCACAGTCCTTATTGTTGTGTACATTGATAAATGTGTCACCTGCAAACTTTGGCCTGATGTCCTGTTCAATCCAGAATATAACAACAGCCTCTGGCTTTTTTTCTCCATTGCAATTTACCTCCTTGAACCTGTCTTTCTTATCTCCTCCACCTTCATTTCCAACAATGTGCAAGGAGTTTAAGGATTTTCTGGTCACAAAGAGCATAATCATCTAATCAGCTGACTCTGCCATTTCTCTCCTGTTAAGCTATACTTCTCTAAAGCTCTGAATTCTTTTCTCTTGTTTATTTCCTGTTTACCCTATTCCCTCTCAACTCATCATCTTCTCAATGAGATCAGTCTCCTACTACCGCAACCCTATTTCCACTAAACAACTGACCATTCAACATGCCTCCCTAATCCGCAGTGACTGATATTTCTAACCTCTCTTTCTCTTTTCAGATACTGTCATTCTCCTTTTAAATCAGCCATCATCACTCCTGTCTCTGAAATAACAGCACTTGATGTTCACCTTCCTTTCAATCTAATCTATTACATCATCTCCAATCTCCTTTTCCTGACCCAAGACCTTTAGTGTGTTGTTGCCTCCCAAATCCAAACAGGTTTCCATCCCTCTTTACTGAAATTATTCTTTCGTACTTACAAGTGATATCCTATACAGTTTTTGATATTGTTAACTACAGTATTCTCCTGTAACACTTCTCCATTGACATCCAGTTTGCATGAGACTGAACTTGTCTGCTTGCATTCTTGGCAATCTCGAAATAAACTGTTCCAATACAGATATATATTACACAAGCCTCCATCTGTCAGAATGATAGGATGCCCAGGTACATCCTGTCCAAAAATTAGGACAAGTCATATTCAGCCAATTAGTGGCCACCAATCATTACTTAATTATCAAATTAACATCTTGAGTACCCTCAGCCAACAAATATTCGCCAATAACCTACTCACTAATGCTCAGTTTGAGTTCTCCTTGAATCGTACTTTGATCTAAACATGAGCAAAAAAGTTGAATTCCAGAAGTGAGCTAAGAATGATTGCCCTTGACAGGAAGGCAGCCTTTTGACTGGGTGTGGTATCAAGTCACTCCAATAAAATTCATCATGCTGGGAGTCTTGGTGGGTACACATGTTACATTCATATCTAACACATGGTAGTAGTTGTTGAAGCACAATTATTTCACCTTCAGGATATGTCTGCATGATTTCCTTGAAGTAGAGCCTGAGAGCAAACATTCTGAAGCAGCCTTTATCCTTCAGTTCATCATAAGGTCAGAAATGAGGATCTTGGTAATGTTTGCAAAATGTTTACTCCACTTACAACTCTTCAGGTACTGAATTCCCATTTTGGTACTATTGTCTGTGCCTATAGAGCTGATAACGTAACGTAAAACATAAGTATGACACAACCGTCAAGCAATGAGTAGCTCCATCAGAACATGAATCATTGGCATTATTGTTATGGACCAGACCAGACCTACTTCAGATATATCAAGGAGATGGCCTTGACCCTAACTTCTATACTATTTAAAGGCAAGTGTAAGATTCTGTGGTTAAAATGTAATTTGATTGGTCACATTGGCTTTAATCAAAATACACTTTATTCTTACACCAATTAAAATACAAACAAAAGGAAGAAAGAATTGATAATACTTTAACGCTGTTGGGAAAACTAACAGAATGATAGGTTCTTTAACTGCTAAACAGCAACTGTTCCAATACAGTAACATCCCATAAACACACCCGTAGCAAAGACAAATTCAGTAAAATAGATTGTCTTGTACTGTGTTTCTCCAGTCCAGGGGAAAAGAACACCGAGAAGATTCTGGTAGAGAGAGAAAGAAAATGCCATCTTTTTGCTGTGGCTGAGAGAGATGTATAGCAACTTGCACAGTCAACTTCAAAAACCCCAACCACTACTGAACGCTAAACAAAAACCCTGATTCTGTGAGAGCCTGACTTCACCCATTCATGCTGCTTCTATTGTTCTAACTTAAAAAAAAACCAGGGCCCCTCCAGCTGTTACTTTGTTGGCCTGGAAGGGACAATCGGCTACCTCTGGCTCAAATTGTCTCTTCAAAACAAAAGGACAAAATACATTCCACCGTCTGTGTTTTACGGTTGATGTTGACCAGCAAGTTAACCTGATCAACAATGCTAGTGTTGTCACTAAAAGACTAGGTCAGAGTCAAGGGATTACGTAGGAAGTAACTGACTCCCTAAAGCACCTCCATCATCCACCAGATGTGTTAGGGGTTTAGGAATATTCTCCACTTAGCCTGATGACTGTAACTTTATTTTCATTAAAGACCCTTGCCATTATCAGTTCAACTTTTTCCTTCAAAGCACAGCATGGGGGATTGCATGCACTGCACTTTGTAGATTGTAACTGTTGCCACAGCTTCATGAGCAGCTTTCCAAACCCCTGACATAAGTAACCTAGAAGAGTGAGGGCAGAGGATGGATAGGAAAGATCGCTATCCTAAAATTTCCTTCCAGGTCACACATTTCTAACTTGGAAATATGTTGCCCTTCCTTTTCTCTTTCTCTCCTGTCTACCTACCTCCCACCACTTCACCTCACACCACATGCACACATGCGCGAACACAAACACACACACACACTCTCATTTTCCGAATCTACTCCGTAGTGAGGAATTCTGGCAGTATCACTGCTTGTATGTCCTGAAATTTTTTGACAGGTTTGCTTGTCTACTTACTTCCTAGAATCTTGATCATTTATTCCAGCCAAATTGCTTGGGTTGCTGTAAGTTCATACATTGTGTTGTGTAGCACTACCAACATCCTGTGCAGAATCAATTCAGACGGACCTAGCAGCGCAAATAGCTAATATTTAGAAATTTTAACTATTATTCTGCTTATTTGTCATATTTCAAAGTGCAATATTGTCAAAATAATGCATAAGTTTTCTGGATAGTCAGAATGTATGTTGAACATTACTTATTTTGGGAGAGGAGTGAGAATGTAGCCTCAACTTACACAAAGGTTTATGTAAACAGGAAAGGCTAATTAAAATCTGTTTCTATTGTATTGTTCATTCATAGTTTCTTTGGGACCTATTCTTATAGTGCGGAGTAATATTTTCCAACAATAATTTCTTCAGGTTCATATATGAAACTGACCACTTTAATGGAGTTGCAGAACTGTTGGAGATTCTAGGAAGGTAAGCTATCTTTTAAATTTAAGATAAACTTTGGGGTTGGGGTTAGTATAATTCAAGTAAGACTTCCTGATCTCTCTTTTGTTTCCAACAATTGACTTTGTCAGTGGGTCCATAAGCGTAAATAAATATGAAGTCTAATATGTATTTGATGCCTCATGTTTTCCGTATCATTTCAAAATACTTTACTGCAATGTATTATTAAAGTAGTTCGATTGCTATGGTGAACAAAACTGTCACAAGTTGACTTGATGGTACTACTTGAGATTCCTCCTCTCTGGTTTGCACCCAGGCTTGTTTTCATTGATAGTTGTGGTAGTTTTGTCCGAGATACTCATCTTTTGGATCTTTACTTTGCTTATACCAGGGCATAGACTGTGTTTCTCATTCGAGGCTAACTTAAGGAAAGAGAGGCCTGCGAAAAGATATGCAAAAATGTTGGAGCTTTGTACTGAATGGTGGAAAAGCAGCCAAATCAAACAGTGGAAGCACTGAATTTAAGTGCTATTATGTGAAATTGTGCCATGCATATACATTAGAAAGGAAGAGTTGGGTGTGCATTAATTCAGTGTGTTACATCTTGCATTTGTAAGTTGACAGCAGGATAATGTTAACTGTTGTTGGGAAATGTTGGAGCGTACTGTGAGATTTTTGAGGTGGAAAAATTGAGGTGTACGAACCAGTGCGACTCTTGAGGTTCTGAATCTACTCCCAAAAATGAAAATAAGCCCTCGAGGTGAAATGGCAGATGGTGGCCCTTCAGGTAACTCTGCCCATGCCTGCTTATTTGGACCTTGAAGACAGCATTACAACATGCTAGGAAATGTTTCTCCCTCTGTCAACTCACTTATTCAATTTTAAAGCTCTGGAAAAACATCAGAGATTCTTGGAGTGACTTTTCTGCTTAGTTTGGCAGTCAAAAATTATTCCCAGTTATTTACCTAAAAAAAGGAGGAATTTCTCAATTCTGCAAACAACTGGGGAAACTACACCAGTGATCCATGAGTTTGTTTTCTACCTCACATGCATCAGAGGCAAAATTAAGGCCTTTGTCTACATTTCTACCCAAACTACACTTATCCTGTCAGAATTCCTCCAGATTTACATCCCATGCTGAGATCTTTGGCCAACCAACATTGATTTTCTGTTGATCCATTCCTTTTGCTCCTGCAATTTCTTCTCAACAGTAATGTTTAGCTACCCTACTCAATGTTTCAGAATCTCCCTCCTTAAATCCCCCACTTTATGCCTTTACATTTCTACTGAGCTTTCTTTCACTCAACAAAGCATTTCCTTGTTTATTTTAATTGTTCATGTGTTGCTTTTTTCTTCTCTAAAATAGTTGAAGTTCAATTATATTAAAAGTGTAATATAAATACATTATGGTTATTCTTGATCACCTTGTGAATACTAGGACCTCGTTGAGGCATCCTAATTATGTTATGTGCATTCTAAGCTGAATTTATAGTCATAATAACTTACCTTTTCATAACACTTGTAATGTACCAGAACAATTTAAAATCACAAGGGTGTTTGTGGGTTGGTGTATTTGAATATGCCTGTAAAATTAACCTGGACTCTCAGGTGCCTCAATAAAAGTATTCAGCGTGCAGCTGAACTATGCAGCCAAAATGTAATGTGGGTGATTGATTACTGTAAATCACCAAGTGTTGGTCAATTTTATTAGAAGTTGTCACTATTTATAAAAGTTGCATATCCTCCAAACGAATATATAAGCGTGCTTAAAACTGATCAGAAGGCATTCGTTTTGACACAAAGCTATAAAATTTGATGTACTTCCGTCCTCTAATACAAGTGAAGAAATATTGTGTGTACCTACAGATCAGATTACAAAGCTCTATAGCAACACATTTTCACACATCAGGGCTGTTAAATTATCAGCTCTTGGTGACCGTGCCAGCTGTTTTGGGAGCTGTTGGAAAGCCTTTGCTTGCTTTATGTACATTATTGTGCACATTTGGATGTGAGTTTGCTCGCTGAGCTGGAAGGTTAGTTTTCGGACGTTTCGTCACCATTCTAGGTAACATCATCAGTGAGCCTCCGACGAAGCACTGGTGTTATGTCCCGCTTTCTATTTATCTGGTTAGGTTTCCTTGGGTTGGTGATGTCATTTCCTGTTCTTTTTCTCAGGGGTGGTAGATTGATTTGGAGCCAGAGAAAAAGAACAGGAAATGACATCACCAACACAGGAAATGACATCACCAACCCAAGGAAACCTAACCAGATAAATAGAAAGCGGGACATAACACCAGCGCTTCGTTGGAGGCTCACTGATGATGTTACCTAGAATGGTGACGATATGTCTGAAAACTAACCTTCCAGCTCAGCGAGCAAACTCACATCCAGAGCCTCAACCTGAGCTACAAATTGTGTATATTTCTTGGGTCATAGTTGAAAGCTAAGATGAACAACTGACTTTAGTAACTGCCATAAACACGCATGTTGAAGAGAGATGCTCTATCTCCTTTACCAACCTCAAGGGAAGTGAATTAATATAGCACATTCAGATAAAAATGAATTAAATATTGTACCGTACAGCACGTATTATGAAATAATTTGATTTGTTTAAATGTACCCATAGATGTAAAGATGATTTCAGGCGTTTAAATGTGTGAATTATTAACTTTATTTATTTTTCAGTATTATTAATGGATTTGCACTGCCATTGAAAGCAGAACATAAACAATTTCTTATGAAGGTGCTCATTCCCCTTCACACTGCTAAAGGCTTAGCTCTGTTTCATGCACAGGTAGGCTATTATTTCTTGATGTAAGCATGGTTTAGTTATTACGGACTTGGTACCAGAACTGATTTTCAAATTTGATGTACGTTCCATTCTGTGTCATTCAAGCTTTCAGTAAAAATGGTACACTTCATTGTAGGGGCTGGACCTCATGACTGCCGAAGCAGGTCTGGTGTATGTTTTTATTGTGTAGGCCAAAAATTTGCCAGAATTATGTTTGTGACATGTCCAAATACCTGTTTTACATTCATTTAAGTTAATTGAGAGAATGGAAAGGCCAGGCTTTTGGAATGGGCTATTAAAACTAATGTTTCACAAATTGTCAGTTTCAACATTGACTATCCAAATATTGCTGTCCTTTTTTAACAAGTTAGTTAATTTGGCATTTTATTGTCTGGATTGATATTTGGATCCATTTTTTATTTGATGAGGAAATGAAGTTTAATTCACAAAATACTATAACATAAGTATTGGAAGTAAGGAACAGAAAACTAGGCTTATTCACTTGGGTGAATGGAAAAACTGCATGGAACTTAATTGAGTACATGTCATCAATGTTTTGCAAAAGTACTTTTGTTGATGTATATTTTTGGGATAGTGTAGGTCCCTGTCAGAAGTTTTTTTTTCCTGATGTTAAAGTTTATTCACCCCCAGTGTTGAGTTTAAAAAAAGATTTTCCTGACATGTACCTATTTTAGTACCTGAAACATCACGTAACCCTAGAATGAAAAGCATAAGGATGAAGTGTTGACTGGAGTGGGGGTAATCCTTAGAGGTCATACTGTATCCTCTTGTTGTTGTTGACAACAATCTAACACACTTACCACACTTCCCTACATCAGGAGCACATCAGAACCAACAACAACACTCCTGTGACCACTAGGAATCATGGTGGTCCACAAGCCCACAGTCATTCCATGACAAACACACTCAAGGATTAGAGACCCCATTCCCACAACATACAGAATGAACCTGGTTTACAAAATACCATGCAACAACGGCTACAAACATAACATTGGACAGACAGGAAATAAACTAGCCATCTGAATACACAAACATCAACTAGCAGCAAAATAGCACGATGAACTCTCCTTAACATCTGTATATTCAGACAACGAAGGCCATCCGTTTAACTGGGACAAAGTAACCAAAGTAGTCCAAAACAAACATAGAACGCACGGGAATTCCTAGAGGCAGGGTTCTCCACCCATACTTAATCAACAAACATATAGAATTGGACCCTGTACGTAATACAGTACAGATCAAAACTGGAATTAACAGTACTCACCATAACGGACTGGACAGTATAAATTCCAAGTGGAGTAGAATAACATCGCTTCATCGGAGGTTCCACTGATGATATCACCGAGCATGGTTATGAAACGTCTGAGCAAAAACAAGCCAGCTTGGCGAGCAAGTCAACAACCACATCCGCAACCTGAGCTACAGATTTTTGCCAAGACTTTAAATTGTTGGAGTGTCAGTTGGATTTCTTTAATTAAAGAAGAAAAAAAACTACATTAAACCACTTTTGAACCTTTTGTATTCATTTCTGTTTGAGGGTTTGTATTAAAGGTGTATGAGTTAGTGGCCATGTTACTTTGCACTTTGCACTGTGTGCTTAATGGTGTGTGCTAACTGATTATATGAATTGTTCTTGCAGAGGGATTATTACGCAATACTGTCTAGAAACTCATTAGCTAATTAGCAGTGTTCCTTAGTTATCAGAAAATGACCAAGTCAGTTTTATGTCAGTTATCTCGTCTTCCCATATGGTTGCTAGATCCACCCTCTCTAATGCTGCCAACTTTCCCATTTTCTGGCACTTGCCTCATAGCCATGAATAGCTGTCATCTTGCTGTATTCAGTTTTTTTTTTACAAACCTAGTTTTGATGGCTTTATTGTCCGGTTGTTTTCAAGAGGTGGACAGTTGGAGTTGAAACTTTTATGACCAATTTGCATTTGTCCATTTGTGACTTTAAGCCACTGGCCATAACTTCTCCTGTATTATCTTTCATGATTTTTATTCTTCAGTTGGCATTTGCCTCTTGCCTTTTCACAATAACTGTGTTGATACGAAGGTATCTTGCTTCTTACTTGTTGTTTCTGATTGGGTATTTACTGTGAATTCTTTGTAGACATTTAAAATACAGCACAGCAAATTAATCACCAGTTTCACCTCATAATTCTTAAACAAGCCTTAATTTTTAACTTACATTCAGAACACTAAGAATTTCACAACACTATCCCCAGTGGTATGCTTGGAGTGATTGTTATGCAGGTATATTAAATTAATTTTAAGTTGGAATTTACTTACTTCATAAGCTTAACTTTAATTAACATGGAAAATTATGCTCCAAGCCCTGCCTTAGGTGAACTGTACAGATTATCATTGAGATATTAAAGTGGCATCCTGTACTTTCAATGAAGATGCTATGGGAAATCTGCAAACTATCGATTAGCATGTGATTGCTTAAGACATTGTACATACAGATTTTCACGGTAATGAGTATTTACAGACAATTTGTTTAGAAACCGAATAAAATGTATATAAGCCGGGAGAAATTTTCTTTTAAGTTTGCTGTTTCAAAATAGTGTTCCTTGAAATAAGATGCTTTCAGTTAGCCATCATACTGAAATTTTGCAGTGAAAAACACAATTGTTTAGATGAATTCAACCTGATTCACTACCTCATTAAGTGCATAATACCAACTGATCTTAATTGCCCCAAATTGTCTCAGATGGAAAATATAGGAAATTAAAAATTACTTTACAGGACTTGCAATGATCTTATCCTGGAGTATTTAAACCAAAAACCTTCTCCTGGACCTGGACACAGTCATCTAAACAGACAATTAGAATTTTCCTCCTTTTAAAATTATCGATGGTGAGTAGTGTGACTAACATGTGTTGTTAACATGAGGCTAACAGCATTCACCATTCTTAAAGAGACAACCTCCAGCAACTGCACATGCACTGTTAAGTGCAGCAATCAAAAAGTTGCTATCCAAAATGCTCAACTCCTCCAGGAGTCTTGGTGTTTAAAAGCATGAGGTGGAGTAAATTTGTAAAATTGACTGATATGTACATACATGCCCAGTGAACTTGCCAGAAAATGTTATGCTTGTCCATTGCAGTACAGTTTTATTTTAGCGAGGTAAGTTTTAATTGCTCTCAAACAATGTCTCTGGCACTGAAAATCATTTCAAACGATGTGGACTCCTATTTCTTTGATGTTAACTATAACTGAGAGATTTCTCTGTCTCTTTTTTTGCTCTGTTTCTCTCTTAATCCCATCTTCTTCCCTGTTTGGTTTATTTTCTGTACCTAATTTGACATTAATTTCTCTTCTGATGCTGCATTGCTCATTAACAATTTTTCGATATGATTAGTTAAGACAAGCGTGATACTCTGTATACGGTGGAATACTATTTTGACACACACAATTACGGCAAATTGGAGTCACAGAATCCTAGAGATGCATAGCATGGTAACAGACCCGTTGGTCCACTCGTCCATGGCGACCAGATATCCTAAATTAACATTGGCCCATATCTCTCTTTAAACCTTCCTAATCATGTACCTGTCCAGATGCCGCCTTAAATGTTGTAATTGTTCTAGCCTCCATCACATCTTCTATCAGCTTGTTCCATACATGCACTACCTTCTGTGTGAAAGAAGTGCCCCTTAGGTCCCTTTTAAATCTTTCCCCTCTCACCTTATACGTATGCTAACTAGTTTTGGACTCCAATACCCTGGGGAAAAGACTTTGCTACTCATGATTTTATAAACTTTTGTAAGACATTCCATTTCAAGTTTGTGGGAGTGTGAGTTTAATAAATTCATAGAGTCATAGCCATACAGCATGGAAATAGACACTTCGGTCCAACCAGCCCATGCCGAATATGATCTCAAACTAAACTAGTCCCACCTGCCTGCTCCTGGCCCATATTCCTCCAAAACTTTTCTATTCAAGTACTTGTCCAAATGTCTTTTAAATGTTCTAATTGTACCCACATCTACCACTTCGTCAGGAAGTTCATTCCACATGTGAACCACCCACTGTGTAAAAAAAAATTACCTCCATCTCTCTCTCAAATCTTTCTCATCTCACCTAAAAAATGTGTCCCCTAATCTTGAAATCCCCCTTTCCAGGGAAAGGATAATTACCATTAACTATTTATACCCGTCATTATTTTATAGACTTCTATAAAGTCATCTCTCAACCTTCTGTATTCCAGTGAAAGTAGTCACAGCCTACCCCGCATTTCCTTGTAACTCAGACCTTCCATACCCAACCTCATCCTGGTAAATCTCTTCTGAACCCTCTCCAGCTTAATAATATCCTACCTATAACTGTTATTTTATTACACTGCAATAAACAGATCATTTAAAAATATCTTAAATATATATAAAACATCTAAAAAATATCGACTGGGCCAACACATCATAATCACACAAACCAAGCAGAGACACACCAAGGAAATCCTGGAGGTCTGGTATTCTAACCAGAACTCCATCAGCGAACACATTGAATTAGACCCGGTGTACTAACCACAGAGAAACAGAGGCAGAAGTGGTGCCAAACACCCCACTGAACTGAGACATATAAATAATAAGTGTGAGAGAACACTGTCGCTTCATTGGAGGTGCACTGATGATGTTACCTAGCAGGTAACATTTGCAACCAAACCCACCAGCTCAGGGGAAAAATTGGTGTGTCATTTTTCAAAATAGATGGAAAAGGAGTCATTACATCAGTATAACCTTTTAAACATAACAAAGGCCTGTATTTGTATAGTGTCAATGTGTATCATGTACAATAAATCTGTCTGACATTTGTAATAGCGTACAAGAATAATTTAGGAGAAATTCCACATTGGGAAAAGCTTCATCTTGGAATGCATATTTTAAAATGAGCAGTTGCAAACTACTTGTTTCTGATTCTAGAATTGTTTTCATACTTTCTCTGATATAATATCGTTGGTTGAGTGAAATTAGGAGATTTTTTGACACACCGATAAGATTATTGCTTTGATTGGT
Source organism: Stegostoma tigrinum (assembly GCF_030684315.1). Classification (NCBI taxonomy): domain Eukaryota; kingdom Metazoa; phylum Chordata; class Chondrichthyes; order Orectolobiformes; family Stegostomatidae; genus Stegostoma; species Stegostoma tigrinum. Next base: position 54,859,600 of record NC_081362.1, read on the forward strand.
GCACATAGCATGGACGTCCAATTCGATTTCACTAATTAGTGTTGCAAATCATATGTTTGTTTTTGTCTTCTAGTTAGCTTATTGTGTAGTACAGTTCTTGGAAAAAGATGCCACTCTTACAGAACCGGTAAGTTTTAACATTAAATTTAGTAGTTATTCTATTCTATATTCTATATTTAGATAACTATTTTAAAAACCCAGCTTGATTTTTGGGAGGTTATGGGCAGGATAGAGTTGTGAACTATACTGTCCAAATAGCTTGGATTTTGAAAATCCACTCCTGTAATAATAATATTTACCTAAATGTCATTTTGAACGTTTGCTGCACACACAATAATGTGAATATTTATATTGAGTATTTTTAAAAATGGGCAAATTTCTGAGTAAGAATTAAGAGGATATGGTGAACATTTTTTTGTGATTGAAACTAAATTAACTTCTTTGGGGTGTAAGATAATAAAATGTGAGGCTGGATGAACACAGCAGGCCAAGCAGCATCTCAGGAGCACAAAAGCTGACGTTTCGGGCCTAGACCCTTCATCTCTGATGAAGGGTCTAGGCCCGAAACGTCAGCTTTTGTGCTCCTGAGATGCTGCTTGGCCTGCTGTGTTCATCCAGCCTCACATTTTATTATCTTGGAATCTCCAGCATCTGCAGTTCCCATTATCTCTTTGGGGTGTAATTTTGTTTTTTAAAAAATGTCGAGCAAAATTTAAACGTTGATTTGAGTTGGTGTTATTTTCATTCCAATCCTTTTTCTAATTACATGCCTCCTTTGAAAAAATAAACTTCTCATAAATTTAGTGCTTGTTAAATCAATTTTACAGCTAATCATGAGACGTTACATTTTAAACACTTGAGCAATTTATTTCTAACCAGCACTAATCAAAAATGTGACCGACAGGTTTGGAGGTTAAGCACAGTGTAGAGCTGGATGAACACAGCAGACCGAGCTGCCTTGGCCTGCTGTGTTCATCCAGCTCTATTCTGTGTTATCCCAGATTCTCCAGCATCGGCAGTTCCCACTGTCTTTGGAGGTTAGCAATCTGTCCTTACCTTTTCCTTTTCAGAGATAAAATTGGGCAGAGATCAATTCGGATCGATTGCTGATTTAGTTCAGTATCTGAAGCTCCCAGTAGAACTAAATGCACCAGTTAAAACTGTTACGATGGAGCAGAACTGTAGCCATTTCAAAATCTACTCAATTTTCATTTGAAAATACTGGCAGTATATCATCAATTTGCCTCCATGAACAGAATATCCAGTATTGGCCGGTATGATGGTAGATCCAACAGTGATTTGAAAAAGTCGAACAGTGTTGTGATTTTCAAGGATAAAGTGTGATTGTTGAGCCCTTACACGTTACTTTTACATTTTTAGACATGTTTAGAACAAACTCGTTTTGATTTGGTCCTTGAAATTAGAATCATTGGATTTCCTTTTGGAAAAGCATGGAGAGTAAGAAGATGCCAAACAGTTGAGGTTTCTGTTCACAAGGGCTATGCTCACCCATCATTATCTTTCCTTTCAGTAACACTGCCAGAGGATCACTTCTCTGGATTTATTTGAAAGACTTTCTGGGGATAACTTGATTTCAGCTGAGAGATGATGCCTGATTTGTGCTACAAGATACAATATGACTTGCAAAAGCAATTAAACAATGCTTGTGGCTGAGAATCTTGTTTCAGATTTTAACAATTATAACTAGCCACACTATGTGCTGTTGCCTATTTGTTAATACCAAGGAATGCCAAGGAGAGCACGTAGCAGCAAGTCGGATCAAGAGGAATAAAATAGCAAAAGGCTCTTTGTATATATTTAGTATTAAGAACAAAATAAATTAGTTAACACCACAAAAGATGCTATTGAGTATGGTACTGTAACCATTACAGAGACATGATTACAAGGAGATCAGAGCTGGGACTAAATATTCAGGGGTAATGCAGGAAGGAAAGGGTGGTAGGGTAACTTTGTTAGTATGGGAAGGAGTGACCTTCGATTGGAAGGTATGCAATCTATAATGGAGTAGGTAAGATATAAAAAGGAGAATAAAACACAACTGGGAGTAACTTGTGGGCTGATTAGCAGTAACTATAGGATAGAAAATAAATAGGAGATGCAGAAGCAAAAAGGACAGTACGTTAATCATGAGTGACTTGAATCTTCATATACATATTGGAAGCTCAAAGTGGCAGAAGTAACCGCAAGGAAGAATTCAGAGTTTATTCTGGACACCTTCCTAAAACAATATGTTGTGGATATGACCAGGGATCATCCTATTCTGTATCTGGTAATGTGTAATGAGGCAAGTTTAATAAATGATATCTCAGTAGAAGATTCCCTAGTGACTGTAATATGTTGGAATCTTCACTGTGCGACTTGAGTCAGAAGCAACTGTGCTGAACTTAAATAAGGATAATCATAAAGGAATAAGAGCAGAGATGATGAGTGGGCTGGGGAAAGGATTTAGAAGCATCTGTGAAAGTTTGAAGCTTAGCTGATTGTGCTTTAAACTACCTTTTACCATTAACTTTTCCAGTGGTATTGTGTTCAGTGTTCCTTTATTCATCTTGCTTCCAGTGCCAGCTTTAAACTGTACCTGTGTGTGTGAATAAGCCTGCAGATGATTTGACTTGAAAAATACTACCTTATTATCACACTACCTCAGATTATAGCTGGTGCTAATCCAAACATTTTGAACTGAATTTCACCTGAGCAGGAAGATTTGGCTGCTAATGTTAGTGTGCAGCATTCATGGGTCAGATATTAGTACGGGGTGAAAAATCCCTTTATTAAACTTGTATCTTTTAAGGAAAATCTCTTTGTTTAACTTCCACAGTAGCAATCATATACTTCTAAATTTCGTTGCCAATTAGTGCCAAAATACTTAGCCGGAAGTGATTTGAGAGTTCTTCTCCTAATGTTTGAAATAAGATCCTTCGGCCAACAGTGTGTATTATCATCCCATTATCTGAATTGGATTTGATCTGAAGTGCCAGAGATGTTTATGTTCCTGCTCAGAATTCTTTCAATTTTTTATTTTAGCTGCTTGCGTTAAAGGTATTTTATTCCAATTATGCTCAAGTACTAAAGTTATGGTGCATTGCGGTAGTTTTAAAAATGTTTATTTGACTTGATCAAATATCTAAAGAATCCAGCTTTACATCATTTCTTTGGCAATTTGAACTTAAGTTTATTTTTCAAAAATGAGCTGGTTTCGTTTCTTCTTGGGCATGTTTAAACTCATTTTTAATGTATTGAATTACTAGACATTTGAGTAAATTTTGCTTAGTTTGTTACTCTGTTTCAAATAGTTTTCAGGACTGGAAAAAGTCAAAATACATATGAAGTTGCTGCAGAAATGAGAGGCCGTATCAGATTTGAACAGCTCCAGGATTTTCAACTTGCATAGCTTAATCAAGAGAACATAGCACAAGAGTACTGATCTGCAGTTATTTTTAGTCATTGTAAAAGCCAGAGGATCAAGGAGCTGAAGGATGAGTTAGGCCAGGTAAGAAGAGGCTAAACAGTGAGTGATAGATGTGAGGTAATGAATTCCATCAGTAAGAAAAGCAGTGAATAAGAGTCCCAGTGAGTATTGTCAGTAGGAGATTTACATGTACTGGTACAGAGTTATTGTAGAGTTAAACTAATATTAATACGTTTGATGTGCTAATATGTTTGTGTGTCATTCTTAAATTATTATCTCAAATTGCTTCCAGCCCTATCAATATTTAATACCAATCTTGTGTAACTTGAAATTCAGCTTGGAGATGGAGTATGGAAAGACAACATTCATATCAATAGCTGTATCACTAAGTGTTGCCCAACTTTCAAGTAAAACAGTATCCAAATTTTAAAAATTAAGTAGTGCTGCAGAAGAGCAAGAAATTGAAAGCCGTGTCAGAAATACGCATATCAGTTACTGAGTTTAGTGTACTTTGAGGTTATTTAAGAAAGGGCACGATTAAGCTATCTGGACCTTCACATGGAGTCAGCCAAAAGTAGTGTCTTTTTCTCCACATTTTACACTCCCTTGTGAGGTTTCACTATTCTAATTCATAGTATGCTTGCCAGATTGAGTGCCCAGCCTTCTTTTGTTGGGGGGCGGGGGAGTTGTGGTTTGCATCTTATTTTTCATCCTTCTATGCTGATTTTTTTCCTCTCAACTTGCAATATTGCACTTTGAAAAGACAAACATTGCTCCAAACTTAACTGTCAAGGGTGAATGAGAGAGCTAAAGTAACAAAGTGTGGGGCTGGATTAACACAGCAGGCCAAGCAGCATCTTAGGAGCACAAAAGCTGACGTTTCGGGCCTGATGAAGGGTCTAGGCCCGAAACGTCAGTTTTTGTGCTCCTAAAATGCTGCTTGGCCTGCTGTGTTCATCCAGCTCCACACTTTGTTATCTCGGATTCTCCAGTATCTGCAGTTCCCATTATCTCTAATGGACGTAGCTAATGTTTTTTGATCTTTTCACATGCAGTATGAATTGAACCCAGCAGATATAAAGAGTATGCAACTTATCCAAAACAATAAACAACAATTTCCAAAGGATTTCTGTAAGATGACCTTTCTGAACTGGCCTTATCAGTAAGAGGATGGTTGGTGAGAGATAATGGGAACTGCAGATGCTGGAGAATCCAAGATAATAAAATATGAAGCTGGATGAACACAGCAGGCCAAGCAGCATCTCAGGAGCACAAAAGCTGACATTTCGGGCATAGACCCTTCATCAGAGAGGGGGATGGGGTGAGTGTTCTGGAATAAATAGGGAGAGAGGGGGAGGCGGACTGAGATGGAGAGAAAAGAAGATACGTTGAGAGGAGACTATAGGTGGGGAGGTAGGGAGGGGATAGGTCAGTCCAGGGAAGACGGACAGGTCAAGGAGGTGGGATGAGGTTAGTAGGTAGGAGATGGAGGTGTGGCTTGGGGTGGGAGGAAGGGATGGGTGAGAGGAAGAACAGGTTAGGGAGGCAGAGACAGGCTGGGCTGGTTTTGGGATGCAGTGGGGGGAGGGGAAGAACTGGGCTGGTTTTGGGATGCGGTGGGGGAAGGGGAGATTTTGAAGCTGGTGAAGTCCACATTGATACCATTGGGCTGCAGGGTCCCAAGCGGAATATGAATTGTTGTTCCTGCAACCTTCGGGTGGCATCATTGTGGCACTGCAGGAGGCCCATGATGGACATGCCATCTAAAGAAATTCCTGCAGCCCAATAGTATCAATGTGGACTTCACCAGCTTCAAAATCTCCTCTTGCCCCACCGCATCCCAAAACCAGCCCAGTTCGTCCCCTCCCCCCACTGCATCCCAAAACCAGCCCAGCCTGTCTCTGCCTCCCTAACCCGTTCTTCCTCTCACCCATCCCTTCCTCCCACCCCAAGCCGCACCTCCATTTCCTACCTACTAACCTCATCCCACCTCCTTGACCTGTCCCCTCCCTACCTCCCCACCTATACTCTCCTCTCCACCTATCTTCTTTCCTCTCCATCTTCGGTTCGCCTCCCCCTCTCTCCCTATTTATTCCAGAACCCTACCCCATCCCCCTCTCTGATGAAGGGTCTAGGCCCGAAACTTCAGCTTTTGCGCTCCTGAGATGCTGCTTGGCCTGCAGTCTTCATCCAGCTTCATACTTTATTATCTTAAGAGGATGGTTGGTGACAAGTTGCTCATTCTCTTTAAAGAGAATGCACTCAGGCAGCCAGAGGGAGTAGATTCGACTTCCTGCACCATTGCTACTCCAGTCAATTTTATTATTCTACCTCAATATTTGTCAATAGGAATTTAATTGGAGTTCCTTTGCATTGTATATTGAAAGCAAAATTTCCTGTCTGAGCAAACCCATGACGGCCTTGACTAGCAAATATGATATACGTTCATTCAGGTAAAGGCACATTCACTTGCAAATTCTTTTTCTGTTCCTGTTTTGTCTGTTGTTCTCTTTCTCCCTTTGGCTGTATAAGTCCAAAAGGCAGAGTTTTCTTCACAAGTGTCAGTTGCTGCTAAGGCTGCCCTGGAATAATTTTTACCTTCATCACCTGGGTAATGTTATAGCAAAATGGGTCCAGAAGACTTAATGATGTTACCATTAAACAAAGAAGGATATTTTATTCAGTTTTGTCAGGTATTGTGCCTATAAAATCATACTTCTGTTTAGTTGAAGAAAAGGTTTGCATGTGATAATGCCACAGAATGCATGGACTTGATCAGTTGAGGATATCTTGTCCATGCGAGTCTGTTGCCATGCGTTACAACTTTAACTCTATGTAATATCTGTTTGAAAGTCATAATCCATTCTTGATAAATTGAGAAAAAGACTGTATACAGACCAAAAGGAAGCACTTGTAAAACTTGATTCTTCCCTTGTTAGTCACCAGTGTTCTTATCCACCGTAAACCTTAGTTAAATCAAATTCTGCCACCTTATCCTAATGCACACAAGGTCCAGTTCAACTATTAACCCTGTGCCCATTGACCTATGTTGCTACCTGGTTAAGTATGGAAGCAGGCTGTTCATCCCATCAAGTCCACACTGACCGTCCGAAGAGCATGCCACCTAGACCCGTACCCAACCCTATCCCTGTTATCCTGCATTTCTCATGGCTAATCTACCTAGTGTGCGCATCCCTGGACACTGGGCAGTTTAGCGTGGCTAATCCCCCTAACCTGCACCCTTTGGACTGTGGGAGGAATCCGGGACACCCAGAGGGGAAACACAGGGAGAATGTGCAAACTCCACACAGATGGCTGTCTAAGAGTGGAATTGAACTCTGATCCCTGGCATTATGAGGCAGCAGTGTTAATAACCACAGAGCCACTGTACTGCCCCCATGTACAGATGGTGACCAAGGAATATTGGTGATCAGGTTGCCTTGCAGATTTTTATCAAAAAGGTAAAATTTTTGTACCATGTGATAGATTGTCTTTACCTCCAGGTACACTGAAACTTCAGTTCAAGATGTAATTCAAAAATGGTATCTCCGATAATCCAATCCTTTCACAATTCTACACAAAATGTTATTGAGATTGTTTTCAGGTCCTAGAATTGAACATGAACCCATAGTCTTCTGATTCAGAGGCAAAAGGGCTAAAACTGAACCAAGTTGAACTTTGATGCATTGTAAATTGGTCATTGCAGGTAATTCATTGAAGTGCATGCGCAGTTGTTCAAGCCCATGATACAGCGGTCCAGAGAGTTTCTAAAATTCAAAAATGAGAAGGACATGGATATTTTTGCAGGCATTTCAGTTTGCCATAGGACAGACAGGGCAATAAGGTGGTGGAATGTAGGCCGAAAGGTTTGTGTCACCTCTTAATGAAAAAGCTTTAAAGGCATTCATGCATACAGAACTTGAACTTTGTATGAAGTGTAATGTTAAGTGCATGTTCCTGAGCTGTTGCATTTCCATTTCTGAAGATTATGTTTAAGCTGCTGTAAAAAGTATCCAGCCATTCATATAAATAAAGAAACAGGATTTGCAAGAGAAATTAGCTTTTATTAACGGATCTGTTTTAGATGGTTTTTCAAAATATTTGTGTGGTTACTTAACGACAAGGTAACTGTAAAATACCGTGGTCAATTAACCACTATCCAGAGGAAAACAACTGTGAAGAACCAGTTATATTTGAAAAGGAAGGATGGGCACACTGAAGCTCCATTTTGAAATATACGGGATGAATGGGACCAGTGTGTTTTACTCACAGGTTTACTTATTTTAATTTCCTTCAGGGTGGTCATATGTTGCAAATTGGGAATCCAGATGTGGTTCATTGCAATTCTGACTAAGTTCGAAATAAGACCTGGGCACATAATAGCCATCTGATCCCACTCATAGTTGTATGTCCGTTTTGAGCATTTTGTGAATTTTTGGTAAAAATGGTAAGATTAAAAGGAGGATGTGTATATTTGCTTATAGTGAGAATGTTTTATTCCCTTTGTAGTTGAATGGTTGTAGATGTATTTCACATGGCAGTTTGCAATAACATTTACTGAAACTTTAAGTTTGGAAAAAATAATCATCTTAAGACATGTTGTACCACACCTTTGGGGCAGTTTGGACTTAAACTCCGGACTTTCTGACCCAGTGGACACTACAACTGCGTCACAAGAGACCCATTGTATTCTGAGTTTATGCAAGTGTTTTCATTTCACATTTAATGCGTGAAACTAAATTGCTGCCATTCCTGTTGTTAATCAGCAATTTCTGCTGGGTAGCATTGCTCTAATCAGATCAGCTTGAGAATCCAAATAATTTTGTAACTTCACAAGCATGGAAAAATGACATTGGTGTTAAAACAAAAGCAGATTTAAGTCTAGTGAACAGTGTTCTGTGGTAGTTGATCAGACATTGTGCTGGCTCAAGCCAATTGAGGAACCATCCATATTGTTCAGTTTTAATGGTTGGATGAGGCTTGCCGCAGGAATCTTGTTACTTGGAGGAGAAAGCCATATTTTCACTGCTTCATCCTAAGCAGAGAAGCATACCTAGTGACTTTTACCAATTCAGTCATTTTTTTCTATTCAGCTCTGCTGTGTGAAAGCAGTAAATAAAGATTCTATGAACGGTAAATCTTTCTGCTTTTTGTCTCCTACTTCTAAGATTGTCCTTGAAACTTTGACCCAACATTTGGTCATCTCTCCTAGCATATCCTACAATTGCCTGGTGCTAGATTTCATTTTGAATACAGCTCAGGGGTCATTTTATGAGATCAGGGGCAAGCATTTGTTGTCAGGCCTTGGATTTTAGTCTATAGATCCTTCATATTCCCTGTTCTAAAATTAATGAAACATTGCATCTTCTGTTATCTTTTGAAATGAAGAACTTAATTAATTGAATTGAAAACAATCAGTTATATTGCTGTCTTGTTGCTGTTTAACTTTTATGTTTTATGTAAACTTTATTTCTAGCCCACACACTAAGCCACCTGGTCTGAGAGCTTACTCTTCTGCTTTCAGAGGCCAAGAACAGGAGTGTTTATGATATGTAAAGAATCATAATAACATTTCTGATCAACTACTGCTGTGCTAGATTGATAGTTCTAGCTATTAAATTGTAATATTAAATTAGATCATAGGAAGTAGGTTGTCCTCAGCAGTCAATATGAAAGTATTCTTTAGTACAGCCCAAAAATGTTGACACCCTTTCTTGCCAGATGCTTTTCTTTAAAATACTGTTCCACGTTGATCCTGAGAAGTTAATCAAGATCTCATTCTTTTCTTGGATGTAGCTGTCTATGATAACTGCTGTACAGGTACAGCACCCTTCATTGAACAATGAAGGGGACCAGTAGTTGGATTGTGTGCTAATTTTGTAATTATTAATTTTTATACATCATAAAATGGTGTAAACTGAAATTGGTGAGTGACTAAGAATGAGGCAGGCTTGAGGGGCTACATGACCTACTTTTCTCCCTAATTCATGTTTGTATTGCTTGTATCAAATAATTTTTTCCAATACTTGAAATTGTTTATTCATGATTTTACAGTTTCATAAAATTATCCATTATGGATTTGCAAACTGGAATGACATGATTTTAAAAGTACTTCATTTATTTGTATAGCCTTTGTTTAATGTTCAAAGATGGTCTGTTTCTAAATTTGACATATACGACTTGTCTTGTACACTTCTAACTAAAATAGACCTTTTTCAATTTATGTTGGAATAAAGGAAAGTGTAATTACTTTGATTTTCACTGTTGCAGTGTTGGTTTACCATGTCTTTAAGTATGTTTTTATTGTTTATTGTAGGTTATTAGAGGATTATTAAAATTTTGGCCAAAAACTGTCAGTCAAAAAGAGGTAAATTGTCAACTTTCTCCTTCAACTTTATTTTTTCTATAGGTCACATAAATATGTTACTGCCTTGTACAGTATTTAACATAAGTTGCTATCTTTTTGTGCCATACTCAAAACTAACCTGATTTTTGAATTCATTTATTTAAATGGGACTCCATTGGTAAAATTAATTTAGATATCTGCTTATATGTCACATAGTGAAAGCAAAGGCAACCATTTCATGCTAAAGAAGGTTAAAGGGCTTCAGAAGACTGTTTGGATGGAGCTTTTCTGGTGTGGTACTGAACTTTACAGACCAAAAATGTATCAAACTTAATTATTGTCAGCTGAATTAATCATGGGCAGATGTATGTGGAGAGATTGTGTGGCCAGATTTTGGAAAGATCTAAAAACAGCAGGGCTGTTATGGTTGGTGATTTTAACCTCCCCTTATATTGACTGGGACTCCGTATGTGTTAGGGGTTTGGATGGGGCAGAATTTGTAAGGATCATTCAGGAAGGATTCTTGACACAATATGTAAACAGCCCAATGAGGGAAAGGGTTATACTGGACATGGTTTTGGGAAATGAACCTGGCCAGGTGAGTGAAGTTTCAGGGGAAACATTTTTGGTGTAGTGCCCATGATACATTGAGTTTTCAGATACTCATAGATAGAGATAACAGCATCCTCGGGCAAAGGCAAACTACAGCAATATTAGGCAGGAACTGGAGAATTTTAATTGGAGGTGGCTGTTTGAAGGTAAATCTACATTAAACATGTGCAAATATTTCAATGGCAGTTGAGAAGAGTTCGGGAGAGATACATTCCTATGAGAATGGAGGATAGGTATGGCAAGTTACATGAATCTTGGATGTCCTGAGATGTTATGAGCTTGGTCAGAAATAGAAAGGAAGCATATGCAAAGTCGAGGCGGATGGAGACTGATGAAGTCCATGAAACATATAAGAAAGGTAGGAAATAACTTAAATAAGGGATTAGAAGGATGAAAAGGGGATCATGAAAAGTAATTAGCAAACCAGATTAAGGAAAGCCCCAAGGCGTTTTATACACATCTATATAAAAAAAGCCGATAACCAGGGAAAGAACCCACTCGAGAACAAAGTAGGGCATTTATATGTGGATTTAGAAGAGGTAGCTTGGGTCCTAAATGATTACTTTGTGTTGGTACTTACCAAACAGAAGGAATTGGTGGAGGGTTCTCTCAAGAAAGGGAGTCGTGAGTTTTTAGTCATTATGCTATTAAGAGGGAAGAAGTGTTGTGCATCTTAAAAAGTAATAAACAAGATAAATCCCTGAGTCCTGATGAGATCTATCCCAGAACATTGAGGGAGGCAAGAAAGCAAATTGCTGAAGCATTCCTAGATATCATTGTATCCTCTTTATCCACAATTGAGGTCTCCGAGGACGGGAGAATATTGATCCATTGCTTAAGAAAGATAGCAGGGATAATCCCGGAAATTACAGGCCTATGAATCTCACATTGGTGGTAGGGAAATTATCGGAAAAAGATCCCAGGGACGAGATCTATATGCCTTCAGAAACAAAAGGACTTGGTAGGAATAGACAGCATGGTTTTGTGTGGCTGAGGTCATGTCTCGCTAACTTGATTGAGTTTTTTGAGAAGATGACAAAGATGATCGATGAGGGAAAAGTGGTTGATGTTGTCTTCATGGACTTCAGTAAAGCCATTGACAAGGTGCCTCATGGCAACTGGTATGAAAGGTAAAGTCACATGGTATCAGGGTGAGCTGGCAGGATGGATACAAAACTGCTTAGTTGTAGGAGACAGAGTAGTGGTGGAAGAATGCTTTTCGGAATGGACAGCTGTGACTAGTGGTGTTCCAGAGGGATCAATGCTGGGATCTCTGCTGTCTGTGATCTACATAGCTGATTTGGAGGAAAACATAGATGGTCTAATAACTAAATTCGTAGATGATGAAAAGATTGGAGTTGCAGATAGTGAGGAGGATTGTCGGACGATACAGCAGGATATAGATCAGTTGGAAGTGTGGGCAGACAAATGACAGGTGGGGTTTAGTCCCGACAAATGTGAGGTGATGCATTTTACAAAGTCAAGTACAGGTAGAAATTATACAGCGAATGGCAGAGCCCTTAGGAGTATTGATATGCAGAGGGATCTGGATGTGCAAATCCACAGATCACTGAAGGTGGCAGTGCAGGTGGATAAGGCGGTATAAATGGTTCATGGCATGCTTGCCTTCATTGGGAGGGACATTGAGTAAAAGGATAAACAGGTTATGCTGCAGCTTTATAAAACTTTAGTTAGGTCACACAGAGAACACTGCATACAGTTCTGATTACACACTACCAGAAGGATATAGATGCTTTGGGAGAGTACAGAAAAGGTTTACCAGGATGTTGCCTGGCATGAGGGATTTTAACTATGAAGAAAGCTTAGCTAGATTGGGTTTGTTTTCACAGGAATGCGGGAGGTTGAAGGCGACCTAATAAAAGTTCATAAGATTGTGAATGGCTTGAATAGAGTGAAAAGTATGAGGCTTTATTTTTGGGTGGAGGTGTTAATTACTTGGGGATACAGGTTCGGGGTGCGAGAGGAGAGTTTGAAGGAGATGTGTGAGGCATACTTTTCACACAAAGGATGGTGAGTCCCTGGAATGTGTTTCCAGAGATGGTGGCAGAAGCAGACACAGTAGCAGTGTTCAAAGAGCATATGGGTGAATACAGGAATAGAAAGGGAATAAAGGGAAATGGATCCCAGAAGTGAAAAACAGTTTTAGGATGGAAGGGCAAAATGTAGGCTTGAAGGGCTGAAGGGCCTGTTCCTGTGCTATATTGTTCATTGCCCACAGTAGTGTGATCGTACACCTGGCCTCCCACGCCCTCAGCCTGGCAGGTAGAATTCATGCACTATTGCCATATGTGATCGCAACCTGGTATTTTGTTTCTAAAGGTGACATGTATCTTTCCTACTGGGTGAGCATGGCACCAAGGTTGAATGTGATTTATGCAAAATCAGGTAACCCAGAAAAGTCTTCATGTAAACCAGTATTTGCAAAATAAGCACAGAAAAGATTCCAAGCGTTCTGCTGTCCCAGAAATTGTGTTATATGTGGAGCTACTGCAAGCAAGGAGAGTTCCGTTTTAATGAGAATTGCCCTATCAAAAGCCCTTGTTATTGAGACGGTATAATTTCCATAAATGTTTTTAATTGGTTGACTCATTGACTCAATATATATTTTTCTCAGTACATGGGTATTTCTGGCAAATCTGTTTCTTGCTGTGGTGAGGTGGTCTTTTTGTTATGGTCTTTTTTTAAACAAAATAGTTTTAGAAATAAATTTCTCTTTGTAGTAATGAAATGTCTTTTCTATTCTATACACTAGAAAGGGAATAAACAATTTTGAGTATTTTTTTATGACTGATCCATTGCAATTCTAAATGTTGCTCTTAGGTTATGTATTTGGGTGAAGTAGAAGAAATTTTGGATGTGATAGAACCTTCTCAGTTCAAAAAGATCCAAGAACCTTTGTTCAAGCAAATAGCCAAGTGTGTATCAAATCCACACTTCCAGGTGAGCTTTTGTACCTCTTGAGCACCACCGTAATAAATGTTTTATAATTGGACTGTTTTGAATTGCTTTTTAAAGCTCAGTTATTTCCGTGTTATGACAATGGACCACGGTGGTTATAATAGATTATTGTGGATTTGCCCATTAGACTCACAAAGATTGATTACCATGTTAGAGTAACGGAATTGTGCACTGTTCATCCAGTTCCACACTATTATAAATGGTAAATAAGAGAAAATCTTATAGGCTTGTTCATAACAATTTCAGTAAAATGAACATAAGTATTTTAATGAAGAGAACTTTATATATTTTATTAACAGATGTTTATGACATCACAGACTGTAACAAAACCTTAATAGTACTCTTGATCAGAATCCAGTACTAGTTGAACAGTAATTTCCCCCAACTAAATTTTAAAAACTCTACCCCCTCTTGCAAATGTTTGAGGTTGAGTCAGATTGCTTCCAACCTTAATGTTATATTTAACACTGAAATAAGCTTATGATCATCTATCTGCACCTTCACTAAGATTGCCTATTTTCCCCCTCTGTAACGTTGCCCAGCTTCCACCCAGCCTTAATCCTCTGCAGTTAAAACCCTCATTCATACTTTGTTACCTCTTACCTGAACTACCCCAGTACAATTCAGGCCTGCCTCCCATCTTGCTTCAACTTAAGTTCATTCAAAACTCAAACCATATCCTAATAAGTGCCATCCCATCACCCTATGCTAACTGAGTGCCATTGCCTCTTGATTAAACAATTTTTTTTAATCTTTATTCTTGAATCCCATAATAACAGTAATTATAATGGCAGCAAAACTGAACATAGTCTGAATATTGCATCTGTTCACTTTGTCCTTTGCTTGTGCGTATCCTGAATTTCATTCCAGAAATTGGCAGATACTTCTTAACTGCCCATTGCCTTAAAGGATGGCTCACAATTGATTATCAGGACAGCAGTTCTGTTGTGTCATTAATGCCCAAATGTCACCTGCTGGACTTTTCAGGTGGACCTGGGGATTTTGTAGTGCAGTGGTAGTGTCCCCATCTCTGGACTAGAGGACCTTGGTTCAAGTCCCACCTGCTCAAGGAGGTGTGTCTGACTAGGTTGATTGAAATATCTGTGTCCATCACCTGTTCCTTCATTGCATTTAGTCTCAAGAATTCCTTCAGCCATATTAGATAGCATATTCCTTGTTCTCTTTAAAGGGATTCTTGTAGTGCAGTGGTAGTATCTCTACCTATGGGCCAAGAGGCCTGGATTCAAGTTTCACCTGCTCCAGAGGTGTGTGTCATAACATCTCTGAACAGCTTGATTTGAAAATATCTACACCTGTAAGTGCATTATTAATAATCATTCTCACCAATTTATGGAGGGAGGCTGTTTCAATATGCAAACTGGTTCTCATGTCAGCTGTGGTGTACTCATTGAAAATTCATATAGCACCTCCCATTTATTTGCTCCGCGTGTAGAGCAGACCATCCAGTGAACACTGGCGTGTCAAAGAAAAGACCTAAAGAAAATCTCAAAAATATTCCAGAACTAACAAAAGCAGGAGTATGTTCAACATAGTATGGCTACTGCATTGACTTACAACAGTTCTGTGCAATGTTGGCCGAAGGGCCTGTACTGTGCTGTATAGTTCTTTGTTGTATGTTTAGAAGTGGCATAATCTAAACATCTCTTGCCGCTGGCTGTAAATTAATTTTAATTGGGCAGTAAGATTCTTAATAGCACTGGACCCTGCCACAATCCTGTTTATAGTTTAACACAGGCTTACATGAAAAGCCATCGATTTGATGACAAAGAGAAAGGTGTATATTAGTAAGCTGCGGTCAAAATTAGAATACTTGAGGCTGAACAGAAAAGAATTTACTGTCCCCACAATACTTCCATAGCCTTCCCTGCACGTGTTTGTTCCATGCGTACAGCAGGAAAGCATGAAAAGTGAGGGCCATTTGCTTTTATTTATTTCCTTCTATCATTAACTATTGCATGCTCACTGTGATGGTGTTCAAGATCAAAATAGAATGAAGTGGCAATTTAGCAGTATATGTGGAAGTTGCAAGCACCCCTTTTCTTTCCGAGAGCATCTAAATGATGGTTGGAATGGGAAATATTAATTGCTGCTGATGGTTCTGAAAATGAATTAAATTTATATTTGGGAAGGAAGGTTAACAAAAAGGGTGATTATTCTATGTGTAATAAAATGTGAGGCTGGATGAACACAGCAGGCCAAGCAGCATCTCTGGCCTGCTGTGTTCATCCAGCCTCACATTTTATTATCTTGGAATTCTCCAGCATCTGCAGTTCCCATTATCTCTGATATTATTCTATGTGTACCTGTTGCAATTTCAAATCCAAAGGGAGGGAGACATTTAAATGATTACTTCTGCTTTTCCATCTTTTTTAGTGCACCTGACCATGGGGTCCAATAGGCATGATGAAAACATTTGTTTGGGAAATCAATACGTGCACATTCAGTAATCAACTTTGAATGTATTTATTTTAAAGTAAGAATTTTAAAATATTTTTCTCCACAGGTTGCAGAAAGAGCTCTGTATTTCTGGAATAATGAGTACATACTTAGCCTAATAGAAGATAATTCTGAGAAAATTCTACCAATTATGTTTGGTAGTTTATACAGGATTTCCAAGGAACACTGGAACCCGTAAGTTTTTACAATTTAAAATTTACTGACACATGAACAAACCTAGCACATCGGATATTCACTGCTCACCTTATCAGATAATTCAGGCTAATGTTTTTGTGTCTTCTCCCGTAGTGTTTTCAGTGTTAGTCTTACAGGTTTTAGTTGCAACATGATAAATTTTCATCCGTATATTTTTGAGATTGCTTTATATTTTTGTTACCTGTCCTGAATATCTGGTTAAAACAATCCAAATTGTTAGTTTTGCATGAAAATCAAGGCTGGCTTTCCAGTGTAATAGTGGAAGACTGCTGTACTGTCAGAAGTTATTGTGTTTTGTTGAGCTGTTAAAGGATCCCATCTCTCAGCTAAATACAAAATCATAGTCATAGAGATATACGGCATGGAAACGGACCCTTTGGTCCAATTTGTCCATGCAGACCGGGTATCCTAAGTAAATCAAGTTGTATTTGCCAGCATTTGGCCCATATCCCTCAACTCTTCTGCTTCATAGACCCATCCAAATGCCTTTTTCATGTTGTAATTATACCAACCTTTACCCCTTCCTGTGGCAGCTCATTCCATTCTGCATAAAAAAAAGTTACCCCTTTGATCCCTTTTAAATCTTTCACCTCATCTTAAACTTACGTTGTCTAGTTTTGGACTTTCCCTTCCCTGGGAAAAGACCTTGTCTATTTACCCTGTCCATGCCCTCTCGATCTTGTAAACCTTTACGATGTCATTCCTCAGACTCCGACGTTCCGGGGAATAACAGTATTTTAAAGAACATGGAAGATATGCCCAATGAACTGGTCATTATTTATGCCACAATCAACATCACAGAAAAACTGACTAGCTGGTCATTATCACATTGCTGTTCATGGGGACTTGACTGCAACTTGACTGATAAGTTTCAGTTCTGAAGATATAACATGACTACACTTCAAAAATAAATGACTGAAAAACTGTGGGATGTCTCCCTTTCGAAAGTTACATGTTTCAATCTATTTGAGGGAGACTATTTGTGAAAATAAAAATTTTGCAACAATTAACCTCACTTCTTGCCTCTAGACCTGTCTTTTGATCTTGACATCCTTATCTTAAACATTCTACTGAACTGAATAGAATTCCTTAAATTGATACCTTTGTTTAAAATTCCTAGGTAGAGGTTGCCATTCTGGCCAAGTTACTCACCTGTTACCAAGACCCCAGTCATACCATCACAACTCCAACTAGTTATTAATTTCATGGTGTTCCACTGCTCTATCTGGAATGCTAGTGTGTATGCTAAGCATTTTTGTTAAGAAAGTTTTCATGATATCATTGCTAATTTCTCCTTTGTTAGTTTGAATTTTTCTGAAGTTTTGTGTTTTGAATCTATCTTTCAGTTATTGTTTTCAGTTTGCTTACATTATCTGTTTCACATTTCATGATTCTATAAATACTTCTGTGATTGCAGTCATGCTGTACATTTAAGCCAATCCAAACTTGTTTTCCAGAACCATTGTAGCCCTGGTTTATAACGTACTAAAATCATTAATGGAAATGAATGGGTCACTGTTCGATGAACTTACAGCATCTTACAAAGCAGAAAGACAGCGGTATGCAATCATCTTTTCCATTTTTGTTTTGTATTTTCTGCTTTCAAATATTTCACAAATTGTCATTGCTACTTACAGAAAACACAGATTGAAGATGTGGAGAAATTAACAGTTTTGTTGTTTCTAGGTGTGGCTAGCTGTAAGTCATCAGCACAACCTACCCTATTTTTCACCTTTGTGACTGACAAGGGGTGACTTAACCTTATCTCTTCATCATATTTCAATAGTGCAGAAGGCAGCAGAATCTTGCTGTCTTTCTTTTGGTAGTGCATTTATCATCTTGCACAATGTTTGCTGTTATGCAACAGACCAATCTCCCTCAAAACATGTCTCGGAGATAGCTTAGACCCTAATATTTTCATTTTCTAAATGCAAGTGCCAGGTGTTATGTTCAGAATGCAATTGGATTGGTCAAAAAGGACAGGACAAAATATGCCTCTGAAAGTCATAGTATACTTGCACCTCCCACCTCTTAAAAAAGGGTTAAAAACCTTTAGTTTACGCTATTAGTGGACAAAAAAATATGCATTACATTGACTCTAAGCATGCAAACATTCACCACTGTAGTCCGATTCAATCTGTTCTTTTTGCACTACCGAACGTCTCCATCTTCCTTCATCAAAGTCGTAGCAAAGTCGCAGCCATTATGTTTTCTCATCCTGTCAGGTGTATAATTCTCAAATTGAATAGCTGCAGTAATAACCTTCATCCAAACAGGTCTGGTATTTTTGTCCTTAAATTTTTCAAAAACTTTAATGGGCTATGATCAGTAAATATAGTCGTCTCAGACACATTACTGGCAATATTAATGTTGGAATGCTGCAACACCAACACCAATCTCGAGGTCTCCCTCTGTCAATTGTGGAAAATTTCTGTGGACGATTATTCATTTTTCTGGAAAAATATCCAATAGTTCTTTCTATCTTCTCGTTGTCCTCTTGCAAGAGTATAGCACCAATACCCACACCACTCATATCAATAGCCACCTTGAATAGCTTTGTGCCATTTTGTGTGGCTAACACTGCGACAGTGCTTAACACAGCTTTCAGGCTGCCAGATGCCTTATGACATTCCTCAGCCCACTGACATTTTCTATACTACTTCAAGTCAGTCAGTAGAGCAACCATGCTGCTAAAATTTGGCATGAATTTATGATTTAAAAGCAAGTCCCCAATAGCCCTAGTTCTCACGTCCTGTGAGGCCATTTATCCATGTCGGGCAACATGACTTGGATTTTGGTGAACTCAGTGTTAACCAGGTTTATCAGCAAGCCCACCTCCTGAAGTGGCTTTGAACAATTCCGATAGATGCTCCAAGTGTGACTAAAAATCACTAGATCGTTGATGTACACCACACTATTAGGTAATCCTAAAATGACCTTATTGGCTAGTCTTTGAAATGTGGCTGGCACACTCTTCATACCAAATGGCATGGTTTTAAATTGGTAAAGCCCATACAGTGTCATGAAAGGCAAAATTCCTTCGCTGTTTCAGGTAAAGGTACCTGCCAGTATCTTTTGAGTAAGTCTAAACTTTGAAATATAAGTCACTTGTCCCATCTTGTCAATACAATTTTGCAAATATGGAATCGGATATGAATTAGATTTTGTAACTGCGTTGACTTTGTGATAGTCCACACATAATTGTTGGGTATCATCTGGTTTTGGCACCATCCGTGTGTGTGAGCTTTATTTGCAGTAACTCCATTTGATTATATTGTCTTTGAGTATACGTTCAATCTACTTTTGTAACTGCGTCAACCTTAAAGAGTTAAGTCATTAAGGATGTTGTTTAATTGGAACAGCATTTCCTATATCTACATCATGCGTAATTAGGTTAATACTTCCCGGCTTATTCACATAACTACCCGTGTGATTGTAATAACTCGTTCAGGTCATTTCAGTTATCCTATGGAAAGTAACAATAAGTCGCCCCAATTTTTGAAAACTTCCTCTTTGTCCAATTTAGTTTGAGGATTGTCTAATTCAGAATCATCTGAACTTGTTTCTTCATTCTGTTGTAACCAGGAATTCTTTTTCCTATTACTTTCCTTCCCTATCAAAATCAAATTTGAGCACAATCGCATGACACACTCTGAGATTTCTTTCTGTCTGGCGCTTTCATAAAATAATTCACCTCACTCAATTTCCTTTTGAATTAATGATGCCCACCAAACCTTGCCTTTAAAGATTCACCTACCACTGGAAGTAGCACTTAAAACTTCTATCACCATCAGAAAAATTACAAATTTTTGATCTCTTGTCTGCTTTGTGTTTCGTCACATACTGTGCTACTTCTAAATGCCGTCTAGGCAACTCACCGGCTGTGTTTAATCTTTCCCTACAGATTGACACAAAGTCCAAACATGTGGTCTCTGATCTCTGACTCACCAATTTTTCCTTAATTAATTTCAGTGGTCCCCTCATCTCATGCCCAAAACTAATCCAAATGGACTGAATTAGCTGCATCCCTAATTGCAAAAAGTACAAATGGAATTCCTGTATCCCAATCTTCTGGATAGTCTTGAATGTAAGCCCTCAATATGCACTTTAAAGTTTGATGCCACCGTTCCAATGCTTCCTCCAATTCTGGATGGAACGCAGTGGATTTGAATTGTTTTAGTCCTAAATTATCCATAACTTCCTTGAATAGTTTTAATGTAAAATTTGATCTTTGATCTGTCAGTATTTCTGCGGGTAGTCCGTAAATAACTCTTCTCCAGTTCTTTTATCTGTGAAATTGCGGTCTCTGGAAATCTAGCAGACACTTTTACTATAGTCAATAAATATTGATTCCCACTTTTTGTTTTAGGTAAGGGTCCTAATGCAATCAATTAAGACTCTTGTGAAAGGTTCCTCAAATATGAGAATGAGTATCACTGCCTGAGGTTTTCGATTTATTTGACTCATATGACATGTGCAACAAAATTCAACCACGTCTTTACACAGTACAGGCCAATAAAAATGTTTTTGTAGTTTGGCTTGAGTTTTCCTTACTCCCAAATGACTACTGATGATTCATGTGCTACCCACAACACCACCTTTCTATAGCACACCAGTAGCACCACTTGCTGAACTTCTGCCTGAATATGTGATGGTCTCCAATTCTTCTTCAAGACATCATTTTTAAAAGCTTTTCGATAAACTGCTATAGTTATTTTTATACTTCTGTTTGTAATTCAGCTAATTTCTCTGAACTAAAAGTATCCACTTTGATCTTCACCTGTTTTTGTTTTATTTTCTCATCCATTTGATCAAACATAGTTTCTAATAATTGGACGTCAACTTCCTAATCTTTACTCCTTGATTACTCCTGCTTCAAGCTGTGACTTTGAGACCTTTTTACCACAGTCAGGAAAAATCCCAAGATATACTTCCTGTAGTTGCTGGATTTTCCACTGGCCTTTCACTCACTGTCGGCATAACTTCCACTTGTGATCCAGCTATATCATTATCAAGGATGAACCGTATTTCCAGAACTGAGAATTTCTCTATTACTCCTACACCAACTCACCACCTCTTTCATCAGACTCTCCAACCTCACTTTACATAATTCAAAGATGTTCTTCCTACTGGGAATCCCACACATTACCACCTTTTCTGACAATATGTCTTCTGAATTAATGAACACCTCATCTCTCACCATCAAAGATTTGCTCTGGTATCTCTTAAATTTTTAATTTCTTTACCTGCTCCTTCAGGTGCCTGTGAATAAACATTACCCATGCAAGTAAATTCTTTAAAGAGATCTGGCAGTTCCTTCTGAACCAACCCCTGATCAAGTTATACGTTATTTGGCAGCTTTTTTGCTTCCATTGTGCATTCCATTACCACTTGGACAAAACTCATTGGTGTATTCTGTTTTCCCATATTCCCCCTACTTTTTCAAAACAACCAACACTGTGATTTTATGTGGCCTACTTTATTATACTGAAAACATCTGAGCTTTTACTTCTCTTGCCCCCGTCATGGGTTTCCTTTTTACCCTATAATAGACTATATTTATTACCTTCAATGAGATCTCTTTTCCCTTGCCACCTGAGGATTTCTCTTTTCTCCAGTTTCTATCTGTCACTGATTGAAATTGATTTCGGAAGCCAAACTTTGATTATAACTCCTAATCATTTGCCATTTCTGCTGCTGATCTTGCAGTCTTAACTCTCTGCTCTTCCACAAGCTCTCCCGCCTTCAAGAAGTGATTTGTTGAACTCCACCAAAATAGAATAGAATAAAATATCCTTTATTGTCACATGTAGTCCATTGCAGCAGTGAAAAGCTTTTACAATGTCTGCCTATTATGGTGCCATCTTAGATGCAAATACCCAGGTATAAATCTTGGATACAAAAGAATAAAAAGTAGTTGCATTACTTTACAGAGTTTAAAACATAAGTTTTTTTTAAAAAGCCATTATTCAAGGATTGACATTATAGTCAGGTAAAAATTTCAAGTAAAGATCACATCGTAGCAGCTCAGCACAGGGCCACCGTGCGTGTTCTGACTGCCTGTGCCAGATTCCAATCCAACAACAGTTCCTGCTCCACTCCGAACCTCCAATCTGCTCCATACAGACACTCAGCTGCTCCAAGATAAATTCCAGGACTGCCTCCTCCATGCTGCTCTTCACCCAGGACTCGGCACCCGTGCGCTGCACTTCACCCTGGTCTGGGCGCCCGCGTGCTGCTCTTCACTTCCCTCCAGGACTAAGAGGAGGGGTAAAAAGAATAAAAAGAACAAAAACAGGCAGAGCAGGGGAGCACTGACCATGTTGCCAGAAGAACTTCTATATTGGAAAATAGTTGTCAAAGCGCATTATGTGTTTGACGTATTTTCAGTGCCCTTATCCACCTATCAAAGTTATTTTGTTTGGTCCTTTCAGACTGCATGTATATTTGAACAGGTTCCATCCTTAGAATCCTAAAATGTCTGTAGACTTCTAGCACTACCTCCTATACACTCAAGATGGCAATATTCACCTCATCATACTCATCAGATACCTCCTCTGATAGTGATTCAAATGCCTCACTAGTTCTACCTACCAAATTTGTTTGATCAATAATACGCACATTTTATTTGTTTAGCCACTTTCTCAGATGAAATGAAAATGGCTTCTACATTCTTCTCGTCGAATTTAGGCAACATGTAGACATACTCCCATCAGGCTTTGTCTGTAATGTGATTGCTGTCTATCACTGACGTCATCACTAACTACTACCTTTCACCTGTATGTCTACCATTTTAAGTCAACTTCGAGGTTTCAGTTCTAACCTTGAAAATTGAAAATCTCGCTCTCTCTTCCCACCCCACCCCCCCACCTTTCTTCTGTTAGGGCCATCCTTTCCTTTTATTTTTTGTTCTGCCACGGCTATTCAGTTCTTTTCTTCTACTTTTAATTGTAATTCAGTCTGTCATTTCCTTTTCTCTTGCCATTGCCTCAAATTCAGTCTGCTTCATTGCAGTTGAATTTTAGCCATTTCCATTGATTATATTTGTATTCCTGGCAATTGTAAATGCTGCACTATTGCCACAATTATTTCCCCTTTCCTTACACAGACAACTTCAACTTGTTTGCCAATTCGAAAAATCTTGCCTTGCTCAGTTTCTGTAAAACACCTGGAGTGACTTCTTCCATCCCCAGGAAACTTAGTGACTAAAAGAACCATTATTACACAAGGCACATGCTGTTTAAACCAACAGAATGCTGCATTCAAAAAAAAAGAACATTAACCACTCAATTCCTTTGAATTCATTAATTCTGTACCCAACCTAGAATTAAAGATTTGGTCCTGACAAGATCCCCCAGTTTGTTAAGGACCAGATCTCTCACCCTCAAAATATTTTAAGATAGCCTAGACCCTAGCATTTTCTTATTCTAATGGCAAATGCTAGGCATTGTCTGCCAGATGAAATTCAATTGGTCAAACTACCAGGCTTGAAGCAAAATGCAGTCTATTAAAACACTAGTTGAAAGCAAACAAAAGAAAAATAAGAGAATTGGCTTAACAAATCGTAAACTAATTAACTGTTCCAATATAGTAACATCCAATAAGTACATCCTTAGCAAAGGCAAATTCAGTAAAGTAGATCGTCTCACATGCAATTCTAGCAGTAAGAAGAGGGCCCAAGCTTTTAGCTGTAGCAACGAGAGGTGAAACATCTTTTACAACCCCAAAAGCTACTGAAAACTAAACTAAAAATCCTGGTCATTGTCATAGAAATGCACAACATGGAAACAGACCTTTCAGTCTAACTTGTCCATGCTGACCAGATAACCTAAATTAACCTAGTCCCATTTTGTCAACATTTGGCCCCTATCCTACTTTAACCCTTCCTATTCATCTACCCATCTAGATACTTTTTAAATATTGTAAGTGTACCAGCCTCCTCCACTTCCTCTTGCAGCTCATTCCATACATGCACCACCCTCTGTGGAAAAAATTGCTCCTTAAGTCCCTTTTAAATCTTTCCCCTCTCACCTTAAACCTATGGCCTCTAGCTTGGGCTGTCCCACCCCAGAGAACAGATCTTATCTATTTACCCTATATATGCCCCTCATGATTTCATAAACCTCTATAAGGTCACTCCTCAGCCTCCAGTGGTCCAAAGAAAATAGCCCAGCCTATTTAGCCTCCCCTATAACTCAAACCCTGGCAACATTCTTGTTAATCTTTTATGAACCTTTTCAAGTTTAACAACATAGTTCTGTGGGTGCTTGATCCTACCCATTCAGGCTGCTTCTATTATTCCAATTTTTAAAAAAATCTTAGGGCCTCAAGAGCTACTTACTTTATTGGCTTGACACAGACCACTCCAAACCTCTGTTACAATTTAAAAGAGAGGACAAAATATACCTCTGGAAGCCATAGTATTGTCACAGTATCAAAGCGCAGTTGTTCTTTCTCTTGGGTTGCAGGCTTCATTAATTGGCTTGTGATAAAGCTCACTCCGCCGTATCCTCGTGGCTAATAAACTGAAGTTATGTCAATGTGGTAACAATATATATTATATATTTGCAAGTGCTGTTTCAAAGGGTATAAATTGTTATAGTTGCCCATGTATATAATTTTGTAAAAAAATTCTACTTGATATTTTTATTCAAAATATGAGCCACCAGGTTTGGCCACATGTCTTGGAATTTTTAAGACAGAAGATCACAGTGCCAGGGACCCGGGTTTGATTCCTCCCATCGGGCAACTTTCTATGTATAGTTTGCATGTTCTCCCTGCGTTTTTGTGGACTTCCTATGCACTGTCCAGAGATGTGCAGATTAGGTGGATTGGCCATGCTTAATTTCCCGTGGTGTCAAGGTATGTGTACGCTAGGTGGAGTAGCCATGGAAAATGTAGGGTTACAGGAATTCGGTGGGATGCTGTTTGGAGGGTCGGTGTAAGCTTGATGAGCTGAATGGCCTGCTTCCATGCTGTAGGGATTCAATGACTGATTAAGGTTGTTAACAAAACAAGATTTAAGTACTATTTTGTTTCTTTTAGTTTTAGCTGACGTTTCAGTATTTTGTTTAGTTCATTTATGGATGTGGGCATCACTGGATAGACCAGCATTTATTGACCATCCTCAGTTGGGTCAGTGGGCAGCTAAGAGTCAACCATGTTCCTGTGGATCAGAAGTCACATGTAGATCAGACCAGATAAGGATGGAAGATTTCCTTCCCTAAAGAATATCAGTGACCCAGTTTTTATTTGCAACAATTCTTTAATTTTAATTCCAAGTTTTTTCTTTGTTTTATTGAATTCAAGTTTCGCCCCTTGCCATGATGAAATTTGAATTCTATAGCCCGGAACATTAGCCCGGTGGCTTGGATTGTTCGTCCAGTAACGTTGCTGTTAAGCACAGCATCCCCCTAAAGTTTAGTGTTCCATATCAACATAACACCAATAAATATTTGAATTTGCTTTTTTAGCATTATGCATTGCATTTTGACTTCTAAATTGACCCAGGCTGATTCAGAGCAATGATTTTAAAATGATCCTTCTTTGGAGCTGCAGATAATTTATGCAACAAAATATATGGCAATCTTATTTTTGACAATATTTTTAAAAGTCAAGGATGGCTATTGAGATAATAGTGATTATTTACAGAAGATATATTTTAGGGGTTTGTATTTGAATAATTCCATAAATATATTTTACTGTTCAATCGCTGCAATTAAAATTTAATTCAGAAAATTCAATTTTTAACATTTAACGCACTTTCAGAAACTACTGTACAATGCTGGTGCCTGAAGTGTTCTATTCAGTAGCAAATTACGCTTTCATCTTTCAGCGAAAAGAAGAAAGAACAGGAGCGTGAAGAGCTTTGGAAGAATCTTGAAGAGTTACAGCTCCAGAGAAACCAGGCACTTTCTGGCAGCTTGCAGATCAATACCAACAATGTGGAAAATGTTCAGAGCAATAAATCAAGTGCCAAATAACCAAAATCAGCAGTTGGTGTACAGTTACAGGCCATGAGTGATGGAGCATTTCATACATGTTTTGGAATATGTGTGGGAAAAATGCACACACAAGGAAAACCTTCAGCAGTATACTTCCAAAAAAGACCAACTTTTTTGATGAGCTGTAAATTATGTCAAAAGGAAAGAATATGAACTTTGAACATTACTGTGTGACCACGATATTTGTAACTTTGTCTGATCATGAATTTATTACGTCACTTTTTAGAATTCAGAGAATAAATGAATTTATCATTTGTGACCAGAGTGAAAATAATTGAGTGGTGAAATTAAGACTTGAAAAAATTTTTTGATTGTGCTGCACATCGAAAATTAGTCAGCTATTTAAATATAGATTTTTTTCCTATTTTATATGTGCTTCTCACAATGCTACAGACCTCAAGTAACTTGAAAGGGAGTGAGTTATGCATACACAGCAAGCATTAGAAATTCAAGGATAAAATATTGTATGTTTTTTTTCTCTTCAACTAGTCTTTCTGATGCCTGTGCCAGAGAACCATTCCATTCTGTAAACCCATGGCAGTGTGAAGCTCTTTTGTAATAAAACAACTTATTTGAGGTTTTGAGCAACATTCAATAAAGTCTACATAATATTTGTATTTGGATCTCACCATTATTAGTTTTTATATTTTAGGAAATGTTTTACAGTTTCTGATGGAGCTATATAAATCTGTCATAATTGCACGAAAGTGTAAAAGTTCAGATATCCAGCCCTAGATTTTCATTATTTAAGAAATAGGGTTACATTGTGGATCATTACTGTCTATGTATTAATATGCACCAGGTGGAATGAGAGAAACTGCCTGCGACTGCAGTGCTCCTGTATGAAATGAGATTGGGCACTCTTGACCCACTTCCTATTTGGCTACAAGCTGCATGTTGCAGTTTTGAAGTAGTCATTTTGGCATCAAAACGTTAAATCTGTTTCTCTCTCCGCAGATGCTGCCAGACTGCTGAGGTTTCCCCAATATGTTTTTATTTCACATAATTAGAGACACTTCTTCAGATGTAGCTGTCTTGGGCAGCATAGAACAGGCTGCGTTTCTGAAGTTGCAGTATAGGTACTTTTTTTAGACTAAGCCACAGTTGGCTTTGCATCTGTTTGCACTTTCCATGGATCTCTAATGAGTACTAACAGAATATGTCCGGAGTAAAGTATATTAAAAATTAAACATGCATCATTCCTCGGGGGCAAAGAGTTGTCCAGTTTTGATCCTAAACACTTAGGTGTAGTTATATGCCAATAGATTTTTGTTTATTTTCCTTGCTTCACTGGGTGACATTTTCTTTATCCGTGCAGCTTTAGCTCATCCCACATGAGACGTAAATTCTTTGTGATGTATTGATAAGATAAAATCAGAGACTTATTGTGGAGCCATTACCTTAAGGACAGAAACCTTTAAATGATTTTCTCATTTTTATTTTCCTGAAGCAGAAATCAGGGTTTTTATTTTCATTCAAACATCACAAGGTAAAGTTGGAAAAGAAATTTGGGGAAATTTTAGAGATATAGAAGCTTCAGGCTTGGGACAGAGGAAGGATGTGAACTGACTATAGCTGCATCTTGAAGTTGATGTAATGTTTTAAAAATTGTGGGATGTGGGTGTCGCTGGCTAGTCAGCATTTATTGCACACACTAGTTGCCCTTGAGAAGGTGCTGATGAGCTGACTTGTTGAACTGCTGCAGTCTACTTTTTGTGGGTTCACCCACAATGTGATTCATGAGAGTGTTCCAGGATTTTGACCCAGCGACACTGAAGGAACAGCGATGTATTTTCGAGTCAGGAACGATGAGGGGCTTGGAGGGTAACTTTAGGTGGAGGTGTTCCCATATATTTGCTGCCCTTGTCTTTCTGGATGGAAATGCTCATGGGTTTGGAAGATGCTGTCTGAGGATCTTTAGTGAGTTTCTGCATTGCATTTTGTAGAAAGTGTACGCTGTTGCTACTGAGCATTACTGGTGGAGGGAGTGGATGCTTGTGGATGTAGTGTCAATCAAAGTGGGCTGCTTTGTCCTGGATGGTGTCAAGCTTCTTGAGTGTTATTGGGGGTGTACTCATCCAAGCAAGTGGAACGTATTCCATCACACTCCTGACTTGTGCCTTGTAGATGGTGGATGGGCTTTGAGGAGTCAGGAGGTGAGTTACTTGCTGCAATATTCCTAACCTCTGACCTCCTCTTGTAGCCACTGTGTTTATGTGGTGAGTCCAGGTGAGTTTCTGCCCCATGATAACCACCAGGATGTTGATAGTGGGTAATTGAGTGATGATGACACCGTTGAATGCCAAGGGTTGGTGATTAGATTGTCTCTTATTTGTGATCGTCATAGCCTGGCACTTGTATGGCATGAATGTCACTTGCCACTTGTCAGTCCAAACCTAGATGTTGTCCAAATCTTGTTGCATTTGAACATAGACTGCTTCAGTATCTAAGGAGTTGCAAATGGTGCTGAACATTGTGCAGTCATTGGCGAACATCTCCATTATTGACCTTGTGATCGAGGGAAGGTCATTGATGAAGCAGCTAAAGCTGGTGGGCCAAGGACAGTACCCTGAGGAACTCCTGCAGAGATAGCCTGGAGCTGAGATGATTGACCTCCAACAAGCACGACCGTCTTCCCATGTGTCAGGTATGACTCTAACCACCGGAGAGTTTGCCCCTTATACCCATTGTTACAGATTTGCTCAGGCTTCTTGATGTGACAGGGTTGAATGCAGCCTTGATGTCGAGCTGTCACTCTCACTTCACCTCTGGAATTCAACTCTTTTGTCCATGTTTGGACCAAGGCTGTAATGAGGTAAAGAGCTGAGTGGCCCTATAGAACCCAAATTGGACATCACTGATCAGGTTACTGCTGAGCAGGAGCTGCTTGATAGCACTGTTGATGACATCCTCCATCACTTACGATTGAGAGTAGACTGACAGGTGGTAATTGGCCAGGTTGGATTTGTCCTGCTTTTTTATGTACAGGACATACTTGGGCAATTTTCTACATTGTCGGATAGATACCAGTGTTGTAACTGTACTGGAACAGCTTGGCCAGGGGAATGGCAAGTTCCAGAGCACAAGTCTTCAGTAATATTACTGGAATATTGTCAGGGCCCAAAGCCTTTGCAGTGTCCAGTGTCTCCAACCATTTCTTGATATCACATGGAGTGAATTAAATTGGCTGAAGACTGGTATCTGTAATGCTGGGATCCACTGGAGGAGGCCTCAAAGGATCATCCCCTCAGCAGGTCTGCTGTAAAAGCTTCAGCTTTGCCTTTGGCACTGATGTGCTGGGCTCTTCCATCATTGGGATATCGATGGAGCCTGCACCTCCAGTCAGTTGTTTAACTGCCTACCACAATTCATGACTGGATGTTGGAGGACTGCCAAGCTTAGACCTAATCGTTAGTTGTGGGATTGTTTAGTCTATCTATCACTTGCTTCTTATGCTGTTTGGTCTGCAAGTAGTCCTGATTGGTGAATTCACCAGGTTGACATGTTATCTTCAGGTATGCGTGGTGCTGCTCCTGACATACCCTCCTGCGCTGTCCATTGAACCAGGTTTGTTCGCCTGGCTTGATGGTAATGGTAGAGCGTGGGGTATGTTGGGCCATGAGGTTACAGATTGAGCTGGAATATAATTCTGCTGTTGATGGTCCACAATACCTCATGGATGCCCAGTCTTGAGTTACTAAACCTGTCTGAAGTCTATCCCATTTAGCAGTGGTAGTGCCACACAACACAATGGAGGACCGTGCAGTGCTCACTCTTACCGATACTGTCATGGACAGATATTCACAATGAATTATCATACTTGTTTCAAATCTATTAAAATATGGAATTCTATTTGCAGTCAGAAGGCCAAGTTCACCATTTTCATCTGATTCATTGGTAAATCGCTGAGCTCAAATGGATATACTGCTTTCAAATATTTCCACCAATGTATATTGATAACTTCAATAAATTTTTGTAATCATACTGTGCTGGCATCTGGATGCAACAGTTAATTACATCCATGCAGTTATTTATTTGATACATTTTAAATAATAATTATGAGGGAAAAGTGCCAAATATTTGCCAATTTCCCTTAATTTACCCATCAAGTGAGATGAATAAATGTGAACACACCATTTATAACTGTTCTTGTATGCTTGTAGAATGGTTCATGGTAAAGACACTAAACAAGACCAAAACTAATTGGAACATGTACTTGACTTGAAGAATCATCGCAGTATTTGGTCCCAGATTTTCTGACTAATGTTGCTTTTAGGTAGATTATTGCAAGTGTTAAAATAATGCTGGTCAGTAAATCTAATTTCCAATGAGTTTAATTAAACTTCACAATGTAATTAATGTTACTGCCTTTCTGAGATCTTTTAAAACACCTGTTTTCTGCTTTTCCCTTTAGTTTACATGTTGTTTAAACCATTGACTTGATCTGTGGCTGGTGGACCTGTTTTATCAAAGCTACCAAGGAACTTGATTATGTTTTAGTTTCACTTTTGATGACTGATCCAAGCTGCCATTTCTCTTTGTAGATGAGAAAGCAAACCTGTGGTTTTTCAGTGCTTTTTTTAATTTTAGATATCCATTTTGTTTCTTGGGTGCAGTTTTTTAAATAATTGTCATTTTTCTAATAAAATTAGCCTTTAAATCCTGTTTGTTTGCCATAATTGTCCTTCCTTTCACAGATTCACCATTCCTTCATATATCACTGTGTTTCATGCAATCGCCCCCACTTCGAGAAAACCACTTGCTTCCATGATCAGCTAAACCTACATTGACCTGCTTGTCACTTCCAAGTCATATTTTGTCGTACGTCACTGAAATGATGAACAGTTTTCTTTCTCTTTGTTCTGCCTCCTTCCAACTTCTCCTCTCTTTCACACTTCTTTTCTGAGCCGGATCATTTTGTCCTCAGCAGTAATGTTAGAACTTTATCCTTTGTGCTTTTTTTTTCAACAAGTTTTTGTATTTTTCTTAGACTTTCTTTTGCTTTCATGTGGTGAGAAATCTTTATCAAGCCTCATTTTACCTTTTTCCAGCTTTCTTAATTCTTTAGAACTGTATCTTCTGACTTCTTGTTACTTTTACCGCATTTTTATCAATGCTAGTAACTTCTCTGTCTTCCTACATTCACTAAAACCTTTTTCAGAACTTTCTCACTTCCAACTTCTTATCCTGAGTAAAATGGCTAATGAAAGCGATGCTGTTATCATGGCAGAAAAATCTCTGCAGTGCTGAGCTGAAGTACTGTTTGAGTCCTATTCCTTTCTCCCCATGGATCACAATATTATGGAATAATACCCAAAACGTTGACTTCTCCTCCTTTCCTCCAGATGCTGCCTGGCTTGATGTGTTCTTCCAGCCTTCTGTTTGTCTACCTTGGATTCCAGCAACTGCAGTTTTTTGTCTCTAGTGGAGATATCTCATCTAACTATCTTTTCTCAACTCCCCCATTACCTCAATGTCATTCCAAAGTCCTTAACCTATTCCCGTGTTCACCCAAAAATCTGCACAAGTGGTGTCGTGATGCAATTTTTTCTTGTTCCACTGAAGGTGTTTTGTCCTAATCCACAGCTTGTTCAGGCCCCATTCATTTACGTCTGTGACACTTCCGTGATTTTGAATACTCCCTTTGTTTCCCTTTAATTTTGGCAGTACAGTCACGCTACACTGCCATTCTACAACTGAACAGTCTGTAGTTTTTCTCCTCCTTGTAAAGTAGCCAAACCTATTTCCAGCCACCATTGCTCACCACTGCCTGACTGAACTTGTTTTTACCTGGTATAACTTGAAGCTTTACCCACTTTGTCCAGTTTCACTATGAAAACCCAGTCTTGCCTTTTGTTGGATATGTGAATCATTTTGTTTCTGTATTATTCAGGCCTCCCCCTTGACCATGTCTTTGGTTGCATTATTGTTGCGGCTTACTGCTTCACTGTAATTTTGAGCATTTCCCTAATTATGCATTCAATTAAAACCAATCTCTCCCCTTTGCCGAGCATGTGTCAGCATCTTGCTCTGCATTTGTTAGTCATCTTTTCAGATACTTTCAAACTTACCCTTTTCTTAGTAAACCATTCTGCAACCTCAGTGTGTAAAACAAGTTATTTTATTCTCCACTATAATCATCATTTATAGCTCCAAAACTCTTTCCAAAAGAAGATAACAATTCACACACAATAGATTTCACAAAGTAGCTTGCTGATTATTTTGCCCTGCCTTCATAAAGACAGCCAGTTCTACTTTGCTGAATATCTACATTACATTCATAACAGCAGCCCTTCCCATTCTTACGCGGCCCTCTCAATTTTGTGTCCCCCGACCCAGGCAAGTTCTGTTCAGACTAAGGTGTTTGGAATAGTTTTATGTCCTTTTTTTCTGCGTTGTCCGCAACGCTGTACATCCTGGCTGTACAAACGTCACTGTTTATAATGTTTTTAATTAGTGACGTACAGTATATATTATGTAGCACTACAAAGGGTGGAATTCATTTCCACAAAGTGGTGCAGATGATGTGTGGATCTAGCAGTATGTCAAATGAAACCATGAGCTACATCAATCCAATCTGTACTCACCTTTTGTATTAAAAATAGGTCATTAGTAGGTACAGTTTTTGTTTGGGACATCTTTTGTTTGCTTTCAATGGGATGAATAACCTATTTGTTTTTTCTTTACTTGCACTAATGCTAAAGAAAGAGACTTGGAGATGTTTTATTTTGAGGGAAAATACGAAAGTTACGACAGGAAGTTTTGCTTCCCAGCAA
This sequence comes from Stegostoma tigrinum, assembly GCF_030684315.1. NCBI lineage: Eukaryota > Metazoa > Chordata > Chondrichthyes > Orectolobiformes > Stegostomatidae > Stegostoma > Stegostoma tigrinum. The sequence goes on from NC_081362.1 coordinate 54,892,420, forward strand.
TACTCATTCTGCACTACCAAGTGACTATTTACAATAATACGATCATTTCATTGTGACTATTTTGTATACTACTCCTGTTCAGCCTCCTTATGGAATCTGATCACTGAATCATAGAAATGTTACAGTGCAAGGAAAGGTCAATCAGTTCATTGTGCTTTGCCAGCTTTCTTAGCATTTTGATTTGTTCCTTAAACTCCTACCTTTTCACATAACCCCTGCACATTTGCTGATTAGTTGAATAGTGACAGTGCCTCAAATGAACCTGCCTCCACCGCACCTCCACTTCTCAACCAATGGCTGAGAGTTTTTTTTTCCTCATTTCATGTTTACTGTTTTTGCAATATGTTTTAAAACTGTGCCCTCTGGTTCTCAATCTTTTTGCAAGTGGGAACATTCTTTTTTTTCCCTGTCTATTCATGATTTTAAACAACTTCTTTTAATTTTTCCCTCAACCTCCTTTGCAAGGAAAAGAGTCTCCATTTTTCAAATCTTTTCTCAAATCTGAAGTTTCCCATCCCTGGAAATGTTATCACAAATCTTTTCTGTTCTGTTCTCCAATATGTTCACATCTTTCCCAAAGTTTGGAGCCTAGAACAGTACACATAGTCTAGGGGAGGCCCAGTCAGAGTCCCATAAAAGTTAAGCACAGCTTCCTTGCTCTTGTATTTTATGCCCCTGCTAATGAAGCCTGGAATATTCCATACTTTTTTTAAAAAAACTGGTTTTTACTTGTCCTGCCACCATTAATGGCTTGTGCACATAGATCTCTCTGCTACCCCAAGCACTTTAGAATAATACGCTTTATTTTATGCTGTCATGCTATGTTCTTTGTGCTGATGCGCAAAGACTGTTATCTCTCTATTTTTCTGTATTTTATCGACTGAAATGAGAAAAAAAACTTCAAAAGCTATGGATTGTAGAAGGATTGCTGTATGTTTATAAAAATCAAGTAACCCAGCAGTAATTGCAAGTTTTGCTTACATAGCTGCTTGTTCACGCACCAATCAGCCAAAGCTCCGCAAGTAAGTGATTGTCAATAACTGGTTACCAGTTCACTGATCAAAGACCTTCTGCCTACTGAAAGCTATTTGAAAGGTTCCCAGGTAGGTGATCAGGTTGGGGGCTGTGAATGTTTTGGCAGATGTAATCAGATCTCAGTAAAACAGTGATCTGTCTTTTTGAAAACCAAAAGAAGTATGGATGCTGTAAATCAGGAACAGAAGCAAAAGTTGCAGGAAAAACTCAGCAGGTCTCGCAGTATATGTGAAGAGAAAATCAGAGTTCATGTTTCAGGGCTGATGACCCTCAGAACTTACGGTAGCTGGGAAAATGTCAGTTTATATGTAGAAAATAGGGAGGGGTGTGGGATAGGGAGTAAATGATAGGATAGAGCCTGCAGAGAGAGGAGAGTAGTTGGATAGATAAAGGAGTTGACAATGATCTGGCTAGGAGGGTGAGTAGTTGCTCATGGGGACTGTTAGTGGCTAACAGTAGATAGTGTGTAATGGTTGGATATGTGATAGCAAGGCCTGGTGTGTGGGTTAGGGGTCTAGGACATTGGAAGAGTTTGGTCCCTAAAATTATTGAACTCAACATTGAGTCCAGAGGGCTGCAGGATACACAGGCAAAAAATGAGGTGACGTTCTTCCAGCTTGCGTTGAGCTTCGCTGGAATACTGCAGCAATCCTGAGAGAGAGATGTTGGCCAGGGAACAGGGTGTGTTAAAGTGGCAGGCAACAGGTAGCTCAGGGTCTTTTTTGCAAGCAGAACATAGATGTTCTGCAAAGCGGTTGCCATGTCTACGCTTTGTTTCCCCAAAGTAGAGGAGAACACATTGTGAGCAGCAAATGCTGTAGACTAGATTCTGGGAACTGCAGGTGAAGTGCTGCTTCACCTGGAAGTTACGTTTGGGGCCTTGGACACTTGGGCGAGAGGAGGTAAATGGGCAGGGGTTGCACCTGCAGTTGCAGGGGGCATGAAGGAAGAGTGGACCAAGGTGTCACGAAGGGAATGGCGGACAAGGGAGGGGAGGGGAATATGTGTCTGGTGGCATCTTGCTGACGATGGCAGAACTGGCATTTTCCCAGCTACCATCTGTTCTGAGGAAGGGTCACTGGACCCAAAACGTTAATTCTGATTTTCTCTTTGCAGATGCTGCCACACCTGTAGGGATCTGTCTTTTATTCTCCACTAAAATAATATCATACCTGAAGATAGCAGTTCATTTCCATGTGCCTCATGCCAACAAGTGAAAGTATCTGGAGAAGGAAGATTGTGAAGCAGCATCCAGATCAGCACAAAAATCACATCAGCAAACCCTGTGGACAAAGATCACTGAACTGGCTTCCCGGACTTATCCTGCATCAGTAGCATCTATGCTTTTATATGTGAGTTTAAAGGGGAGTTTATAACAAGGTCAGAGTTTTAACTAGTAATTCTATGTTGACAGTTCATAATTGTTTACCTGTAGTCAATCTGTTTTTGTAACAAGTAGTCACTTCTGTTAAGTACAGTTACCTGGTCTGTACTTGCTGTCAACCTGAGACTAAAAGACAGGTAAATTAGATATTCTGAGTAGTGTTCAAACTCTTTCACTTGTGATAAATCTGGGAATAGTGGGGCTTTATTTCCAGCAAGCTGTGAGCTGTAACACAATGAATTACCTTCTGTTTCTCTGCATTGAACTTCATCTGACATCTATCTGTCTGTACCAATTTGTGTAGATCATTTTGAAGAGCTGCACTGACCTCCTCTCTTATTATACTTTTTTCAAATTCTGTGTCATCTAAAAACTTTGAAATTGTCTTCTGCATGTGAGGATCAAGATCATTCATACGTAGCAAGAAAAACAAGTGCACCGTCACTAACCCTTGGACAGTTCTGTTACAAGCCTTCCTTCAGTCTGAAAAACGCCCAGTAACTATTACTGTTTCCTATCACTTGGTCAATTCTATATCCCTGTCACTATGATCCATTTTATTGCATAACTGTACTAGACTCCGTTTTTCCATTGGCTAACTAAATGGGCTTGCTTTTGCAGCTTAAAATTTCTTCATTGTCATGATACTGATGGCAATAGAGTGCTGGAAATCAACCCCACTTCAGTAAGTTACTGTAAGTGTGAACATAGAACAGTACAGCACAGTACAGGCTCTTCAGCCCATGATGTGCTGAACTTTTACCCGAAACCTAAGGTCTGTCTAACCTTCACCCCTACCTTATACTATCATCCATATGCCTATCTAATAGCTGCTTAAGTCCCCTAATGAGGCTGACTCCAGTACCCTCTCCGGCAATGCATTCCACGCCCCTACCACTCTCTTGAGTAAAGAACCTACTTCTGATGTCTCCCCATTTTCTACCTCCTTTCACTTTAAACTATGTCCCCTTGCAATAGCTGTGATAGGTCCACCCTAGGAAAAAGTTTCTGGCTGTCCCCAATCTATATTTCTAATCATTTTGTACACGTCTATCAAGTCACATCTCATCCTTCGTTCTAAAGAGAAAAGCCCTGGTGCTCTCAACATTTCCTCGTAAGGCCTTCCCTCCATTCCAGGCAACATGCTGGTACATCTCCTCTGCACCTTTTCTAATGCTTCCACATCTTTCCTGTAATGAGGCGACCAGAACTGGACACAATACTCCAGATGTGGCCAACCCAGGATTTTGTATAGCTGGAGCATATCTTGAACTCAATCAGCTCAAACGGCTCTTGAACTCAATCCCTCAATTAATGAAAGGTAACACGCCATACGCTTTCTTAACAACTCTATCCACCTGGATGGTGGCTTTCAGGGAGCTGTGGACATGATCCCCAAGATACCTCTGCTCCTCCATGCTGCCAAGAATCTTTCCATCAACCCTGTATTCTGCTTTCAAATTTGTCCTTCCAAAATGAATCACCTCACACTTTTCAGTGTTAAACTCCATCTGCCACTTCTCAGACCAGCTCTTCATCCTATCAGTGTCCCTTTGTAACATAGAACAACCCTCCGCACTATCCACAACTGGAACCACCTTCATATTGTCCGCAAACTTACTAATCCACCCTTCCACTCCTTCATCCAAATCAATTACAAAAATCACAACTAGAAGAGGACTCAGGACAGATCCTTGTGGTACACCATTCGTAAATGAGCACCATGTTGAATATTTTCCATCCACTACCACCCTTTGTCTTCTAAGGGTCAGCCAATTCTGAATCCAAAAATATGAAATATGACCAATTTAATTTCTGTGATGATTAATGCCTGACAGTGACCACATTCTAAGATAAAAGAAACTTTCACCAGGCTTCATTAATGAACATGATTTTTAAAAAAAACTTACATCTTATTGCTTCTAATCCTTTAACATGTGGCAAAACAGATTATTAATTACAATACAAATTTAGTTCTTCTCCTGGGGCCCCACAAATCTAAACTTTCTCATTCTTTCCACATGGGATGGACAAGTGATTCTTTTTAGGAATATCATGTGGAAAACATAAACGCAGGTGCTAAGTCTGGCTCAAAATCCAAGTCAAAAAGGGTGGCTGGAGATAACTTAGTTCCTTTTTTGATTTTAGGTGATGATATCGCATTGTCATGAATAGTGGCAATCCTCAGTTTGGTAGCCAGTCAGCTGGACCTTGAACCATACAAAAACAAAAATTGCTAGAGAAACTCAACGGATCTGACAGAATCTGTAGAGAGAAAACAAAGTTAACATTTTGAGTCCCACGATCCTCCTGCAGAATGCCAATGTCTGGCCTTTAAATTTTGATTTTTTTTTTCCTTTTTGTATAGTCTTTGAAAGCCTATTTTCAAGTAAAGGACAGAAATGTAGAATTAACTTGCTTAAGAGGCTTTTTGGAGGTCTGTGTTCTAATTCTTCCTCAGTTATGTGATAAATTGCACCTAATGCTATGCAAATCCTGTTGCTTGGAAGTTGCTTTGCTTTCAAATTCAAATTACGATATTTCTGCGCTGGCACAAGTTACTTTGCTTTCAAAAACAAAAACAAAAGCACAACCGGCTCATTCTCTGCAACAAAACAGTGAAACTTGTGTTTTTTTTCCAGTTCATATTTCCAAAATCAAATATCTGTAGTACTTTTATTGTGCCTGAATGCAGTGAAGGCATCTTCAGCAATATTGTTTTCTTTCCCTGTATAATCGCCTCTCTATTCCATGAAGCCTTGGCTCTTGGCCTTTTATGCTGTCTCTTCGTGGCATAATTTACAGAGTTGAGGTCAGTCACCAAATTGCATGATATTGAATTCTTCTCACCAGCGGTTCACATCTATGATCATTATTATGATTATCAGACTCTCAACAAATTACATGAACTAACATTTTCTCTACAATAAACTTTGATTATTGTAATTGATTATTGGGAAACAATACAACCTGTGAAGGAAGGACACATAGTATCCTTCATATTTCATTTTCATATTCATTTCATGCTCATATTAGGCCAAGCAGCATCAGAGAAGCAGGAAAGCTGATGTTTCGGGACATTTTCTGAAGAAGGGTCTAGGCCCAAAACGTCAGCTTTCTTGCTCCTCTGATGCTGCTTCGCCTGCTGTGTTCATCCAGCTCTGCACCTTGTTATCTCTTATTCATCCTTTTTGGCCTTCCATCACATTCCCATCTTGTAGATTGTGGACAAGATCTAGGGGAGAAAAGAGGTGAGGTAACACAGAATTTACAGTCTGTGATTTGCTCTGACATTTATGTGGCTGGTTCAGTTAAGTTTTGAGACGATAACAACCCCCAGGATGTTGTGATAGAGGATTCAATAACAGTGAAGTGGTTGAATTTCCCTCCTTGGCGATGACCATTAGCAGGTGAATGATGCAAATGTTATTCGGATATTGGTCATCCACCTGTAAATTCCATTTGTGGACAGAACTGCCACACTATTTGGCATTTCTACTTTTGGATATTCCATTTTTATACTAATAAAATGTCAGCGTAGTTTATTTTAAGCTGTTGCATTTCTTGGAATGGGGAAGACCATAACAGATATTCCTGAAGAGGCAGCCACTTTGTTAACAGGCCACAAATCATAAAAGCCAAAATAAATTGTCTCCTCATTTAAGTTCTTGGATGCCCAAGTTGTCTACAAGAAGAATTTGTTTGTATCAAAATTTTGTTCAGAGTTTTATTGCTCTGCTCCCCATGTCTTCTCTTGGTACCTATAAGTTGTCAAGTTAGATCCCTGAAGACTAAGGCTTTTTGTATACTTCATAAGTAACCGTTAGTTGTGCTGCTAGTATGTGACAGATCATGCGGATACTCTGTGGCAATATGCACTTTACATGCATGCTATATTCTGGAGCTATGGCTAGTGACTGTAGAGGTTCCAACTTTCCTTTCATCAAAAGGCTGACCAGTAACCTTTTCCAATCTTACCACTTATCATGAGGACATACAGAAGTATTTGCAGCTTGACACATCGATCGTTTAGCCTCATTATTAATGCACGTTCCTTGGCATCGGGTCCTCCAGTGGGACTCATGCCTGGAGCTTTTGACTGAGGTAAGAACGTAGCCACTGAGACACAAAGCCTCCTTCTTTCAGCTGTGAGAGGAGGAAAATTACTCTATTATTTCCCCCTTTCTATTCACCGTAAGTCCTGGGCTTGCAAATGAGATTGTAATCTGCTAAGTGACAGGTTGTGTGGTAAAATAGTTGGAAACATTAATTAACATTTGCCACACACCATCAGCTAAGAGTGCCTAAACTCTTACAATTTGGAGATGCAACAAGCTACAAAGGCATTATACATTGTGATAATCATAAACAATTTGCCAATTGGAGATGGGAGTAATCTTCTGAGGCATCACATATGCTCTGTAATGAACAGCTTTAGACCATAGCTGAAGGATAGTGCATTTGCTCTTTTCCTGACTGGAAAACCATGCACATTAGGGCATTGTCGCTGCGGATTTACAATCTCAGAAATGTTATGCTGTGACCTTTTTCTGTATGATGTTTACTTTGATCCATCAGTTGCTACAGCATTTGATTCATACCATTTTTCCTTCAATTATGGAAGGTGTCATGAATTTCCTTTCTGGCCAGAGCATGGATTCTGAAATCATCACATTACTAAAAAATCATAAGACCAAATATCAAGGATTAATAAGTCATATTGAGATAGTTGAATGCGAAAAGATCCATCACTGGGCTACTGCTGTCCTTGAGTTTAACTCACTATTGAAAAATACTGGCGTCATGAAAACGTGATATAAGAATCAGCTTCTTTATTAACTTCCAAATTTACACTTAAATTGTGCAAAATAAAGATATTACACAACTCAAAAAATCATTATCAATAAACAGGTTTTAATTAGCTATTACAGTTAATAATGAATGTTAGATATGAACTTTATTTCAAATTTAATCCAGTGTTCTGAAAGGGAAGAACTGAAAGCACACATATTCAATATAAAGACTGACCAGTGTCACACCAAGTTAACCGATGATGTGTGAAATCTAATGATACCTCTGTTTGGATTATCCTGACACAAACAGGCCACAAGCTACATGAAACATTTTCACAATAACAGACAGTCCTGAAGATATATTTTTCACCCAGGTATTGTGGAAGAAATAAAGTTTTTAGCTTCACAAAAATGGATTTGTCCCCACCATCCTACATCGAAGCATTCTGCTCCAAATCTCTGCATTTTACCATGATCCTGTTTATCAAAAATGCATTTTAAAAATTCATTCATGATTTGTGGGTATTACTGTCAATGGCAGCATTTGTAGACTACCCCTAAATGCCCTTAAAGGTGGTGGTAAATCATCTTTTTGAATTAGCACAACTGCACGCTGATGATACTCCATATAATGTGTTGCTAAATGGAAAGTTACAGGATTTTGAACCAACAATGATGCAGGCACACTGAAATTTGTCCTAATCATGAAGAATTTGAGGATGAGAAGCAAAGACCAAGATGAAAAGGATGAGGAACAGAGATTGAGAATACTCGGGGCAGAAAGATGATGTGAAACAGGGGGCGGAAAAAATGCTGCAGAAACAGAGGACAAGAAACAGCAGGCGAGAAACCAAGTGTGAGAAGGAGATGTTCAGAAACTGTGAACAACAAACAATGGGTGAGAAACATGCGTTCAGAAGCAGAGTGTTAGATACAGGAGTACAGAAACAGTGGGTGAGAGACAGGAGTTTGGAAACAGAAAAAAAAGGGAAAGAAAAATGTGAGAAACAGACTTTCAGAAACACAGATGCAGGAATTCAGAAACAGAGGGCAAGAAAGAGGGGATCAGAAATTTAGGGCGAGAAACAGGGTGAGTAAAAAGAGTTAGAAACAGATATTAAGAACAGTTTGGAAATGAACGAAAAACAGAGGGCGAGAAACAAGGTGAGAAACAAAGGGTCAGAAACAGTGTGAGAACGAAAAGGAGTGAAACAGAGGGTGAGAAACAGAGATCAGAAACACGGTGAGATACAGGAGTTGAGAAACAGAGGGCAAGAAACAGAGGGTGAGAAACAGGATATGAGAAACAACGGCAAGAAACAAGAGATCAGAAATCTAGGGCGAGAAACAGAGGGTGACAAATAGCGGCTGATAAACAGAGGATGAGGGGGAAAATAAAGAGTTCGGAAACAGACAGCAAGAACAGCAGTTCAGAAACAGCGAGAGAGAAACAAACGAAAAACAGAGGGAGAGAAACAGTGGGTAAGAAATAGAGGGTAAATAACAGCCATTTAGAAACATAAGATGAGATATAGGGGTTAAAAGATACAGGAGTTGAGAAAGAGGAGCTCAAAATGTGAGCAAGAAACAAAGGGTGAGATATACTGGTTCAGAAACATGGTGAGAAACAGTGTCAGAAACAAAGGGTGAGAACCAAACAATGAGAAACAAGGTGAGAAACAGGATGAGAAAAAGGGGATATGCAGGAGTTTGAAACAGAGGGTGAGAAACAGTGTGAGGTACAGGCATTCAGAAGCAGAGTGTGAGATACAGGAGGACAGAGACAGTGGGTAAGAGACAGGAGTTGGGAACAGAATGAGAAAGAAAGCAACAGGTGGTTGGAAACAGGCATTCAGTAATGGTTGAGAAACCGAAGGTGAGAAACAGAGGGCAAGAAACAAAGGGTGAGGAATGAGTTCAGAGACAGGCGGTGTGAGACAACTTCAGAAACAGTGGGCAAGAAACAAGAGATCAGAAACCTAGGGCAAGAAACAGAGGGTGAGAATAAAAAAGAGTTCAGAAATAGATGGTAAGAACAGCAGTTCAGAAACAGTGAGTGAGAAACAGATGGTGAAAAACAGAGGGAGAGAAACAGAAGGCGAGAAACATGGGATGAGAAACAGAATTCAGAAATAGTGGATGAGAAACAGAGGGTGAGTAACAGACATTCAGAAAATCAGGGTGATATACACGAATTAAAAGATACAGGAGTTGAGAAACAGAGGACGAGATATAAGCAGTGAGAATAGGGCAGAAAGAGACGATGTGAAACGGAGGGGCGGAAAAAAGCTGCATAAGCAGAGGACAAAAAACAGCGGCTGAGAAACAGGAGTTCATAGATGGTGAGAGACAGAAGTTCAGAAACAGATGGCCAGAACTAAAGGATAAGAACAGAAGGTGAGAAACAGATGGTGCAAAACAGAGGTTGAGAAACAGCAGATCAGAAACAGAGGGCCAGAAACAGTGGATGAGAAACAGCCTGATGAACAAAGGGTGAGTATCAAAGGGAGAGAATCGAAGGGTGAGAAACAAAGGATGAGAAACAGAGTGTGTGAGACAGAGAGTGAGAAAGGTTCCCAAGTGAAATATGAGTTGCTGTTCCTGCAACCTTCAGGTATCAATGTGGACTTAACAAGCTTCAAAATCTCCCCTCCCCCTGTCGCATCCCAAAACCAGCCCAGCTCGCCCCCACCTCCCTAACCTGTCCTTCCTCCCACCTATCCCCACCTCAAGCCCCCCCCCCCATCTCCTACCTACTAACCTCATCCTGCTCCCTTGACCTGTCCATCCTCTCTGGATTGGCCTATCTCCTCCCTAATTGCTCACCTACACTCACCTTTACTGGCTCCATCCCCGCCTCTTTGACCGGTCTGTCTCGTCTCCACCTATCTTCACCTCTATCCATCTTCGATCCGCCTCTCCATTTATTTCAGAACCCCCTTCCCCTCCCTCATTTCTGAAGAAGGGTCTAGGCCCGAAGTGTCAAACTTTCCTGCTCCTCTGATGCTGCTTATCTTGCTGTGTTCATCCAGCTCTACACCTTGTTATCTCAGATTCACCAGCATCTGCAGTTCCTACTATCTCTGGAAGATACAGGAGTTCAGAAAGTGAGGTTGAGAAACAGAGGGTGGGAAACTGAGGGTGAGACACAGAGGGGCAGAAGCAGGGGTGCAGAAACAGAGGGTGAGAAACAGATGGTGAGAAACAGAAGAAGTGCACAAACAGATGTTCAAAAACAATAAATCAGAAACTTGAGGGTGAGGAACAGACAGTGAGAATAAACAGGGCTGAAAGAGATGATGTAAAGCAAAGCTGCAGAAAAGAAATGTGCAGAAACAAGAAAGAGAGAGGTGGAGAAGCAGAGAGTGTGAAACAGGGGGCAAGAAACAAAGGGGCAGATAGAGATGATGAGAACCAGAGGGTGAGAAACAGGTGTTCATAAACAGAGGGCATGAAGTAGAGGGGCAGTTCCACACACTGAGAAACGAGACTTCAGAAACTGGGGGTGAGATACAGAAGATCAAAACAGAGGAGCATAAACAGACAGTAGGAGAAACAAGAGGGTGAGACGTAGAGTGAGAGAATCGGGGTTCAGAAACAGAGTGGAAGATACAGGAGTTCAGAAAGAGAGGTAAAGAAACAGAGGGTGGGAAACTGAAGGCGAGACAGTAGGGCAGAAACAGTGGTGCAGATATGGAGGGTGAGAAACGGGGGGGGCAAGAAACAGGGGGACGAGAATCAGAGAGGTGGAGAAGCAGAGGGTGGGAAACAGGCCAGAAACCGGGGGGGGGGGGGCGAGAATGAGAGGTGGAGGAACAGAGGGTGGGAAACGGCGGGGTGAGAAACAGAGGCAGTAGACATGATGAGAAACAGAGGGCGAAAAACAGGACTTCAGTAATGGGGGTGAGATACAGAAGTTTGAAACAGAGGGTCATAAACATAGAGTGAGAAACAGAGTGAGGAACAGGGGGTTCAGAAAGGTTGATAAACGAAGAGTGAGAAATTGAGGGCATGAAACAGAGGGGCAGAAACAGTGGTGCAGAAACGGAGTGTGAGAAACAGTGGCTGAGAAATGAAGAGTGAAAACCACAGTTTGAGATATAGAGGGTGAGGAACAGCTGATGACATGCAGAGTGAGAGAAACAGAGGGTGAGAAAGAGTCTGATGAACGGAGGCTGATAAACAGAGGTTGTGACACAGAACCTGTGAAACAGACGATGAGATAAATGAGTTCAGGAGGAGAGAGGCTTAAATAGAAAGTGAGAAACAGAGGGTGAGATATAGATGTTGAGAAAGAGTTGAGCAGAAACAGTGGGGCATAAACAGAGGGTGGGAAGTAGAGAGTCAGAAGCAGGGGGTGAGAAACAGAAGTTGAGATACAGAGGGTGAGATCCCATTGGGTGAAAACCAGAGGGTGAGAAACAGAGTGTGAGAAATCAAGGGCGAGAAAGAGGTAGTCAGAGACAGGCGGTGAAAAACAGGAATTCAGAAAGAGAGCAAAAAGCAGAGGGCCAGAAACACAGGGTATCTCCTCCCTACCTCCCCACCTACACTCACCTCTACTGGCTCCATCCCCGCCTCTTTGGCTGGCCTGTCTCCTCTCTACCTATCTTCACCTCTATCCATCTTCTATCTGCCTCCCCCTCTCTCCCTATTTATTTCAGAATCCCCTTCCCCTCCCCCATTTCTGAAGAAGGGTCGAGGCCTGAAACGTCAGCCTTCCTGCTCCTCTGACGCTGCTTGGCCTGCTGTGTTCATCTAGCTCTACACATCAGAAAATGTAATTCTGAAACAGACAGTGAGAAACAGAAACAGTGGGTGAGAAACAGGAGATCAGAAACAAAGGGTAAGAAACAGAGTTCAGGAACAGCGAGTGAGTAAAGGAGGCAAGAAACAGGTGGGCGAGAAACAGAGAGCAAGGGACAGGCATTCAAAAAAGAGGGTGAGATACAGAAGTACACAACAGAGGGTGGGAAAAGGTGTTCAGAAACAGACGGGCATAAACAGTGTGTGAGAAACCGAAATTGAGAAACAGGCATTTAGAAAGACAGAGGGCGAGAAACAGAGGGGAGAAACACACGAGGACAAACAGAGGATGAAAAACACAGGGTGTGAAACAGAGGATGGGAAATACAGCCTGATATACAGGAGTTCAGAAACAGGAGATGAGAAACAAAGGATGAGAAACAGAGGAATTCAGATGAAGACAGCGAGAAACAGAAATTGAGAAAAAGAGTTCAGAAGGAGCAGGGCATAAATAGAGAGTGAGAAGCTGAGGATGAGAAACAGGAGTTCAGAAAAAGAGGACAAGAGAAAGGGCCAGAATCACAGGACAAGAAATAGAGGATGACAGTGAGAATGAGAGTGTGATGAATGGAGGGTGAGATAGAGGGGATAGGAAACAGCTGATGAGGTGCAGAGTGAGAGAAATGGAGTGTGGGAGTCAAGAGTTCACAGACAAACTGGAGTCCATAGACAGAGTGTGACAAACAGAGGAAAGAGAACGAAAAATAGCAAATGAGAGACAGAGGGTGGGAAACAAAGCATAAGAAATGTAGGGTGAGAAACAGTAATTCAGGAAAAGAGGGCCAGAAACATAGGAAGAGAAATAAAGGATGACGAACAGTGAGAAACAGAGCGTGAGAAACAGCGTGCGAGAAAGAGTTCAGGTACAGTGAGAAGCAGAGGGTGAGAAACAGGCTTTCAGAAACAGAGGGTGTGAAACCATGGGTGAGGCACAGAGGTTGAGAAAACACAGGGCAGAAAGAAACATTCAGAAACAGAGGAGCAGAAACAGAGAATGAGAAACAGAGGATGAGATACAGTGAGTGATGGACATAGGACAAGAAACTGAGGGTGAGAAACAGAGGGTGAGAAAAAAAGCATGAGAAACAAAGGTTGTGAAACAGTGGGTGTGAAACAGGTGTGGAGAAACAGAGGCTGAGATACAGGAGTTCAGAAACAGAGAATGAAAAACAAAGGATGAAAAACCGAGGGTGAGGAACTGAGTTTGAGAAAACAGAGCAGAAAGAAACATTCAGAAACAGGGGATCAAAAACAGAGGACGAGAAAGGGGGTGGGGAGGCTGAGAAAGAAAGCATTAGAAATGAAGGGTGAAAAACAGGGGTTGTGAAACAGGCACTGAGGAACAAAGGGTGAGATACAGGAGTTCAGAAACAGAGGATGGGAAACAAATGTTGTGAAACAGAGGCTGTGAAAAAGGAGTTCAGAAACAGTTTGAGAAAAGGAGTTCAGAAGGATAGAGGCAGAAACAGAGAGTGAGATATAAAGGGTGAGAAAGAGTTGGTCAGAAACAGTGGGGTATGAACAGAAGGTGAGAAGCAGGGTGAGAGAAATGGAATGGGGGAAACATGAGTTTAGAATCAGAGGGGCAGAACTGTGGACTAGAAACAGTGGGTGAGAAACAGAGGCTGTGAAAAAGGAGTTCAGAAAGACAGGGGCATAAATAGAGAGTGAGAAGCAGACAGTGAGAATCAGGAATTCAGAAAAAGAGGGCCAGAAACACAGGGTGAGAAATCAGCATTCAGACCCAGATGACGAGATACAGGAGTTCAGAAACAGAGTGAGAAACAATGCCTGAGAAACAATGTGTGAGAAATAGTTGAGCAGAAACAGTGGCATATAAAGAGGATGAGAAGCAAAGGGGGAGAAACAGAGGGTGTAAAACAAAGAGTATGAAACAGACAGGACAAGAAGAGCATGAGAAACACAAAATCAGTACAGAGTGCGAGAAACAGTGGCTGAGATGCAGACTGTGAGAAACTGGAGGAAGCAGGAATACAGAGACAGACGGTGAGAAGCAGGAATTCAGAAAAAGGGGCGAGAAAGAGAGGGCCAGAAACACAGGATGAGAAACAGAGGTTGAGATACAGGTGTTCAGAAACAGGAGAGGCGCGAAAAACAGGGGGGACACGAGAAACCCGGGGGGGGGCACAAAACAAGAGTTTGGAAACAGAGGATGAGATTCGGCAGTTCAGAAATAGAGGGTGAGAACCAGAGGGAGAGTAAACACAGGACAGCAAGAGACAAAGATAAACATATGGGTGGGAACAAATCGGCAGAAACAGAGGATGATAATAGCAGAGGGCCAGAAACTGAGGATGAGGAACACAGGGGCATGAACAGAGGGTGAGAAACAAAGTGTGAGAAACACGAGTCCAGAAACAGAGGATGAGAAATTACTGGGCAGCAAGAGACAACGAAAAACAGAGGGGCGGAAATAAGTGGCAGAAACATAGGATGAGAAGCAGAGGGCCAGAAACACAGTGGCAAACAGAGTGTGTGAGACAGAGGGTGAAAACCACACTGAGAAACAGAGGCTAAGATACCAGAGTTCAGAAACTCAGGTTGAGGAACCAGAGTTCAGAAACAGCGGGCAAGAAAGACATGTTGTAAAACAGAGTGTCAGAAACAGAGGCTGAGAAACAGAATGGCTGGGGTCAGAGGACGAGAAACAGAGGGTGAGAAACAGTGGGGTAGAAAGAAAGGATGAGAAGCAGAGGGCCAGAAACACAAAAAGACAGAAACGTAGAGCATGGAAAACAGAGTGGCAAAAGAGGGGATCATTAATCCTGATTCATTTCAAAAGATGAGAAACAGAGAGGCAGAAACAGAGGATGAGAGGGCGAGAAGGAGAGGACTTACCAGACTCAAGCTATTGTGGCGCTCTGTGCATTAAATACACATCATCAGGAAAAGTTAAGCATCCAATGTACAGATACAAAACTTGACCAGTGTTCTAAGATTTTATTTAAAAATGTAGAAACATTGAATTTGAATGTCATTGGTAATCTGATGCACCCCGACTTCAAACTGAACGAAAGAATGGGTTAAAACCCAGAAATTTGACCACTGAATTTTGGTCTTCCTTGCCAATTTCTACACAGCCTCACTTGAAACAGAACCTGCATCCATTCAAGTAAAATTCATATATGTCTGCAGCAAAGCAGACTTGGAATTTCCCAGTTGGATGTTTCTTCATTCCTGGCTTCACAGCACAGCACCTGTCAGTATGGCCTGTGAAATCAGAATCATACAGTACACTAGAGGCACCTTAGCCTGTTGAATCTATGCTATGCTACTACCCACTCTAATCACCCTTTCCTGCACTCGGCCTATAGTCTTGGCTGTTCTGACATTTCAAGTGCTCATCCATGTACTTCTTAAAGGTTATGAGGTTTCGCACTTCATGTGGATGAAAGGAAGTGGGTACTGGCAGTTCGGGCAGTGCAAGTATAGCCAATGAAGATCCGGGCTTGATTTCTCCCCCGCAGTTGTGGAAAAATGCGCACACACATTTATTGCTACCTTTCTAAAGTAGACTAATGGAGTCCCAGTGAATAAGGTATGGGTGGGATTAGGTGATAGAGGAAAGCCGGTCACCAATCTAAGCACAGGCCCACTTCTGCCTCTTTCTATCTGTCCAGGAAGTCACGTCAGCATTTCAGAGCTTTTTCAAACTGGTAGGTGTTGTAGAAATGATTCTCAAAATTGACCCTTATGCTGCATGAGGCAGCCTGCCTACCAATGGGGTTGGCTTGCTGCAGCTGCCACCATTCTCTGTTACAGTAAGGACCCATAAAGCTCATTGGGCCTAGTGTGGTGGATGAAAACTAGAATAATGAGAAGAGCAGTTTGTGATAAACATGATGCAGTCTGGATGTGAGAGATAATGGGAACTGCAGATGCTGGAGAATCCAAGATAATAAAATGTGAGGCTGGATGAACACAGCAGGCCAAGCAGCATCTCAGGAGCACAAAAGCTGACGTTTCGGGCCTAGACCCTTCATCAGAACCCTCTGATGAAGGGTCTAGGCCCGAAACGTCAGCTTTTGTGCTCCTGAGATGCTGCTTGGCCTGCTGTGTTCATCCAGCCTCACATTTTATTATCTCGTAGTCTGGATGTGAGTTTGCTCACTGAGCTGGAAGGTTAGTTTTCAGACGTTTCAAAATCGATGGCTCCAAATCAATGTGTTTGTTGATGGAGTTCCAGTTGGAATGCCATGCTTCTAGGAATTCTCGGACAAGCCAGAGACGACACACACACACGAATTCCTAGAAGCACGGCATTCCAACCGGATCTCCATCAACAAATGCATTGATTTGGAGCCAATCTACCATCGTCTGAGAAAAAGAACAGGAAATGACATCACCAATGCAGGAAATGACATCACCGACCCAAAGAAACCTAAACAGATAAATAGAAAGTCGGACATAACACCAGCGCTTCACCGGAGGCTCACTGATGATGTTACCTAGAATAGTGACGAAACGTCTGAAAACTAACCTTCCAGCTCAGCGAGCAAACTCACATCCAGAACCTCAACCTGAGCTACAAATCTTCTCAAAACGATGTAGTCTCTAAACTGGTGTCATCCCAAATTAGAATGAATCATCATATGAATACTGCTTAAGGCACTCCTCAGTATTAACTCCTTCAGACTCTTACACTTTTGTATACGAGTAGGTATCAGAGATAACTGGAAGTTGCTAAGCAAGTCCATGAAGATTGTTTAAAATGTGCAATTCTCATCTGATCCTAGAAGGTCTGATATGGTCTTTGGTGGATGTTCCGACAATGTATACTGGGGTCACAGACCCTTGGATTTTCAAGCTCCTTATTTATAAGGAGCTACAGAAAAACCACAATCTACTTTTAAGGAGTTGAGAGTCAATGTCATGTCAAGTTCTTTGTAAAACAAAAATTCAAATTAAAAGAAAAATGCTGAAATTACAATACTGAAAAATAGTGTTCTTTCTCATTTACTTCATAATTTATTGCCTTAAGCATTTTGTCATCAGCAGTAAACAAACAGAGATGATGGGTAATGACATTTACACTCACCCCTAGACTCACTGTGGGCTCTTGAACTGCAAGTAGCAGTTATGAGAAATTCACTTCAAGTAGCAACCCACACAGGATAACAGTGGAATCTTATCATGGCCAACTGCAAATTCCTGAACCAGATTGACACAAACAGGGATGGATTCTGAGTCACTTCCACAACTGGAAAGGCAGAGAGATGGGAAAAAAAGTTCATATCAGCAGCTGGGAGTGCCAGTTCCTTGTTCTATTCTAATTCTAGTTTCCAGGAGGTAGGATGGGAGTTAGGAAGGGAATGGATAGCAGTATAAACACTTGGTGATAATGAAAGGCCTATTAATTCATACATATTGGAGGCTAACTCCTGCAATTTTTCAGTTGGTCGCAGGCTTCCAGAGGTGGTTGTGATGTTGGCTGGGTGGGGCTTAGTTTACTTGCCTGGTAGCAACCTCCTGGGAGCACTTGGAGGAATTGGGACACCATTCCAAGCAGGCTTAAACACCTTTCCTCCCTGCCTGCCAGCAGCAGCAGGCTTACCATTCATTGGGAGTTAGTCTTTTCACCAGTAGTTCTTCAAGTGCCACACATTGTTCGAAGAGGTTTGAAGACCAGTTCCCAGGTCTTTGCTAATAACACTTGAGATTGGCCCTTCAAATAATGTCGTGATAAGCGTCCTTGCATCCTCTCTACAGTGGTTACAGGCTCTATAAAATCATCACTATAGCTGTTTGCGATATTTTTGACTTTCTGCCTATAGATGTTACTGAAGAGCATCTCTTTCCAACATGTGCAGTTTCACTTTGACAGCATATTTTTTGCAACATTTCTTAAAAGATTTACCTTACATAGAGAAAGAATCCACACAATAAATTTTGTTTCCAAAATTGAAGTTAATAATTGTACAGCAATGAACACTAACGGCCCATACTTTCAAGTTCAGATTCCAGTAATATTCACTTCAGCACATAAGAGATGAAAACAAGCCCTCTGCACAACTCACAGCACTCTTCTGATATCCAAGCTAAAATATATCCCATTGACACATATTTAAGATCCAAAGTGCCATTTACAATGTAGCAGAACATGTTTTAGAATGTGGAAAGTTACTTGTGTAAACCGATTTATAATATGTTAGTTAATAAACCTGCATGAATGTACTATATGCAGCTATGAAGAATACAAATGCAAATCTTACATGATATCAGCCATATGAGATTGAGATTATTACATGTGGAACCTTGAATACAACATTGACAGAGTTCAACAGCTCTAGTGCCACTTATATTAGTATTACAATATCACACTTTTTACCAAAGAGCACATAACGCTTTTGAGAAGATTTGTAGCTCAGGTTGAGGTTCTGGATGTGAGTTTGCTCGCTGACCTGGAAGGTTAGTTTTCAGACATTTCGTCACCATTCTAGGTAACATCATCAGTGAGCCTCCGACGAAGTGCTGGTGTTATGTCCGACTTTCTATTTATCTGTTTAGGTTTCCTTGGGTTGGTGATGTCATTTCCTGCATTGGTGATGTCATTTCCTGTTCTTTTTCTCAGAGGGTGGTAGATTGATTTGGAGCCAATGTGTTTGTTGATGGAGTTCCGGTTGGAATGCCATGCTTCTAGGAATTCTCGTGCATGTCTCTGTTTGGCTTGTCCTAGGATGGATGTGTTGTCCCAATCAAAGTGGTGTCCTTCCTCATCTGTATGTAAGGATACTAGTGATAGTGGGTCATGTCTTTTTGTGGCTAGTTGATGTTCATGTATCCTGGTGGCTAGCTTTGTGCCTGTTTGTCCAATGTAGTGTTTGTCACAGTTCTTGCAAGGTATTTTGTAAATGACGTTCGTTTTGCTTGTTGTCTGTATAGGGTCTTTTAAGTTCATTAGCTGCTGTTTTAGTGCGTTGGTGGGTTTGTGGGCTACCGTGATGCCAAGAGGTCTGAGTAGTCTGGCAGTCATTCCGGAAATGTCTTTGATGAAGGGGAGAGTGTTTATGGTTTCTGGGCACGTTTTGTCTGTTTGTTTGGGTTTGTTGCTGAGAAATCAGCGGACTGTGTTCATAGGGTACCCGGTCTTTTTGAATACGCTGTATAGGTGATTTTCCTCTGCTCTTCGTAGCTCCTCTGTGCTGAAGTGTGTGGTGGTTTGTTGAAATAATGTTCTAATGCAGCTTTGTTTGTGGGTGTTGGGATGGTTGCCCCTGTAGTTCAGAATTTGGTCTGTATGTGTTGTTTTCCTCCAACAACAAACTGCCATTCCTAGATGTCACAGTAGAGTGACCAGCCAATGGGGAACTTCAAACCAGCGCCTAAAGGAAAACAACACATACGGACCAAATTCTGAACTACAGGGGCAATCATCCCAACACCCACAAACAAAGCTGCATTAGAACATTATTCCAACGAGCCACCACACACTTCAGCACAGAGGAACTACGCAGAGCAGAAGAAAATCACCTATACAGCGTATTCAAAAAGACCGGGTACCCTATGAACACAGTCCGCTGATTTCTCAGCAACAAACCCAAACAGACAAAACGTGCCCAGAAACCATAAACACTCTCCCCTACATCAACGACATTTTGGAAATGACTGCCAGACTACTCAGGCCTCTTGGCATCACGGTAGCCCACAAACCCACCAGCACACTAAAACAGCAGCTATTGAGCTTAAAAGACCCTGTACAGACAACAAGCAAAATGAACGTCATTTACAAAATACATTGCAAGAACTGTGACAAACACTACATTGGACAAACAGGCAGAAAGCTAGCCACCAGGATACACGAACATCAACTAACCACAAAAAGACATGACCCACTATCACTCGTATCCTTACATACAGATGAAGAAGGACACCACTTTTGATTGGGACAACACATCCATCCTAGGACAAGCCAAACAGAGACACGCACGAGAATTCCTAGAAGCATGGCATTCCAACCGGAACTCCATCAACAAACACATTGATTTGGAGCCCATCTACCACCCTCTGAGAGAAAGAACAGGAAATGACATCACCAACGCAGGAAATGGCATCACCAACCCAAGGAAACCTAAACATAAATAGAAAGCGGGACATAACACCAGCGCTTCACCGGAGGCTCACTGATGATGTTACCTAGAATGGTGACAAAACATCTGAAAACGAACCTTCCAGGTCAGCGAGCAAACTCACATCCAGCACATAACCCTTTCTAACAATTGCTTAAGACAGTTATTCCAGTTCCTTCCGTAAATCGAGCAGTGACATTTTTGTTATCAAATTATATGGGTAAAGTGCTCGTTGAAGTGGTAATTAGGTGTTCTAATTACTTGATGTTGGCAGTGATATGAATTCAATGCAATTTGTTGCACAACACAAGAAGTCATTGAAGATAATTGAAAAACCTATTCTCTACAAACGGCAGTACACAAATACAGGGGTCACTGCAGCACAGAAACAGTAAATCAGGAATTGAACCCTTATTTTAAAAAACAAAACACCTTTACCAGGACCATCGTGCTTCCAGGTACATCACACTGCCCTAAGGCTGCGTGCCAGAAACACCTATGATATTAAAATCAATCACTGATCAAGCAACAATAAATAGGATGATGGTTACATAAATATCACCTACTAAACTGAATTATGAAACTCTTCTCTGAATCACCTAGAACATGTGGAATACATGCCTTAAATCATTATCTCATCAGCCATAGTGAGACACAATCCTAAAGCTGACAGAATTAATAAGTAATTCTGCTGTCAGAGGAGATCATATTATCTTATTACATAGTTTTCATTTTAAGCCTTTCTAATATTCTCAGTAGACAGACTGAGAATGAAGGAAATCAAACTGCATGAGACTGAAGTATCTAATGATCCTAAACTATTTGCAATGTTTCTTGTTAATACTGACAGCCAGAGTAATCCTTTATTCAATAATGGGATGAGGGCGTGGCCAGGCAGCATTTATTGCCCATCCCCAATTGTCCAGAGGGCAGTTGCAAGTCAACCACATTGCTGTGGGTCTCGAGTCACATGTAGGCCAGACCAGGTAAAGATGGCAGTTTCCTTCCCTAAAGGGCATGTAGTGTATCTTTTCAAAAAGCTGGTACCAGTCACAAATGAAATAAGAATTATCTCTGGAATAAGAATTGCGTAGCCTTCAATGATCTCGACCATACAGTTCCACGCCCTGTTGACAGGGAGCGAGCTAGAGGATCAGAACTGCAGCCCCTCAAAGGTCACAAATTGCGTTCTTGGTTTAAGTCATTTGGTTCAATTCCTGAGCCTTGTGCTTTTGCTGCCTCTTTTTAATTTTGATCATCCACTTCACACTCAGCTTTGCAAATTCTGCTGCCTTGAACAAAGCCAAGAAAACACCACAGAGGATAGCGATTGTATTCCATGGATTGGCTGTGATTATCTGCCAACATTCAAAATCAAACAATTAATAAGTATGCTGGGGTTTATAATTAGCAATACCAATTTGTAATCAATGTGTGCAGTAATTTACTTTTTATAGGGTACTGGAAAATATACTGGCAATATTTCACAAATGTGGAAAAGTCGCATCTCAAATACCACAGTCTCACGTCATGATGATTTACACCAACTTGGTTTCCTATAAACCATTTAATAATTAACTGTATTATCATTGGAACAAACAAATTACAAAGTTATTTCCTCATCAGTAATTTTACAAAAATACAAAACTAAGTAAAAAGGAGAAAATGTTGCCAATGCAGTTTGAGATGGTCACAGAACAGTGCAAGGCACTCCCTACTTTCTGGAAAGTTGTAGGGTTTCAGTACTGTTCTTCCTAGACATCAATCCCATTAAAATAGATACATAGACAAGCAGCAGATGATGAAGACACTTACATCGCGGACTTCCTGAATGAAAGGATCCTTCCACTCAAACACAGCAAAAAACAATTGGTCAGTACGTTCAGAAACAGGCCGGTGATCATTATATTTTACCAGAGTAGACTGTGTGAACAATGACAAAGTAGTTTAGAAGCAAAGATCAAAGATATGCTCACTCCCACAGCAGTTTCAAAACATGTTCAAGGTGGAACATCATCAGTCCACTGGTTGCAGTGGAAATCATCCTCAATGTCGATGCCCAATAGAAGCAAAAAGTACACTAAGTTCCAACTGAATGCTGTTATAAATGTTACAATTGTTTACAAACCCTACAAAAGGTGTCAGCTTTGCTCAGTTGGTAATGCTCTCACCTCCTCTTGGTTTCAGGCCTCATTCTAATATAAGCACCTAGGCTAGATCCATGGTTAAGCATAGGAAAGTAGAACAATACAGCAGAGGAAGAGGCCCTTCAGCCCACCACGTCTGTGTTGACCACAACGTCATCTGCCTGCATGTGCTTAGTCTTTCTCTATTCTCTACCTGATAATGTGTCTGACTTAAATGCCTCTTAAATATTGCTACTGCATCTACTTCTATCATCTCCCTTGGCAGCATGTTCTCGGCAACTACCATTCTCTGTGTAAAAAACAACTTTCCCCACACATCTCCTTCGAACTTTACCCCTCTCACCTTAAGCCTATGCCTCCTTGTATTTGACAGTTCCATTTTGGGAAAAGTACTCTGACTATCCACCTCATCCATGCTTCTCAATTTTATATGCTTTTATCAGGTCGCCCCCCCCCTCAGCCTCCGGCACTCTAGTGAAAGCAATCCACGTTCGTCCAACTTCTCCTTATACCTAATACACTCCAAGCCAGGCCACATCCAAGTAAAGCTCCACTGTTCCCTCACCAAAGCCTCCACGTCCTTCATATAGTGTGGTGACAGATCCTCTCAAATTTCTCTCCCTCAAAGAAAATAACATGAGCTTATCCAGCCTCTCTTCATGGTTGAAATGCTCCATTCCAGGTAACATCCTGGTGAATCTCATGTGCACTCCCTCCAGTGTAGTCATATCCTTCTGATAGTACGGTGACCAGAACTGCACACAGTATTCCAGCGGTGGCCTAACCAAAGTTCCGCACAGTTCTGACTTGATCGCCCAACTATTATAATCTATGCCACAGCTGATTAAGGTTCTTAAACCTTTTTGACTGAAAAGGTCACTTTACAAAGGTAAAAGTAGTCATGGACCATGATCTTGCCCAATTCTTCCCACAACTACATTATCAGTTCTCTCTGGAATCATTTAATTGTTATGGGATATTTTGAAGTGTGGGTGTCATAAAATGTGAAACATTTTTGATTTAGTTTAAAGAATTTGAACTCAACTTAACAATGAGGCATCAAGTTAAACAGCACCTTCCAAACCCACGACCACTTCCATCTAGAAGGACAAGGGTGGCAGATTTATGGGAACACCAACACCTGCAAGTTCCTCTCCAAGCTACTCACCATCCTGGTTTGGAAATATATTGCTGTTCCTTCACTGTTACAGGATCAAAATCTTGGAATTCCCTCTCTAAAGGCATTGTGGGTAGGCTCACAACAGGTTGACTGCAGTGGTTCAAGAAGGCAGCTCACCATCACCTTCTCAAGCCAACTAGGGCCGAGCAATAAATGCTATTCCACTCAGTGATTCCCAAGTCCCATGAGTGAATAAAATAAATCAACAACTCTCTTAAGTGTTTGTTTGATTCACAAGTAGGAAAATGTCAGATAGAATTAGAATCACTAACTCCAAAATGAAAGGAGGTACATTGCAATTATGTTTCACTGACAAAGCCAAGAAATCATTCTCACATTTGTTTGATGTAGCAAAACATGGAGCACAATTCAATACCACCATGGCGTTCTTACAATGCTAATTGTGACATTCCTACTTGACATGTCTAATCAAGTCATGAGCCCAATGCCTTTATTACCTCTTGTCTGAATTCCACCGATTCACTTCCATCTTCCTCTGTCGTTTTCACCAGAGACATCTTGACCCAAGTTCGAAAACCCCCAGAAAATGTCCAGATAGAATAAGAACGTTCGCAGTCCTGCATGAATTGTGCTTTATCAGAACTGAAAAACAAATTGTGACATAACGCTCTCTGTTCAGCTTATGAGACAGTTCTACTTCCTTACACTTAAACAATAACAGAACAGCAGAATTCATTTAGTGTTCACTGATGCTTGTTAGTCTCACAATGTGATCAGGCTTTGATTTTGATAAAAGGTCACAACATGAATTGTTAATTCGTTTTTCCTCACAGCAACTGTCAGATCTGCTGAGTTCTTCCAGTAATTTTCATTTGAATGTCAGATTTCGAGCACCTCAGTTATTTGAGGAAGCTTGTGATAGAGCCCACTAAGAAACCAGCAATTCTGGATTTGATGATATGTAATGAGGCAGACTGGATTAGGGATCTTAAGGTTGTTTTAATGGTCACTTTGTGTAAGAATTTAACTTTGTTACTTTTAATTTGTAACTTTAACTTGGCAAAAAATAAAGGTACTATGCTGCTGCGAAAATGTGGTAGAATAATTATGTCACCAAGAAGCTGACATCGCAGTGCCCACAACATGAAACAGGAAGTTAGTTGGCATGTTGGCACTTTGCACAATGCAGCCCAAAAGACAATGATTTTCTCTTAACATCATTACAGGCAGTACTAAAAACCTTTCAACTGTTTTTCTTAAGAAGCTGCCATGTAAAATGTAAGCTAATCATGCACAGAAGAGAAAGTAAGGAAGAGAATGTGATTCAGATAGGATTGGATGAAGTAGTCTGGATGGAGTATAGCCAGTTTAGCTAAATGGCATGTTGCCTTGCTGTGCATGCTGTTTAGTTCTCTGAAATCTGCTGATATCCCTGCTCAAGATGGCTAAAAAGAGAGAAATCAATTTCTGACTACAATGTAGGCTCTGGGATAGATTAATCACAATCTTTTAAGAAAAACTTGACAAGGACCTCTTTAAGGTTGCCATTTGCTGATACTAAACGGTTGAATTGTATGGTATTCTGATAACCAGCAACATTTTACAATTAAAGCTAATGAAATGCATTAAAAATGCATTTGACTGACCTTCCACTTCAGGAAGATTATATGTTTTGATGACAGTTGATTCAGCTATTTCATAGTCAGAATTGTACAGCACAGAAACAGACCCTTTGGTCCAACTCGTTCATGCCAACCAGATATTCTAAATTAATCTAGGTCCATTTGCCAGCATTTGACCCATATACCTCTAAACTGTCCTGTTCATATGCCTTTTAAATGTAATTGTACCAGCCTCCACCACTTCCCTGGCAGCTCATTCAAAACACCCACCACTCTCTGCATGAAAAAAGCTGACCCTTAGGTCCTTTTTACATCTTTCCCTCTCACCTCTAGTTTTGTACTCCCCCACCTTAGGGTAAAGACCTTGACTATTCACTCTATCCATGCCCCACATGATTTTATAAACTTCTATGAAGGTCACCCTTCAGCCTCCGATGCTCCAGGAAAAACAGCTCTGGCAACATCCTTGTAAATTTTTTCTGAACTCTTTCAAGTTTCACAACATCTTTCCTGTAATAGAGAGACCAGAACAGAAAGCAGTATCCCAGAAGTGGCCTAATGTCCTGTAAGCCGTAACATCAACTCCCAACTCCTACACTCAATGCACTCACCAAAAATGGCAGCGCACCAAACACCTTCGTCACTAACCTGTCTACCCGCGACTCCACTTTCAAGGAAATATGAACTTGCAGGCCAAGGTCTCTTTGTTCGGCAACACTCCCCAGGTCCTTACCATTAAGTATAAATCCTGCCCTGACTTCCCTGCCAAAATGCAGCATGTCACACTTATCTAAATTAAACTGCATCAGGCACTCCTCGGCCCAGTTGCCCATCTGATGAAGTTCCTGTTGTACTCTGATGTAACCTTTTTATGATGTTCACCAAATCACCAATTTTGGTGTCACCTGTAAAATTACTAACTATACTTCCTATGTTCGTATCCAAATCATTTACATAAATGAGAAAAAGATGTGGACCCAGCACCACTCCTCGTGGCACCCCACTGGTCACAGGTCTCCAGTCTGAAAAGCAACCATCCACCACCACCCTCTGCCTTTGAGCCAATTTTTTTATCTAGTTCTCCCCTTATTCCACATGGTCTAACCTTGCTAACTCGTCAGCCATAAGGAAATTTGTAAAATGCCTTACTGAAGTCCATACAGACTTCGGTCACTGCTTTGCGCTCAATCTTCTTTGTCACTCTTCAAAGAACTCAAACAAGTTAGTGAGACACAATTTTCCTTGCACAAAGCCATGTTGACTATCCCTACCCAGTCCTTGCCTTTCCAAATATGTAAATCCTGTTCCTCAAAATCCCCTCCAACAACTTATAGAGTCATAGAGTCCTTACCACCACTGATGTCAGATTCACCGGTCTATAATTCCCTGGCTTTTCCTTAACATCTTTCTTGAATAATGGCACAATATTAGCCAACCTCCAGTCTTCCAGCACCTCACACATGCTATTGATGATACAAATATCTTGGCAAAGGCCCAGTAATCACTTCCAAGGCTTCCCACAGAGTTTGACGGTACACCTGATTAGGTCCCAGCAACTTAACCACCTTTATGCATTTTAAGATGCCCACAACTTCCTCCTCTCTAATAAGGACACTATTCAAGATATCGCTATTTATTTCCTTAAGCATCCATATCGTTCTTCACAGTTAACACTGTTGCGAAATACTCATTTAGTAGTTCACCCGCCTCTTGCAGTTCCCCACACAGATGGCCTTGCCAATCTTTAAGGGGCCCTATTCTCTCCCTAGTTACTCTTTTGTCCATTTGAAAAGTGATCCTTAATATCAACAGATTCCAACAGATATCAATTCTGTTCACATCCTCTCAGAAAGAAAGACTTACTATGCTCTTTATATTAACTTCTCACCTCTCCTGAAACTCTTTGTATGATGAAAATAGCAGGTAGTTGATTGCACTAAAATCTTCTTTGGTTTCATTTAAGTGGAACTGCAAGAACACTAGCTCTTTCTTTCTCACATCTTGAGGTCCACTGATAATCAGAGCTGATTTCTATAATCAAAAATGCAATGGATTGATAGACAGAAGTGTTTAGCCACAATGAATAACACGACAGAGTGATATGACTTATCTGAATATCTATTTTATACATAGTGAAGTTAGAAATAAATTCACAATAACTAAGAAGAAGTGAGGAAGGGAATCAGAATTCATTCCAATTCTAATAAATCACAAAATTGTTACAGCACAGCAGAGGTCATTCAGTCTGTCAGGTCTAAACCAGCTCCCTCGAAGATTAGGTGATCTTCAGATTATAAATCATTCAGTGCAGTGCAAAGGTTTGTGAACATAGCAGCTAACATCTGGCTTGCTGGTAGATTTTAAATTTTCCCATTTATTGACAATATATTTTGAAAGTTTGAAATAGAACTATCCTACAGCACTGCAGTCAAGGGAACATTGCCCACTAATGCTCTTGTCCCTGACTCAGGGACATCTTTGTCAGCTCGAGAATTCTACCATCCCTATGTTCTCTCAGACAGAGTTCTACATTACAATCTCTATAAAATGTACGCAGTCCAAGTCCCACATTCTCCGCTGTCCTGACAGCCAAACTACAGGGAGTTCTGGCTTAGCAATACCTCAATTGCAAACATACTCATTCATCCCTATTTTCAAGTCCTTCCATGACGTTGTCCTAACCTATCCTTGAAATCTCCTCCAAACCCAGAACTCTTCAAAATATCTGATGTCCTACAATTTTGGCCAATTGTGCATCCCTGCTTAAATCTCAACTCTGGAATTTTGTCATTAAACTATTTCACCTCTCCATCTCTATCTCTTCCTTTGAAGATGTTCCTTAAAACCTCCCACACTGATCAAGCTTTTGGTGGTCACGTCTATTATTGATTCATGTAATTTAGTGTCACATTGTGTATGATAATATTTAAGTAAAGCATTCCAAGATGCTTCACAATGTTCAAACCACTATATCAATGCAAATTGTTAATGCCCCAGAAGCGTGACTGCCCAAATCACTGAGAAGTCAGCATAGAGAGGTTAAAGTTGTTGCTGAACATAAAAAATTTCTCGTCCCAATCCAAAATATTAGAAAAAAAATCGATGGAAGCCTAACAAAACAATAACTTGCATTTTTAAATGTCTTTATCAACTCAGCACATCTCAGTTTGTGACAAACAATTGAAGCTTAGTCACTGTTCTAAATGTGAGATTGCTCGCTGAGCTGGAAGGTTAGTTTTCAGACGTTTCGTCACCATTCTAGGTAACATCATCAGTGAGCCTCCGACGAAGCGCTGGTGTTATGTCCTGCTTTCTTTTTATCTGGTTAGGTTTCCTTGGGTTGGTGATGTCATTTCCTGCATTGGTGATGTCATTTCCTGTCCTTTTTCTCAGGGGATGGTAGATTGGCTCCAAATCAATGTGTTTGTTGATGGAGTTCCGGTTGGAATGCCATGCTTCTAGGAATTCTCGTGCGTGTCTCTGTTTGGCTTGTCCTAGGATGGTTGTGTTGTCCCAATCAAAGTGGTGTCCTTCCTCATCTGTATGTAAGGATACGAGTGATAGTGGGTCATGTCGTTTTGTGGCTAGTTGATGTTCATGTGTTCTGGTGGCTAGCCAAAACGACATGACCCAGCTCAGCGAGCAATCTCACATCCAGAACCTCAACCTGAGCTACAAATCTTCTCAAAACTCGCTATCACTGTTCTAAATTTGGAAAATGTGGCAATCAATTTGCACACTGTAAAGTATCACAGAAAGTAGTAACACTTATGATTGTAAAATATAGTTCAGTGATGATTGTTGAGGAATAATTATTGGTGAGTACTGCATGGCTTCGTCTTGACATTCAAAAGGTAGAATTTCTGTGACATTCTCAATACTGTATATTGAACTTTAGCTTCAGACTAGATTGTGTTCAAATTGTTGCAGTGAGGTTTGTATCTGCAAAAACCACTCAAAAATGAGAGTTCCATCACTTGAGCTAAGACTGGTCAAAAGAAGCACCACTAAATGCATGAATATACAGGTTGAGTCAAGCCAACCAGTACATCCAATATCCTAGTCCAGCGTTTTATTTTCTGTTTAATTAATCATCATTAAAGCAAGTTTTGGGTATTCAGAACTACATTAATATTTGCTGACAATTTTATCTTATAATAAGTTAAAAATGTAGTAAGCTAAACTGTTCCGTTTGCTAAAAGAAATGTCACATTTAAACCATCACATAATCAATTAACAGTAACACTGTTTAAAATGCACTGATACATTTCCAGTGCAATAAATGTATATTGATCAATTGAGAACACATAATTGTAACCCCAAAAGAGTTAAATCAATGGACTGAAGCTATTATTTACCAGTGTGTTGTTTCTATATGGATCCATGTAACTGACGTACTGCTTATTACAGTTTATTTCTCCGCGTTGACCTGGATTCTCCATAAACTCAACATGATCATGATAATGGTGCTTACAGGTCAAGAGTTCGGCCTTACCAGGATACAGTGCAATTCCTATGAAATAGATTGAGACACATTCAACACACTTGTTATTCCAGAATAATTAACATTTCAAATGCTCTATACAGTTCAGCACCACCATTCACCTCATAGGGAAACTGGTGGAGTCTATAAAAAGTAAAAGCTCAGAAGCAAGTTGACCATCCACCCTCTCAAATAAGAGGTAAACAGCGTGTTATGATCCCATCCATGTTACTACTGGGCAACCCAGATCCCAGAATGAAATCTATCTTGATAGACATGTCTTCCTAGTTTAATGCATCTTTCTCTGCAACATGAAATACACAGGGCTGCAGATTTGGCTTTAACAATAAAAAGGAATTTGTTACACAAAAGAAATAAATATTTTTAAAGAATCAAGATATCTACAGTTAACTCAGCTTAAAAGATTTTAAAACATACAGCAAAACAAAATTCCAACTATACCCCAACACCATCATTTTAAAAGTCACGGTCCTGTCAGCTGTGAAGCCTTTTCTTTGAACACTCACACAACTGAGTTCTCAACTTTGAATAATGATTACAGATTTCTAACCAAATGCTCCCGCTCTGAAGGTTTTCACAAAATATGAACCTTACACCCAGGTAGCTTATTCCATTAACGGTTCTGAGCAATCACTTTTTCTGAAAAGACTATATTTGCTACTGATCCCAATTTGAAGTGTTCAAATCCCTTTGAACTAAATGGGGGGAAAAGCGTTTATCCCAGCTTCTGCTAACCTAATAGTTTCATGTTTTTTTCTTTCCAGTCATAAACATGTCACAGCATAAACAAACTTCCATTAATACTCCAAGAAGCACATATAGGTTTAAAGTCATGATTCTGGAAAGGCTGACCTAGTTAATTTTAAGCCCCTTTACAAAAATAGACCAACACATATATGCTAGAGATAATGGGAACTGCAGATGCTGGAGAATCCAAGGTAACAAAGTGTGAAGCTGGATGAACACAGGCCAAGCAGCATCTCAGGAGCACAAAAGTTGACGTTTTGGGCCTAGACCCTTCATCAGAGAGGGGGGTGGGGAGAGGGAACTGGAATAAATAGGGAGAGAGGGGGAGGCGGACCGAAGATGGAAAGAAAACAAGATAGGTGGAGAGGAGAGTATAGGTGGGGAGGTAGGGAGGGGATAGGTCAGTCCAGGGAAGATGGACAGGTCAAGGAGGCGGAATGAGGTGGTAGGTAGGAAATGGAGGTGCGACTTGAGGTGGGAGGAAGGGACGGGTGAGAGGAAGAACAGGTTAGGGAAGCAGAGACAGGCTGGGCTGGTTTTGGGATGCAGTGGGGGGAGGGAAAGAACTGAGCTGGTTTGGGGATGCAGTAGGGGAAGTGGAGATTAGGGAAGGAGAAATCTCCCCTTCCCCTACAAGGAGATGGGGATGTAACATTTTCTACTTTACTAAATTTATTGTAACATAAACAGCAAACATTTAGCCTTTTGTGCCAATTCCAACATTCATTAAGGTTGTGGTTGATCTTCTATCTCAACTGCAACTTTGAACATTTAAAATGTGGAATAGATTTCAACTTTCAAATACATGTCATTATAAAGTAACAGAAGTACTGTACTTAGACCTTCTCCGCTTCACAAAGAAAATAAAATCTAACACTAGTATTTTTGGCAGGTCAGATGGTAATGCAGAGGTGAGAAAGGGAGTCATACAGTCAAAGGATCACATAGCATGGAAAAAGACCCTTCAGTCCAACCAGTCCATGCCAAACATTAGCCCAAACTAAACCAGTCCCACCTGTCTGCTCCTGGCCCAAATATCTCGAAACCATTCCTGTTCATTTATCTAATCAAAATGTCATTTAAACATTATAATTATGCCCACATCCAACATTTCCTGAGGAAGTTCATTCCACATCTTTTAAGTAAGACCCACTTCAGAGAATTTGAATATATTGCAGTAAGAATAGCAGAAAGCAAATTATAATTCCTATTGCAAATACAATGGAAGCTGCCACTACAGTACTATACCGAGGGAGCGTGATATTGCCCAAGGTATGAACTTTTAGATGAAACACTGAGCCAAGATTTGAGCAGCCGGAAAGGTGAATGTAAAAAAATGCTACAGAACTTGGACAGTACTCACCAACATTAACTTTAACCAACATCACTAAGATGGAGGAGGCAATTATTTAATTCACTGATAACACAAGGTTGCAAACGTAATGTATATCTGCACATCTGCTCCTCCTTTTGCATAAGGTTTACATAAGTTTGCCATGCACTATTTCTTCCTGCCACTGGATGTTATGGATGCGCTTGATAAATTGCTCATTGACTCACTGAACTATTCAGTAATGTACACACAAGTGTCTTGTTACCAGTACAAATGTTGCAACTTTCCATCAGGCTCAGCCCATTTGCCAGTGAAAGAGTGAACCAATAGGAGTTTGTGAGGTTGATTCTCAGGTTCACTGTTAGTAACAAATAAGTGACAATTTAGACTCTTTCTCCTCCATACTGCTCTGACAGGGAGGCTACCACTAGTAATTAGAGGAGTACAATTTGCATAGTGGGAGTTAAACAGGAGGATGAGAATGTTAAACTGTTGTGGAATGGGCCATAGTTCTGTGAAGGGGTGAATTTTGATACAGAATAGAATGCGCTCAGCAAAGTTATTAGAGAACGTATGGAGAGAGGAAAATGGGAGGCAGGCAAGAGCATGTTTGAATAATTGAGTCTGGGAGGTGACAAGGTTATGGATCCCTATGTTTACAACTGACAGACTTTGAGACCAGAATTATTTCGGACATTACACAAAACGTTATTCCATTAAGCTGGAAACCAGGCTAGTGTTCTGGTTGGTCTGATGAAAATGCAATATTAGAATGCCATAGCTCTTTTAAGATTAAAAGCTGTTAAGCCCAAAAGTCCTCAATGTTAATCAGGAAGGCCATTTTTAACATTAAGGAAACATTGTTTTCCAGGGGATCCAGGAGAAAAACTCCATTAATCTTGAGCTGTTTTGGATATTTTTCTGAAGGTTTTAGTCATGAAATCACACACCATTTACAGAAAGCAGATAACCATTCAGCTGTTATGTCTTTACAGAGGTCAGTTAGGTCACTTGGCTGGACAGCTGACCTACAATGTATTATGATGCCAGCAACGTGGATTCAAGTCCCCGTACCGACTGAGGTCACTTTTCAGTGCATTGAAAAAAAAATTCTCTTTAAATCAGAGATAATGGGAACTGCAGATACTGGAGAATCCAAGATAATAAGGTGTAAAGCTGGATGAACACAGCAACCAAGCAGCATCTCAGGAGCACAAAAGTTGATGTTTTGGGCCTAGATCTAGGCCCGAAACGTCAGCTTTTGTGCTCCTGAGATGCTGCTTGGCCTGCTGTGTTCATCCAGCTTTACACCTTATTATCTTTAAATCACCTTTGTTTCTTCTGGCATTCAGCAGTGTCCACTGCCTCTTGAACCTTCTACAAATGGGAATAGTTTCTCTCTGTTTGCTCTTTAGAGTTCTCCTCTTGAATACTTCTGCTGAATCTTCCCTCTACCCTTTCTTACAGCATTTTCACCATTGAAAAAAGTAACATTACTAATGACTTTCACATGGCATGGTCCAATAATGAGGACTCTTCTTAAGATGCCAGTATTTCTGGATCAAGTAGCTTTTGTGAAGCAGTGGACAGCTTTTCTTTAGGTTAGGATGATTGAAAATGGATTTGAGCACTTGAAATTTACACAAAAAAAATGTCCCTGGCATTCACAGATAGGTTTCACTTTTTCTGAGGTATTTTGAAATGACTAAATAGACATTGAAACTGAAAAATAGTCCTATTTTTGAAAAAGGTATGCAGTTGCTGGTAGCTTATGAAACAGCTATAATTAAAATTCTTTCACTTTTATTGCAGGAGAAAAAGCAAATATTAAAAATGCTGACTTTCACTAAACAATATCCTAATTATAAAAAGAAAAGCACTACAGTAGTTCCATCACACTGCCCATCACATGCCTATTATTTTGAACTGCGTTGAGGGTTATTTGTTAAACTTGACAAAATAACATTTGAAAAACAAGAAATAATGCCAGATGTGAGAATTAAACCTCAAAGATACTGGGCAGGAACCAACAGGCAGTTTAGCACCATTTACCTAAAGATAAACCTCCTGATACCCACATAAATAACAGATGGCAGTACGTTTGGGTCAGATTATCTATAATGAAATATTTTAATGAAGATGTTTGCACAGAGGGTATTTAGGCCTCAGACTGAGATACATGGATGTATGCAGGACTGCACTGAAAGTTTATTTTTGTCACAGTGAGATGTCTGTGACAGTTTGTAAGATACAATGAAACTGAGTGAACTCAAACAGAAACCGTATAAATGCAATTTAGACAGTAAATGTGACTAAACAAAATTAGAATAATCTAGCAGACAACACATTTGAGAATAATTTTGGAACGCTCATGTCATTTAACCAGTAACAATGGGAATACTGACGTCCGGGGCAAAATGTTTTTAATGGTCAATGTTAGGAAAACACAGGAGTGTTATTCATCTAGTTTAAAGTATGTCAAACCATGTTAAAACCATACTCATTTTCCAAAGGTGAATAACATATTACAAGTGAATATTTGAAATCTATGACAAAGTCAGAGAATAAGGTATCAAATACAAATATTTTAAACATCGGTACTCTCAGCTGGGTTAGGGAAGACACTGCAGAGGCTGTGGAGAAAACACTCCTGTTTTGATGACTAGCCTAAACTGAAATTTCACAGTCAACTAATTCGGGGAGATGCCAACAGAATGGTTCTATTCATGGATGTAGAAAAAAGTATAAACTCAGTACTTAGCAAATAACGTCCACAAAATTCAACTACTTCAACTAATAATGAATGATGCAGGTACTCTTCCAAAACAGCAATGCTCATCTGCTATATGACAGTGTGGAACTGGAGAAATACAGCAGGCCAGGCAGCATCAGAGTGGCAGGAAAGTTGATGTTTTGGGTCGGTACGCTTCTTCAGAAATGAGGGAGGGGGAAGGGACCTTAGAGATAGAGAGAGGAGGGATGGGGCTTGGGAAGGTAGGTGGGATGGTGATTGGTGAGTGCAGGTAGATAGGGGTAGGGATTGGTCAGTGAGGTGGGAGGAGTAGATAGGTAGGAGAGAGGTGGACAGGTTGTGTCAGGCAGGGATGAGAGGGAGGATTGGTCATGGGATGAGGCCAGGGTTGGGGAGACTTTGAAACTGGTAAAATCCACATTGAAGCCATTGGGCTATAGGCTCCCAAGGCGGAATATGAGGTTCTGCTCCTCCTGTTTCCAAGTGGCGTCGTTGTGACACTGCAGGAGGCCCAAGATGGACATGTCACCCAGGGAGTTGGAGGGGGAGTTGAAAGGTTCGCGACCAGAAGGTGTTGTCGTTTGTCGCAAACAGAGTGCAGGTGCTCTACAAAGTGGTCTCACCAATGTAGAGGAGGCCACATTGGGAGCAGTGGATGTAATGGATCACACTGGCGGATGCGCAGGTGAACCTCTGTCTGAGATGAAAAGTTTGTTTGGTGCCTTGAATGGAGGTGAGAGACAGGTGTAGCACTTCCTGTGGTTGCAGGGAAAGGTGTTGGGGGTGGGCTACTGGGGTGTGTGGAACAGATTAGGGAGTTGTGGACAGACCGGTCCCTACGAAAGGCAGACGGGGGTGAGGTGGGGCGGGGGGGGGGGGGGGGAGGAATATATCTTTGGTCATGGTGGAGTCCGATTGTAGGTGGGGAGAATGGAACTATGGATGTGGAGGTTAGTGGGATGATATGTAAGGACAAGGAGGGTTCTGTTTTTGTTGGGGGGAGGGGATGTGTGGGTAGAGGTGCAGGAAATGCAACAGATGTGGTCGAGAGCATTTTCGACCACTGAAGTGGGGGAGAAGTTGCTACCCTGGATATAAGAGAACATCTGGGATGTTCGGGAGTAGAACGCCCCTTCTCAGGAGCTGACACAGCAGAGGTGGAGGAATTGGGAGTACGTGATCACATTCTCGCAGAAAGGTGGGTGACAGGACGTGCAGTCTAGGTAGCTGTGGGAGTCGGTGAGCTTGAAATAGATGTTGGTTTCGAGGCAGTCACCAGAAATGGAGACAGAGAGGTTCAGAAAGGAGAGAGAGGTATAAGGGATGGTCCAGGTGAACTTGAGGTTGGAGTTAAAGGTGTTAGTGAAGTTGATGAACTGTTCAAGCTCCTCACGGGACCATGAGGTAGTGCTGATACAGTCATCAGTGTAGCGGAGGAAGAGGTGGAGGATGGTGCCAGTGTAGCAGCCAAAGAGGGACTGACCTCCCCTCTTAGCCTCCCACTTCCTACAGACTAAGGGTGTGGCCATGGGAATCCACATGGGTTCAAGCAATGCCTGCCTCTTCGTAGGAAATGTGGAACAGTCCCTCATCTGCTCCACACTCCCACTAGCCTGACCACACCCAACACTTTTCCCTGCAACCGCAGGAAGTACTACACCTGTCCCTACACCTCCTCCTCACCTTCATTCAAGGAACAGACAAACCTTTCGCATCAGAAAGAGGTTCACCTGCACATTTGTCAATGTAGTCTATTGCATCCACTGCTCCCAATGTGGGCTCCTCAACATTGGTAAGACCAAACGGAGGTTTGGAGACCGCTCTGTTCGCTACAAAGGACAACTACTTCTGGTCACCAACCATTTCAACTCCCACTCCAACTCCTTGGATGACATGTCCATCCTGGGCCTCCTCCAGTGTCACAATGACGCCACCCGGAAACTGGGAGCAGCACCTCATATCCTGCCTTGGGAGCCTACAGCCCAATGGTCTCAATGTCGATTTTACCAGTTTCAAAATCTCCCCACTCCCAGCCTCATCCCATGACCAACTCTCCCTCTCATCCCCGCTTCCTTGACCTGACACAACCTGTCCATCCTCTCTCCCACCTATCTGCTCCTCCCACCTCATTGACCAATACCCACCACTCCCTACCTGCACTCACCTATCATCATCCCACCTACCTTCCCCAGTCCCACCGCTCCTCTCTGTTTACCTCTGAGCTCCCTTCCCCCTCCCCTATTTCTGAAGAAGGGTCCCGCCGAAATGTCAATTTTTCTGCTCCTCTGCTGTTGCGTGGCCTGCTGTGCTCCTCCAGCTCCACACTGTGTTACCTCTGACTCCAGCATCGGCAGTTCTTATTATCTTTGAATGCTTGTCTGTTTCGTGGATTATAAAGAAAGTAACTTGCTTAATAAGAATGTAGCAGTTATGTTATGGGTTTGCAATCCGTTAGTCCAAACATGGACAAAAGTGCTGAACTCCAGAGATGAGGTAAGAGTAACTGCTTCTTCAGGCCGCATTTGACAAAGTATGACATCAAGGAATTCTAGCAAACCCGGAGTTAATGGGAATCAGGGAGAAAACTGTCCAGTGGTTACAGTCATACCTAGCACCAATGAAGATGCTTATGGTTGGTGGAGGTCAGTCATCTCAGTTCCAGGAAATCTCTTTCGGAGTTCCTCAGGCTTGTGTCCTAAGCTCAACATTCTTCAGCTGCTTCAATGATTTTCCTTCTATAAGCTCAGGTTTGGGTTTGTTCATTGTACAATCATCAATGTTCAGAAAAATTGAAAAATTCGCAAGTTTGTATATACTGAAACAGTCCATTCCATGAGCAGCAATACCTGGACAATGTAAAGACTTAAGCCAATACATGGAAAGTAATATTCACACCATACAAATTTCAATTAATGATCATTGACTGTCAATGATTTTTCCATTTCTGAACCTCCCACTATTAACTTCCTGGGGGTTACCATTAAACCAAAAACTAAATCGGGCTAGATACATAAATCCTGTGACTACTAGAGTAGGTTGAGATAGGGAATTCTCCAGCAAGTAACTCACCTATTCATTTCCTGTCTACAAGACGGTCAGAAGTACTTTCTACGTGCCTGGATGAGCAGCACCTCCAACAACATTGAAGAAACTCAACACCACTGAGGACAAAGCAAATGTTGTGGCCTACACAACCTGGAAGGACAAGCC
Source organism: Stegostoma tigrinum (assembly GCF_030684315.1). Taxonomy (NCBI): domain Eukaryota; kingdom Metazoa; phylum Chordata; class Chondrichthyes; order Orectolobiformes; family Stegostomatidae; genus Stegostoma; species Stegostoma tigrinum. The sequence goes on from NC_081362.1 coordinate 54,929,981, forward strand.
CATAGATTCTGTGGAAAGCTGGCCCCTACAATTCCTCTGCCAAGCCACACATTGTCCTGACTTAGAACTACATTGTTATTCTTTCACTGACACCAGGTCAATGTCCTGGGACTCCCTTCCTACCAGCACTATGGGTGTACCTACCCACAGTGAAATAGCAAAAAATACGGAGGACTACGTTCGGAAACATGAACTCAAATGCTACCGTGGCAGTAGGACAATTTAATTCAGTTACCAAAACTGAATGAAAAGCTAGTATCAGGAATGATGACTACGAGCGAAACCTTATATGAGTCTGAGTGTCATGAGCTATGGTGAGATGTGTGCTAGAAACACGTTTTTCCACGCAGATACAAAAGCAGGAAGCTCGTCGAGCAGCTTCAGTCAAGTTAAGGAGGATAGATAGCCTGCTCTGCTGGCTTAGACAGATGGCACAGACACGAGGGAGGTCGGTTAATTTCAGAATGTCTTGGCAGTGGGTGAGTTGTTCTAACAACACTCTGTGCTAAGACGGGACATCATTAAGGTGAGATAGGCACGTGGGGTCTTTGGTGAAAAAACGATATGGCAGTAAAATATGCTAGTCCTTGCAGCAAAAAACCTTCCAAACAAATTCACTGCAACTCACACTTAGCCAAGAAGGGCCCACAAAACTATCATTGTGAAGAAGGTTCCAGATCCGAAACATCAGCTTTCCTGCTCCTCTGATGCTGTGAGGCCTCCTGTGTTCATCCAGCTCTACACCTTGTAATGATGCCACCCGAAGGCTGCAGCAACAGCAACTCATATTCCGCCTGGGAACCCTGCAGCCTAATGGTATTAATGTGGACTTCACCAGTTTCAAAATCTCCCCTTCCCCCACCGCATCCCTAAACCAGCCCAATTCGTCCCCTCCCCCCACTGCACCACACAACTAGCCCAGCTCTTCCCCTCCACCCACTGCATCCCAAAACCAGTCCAACCTGTCTCTGCCTCCCTAACCTGTTCTTCCTCTCACCCATCCCTTCCTCCCACCCCAAGCTGCACCCCCAGCTACCTACTAACCTCATCCCACCTCCTTGACCTGTCCGTCTTCCCTGGACTGACCTATCCCCTCCCCACCTCCCCAACTATACTCTCTCCACCTATCTTCTTTTCTCTCCATCTTCGGTCCGCCTCCCCCTCTCTCCCTATTTATTCCAGAACCCTCACCCCATCCCCCTCTCTGATGAAGGGTCTAGGCCCGAAACGTCAGCTTTTGTGCTCCTGAGATGCTGCTTGGCCTGCTGTGTTCATCCAGCCTCACATTTTATTATCTACACCTTGTAATCTCAATTTGTAGATGGTTGATTTATTGTCAATAGGGCCACTAGGTGGCGCAATTTGCAAGCTCGTGCAAAAAGTAACGTTGAACAGCAGCTGTCTGTCAAAGATGATGCTGGCCTCATGTTTTGCAAGACAGAAATACAAAAGCATCTCCAGCAATGTGTCAGCGACTCTTCATGAGACTTTGTGGGATGATGGAATTGGTGTGTTTGATGTGAATGTGTAGGAGCTGCTACCTACAGACGATTATAACCAGATTCAAACTGGGTGCTCACCAGGAGTCATATCAAACAATTTGGGCTGAAAGTTTGCAAAGTGTTCAAGACAGTAGACAGCTTTTATTTTGGGACATTATTTACCTCACCCTCTGACTCTATTTTGAGTTGTGGGATGAATGATATCTACCTTTGCTAGTTTCAGAGGTGAGACTTCATCACTCATCATCCAAGAGTGACTGATCTTACAGTTGACCCTGCAACTAGTAGTGTAACTCACTCACCATATTTATTGTCCCTCTCCCAATCTGTCTTATTTTCACTATTTAAACTGTCTGTCGAGTTTTATTCTAACATCCATTCATGGGATATGGGCATTACTAACTAGGCCAGCAATTATTGTTCATCTCTAAATGGCCAAAGGCAGGTCAGAATCAACCACTTTGCGATGTGTCTGGAGGCACAGAGAGGTTTTGAAACTATTGGCAATGGTTTGACAGTCACCACTAGGCTAGACTTTTTGGTTTCAAATTTCACCAGGCCATCAGTGAGACAAAGGATGAGTTGCCAACCTGGTGCCAAAGTCAAGGAGAGGATGGAGAATATTCTGAAAGGGAAGAGTAAACAGCAGGAGGTCATTTGCAAACATTGGTACAAACGACATAGGCAGAGAAAGGGATGAGGTTCTGCAGAGAGAATATTGGAAACTCTCTGATGAAGGGTCTAGGCCCGAAATGTCAGCTTTTGTGCTCCTGAGATGCTGCTTGGCCTGCTGTGTTCATCCAGCCCCACACTTTGTTATCCTCGAGTGTAGTAATATCTGGACTACTACCGGTGCCACGTGCTAGTGAGAGGAGCAATAGGAGGATAGAGCAGATGAATTTGTGGCTGAGGTGCTGGTGCATGGGGCATGGATTCACATTTTTAGACCACTGGGATCTCTTCAAGTAGAAATGACCTGTACAAAAGGGACAGATTCCATGTGAATTGGAAGGGGGCCAATATTCTCACAAGGAGATCGGTTAATGACACTCAGGAGGCTTTAAACCAGTAAGGAGGTGGGATGGGAACCAAAGCAATTGTGAGGAAAAAGGCCAAAGCTGGTCCAGTAGATACAGTTAGCAAGTAAAATAGATAAGGCAGACAAGACTTTGGCAGATAATGATGTATGACCAATAAATTTAAACTACATTTACTTCAAAGCAAGAGGCCTGACAGGTAAGGCAGATGAATTTACGGCACAGTTGGGAGCGTGGGACTGGGATACCATAACTATTACAGAAACATGGCTCAGGGGTGTACAGGACTAGCAGCTTAACATTCCGGGGTATAGATGCTATAGGAAGGATAGAAAGAAAGGCAAGAGAGGAAAGGGAGTGGCATTTTTGATTAGGGATAATGTTACACCTGTACTTAGGGATGATATTACTGTGAGATAGTTCAGTGAAGTTATATGGGTGGAAATGTGAAATAAGAAAGGGATGATCACCTTCTTGGGATTGTATTTATAGACTCTCCCAACAGTTAGTGGGAAATTAAGAAGAAAATATGTAAGGAGATCTCAGGTATCTGCAAGAATTACAGGGTAGTAATGGATGGGGTTTTAACTATCCAAACTTTGTCTGGGACTGCCACAGTGTTAAGGGCTTGACTGCAGAGGAATTTGTTAAGTGTGTACAAGAAAATTTTCTTATTCAATATTTAAATGTGCCTACTAGAGAAGGAGCAAAATTTGACATTCTGTCAGGCAATAAGGCAAGTTACAGAGGTGTCAGTGGGGCAGTAAGGGGGGCATTTTGGGGCAAGTGATCATACTTCTATTAGTTTTAAAATTGTTGAGGAAAAGGATAGACTGATGAAAAAGTTAAAATTCTAAATTTGAGTAAGGCCAATTTTGACAGTATTTGACAGCAACTTTCAAAAGTTGACTAGGGGAGTCTATTCGCAGGTAAAGGGACAGTTTGGAAGTGGGAAACCTTTAAGCATGTGATAGCAAGAATCCAGAGACAGTGTGTTCCTGTTAGACTGAAGGGCAAGGTTGGTAGGCATAGGGAATGGTGGACGATGAGAGAATGGAGGCTCTGGCCAAGGAAAAAGAGGCAAAAATCAAGTATAGACAGCTAGGAGTCAGTGAATTCTACAGGAGTACAACAGCAGTAAGGGAAAGTAAGAGAGAAATGAGGAAAGCAAAAAGATAGCTTTGGCAAATAGAGCTAAGGAGAATCCAAAGAGACTCTGTAAATACAAGAAGGGCAAAAGCGTAACTAGGGAGAAAATAGGGCCCCTTAAAGAACAATGTAGCAGTCTGTGTGGAACCATAGAGAGATGCTAAACAAATATTTCATGTTAGTATTTACTGTGGAGAAGGACATGGAAGCTACGATACTTGGGGAAATAAATAATGAGGTCTTGAAAAAAGATCATATAATAGGAGGAGGTGCTTTTGGTCTTAAAACATGTAAAGGTGGATAAATCCCCAGGACCTGATCAGTGGTGTCTTCTTTCCCTGAGAGGGCTATATCTATATCTCCAATTAACTGCAATTATATTGTCTTGTGATTCACTCTGTCAGTCTATGACATTGCATAAGAAAGGGAGATATATTGGTACAAGGCTGATATTTCTATTATGAAGGAATGTACAATTTATTCTCTGTTTGTCCATATGGTATTATATGGGAGTGAGCAATTAATTGTTAGCTGTCAGTATTCCGAACTAAATGTGGAATAACATCTATTCTGCAACCAAAAGTCTCCAGTGCTATATAGCAGCGTGATTTGTATTATCTCTTCCAAATTTTAGCTTTATATGATCATTATTGGCTATTTCTTTGATTTTTTGGTACTGTGTGGGGGATCGGTGCCCTGCACTAATTTCTGATCATCTAGGGAGTACGGGTATCATTTTGTAATAGTTGGTTTCCCACAATGAATAAGAGTGCAGGAATAATTCTCTTTTAATCCGTACTGAATAATGACTCTCTGATAATGAGTCATTCAACAACCACCACAGCTTGACATTCAATGCGAAGAGATAATTAAATATGTGTCCTTCAGTGCCCAGTCCAGGGTGTGCAATGGGTTTAATTCTGCATCTGTTGTTCTTGTAATTCTGAATCTGTCAATTTCTAGGAGTGAATTGTATAGTGAAATTCATTCTGTTGTCTATCAATCTTTGCTAATTTACAAGTTTTTTTTTGTTCATGGGCTGTAGGCATCACTGGCTAGGCCAGCATTTACTTGCCATTGTTAAATTTTCCTGGAGAAGGATGTGGTGAGCTGCTTTCTGGAACACCATGACCTGCAAGTTCCCCTCCCAGCAACTCACTACCCTGATGTGGAAATAATAATCGCTGTCCCTTCAGTATTATTGGGTCAAACTCCTGGTAATGTGGGTCTACCTACAGCACATGGACTGCAGCAGTTCAAGAAGCCAGCTCACCACCACTCTCTCAAAAGGGAAATAAATGCTGGCCCAGCTACATCTCACGAGTGAAATAATAACTGAAAAACAACTGCAAATAGTTGATTTAACTGCACTCTGAAATCACCTCGCAACCCGCTCATTTGTACCAATTTAATGAAGATTTGTAAATTTGAAGATTTGTACTAAGAATAAAAATAGAACTGTCAATGAGCATAAATCAGAGTTTCACCTAATACAATCAACTTGCAAAGTACTCCTTAACATCAGGTGAAATGTGAAAATTGGGAGCGAGTTGTTTCAAAGTTCAAGATAACAAGGTGTGGAGCTGGATGAACACAGCAGGCCAGGCAGCATCTTGTTATCTCGGATTCTCCAGCATCTGTAGTTCCTACTATCTCTGTTTCAAATTCACTCAATTTCACACTGGGAAGATAACCAACAAGGTAAAATATCAGTGTTAGTACAAGCAAAATGTCCTTATTGTTGAGAAAAAGCTGAAGGGGCTAGATATGGAAGATATAATTCAAAATGAGGAAGCAACCTCACTGTGGTGCATAACACTACCTCAACGATAACTCGGGTAGATTCAGTTGTAGTTAGTCACAGATTAGACATGTCCAAAATGTGCTGCAGGTTGTCAGGGTTGCATTCAACCAGAATCTGTAAGTCATTGATCAGCATATTCCTCCCTCCTCCATTACTATTAATCAGGATCCAAACCTGCTTCAAAAAGAGTAGGAGTACATGCCAGGAGCTAAGCTAGATGTACCTAAAACAAAAATGCCAAACTGATGAAGCTACAGCACAGGACCACATTAAGGCTAAAGAATAGAAACAGCATGCATTTCACAGAACTAAGAGATCCAACAACCAACAAATCAGGTCAAAGCTTTGTAGTCCTACTGTGTGTAGTCAGGAATAGCGGTGAAAAATTAAACAACTAACAAGCTGAGGTTCCCAATATCCCAATTCTCGAATGATGGTAGAGCTCAGCATGCAAAAGACAAGACTGAAACATTTGCAACCATCCTCATCCAGAAATGCCAACTGGATGATCCATTTTGGCCTCCTGTCAATTCCCAGGTATTGCGAATGTCAGTCTACAAACAACTTGATTCACTCTACCGGATGTTGAGAAAAAGCTGAAGGGGCTGGATACAGGAAATATTACAGGTCCTGATAATCTCCCAGTTGAAGTTAATGACTTGAACTCCAGAACTAACTGTACCTTTAGCCAAGTTGTCCCAGTGTAGCTACAACAATGGCACCTGTGCAACTATGTGGGCAGGGTCATTTTTCACATGAAAAACAGGACAAATCCTTCCCCATCGATTTACTCTCAACCTTCAGCAACGTGATACGAAAAGGGTTGCCAGCAGTGCTATCAAGGAGAACTAATCCGACATAGGTGAAACCCAGTCTAGGTTCCATTAGGATCACAGGCTTCTGGCTTCATTACTGCTTGTAAAGTCAGGAATGTGATGGAATACTATACACTTGCCAAAGAGAATGCAACTCCAACAACATGCAGGATCCAGGACAAAGCAGCCTACTTGATTTGCAGCCCATTCACCACCTAAAACATTTATTCCCTTACCCACTGATGCATAGTGGCAGCAGAGTATATATGTCACACTGCAACATCTCATCAAGGTTCTATCAACATCTCCTTCAAAACCTGCAGTATCTACAACCTAGAAGAACAAGGATAGAAAAAAAGAAATGGGAATGCCACCCTCTGCAAGTTCCCCTCCATCTGATCTGGAGCCATATTCACAGATATTTCATAGCTGCTGAGGCATAATCCTGAACTCAATCCAAGGGTGTGTCTACACCACAAAGACTGCAGCGGTTCAAGAAGGTATGACACCTTCCCAGAGGCAGTGGGATAGGCAATAAATATTAAAATGCTGGGTGAGATTTTGCATGCAATGAGTAGCAAAGTCAGAAATTTCACTTTTTAAGATCATCTCATTTTGCATGGAGGAAAATATCTTTTTTTTTCTTTGCTAATCTCCGGTCATAAAATACTACCATATTATAACTTTCTCTAAGTATTATCATCTAGAAAATAAAATAATTGAGGCCTGAGGTGCAAGTCAAAAGGCATGTACTAATATTGGGCCCAGGAAGGTAACTTCTGGATTGAAAGTCATGGTGCTAAAACCTCAAAATGTAGTTTCTGAAATACTGCTGATTAAATGACTGTAATTATAGACAGTAACCTTATTGAAACAATTTAATTGTACTCCGATTTCTTTCAGTATCAGTGATTAGGGCAACAAATATTAGGAGATGGAAATATACTGCTTCAAAAGCCAAGTACTACTTTAATATCAAAGAAAATGCTTGAATTACTCAGTAAGTCAATCAGCATCTGTGAAGGCAGAAACAGAGTTGAAATTTTAGGTCAATGACCATCCATCAGAATTGGGAACAGTTCACAGTATTTAGTGTCCCCATTCTTTAATTTATTGCCACTTCACTTTCTGGAATGACCAGCTTGAAGAGACCCAGACTGCACTGAATCTGTTACATCTATTCTGATGATACAACTTCTCACATCCGTTCTTCTGACATGTCTCCACTTTTCTTCAACCAAGAAACTGCTTTGCTGCCCTCAGTGTGGATAATAGGTCTCTCGACCATGTTGGTCCCATTTCTGCACTCACCCATCGTGAACCATGATCAGGTTTCACGTTCCACATCCCTAGTCCACATTCAACAGATCATGCATCACTATTTTGATGCCACTGCCAAACATATCTTTCACTGCCTAGTCAACATTCTTCAGGGACTGTTCACTGTGATACTCTGATTCATTCTGTATTCACCCCCCACACACTCTCCCTGCCCACAGCAGCTTCACATACCAATGTAGGACATCCATCATCTTTCAATTTACCTCCACTCTCCTCATCATCCCAAGCCTGGAACACTTATTTGACCAAAAACTACATTTTTTGCGTACTTGTGGTAATTTAAAATACCGTATTTGCTGGTCGTAATTCAGTCTACTGTTTGCTACGAAGACCAAATGCAGAGTGAGCCCAAGCTTCTGTTCACTATTTTAATCCCCGACTTTGCTCGCATGCAAATTTCTCGACACACATGTTCCTAGTGTTCAATGAAGCTCCATCCAAGTTCGAAAAACAATACCTAACCTTCAATTAGCTAGCTTACAACCTTCTGGATTCAGGAGTCAATAATATTAGACCGCAATCTCTCCCCAGCTTGTTTCCCTTTTCATTACGCATTTCAATTTTACGCTTTTTTTCATTTTTGTCTTCAAAAGGTGGTTGTTCGTGATACTGCCACTCACACCTCCCCGAGAAGCAGCTTTTATTACTTTGCATGTCCCATTACTATTCCTTTTGGTCTTGTCCCCTTTCCATCCTATCACAAATTTTTCACTTGCTGAAAACATTCTATATGATCACACAAAATGTAAACATTGCTAATTGTGGATTAAGAGCCAAAGGTTTTCAACATGTACTCATCAGGGAACTGAAACATGAAACAGACTCAAGAAAAGAGATCCAATTTTATCAGTCTGCGTGTTTTGATTGGTTGGGCAATCATGAACAGTTAGGAGGCAATTTTCAGTTCATAGACCAGGCAGGTAAATTTTGATTGATCAGGGTATTGCTGTGTGAATGCAGGGTTTGGAAGTTTCTGCCACTCTTCCTTTAAAATGAAAAATGTGCAATATCTCTACAAAATATTTTTGCCTGCAGAAAACAGGGTCCTGTTTATTAATATATAGCTTCTAGTACACATAAATACACATTCTGAGTTGGGCTGATGGTCTCAAATTGCCTTCCTGTGCAACTCTCAGCATAATTTGGATTATTTAATAATTGATTTCCAATGTCAGAACCTCATCTAATGATGAATATAATTTTGTGATGCTTGCAGGCACAGGCTGACTGAGTACAATCAGCATCTATGCACTGCAAATAGTTAAAGGGATGTGCTGTTTGATGTGGGCTGCCAATCATTGGGATGGACGCCTGGCACTACTTTCACGCTAGATGTTTTACATCACATAAATTAATCAACTGGTAGGCAAAATATCATTTTGGCTTAACAGTAGTATCCTATTAGTGGAGAAAACCACTTGTGTATTTGCTGCATGGTAAGAGCAGGAGACAGCCAGAATCACTTGTTGTTCAAACTTTAGAGACACTTTCCCCTTCCAGGGTAATGAGACACATTGTATACTACCCAGTGCCAAAAGTAGGCCCTTTCACAAGTTGAGAAATGGTGTGTCCAGTGTATCTGATATCATGCAGAATAGTTTTGATATGCCCTAGCTTAGCGTCAGCTTATACAGTGAGCAGATGGTTAGGCTCTATTAATAAGGTTACCATTAAAACTGTTCTCGTAGGATTGGAATGTAGGAATCCCAATACATATACAGAAGATCTACATTTAGTGGTCAGTGTATAATTGTTGAGATATCATTTTGACCTGTACATGGAGGAAAGGGAGTTTTTTTGATCGCTCCACTCAAAAGGTAAATTTGAATGTATAACAATTTATTAACCAAAGCATAATCGCTGGAAAAACTCAGCAGGTCTCACAGCATCTGTGGAGAGAAGGTGGAGTTAATGTTTTGGGGCCAGTGACCCTTCTTCAGAACTTCAGACTGAAGTAGTGTTACTACACCTGAAACATTGACTCTGTTTTCTCTCCATAGATGCTGCCAGACCCTGCTGAATTTTTCCAGCAATTTCTGTTTTGGTTTCTGATTTTCAGCACCTGCAGTTCTTTTTGTTTTTACATAATTTATTAAGCTGTGTAAAGAAATTCTTTGATGCAGCTGTGGATGCAAATACTGTAAATGCATCATATACATATTGAAAATATGCAAAGGTGGAAGGTTTGTGGTCATTTCACAAGTGATGAGTTTGTCATGGTAACCAATGAAGAAATTATTGACAGCTGGGCCTAAAGGGAATCTCAAGAGAACACCATCTATTTGGGCCTCAATGGTGTCATTGAGAATTTAGCAATTCACTCAGTTTCAATGAAAGAACCACACTCTTCTTATCTGATGAATTCCATTTTTGACAAGAGGTCATTAACACAGTCTCCATCCACAGATGCTGCCTTAACATTTGCATTCCATGTTTCCAGAATCTGTAGCACTTTTGTTTTTGAATGACTTTATGTCAGCAAGTTCATGAGAAAATAAAATGTATTCTCACCAGGAGCATCATATTTTAGGACTTCCTGGAAGGACACTGACATAACAGGATGTTTCAGCTTCTTCCTGAAGTCTGTAATGGTCTGATAGGCCAGGAATACTGCCACAGACATCAAGAGCAGGTAGATAAGGATAAGAACCACAGAAAAAGTGTTCTTCAGACAGGCTTTACCGAAGATGGAGGAAGGACTTGTGGAGCCAGGTTCATCATCTAGAACAGGGAAAAGCATTCATTTAACCATAAATTCCTTCCCTTGATAAAAAACTGTGTAACAAGATCTTTATACTGGTCAAACTTATCAGTTACAAAGTTATGAATCAATCGTATCTCATTGTGGTTTATATGATGTATATATTACAGTGGTTCAGTTTGCAGTCATTAGTGACTCAGGGTCCTGGCAGCTGATTACTAAGGAGTTTAACTTTCTCTTAGCCAAGACTTTCATCTGCAGCACTGTAGAGTGGATATGCAACTGATTACCACTTTCTTTATTGTAGTTAAGGTAGTAGCATTGTAGTGGTGTTTTAGGGATTATTTCAGAGCCAGAGGAGTGGAGCGGTGGGGGCGAAGAATTAAAAGACCATAAGACATAGGAGTGGAAATAAGGCCATTCGGCCCATCAAGTCCACTCTGCCATTTAAATCATGACTGATGGGTATTTCAACTCCACTTCCCTGCACTCTCCCCGTAGCCCTTGATTCCTTGTGAGATCAAGAATGTGTCGATCTCTGCCTTGAAGGCATCCAACGTCCCGACCTCCGCTGCACTCTGTGGCAATGAATTCCACAAGCCCACCACTCTCTGGCTGAAGAAATGTCGTCTCATTTCAGTTTTAAATTTACCCCCTCTAATTTTAAGGCTGTGCCCACAGGTCCTAATCTCCCTACCTAAGGGAAACAACTTCCTCATGTCCACCCCTTCTAAGCCATACATTATCTTGTAAGTTTCTATTAGATCTCCCCTCAACCTTCTAAACTCTAATGAGTACAATCCCAGGATCCTGAGCCGTTCATCATACGTTAAATCTACCATTCCAGGGATCATCCATGTGAATCTCCGCTGGACACGCTCCAGGGCCAGTATGTCCTTCCTGAGTTGTATGTCAGAAGAATAACCAGCATTCTGTAATATATACAGCTAACAAACAGAACCCAAAATATCAATATTGTGGAGGTATTTGTGGATGAGAACAATGATTTGAATTCAGTGCATTGGGAGATAAAGAGTTCTATGCAGTTGGATGAAGATAGGTAAGAAAGGGGTGTGAAATAAGACTGCAATAGAATGCGGCAGTGGAAATTTGAGTGACTTGTGTACTGTGTATGTTGTAAGCTTGGGGGATTGTGAAGAGAATGCTCATTCAGCTGAGGTTAGAAATATATTGCCGAGGGGTTGTTTGCTGCTGTGAAGAAGAAAGTATTGAAACAGGCAGGACAAGAGAAGGAGAAAGAGAATCATGGTTGTTTCATTCCAAATAGCCAGTTCATGAATTGGGTCCATTTATATCCTTAAGACAGGATATTAGAAAGGGTGTGGTTAAGGGAGCTGCAGGCATACAGGCTTATGAAGATGTTAAATGACGATAACCTCATCAGTGAAAGAGGCATCAGAGACAGTGAGGTTGAGAAAGTGATTGCAAACTGAAGTCATAAATGGAAGATGATCAGTAAACATCTGGAATGCAGAGAAATTAGAGATGGGGGTAAATGGTAATTAGAGGGGTTGAGGTGGGGATGGAGGCAGATTTAATTCATCAAGGATCAACAACCATTCAATATCAAGGTTAAGGTAAGGAAAGAAAGATATTTGGTGCAGCAAGTTATATGGACACTTTGGAAAACTATGAACAACAAAGTCTTTGAAGGGGAGATGGGAAGACTAGGTGGTCAAGGGAAAGGTGTTTAAAGGAGAGGAAAAAGTCAGAAGAGAAAGACAATACAGTATAAGATGGGACAGTTTATGGCAATGAATTACTTTTTCAATATAACTTATTTTCCTTCATGCAAGCTTTGTTTATAAATTCACGTTCAACTGCTGAAATCTTGTTTTTAGTTTGATAAGTAAAATGTTTTCACATTGCAGTAACAAAGTACAAGGTTACAAATTCTCCCAAAGTATCATTTAATTTAGAGTGCATAAATTAAATGTTTATCCAAATAGTACAAAAAAAGTCAAAATAAAAATAAAGTCGGCACTGAAAGCATAAGCCCAAATTCCTTTTAAAAATTCTATTGACGAAAATCAATCAAGTCTTGTCTTTCAAACAGTTCTGAGTAATATTACTATACAACGTGATTACAATCTCACCATTGCAGAGATTTAAAATGAAAGCGAAAAAAATGTCAACAGTTAACAACTTGAGGAGCAGCAGAGAAGGAACAAGAAGAAGAGAACAAGATGAACTCTTGCATTATATTCAATGTTTCATTGGAGTGTGGCAACACTTTGTGTAGAACACACGAGAAGACACCGTTTACTATATTTTTATACACATATGGCAATGAATCTCAATTTAATTTAAAACTCAAGGCAGAAAGTAACGTCAGAGCAGTCAAATGCAGACATGATTTATCCAAACAATTTTGCTGATTGTTTCTTTAAATAACAAAAGCCACAAACAATTCTGCAGTTACATAGGCGTTATTTTAATTAGAATTTTCGAACTAGTTGCTGCAGTTGGCTTTCAACATTTACTCAAACAAAAACAGCTGCTGTGACCAAACATTAAGTGTGTCATCTTTAGTTATGTAAATTCAAGGAGCTGGTTCAAGGTAGACAAATTAAAATAAGCACAAAACTAGTTTAAAAATTATCCTATTCCAAATCACACAAACTCTGGAACAATACAAATTAGCTGGATTATATGCTGAGGAAGGGCTCCTGCACCCCCCTGTAAATTCTGGAGATGAGCATATCTCCACTCAGCCATTGTACATCACTTTAATTTCTGCCAGCAGCCCTTTAATTAGTATAAAATGGGATTTGTCCATCCCCAGTAGCAAGACCTAACTGGAAGTCAGAGGTTCTGTGCTTCCAGGATCAGTGACCACTGCTGAAACTGCAGAAGGTCCAAACAGAAGAAGGGCTTTTGATGTCCCCAGATCCAGTTCAGACCAGGATCCCACCAGGGCTAGATTTGTAGGGCCATTAAGGGTGGTGGGAGGCATGTTGGTGGTGCCGGCAATGGAACCAGAAGAGTTCAAACTGTGGTGCAGGCCTCCAATAAGCACAGGGAGCAGAGAAGAAGGTATATGCTCTTTCACTAATCAACAGCCAGCAGGGCTAAAACTGCCAGGCTACATGTTGGCACTGTTCACTCCCACTGCCGTTTAAATCAGAATGGCACTGGGATGAGGCCCTTCATTGGACATTAATTACTCACTTAAGGTTCTCAGTTGGGCCAACACAGTTAGTCCACCAGATGTCTCACTCATTACCCATACAATTATTGCAGAGAGTGTTAGCAGGCTGGCAATAAGACACTGCCCTACAAGGTTGTTTGCTCTTCTACCACGGATGGCCTGTAGACCTCAGCCCCCTGCCTTTCTACAGGGACAGATAGAAAAGAGAGGCAATACTTGTTTATACCTTGTATTACTGTTCCATTTAAATCATCTTGCTCAGCGTCAGTCTCATTCCTGAGGTCAGAATAGTAATTGCTTTCCTCTGTTCCAACATCTGAAAGCTGCAGAAAAAAATGTAAAGGTTTTTAATAAATAGTTTTCAAAAATTGTTTTTTTTGGTTGGGCAAGCCAGCAAGTAGAACTCAAGACCTGCAAAGAAGTGGATGCTTCAGCAGAGCATCTAGGTCACAGAGAAAGTGCCTCTTAAAAATCAACTAATGTTAGCTCATTTCGAAATTAGTTGTCCAGCACAGGAATAGACACAGTTTCATTACAGTTCAGGATATGGGGAGTTTAGAATTTTTTTGCAAAGATTATGTTACATGGCAGGAGGGCTGATGTAGCAATGATAGTGTCCCTACCTCTGAGCCAGAAGGCCTAGGTTAAATAAAAACTGGAAGAGTTTCAGATGCTGGATATCAGAAACAAAACCAGAAATTACTGGAAATCTCAACAGGTCTGCCAGTATCCATGGAGAGAAATCAGAGTTAATGTCTTGGATCCAGCGACTAGTTCTGAGGATCCCAAAACATTAACTCTTGATTCCTCTCCACAGATGCTGCTGACCATTTCCAGCAATTTTGGGCCTAGGTTGAATACCCATCTGCTCTAGAGGTTTGTCATAACATGCCTGAATAGGTTAATTGAAAATATCTAATCTGCATTGCAAGCAGAAAGACAAACAGCAGCAAATACACATCTGTTTGAAGCACTGGAGATCAGGACAAGAAATGGGTAAAATCCAATTCATACACAGTTAATATCTTCACTTATCCCTTTATCTTCTCTTACTGACAACCCGCTGTACATGTCCATCAATACTCCTCAACTGACACTAAACTCATGACTTGTAAAGCTTTGCATGACTTTTTTTGTAGGGTGTTAACAAACCTGGTGCTTTGAGTGCAAGTTAATACAACCACCACCTTCTGAGTCATCCAGCAAGAACACAATCACAAACTGATCAACCAAGTCTGTTTTGAAGCCACTTCTGTTTACAGGATTTCCTATTTATCCCCAAGGTGTTTTGAATTTCGTTTTTAAGAGGTGCTGAGGCAGATGTATGAAATGAAAAGTGTCGGGGGGGGCGGAGTCCTTTGTTAGTCATACGATATAACTTCAAAAATGACTAATAACTATATGAAAGGGCATTCAAATAGCTCTTTAAAACATACTCTACTTTCAAGTCGCCGTATTTCTCACTGATTTTGTGTCTTCTTGAACAGGTGCAGAGCGTTTTACAAGGGGAAAAAGGTACAGTCAGAGGTTGTGGTCTATGTTGCAAACATGATAAATGGAAAGACAGTTGACTATCTGCAGTTTCAGGAGCTTTAGAGATGAAATATCAGCGTCTCAATATGATCGGAAACGTCAAGTAGGCCAAGTTAACAAAAGAAGGAGCACTTCAGAATCCTGAATTTAGGACAGACACGGAGAACAAGAACGTGTAAATAGAATTGGTCGGATTTACTATTACACTAAAAGCGCACGGATACTGTGAGAGTTCAAGACGAAGCCGATTTGCCTGTGGTTGACGGAAGGTGGAGCAGACGCACAGCTGGCTATACACTATGGGGCTCCTAATAACGAGAAGGAGACTGAGGGACAATCGCATCATCCTCACAACTCCGAAGTGAATGCAACTTATCTCTTGACAGAGGGTGACGGACTTGTTAGGTCCCATCCTTCTTTCATGACCCTTAAGTTCCTGATTTTAAAGCATCAGCCCTCGTCAGCTCTTTGGTAAGGCGGAGGAGTATCTTTGGCCTTGTCTAACTACCCAGGCGCCGTCTCCCTGGGGGGCCTGTTGTGGTCCCACAGCGGAGCATCAGTGCAGCCTGAACAACAAGCTCCTGGGGTTGCTCATGTTACCGCACCGTAAGCAACTGCCCCAACACACCACTAAACCAGCAACTATTTTAATTGTTAGCGCAGAAAAACCTATGTAATTCACGCGACCAATAAACCCAAGAGTACTTCAACTATTATTTCCGATCAACTGCAGACTTTAGGTAACTATTTTCAACTCGATGAAAGCTGAAGGCTCTTGTTTGCAGACGCCGCTTTCAATAAAACAGCTCGAGCGACACCAACCCTTTCGTGCACTTACCTCCCGGTACGAGCCGACACCTTCCCTCCTCATCACCGCCGCAGCCATCGAAACGATTAGCCGGCTCAATGTGACAGCGACACGGTCTCGAACACGCTATAGCAGCACTCATCCAGCTCCTCGGAGCCCAGTGCAATGCTGATCCTGCCGTGACTCAGAGAGATCTGTACCAACCACCAAGCACCTGGGGTGGAGCTCGGTTTCCCAGTCCCCCCGCCCCTAACTCACCATCAAGCTTGGGGGAACCCAACACTTACCCAATGACCAACACAGGGGGAGTCCAGCTCTCACCCCCTGCCCAACATTCATCCAATGACCACACCAGGGGCAAACCTAACACTCACCAGGTGTCTAATCCCGGGGAGTGCAACACTCACCAGAACACGCCCAAAGCTCACTCAGTGACCAAAACCTCCAGAAGGAAATTCACTAAAGGTGGACTGAGGAGATAAGATGTCAATACTCACCGATTTCCTGATGCTGTAAACCGAAAATCCCCAATCATAGACAGTTGAAATCTAGCCTAAATCAGAAGAGAAGACCACCTCCCTCTTTTCCACATTTTTTTTCACTCTGACTGTTGGATTTGCAACTATTTACTCTTGCCTACACTGCACTATTAGCACAGGTATCAATAAATCAATATATCTAATTATAAAGTACGTTATAAATTTAGCTACATCTACTTTTAAACAGAAAAGCTTTAGATATTATTCAGAGATAGTGTGAACTGCCGATGCTGGAGAATCCGAGATAACAAAGTGTAGAGCTGAGTGAACACAGCAGGCCAAGCAGCATCTCAGGAGCACAAAAGCTGACATTTCGGGTCTGGACCGTTCTTCAGGAAAATTAAGGGTCCAGAACGAAATGTCAGTGTTCCTGCTCCTCTGATGCTGCTTGGCCTGCTGTGTTCATCCAGCTTTATACCTTGTCATTTCAGATATTATTTGTTGTTTTGTAAACAAATGATCAAATTAAATCATTATAAAAGAGAAAGTTGATAGTTGACCGAGTAATTTTTTTTTAATTGAGGAGAGCTCATAAGGTAAACAATTAGAAATTATTGTGTTAGGACTTCAATTACTTACACATTAATAATTTTAGGCAACATTGTACAGTGTAGACGATAGCATAAAATAACAAAGGAATATTGCTAAACTAGGTGAATGGGCAAAACTCTGGAAGATGGATTTCAATGTAATCAAATCTGAGTTTGTCTCTGAAACTGAAAAATATTTTCTAGATAGAAATAGCGGATGTCCAAAGAGACTTGGGCTTTCAAGTGCATCAATCTTTTAAATGCCACAAACAAGTGCAAAAAAAATCAAGCAAGGCTGCCGTTTATACCTAAAGGACTGGAGTAAAATATACAGAAGTTATACTAGTTAGACCCCAGTTGGAGTACGGTGAGGAGATCTGGGTACCACACCTTAGAATGGATGTATTATCCTTTCAGGGAGTACAATATAGTTTACAAGAATGATACCTGAACTTCAGGAGTTATGAGGAGAGATTATTCAAATTAGGCCTGATTTCTCTCGAATTAGAAGGTTAAGGGGTGATCTGATCAAAGCCTTAGGTATATTAAATGGAAAAGACAGGATAGATAAGCTGTTACAGAGATAGTAGGAACTGCCAATGCTGGAGAATCTGAGATAACTCGGTATGAAGCTGGATGAACACAGCAGGTCATGTACAAGAGGGTTGCAATGGGAAAGGGATGAACTGAGGTTTTTCTGGAGGGAGGTTCATCCAGCTTCACACCATGTTGTCTCAGATTCTCCAGCATCGGCAGTTCCTACTATCTCTGTAACAATTTCAACCCCACTGCGAAACCTCTTCTAAGGATGCCCACCTTAAAGGAGTTACTCACCTCCCTCCAGGAAAACCTCAGTTCATCCCTGTCCCATTGCAACCCTCTTGTACATTCTGATGCTGCTTGGCCTGCTGTGTTCATCCAGCTTCACATCGTGTTGTCTCAGATTCTCCAGCATCGGCAGTTTGGGGATTCTAGGCTAGTCTATCATTAGCAAATTAGGCCCAGGCCATTCAGCAGAGATCTTAGGAAGCTCTTCTACATACAAAGGGCAGTAAAACTTACAGCTTTGTAGCTCAGTGTTAATTTTACACCGAAAATAGGTAATTTTTTTGTTAAATAAAGATATCTAGGCCAAAGGTGAGCATATGAAATTAGGCCACGGGATGTCTGCTAAGAATATGCAGAATATGAAGATCAATGGATCGAAATGGCGCAATCCCAAGAGTTAAATACATTGATGGTTTTTAATTAGATCCTCAATACTTACAAGTTAATTTCAGATAAATCATTACTCACTGTTACAGCAATTGTAGTCGTGTTTAATGGTTTCTCCAGTTATCCATTATGGTCAAAGTCTGTAGGGAATGCTGTAACAGCTGCCAAAGGCCTTTGAATTCAAGAATTCTGTCCAAACATCTAACTCCTGTTCAGGGGCGCAGTTGTATGCATTCCCATTGGAATTCAGCATGACAGGAGAATAAGCACAGACAACAAGTAGCAGGTCTGAAGAAGGGCCTAGACCCGAAATGTCAGCTTTCCTGCTCCTCTGATATTGCTTGGCCTGCTGTGTTCATCCAGCTCTACACCTTGTTATCTCAGATAGCAGGTCTTGCTGGGAGAGAGGTGAAGGAGGGCGAGAAGGGCTCTCAGCAGAAGACCAGATCACTCAGGATCTTCAAGGAAAAGTGCTACAGCTCAGCAAGGAATGTTGGGTCAGACATTGCCACCTCACTAATGATTTTCTCATTGCAATCTTCCACATGTCACAGCCATAGCTGTAAATGTTCTTCTGTTTGATCCCTTCAGATTGGAGCAGGTGACATTAATAATGTCTCCATGTATGCTATTTACTTCTGCACAGGGAAGTACAGTAACCTCCATCTCCTTGAGGTGTCACCAGACATGATAACCCCATTTTGCTAGGAAGCAAGAGAGAAACCACGGAATTGTAGACCTGTTAGCCTTGCATCAGGTGTGGTGAAAATGCTAGAATCTATAATAGAGGATATGATAAACGTTTGGATAATAATGATCTGTCTTGGCGTAGTTAGCATGGATTAGTGAATGGGAAATTTCTTGACTAACTTGGAGGTTTGTTTTAAAGATATTGCGGGCAGTACTTGAACCCCAGCTGTTTGTGATATTTCTCAGCTCATTATCCACAAATTTCAAAATCACTAAGTGTTGAAGTGTATTTTGAGGTAGATGTAAAGTGGCTTCAGGAGGATTTGGTTATGTGTAGCAAATAGGAAAGAACATGGTAAATGGAATATAATGTGGAAAAATGTGAGATTATCCAATCTGGTAGGAGGAACAGATGTGCAGAGTGTTTCTTAAATGGTAAGAGGTTGGAAAGTTTACCAAAGGCTAATATGCAGATACAGCAAGCAGGATGGCTAATGGAAAATCAGCCTTTATTGCAAGAAGGTTTGAATACAGGAGTATGAAGATGTGCAGATGCTGGTATTGGACTGGGATGTGTAAAGTTGGAAGTCACACAACACCAGCTTATACTCCACTAGGTTTATTTAAAAAATCACATACTGTGCTGTAATGTCAGAGATAATGGGAACTGCAGATGCTGGAGAATTCCAAGATAATAAAATGAGGCTGGATGAACACAGCAGGCCAAGCAGCATCTCAGGAGCACAAAAGCTGACGTTTCGGGCCTAGACCCTTCATCAGAGAGGGGGATGGGGAGAGGGAACTGGAATAAATAGGGAGAGAGGGGGAGGCGGACCGAAGATGGAGAATAAAGAAGATAGGTGGAGAGAGTATAGGTGGGGAGGTAGGGAGGGGATAGGTCAGTCCAGGGAAGATGGACAGGTCAAGGAGGTGGGATGAGGTTAGTAGGTAGATGGGGGTGCGGCTTGGGGTGGGAGGAAGGGATGGGTGAGAGGAAGAACCGGTTAGGGAGGCAGAGACAGGTTGGACTGGTTTTGGGATGCAGTGGGTGGGGGGGAAGAGCTGGGCTGGTTGTGTGGTGCAGTGGGGGGAGGGGACGAACTGGGCTGGTTTAGGGATGCAGTAGGGGAAGGGGAGATTTTGAAACTGGTGAAGTCCACATTGATACCATATGGCTGCAGGGTTCCCAGGCGGAATATGAGTTGCTGTTCCTGCAACCTTCGGGTGGCATCATTGTGGCAGTGCAGGAGGCCCATGATGGACATGTCATCTAGAGAATGGGAGGGGGAGTGGAAATGGTTTGCGACTGGGAGGTGCAGTTGTTTGTTGCGAACTAAGCGGAGGTGTTCTGCAAAGCGGTCCCCAAGCCTCCGCTTGGTTTCCCCAATGTAGAGGTAGCCGCACCGGGTACAGTGGATGCAGTATACCACATTGGCAGATGTGCAGGTGAACCTCTGCTTAATGTGGAATGTCATCTTGGGGCCTGGGATAGGGGTGAGGGAGGAGGTGTGGGGGCAAGTGTAGCATTTCCTGCGGTTGCAGGGGAAGGTGCCGGGTGTGGTGGGGTTGGAGGGCAGTGTGGGACGAACAAGGGAGTCACGGAGAGAGTGGTCTCTCCGGAAAGCAGACAGGGGTGGGGATGGAAAAATGTCTTGGGTGGTGGGGTCGGATAGTAAATGGCGGAAGTGTCGGAGGATGATGCGTTGTATCCGGAGGTTGATAGGGTGGTGTGTGAGAACGAGGGGGATCCTCTTAGGGTGGTTGTGGCGGGGGCGGGGTGTGAGGGATGTGTTGCGGGAAATACGGGAGACGCAGTCAAGGGCGTTCTCGATCACTGTGGGGGGAAAGTTGTGGTCCTTGAAGAACTTGGACATCTGGGATGTGCGGGAGTGGAATGTCTTATCGTGGGAGCAGATGCGGCGGAGGCAGAGGAATTCGGAATAGGGGATGGAATTTTTGCAGGAGGGTGGGTGGGAGGAGGTGTATTCTAGGTAGCTGTGGGAGTCGGTGAACTTGAAATGGACATCAGTTACAAGTTGGTTGCCTGAGATGGAGACTGAGAGTTCCAGGAAGGTGAGGGATGTGCTGGAGATGGCCCAGGTGAACTGAAGGTTGGGGTGGAAGGTGTTGGTGAAGTGGATGAACTGTTCGAGCTCCTCTGGGGAGCAAGAGGCGGCGCCGATACAGTCATCAATGTACCGGAGGAAGAGGTGGGGTTTGGGGCCTGTGTAGGTGCGGAAGAGGGACTGTTCCACGTAACCTACAAAGAGGAAGGCGTAGCTGGGGCCCATGCGGGTGCCCATGGCCATCCCCTTAGTCTGTAGGAAGTGGGAGGAGTCAAAAGAGAAGTTGTTGAGTGTGAGGACGAGTTCAGCTAGGCGGATGAGAGTGTCGGTGGAGGGGGACTGGTCGGGCCTGCGGGACAGGAAGAAGTGGAGGGCCTTGAGGCCATCTCCATGCGGAATGCAGGTGTACAGGGACTGGACGTCCATGGTGAATATGAGGTGTTGGGGGCCAGGGAATTGGAAGTCTTGGAGGAGGTGGAGGGCGTGGGTGGTGTCACGGACTTAGGTGGGGAGTTCCTGGACCAAAGGGGAGAAAATGGAGTCCAGATAGGTGGAGATGAGTTCGGTGGGGCAGGAGCAGGCTGAGACGATAGGTCGACCAGGGCAGGCAGGTTTGTGGATTTTGGGAAGGAGATAGAAACCGGCCGTGCGGGGTTGGGGAACAATGAGGTTGGAGGCTGTGGGTGGGAGGTCCCCTGAGGTGATGAGGTCGTGAATGGTGTTGGAGATGATGGTTTGGTGCTCGGATGTGGGGTCATGATCGAGGGGGCGGTAGGAGGTGGTGTCGGAGAGTTGGCGTCTGGCCTCGGCGATGTAGAGGTCAGTGCGCCATACTACCACTGCGCCACCCTTGTCTGCGGGTTTGATAATGAGGTTGGGGTTGGAGCGGAGGGCTGCCCGTTCTGCGGGGGAGAGATTGGAGTGGGTAAGAGGGTTGGAGAGGTTGAGGCGGTTAATGTCTCGACGGCAGTTGGAGATGAAGAGGTCGAGGGAGGGTAGGAGGCCTGGGGGTGGTGTCCAGGAGGAGGACTGTGCTGTAATGTATTGTCTTTCCCAAACCTAAGACAAGTAGAAGGTTCATATTCCCTGGTCTTCTGCAGATTCTCTCTAAATATTAAATCTAGATAATAGTTAATGTAACATTTTAACCCACACTGTTGAAGTGCAACCACAATGTAACACCTCACAGGTATAGAGTCAGAGTTTTTAACAGCATGGGAAAAAGCCCTTTAGCCCATTGGGTCCATACTAAACATGTGACATTTTAAACTGAGAAGTCAAAAAACAACTGGGGATTGTCTTCTGTTTACAAAAAGCCCGGCGATTTGGGGAGAAAAGCTTTTAAAAGAGAGATAAGAGGTTACTAAAACCAAGTTGCTGAAAAAGCTCAGCAGTTCTGGCAGCATCTGTGAAGGAGAAAACAGAGGAACAGTTCTGAGGTAAGGTCACCGGTCCTGAAACATCAACTCTGTTTTCTCCTTCACAGATGCTGCCAGACCTGCTGAGTTTTTCCAGCAACTTTGTTCTTGATTTACAGCAACTGCAGTTCTTTTGGTTTTTATTAGAGATAACAGCTTGTTTTATTACCTTAATTGCCAGAGAAACAGAAGGAGCTTTGGAAGGGGGCCTGGTGCTGAAGTTTTCTTGGCAACAATGTCTGGACTTTTGATTTCTGTCCTGCCTCAGACTTAATGAATGCTCATTTGTCAAAAGGCTTGCAATGAAGCAATACTATCTATCCCTCAAAAAACAAAGTGTGGGGCTGGATGGACACAGCAGGCCAAGCAGCATCTTAGGGGCTCCTAAGATGCTGCTGGGCCTGCTGTGTTCATCCAGCCCCATACTTTGTTATCTTGGATTCTCCAGCATGTGCAGTTCCCATTATCTCTGATCACTATCTATCTCTCCCTTTCTTTAAACAACAACATAGCCCTTAAAGAAAACTGATCGAAGATCTACCTCAGTGAAGGGTTTTCTGGAAATCTGAAAAATCTCCAAGAGTCAATATCTCCGATCTCCTCATCAACACTGAAAACTGAAGTGTTGACTGAGTTGTGAGACCTTCATCTAACTGATCTGCTACCCAAATTGATGATATTTCAGCACCTTGTAGCTGACAGCAACGCGATTTTGTTGGCAAGAAACCAAAGAGTGACAAAGTCACCTCACTCTATTCTTTTAGTTTGGACTCTTAATCAACAGGATCAACAGGATTGCAGTTCAGAGTTGTGTGTCTCATCCTGTCTGTGTGTGAATGCATTTGCATGTTAGGATTAAGAGTGATATAGTTCAATTCTGCATTGTTTGCAGTTGATAACCAGGTTACCAAATGTTCAAAGCATAAGTTTGTTTCTCACAAACGAGTAATTTTTGAGCTTATTGGATAAACCTGGCGCAAGTCTCTTTTGTTTTGTATTACAGTAATAAAGCAAAACAAATTAGCAATTTCATTAATTAAATAAGTCATTTACGCTTTAGGTACGGCCCATGGAGTAATAAATTCATTGTGCACTCCTCCATCAAATTCATAACACTTCATATTTTGATATTCACCAGTGCATGGTCATATCTGGAGATTACTACCTTTGAGGTCCTGATGTCTTCCTCACCCTTTAAACTATACCTATTTGATGTCATCCTGCTTCCCATCAGTGTTAGTAGTTCTAATACGTACACAAATTCTAGCCATTCACCCCCCTCATTCAGCTTTGGAATAGGAGCACGAGCCGCAGCTGGAGGCATTGCAGTACATCCAGCTCTGGAATTGGAGCACGAGCCGTAGCTGGAGGCATTGCAGTACATTCAGCTCTGGAATTGGAGCACGAGCCGCAGCTGGAGGCATTGCAGTACATTCAGGAAGTCAACAGGTTTGTGGATAGTACTTTTTGGGAAGTGGTCACCTGCAGCTTCAGGAAATGCAGGTAAAGAGGGAATGGCTGGCTGCCAAGCAGAAAAGGTGGCCAGGCAGATGAGATGGTAAATGTCGTCCACGTTGGGAGTAATGACACAGGAAGAAACAGAAATTCAGTCCTAGAAACAGACTTTACAGAATTAGTTAGGAAATTGAAAAGGCAGAAATCATTACAGCCAGGATGGCAGCAGTGTAAGACCCTCCTGCTGGAGTTCCTCGGCTCTGCCTGTTCTGTTACTTTCTCTTCCTACTCTTCGCTCTTTATTTTTTTCT
Source organism: Stegostoma tigrinum (assembly GCF_030684315.1). Lineage (NCBI taxonomy): Eukaryota > Metazoa > Chordata > Chondrichthyes > Orectolobiformes > Stegostomatidae > Stegostoma > Stegostoma tigrinum. Next base: position 54,954,067 of record NC_081362.1, read on the forward strand.
TCTTCTTTCCCCTCATCTCCCCTCAGCACCAGAGGCAAATACTGGCAGGCACCAATTCCAGCAATTCCTTGGAGCAGCAAATCCAGAAGTGCGAGCCCGAGGAACGAGCCAGAACTCTGCTTGAGCTGTATACACTGGAGCAACGTGGGGAATGAGCTAGTATGGCTCGTGTGCTACAAGCCCTGGAACACTGCATGCGCTGTGTGTCCTGCAGCAGCGTCAGGAATGAGCTAATACAGTGAGTGGGCTGCAAGTCCTGGAACACTGCATGGAGAATCCCGAGTCCCGGAGGAGCGTGAGGCAAAGTGAATCTGAATAAAGCGCAATTTACCTTGTTGCTGCTGAGTGCCAGGGAGGAGTGGGCTGGAGTCTGGTGTGATGTGGGACTGTTGTCAGGCTTGGGCCTGGCACTGCAAGCTGTGCTGCTGCTGTTTGGTACTCTTACTGGGCTGTAATGTAAATCCTTACCTTTTAATCCTCTTGTATAACAAAATTAGATTTTATTACTCTAAGATTTGTACCTAGGTACTTGTACAGAGATGGTGCCATTAAAAGGCAGCCATTGTAAAAATTTTTCACTGTACTCCTGTACTTCTGTACTGGTGTGCAAGTGAAAATAAAGGATATTCTATTCTATTCTCTGGAATACTCCCAGTACCACACAATATTGTGTCGGAAGAGAAGGATAACAAATGAACGTGTGGCTGGAGAAATGGTGCAGGATCCCTGAGAAGGAGGGATCTGTACAAGATGGATTGATTAAATCTGAACAGTAATTGACCAATATCTTTGCAAGGAGGTTCGCTGACACTGTTTGGAGGATTTAAGTTGGATCAGCAGAGAGCTGGGATCCTGACAAGTAGTTTAGATCAAAGCAAAGCTGAGATGAAACTACAAGTTAAAATGTTAGCAAGCGAATCTGGAAGGCAGAGGAAATACAGGCTAGACAACAATGAAGTGAGTTTATCAAGGCTAAATGGAATATATGTTAATGCAAAAAAATGAGGAATAAGACAGACGAGCTGAGCATACCGATAGCCAAATAGGAATATGATATCATAGCTATAATCAGGATTTGGCAGAAAGTTGGGCTGATTGGCAACTCAGTATTTCTGGTTTTAGTGTATTCAAATGAAATACAGATGAGAATAGAAGTGGAGAATTGCAATATTGATCAATCAAAGAATCAATTATAGTAATGGAGCAGGATGATATCTGGGAAGGATCATAAAGTAAGAGCATATTGGGAAAAGTGACAAAACGCAAAGGGGGCAAACAAGCTGTCAGAAAGTCACACACAGATAGAGGTCAAATATGTAAACACATTTCTAAGCAGTGTACGAATAAGGCAGTAATATTTGGGAATTTTAAATACCCAAATGATAACTGGGAATATTTTAGTGTGCAAAGTAGGAAGAGAGCAAAATTCTTAAATTGCTTCCAGGAGAGCCCTTTTATTGTAAGGAGAAAGTCCTACAAGAGAAGGAGCATTTCTGGACTCAATATTTAGAAATAATGCCAGGCAGATGGAAGACCTCTCAATAGGCAAGCATTTTAGAGATGGTCAGCATAACTCAGGATGGTTACCAATAGAATAAAGATGGGTCGAAAATATATGTTCTAACCTGTAGAAAGGCTAATTTTACTCAGACAAGATATGATTTGGGTCAAGTGGACTGGGAGCAGCTACTTGCAAATAAATTGTAAAAGCAGTGAGATGCATTCAAACAGGAAACAGTAAAAGAAAAGAGGACACATGTTTCTTTAACGACAGAGGGTGGAGAAAGACAAAGGAACTCTGGATGTTAAGGGAGATAAAGGTTCGAATTTTTAAAAGAAGAGAAGCCCACCACGGATAGAAAGTTTAAAATGACAGAGACTGGACAAGAGTATGAGAAGTACAGGGGAACTTAAAAGGGAAATTATGCAAGTTTAAAAAAAAGTGCATGAGAAGGCATTGGTGGGTAAAATAAAATATAAAGGATGTATTTTTAAACAAATAAAGAGCACAAAATTAACTAGGAAAAGAGTAGGACCCATTAGGGACTATGGAGATAATCTATGCGTGGACCAAGAAAATGTGACCAGAGTCCTCAGTAAATACTTTAACTGCAGTCTTCAAAATAGAGAAGGATGATACAGGTAGGTGACTGAAATATTACAATAAACTAATATAGACACAGAAAGAGGGGATACAACAAGGTTTACCACAGATATGCCTGCAGGCCTGGAATAAGACAATATGGGAAGCCAGGAAGGAGATATCAAGGGCCGTCGCATTAATTTTCAAAACCTCTCTGGTCACAGATAAGGTGCCAAAGAATTAGAGAACAGCACTCACATTATCCATTATTTAAAAAAGGGAACAAGGGATAGACCAGGAAATTGCAAGACAGTTAGTCTAACCTCAGTGGTAGGGAAGTTATTAGAAAGAATGCCCAGGGACAGAATCTATCTACTTGGACAGACTCAGATTAATCAGAGATTGACAGTATGGATTTTTTAAAGGAAGGTCATATTTGACAAATTTGATCAATTTTTTCAAGCAAATAACTAGGAATATTGATGATGGTAATGCAATTATTGTGATCTACATGGTAAGGATTTTGATAAAGTTTCTTATAGTAACAAGTCAAGAAAATAAGAACCCATATAATCTAAGGCAAAGTGACATGTTGGATTCAAAATTCATTGAGAGGCAGGCAGCAGTGAGTGATGGTGGAGGGATATTTCTTTGACTGGAAGTCTGTTTCCAGTGGGGTTCTGTAAGTCTCAGTGCTGGGGCCCTTGCTATTTATGGTATACATTAATAATATGGATTTAAATGTAGGGGATTTGATCAAGAAGTCTGCAGATGGCACGAACATATTCAGGACTGTAAATACAGGATAGCCTCAAACTGCAGCAGGATCACAACAAACTGGTCAGTTGAGCAGAACACTGATAAATGAAATTTAACCTGGAAAAGTGTGAGGTAATGTATTTGGGAAGGGTAACAAGGTAACAGATAAACCATGTCAAACGCTGGAAAGTACTAAAGATCAGAGAGATCTTGGAGACCATATTCACTGATTCCTGAAGGCAGCACGGCAGATAGATAAGGTAGTTGAAAAGGTATATGGGTTTCTGGCCTTTATTACTGCCCATGTCCATGCCAGTATGTTGACTTCTGAATGTCATTCACAGGCCACAGAGGAAATAAAAACTATTGTGAATGCAACAAAACACTGGTCAAACCACAAATCAAGTACTGTGTGCTGTTCTGGTCAGAATATGACACAAAGGATGTGTTTTGCATGAGAAAGGGTGCTGTGAAGATTTATGAGGATGCTAGCTGGGCTACAGGGTCTCAGCTGAAAAAGACTAGATAGGCCGAGATCATTTTCCTGGTGAAGGAGCAGCGCTCAAAAAACTTGCAATTTCAAATAAACCTGTTGGACTATAGCCTGGTTAACAAGGTGTAGAGCGGGATGAACACACCAGGCCAAGCAACATCTTAGGTACCTCTCTGATGAAGGGTCTAGGCCCGAAACGTCAGCTTTTGTGCTCCTAAGATGCTGCTTGGCCTGCTGTGTTCATCCAGCTCCACACTTTGTTATCGTGAATTCTCCAGCATCTGCAGTTCCCATTATCTCCGATACAATTTTAAACCCAGTGCGCAGCCTGGACTATAACCTGGTGTCGTGTGACGTCTAACGTTTTCCTTCCAACAGCGGAGGTTGCCAGGGGACCAGATCGAGGTGTACATAAAGTGGATAGGGAGGCACTCTTTCCATTAGTAGAGGAGGTCAATCATCAGGGCATTGTAAGATGTAGAAAACTAGGCGATGCATTGAGACAAATTCCTCCTATCAGACGGACGCAGGAATCTGGAACACACTGACTGATTAGCCGTTGGCAGGATGGGGATCCGGTTTTCTCCTGTCAGTCTGCGGAGCACCAGTTTCCACTGATTGGCTGCAATGTGATGCCGATTTTCTATTGGATAACCTCTGCGGGTGGCTGATTTTCTTATTGGCTGCCCATGGCACGGGCCTAGTTTTCCATTGGTTGTATACGGTGTTGTTATTCCACTGGAAAGCTGCGGCGAGGATCTGCTTTTCTATTGGCTTTGCGGTGAGGGTCTTGTTTTCTATTGGTTGCCTGTTGTACATCGGCGCAATTTTGTGATCGACGTTTGAAGCCTGCTTATTGGTTGAGCCTTCTAGTTATCCGGCTGTCTATTGGGTAGCTGGTTGATTGGCAGTGTGACCGAGTTATTTCCGGAGTTGTCAGTGTGAGGAATTTGTTAGAGACGAGATTATGTCTTTTCCTCTAGTTAGACGCTGTGCCTGTGTTTTTTTCATTAGTCTGCTTGGTTTAAATGTGCTGTTTGGAGAAAAAGTTAAATTTAAACCTTCACCTCCGCAGACAGCTGTCCGCCTCTTTACCGACACCGAATTGGCCAAATACAATGGAGAGGAGGTGAATAAATTTTACTGGTTACTGACTTATTTAACAAGAACTCTTCTTGCTTTAAATCAGTACTTGTTCTGAGGTTTAGTCATGTTTTTCAAGGTGCCTGATGAATTGCTGTGTCATTCTATTATTTTGCAAGTACAACTTTCTATGGTTTGTGCCTACACTAATATTTTTCAATTAATAGTTAATTATCAATTTATAATCCACATCAACTGCATTATAGATTACAACAAGTTGTTACCATGGTAACTTATTGGAGGCCCATAATAATAGTAAGCAAAGGTAACTTTTTAAACTTTGAAATCCATTTGACATTTTTGAATATGGTTAGTACAGATAAGTGCAATTGTCATTTGTGTGTCCAGCAAACAAATGGTTTAAATCTTTAGGAAATTTTTCTCCTTGTTTAATAAAGCTACATTAGTTTAATAATTCATTATGTCATGTAATATTAGTTATTTGTCAATTGTCTTAGCAAAATTATTTCCCCAGAAATGCATCACAATGTCCATCATTTGCCATCACTTATATTGGTATTGCTACATAAACCAGGCACAGTCTACCTGTGGGGGTGGAGAAGGTGCTAAATAAGTTTACTATGAAATGAAGATTGGCCAATGACAGTGAGGAAGGAAATGTTAGTTTAAAGGAGACTATAAACTGATTGGGCAAGTCAATGGCACATGGAATCTAACCCTGATAGGACACTGCACTTTGGAAGAAGGACACTGCACTTTGGAAGAAGGACAAAGATAGTCCCAATAAATGGTGGGACACTAGGAAGCTTGAAGGCATACAGGATGTTTGCCTTTGCCAGTCATAGCATAGATTACAAGAGCAGTAAGGTCATGTTGGAGCTGTACAGAAGTTTGATTAGGCTATGGCTGGAGTACTGTATGTAATTCTTGTCATCACATTATTGAAAGGATGTGATTGCATTGGAACAGGTTTAAAGGAGACTCCCCAGTGATGGAGCACTTCAGTACAAACAGAGGCTGAGGATTGTTTTCTTCAGAGCAGCAAAGGTTGAGCAGGAGCCTGACTTGAGATGTATAAAATTATGACTGACATGGACAAAAGTGGATAGAAGCCTGCTGTTCTCCTTAGTTGAAGCATCAATAACAAGCGGGTACACTTTTAAGGTGAAAGAATGGAGATTTCTATAGGCCCAGTGCAGGAATGTGGGACTAGTGTAGATTTGGTGGTACAGACTTGATGGGCCAAGAGACCTCATCCTTATTTTATTATTCTATAATTGGAAGATTTTAGTTGGGTATGTGATTTTTATTTTGGCTGTTTGTTCCATTGTAGGAATATTTTAGAAACATTGGTGCATTGTGCTGGAAACAGATGGTCTTTATAGTTTGTGTGGATGGATACCACACATTCTGTCCTTGCTAGGGTTTGCCAGCTTCTTATTTCCATCAGTTCTGACCAATTCATTCCATATTTTTTCCCTCTTACTAGAGTGATTCCTACTTCAGGTCTTTGACCAAGGATTTGACACTGGTGTATTTCCTTACTATTAGAACTGTGAAGTAATGCAAAGAAGTGCTGCAATCTTATATATTTTGTCACATTGTGATCCCACATGCACCCAATCCTGAAGTATGTGAGGTGTTTGATTTGGCATTGGTTATTGTAGAAAAGCATTCCCTAGCTCTGACAAAGAAAAACGTTTGCTTGGAGTATTGCTTTAGTTTTGAACCTCCATGACTGCGTTAAAGTTCTGCATTAAAACTGAGATAGTAACAACTTGTGTTTGTGCATTGATGCTGTGTAGTAAAACTTTTTAAAAAGCCTGAGGTGTTCTATCAGCAATTCAAGGAAGGTGAATCAAAAGTGGGGAGCTAGTAGTAGTGTGATAAATGTTTTAATGAGAGTCAGAAATGAAAACAGAAGAAGGTAGAGGAATCACCTAATTTGGGCCTCAGTGGCTGAAGCCACATTGCTAAGTGTGAAATGAAAGAAAGAATGACCAGAAAAACAGAATTTTGGGGTGGATAGAGATTTTAAAACCCAAGATCTTGGCTTTCTCCGAGCTGGTGTAGATGAGTGAGGATAGGGGTGATGGGCATATAGAACGTAGAACATAGAACATTACAGCACAGTACAGGCCCTTCGGCCCTCGATGTTGTGCCGACCTGTCATACCGATCTCAAGCCCATCTAACCCACACTATTCCACGTACGTTCATATGCTTAACCAATGACGACTTAAATGTACCTAAAGTTGGCGAATCTACTACCATTGCAGGCAAAGCGTTCCATTCCCTTAGTACTCTGAGTAAAGAAACTACCTCTGACATCTGTCCTATATCTTTCACCCCTCAATTTAAAGCTATGCCCCCTCGTGCTCGCCGTCACCATACTAGGAAAAAGGCTCTCCCTATCCACCCTATCTAACCCTTTGATTATATGTTTCAATTAAGTCACCTCTCAATCTTCTTCTCTCTAATGAAAACAGCCTCAAGTCCCTCAGCCTTTCCTCACAAGACCTTCCCTCCATACCAGGCAACATCCTAGTAAATCTCCTCTGCACCCTTTCCAAAGCTTCCACATCCTTCTCGTAATGCGGTGACCAGAACTGTACACAATACTCCAAGTGTGGCCGCACCAGCATTTTGTACAGCTTCACCATAACCTCTGGGTTCCGGAACTCGATCCCTCTATTAATAAAAGCTAAAACACTGTATGCCTTCTTAACAGACGGGATAGGATGTGCTCAGCATAGTTCGGACAGATTGATGTTTCAGTGGAGGATGGAAGCCTGCCAGTAGAGTTTTGCAATAGTCAAATTTTCAAGTTACAAAGTATAGATAAGAGTTTTATAGCAGAGGTGGGCAATATTGTTGAAATGGAAATCTTAAGTATCCTTGGAGAGATGTCCTACGCTTCCAAGCCTTGGATTCATTTTCAGAAACCAGTGTTCTGCCATATGTTTTACTCCTAGTCTAATGTTTTATGTTTAAATAATATTTTCCAATTTTGTTTCTCAAAGGAACATGTCTAGGTGTGTCAGGTTACCAGATGTGGCCAGCAAATGACCCATCCCTGTCTTCTTAGAACATAGAACAGTACAGGCCCTCGAGCCCATTATATTGTGCTGACCAAGCATCCTACTAAGATCTGTTGTCTCCATCATCCAATTGCCAGTTTTTTTAGCCATTTCAGTTCACTTTATGATACTAGAAACAGTTGAGCACATGGGATATGGCAAAAGCAAATATTCTGGCTGTAGTGCTGAAGACGTCTGCTCCAATGTACATGCTTCAACAGAATTAAACATTGACATCTATCTGGAAATATGTGGAACTGCTGTCCAGACCTAGTTGCAGGCCTATCAGTCTACCTTCTATCATCAGCAAAATGGTGGAAGGTGCTGGCACTGGTGCTATCACTTACTCGGCAACAATCTGCTCATTAGTGTTCTGTTCAGGTTTCTCTGTCTCTCAGCTCTAAATCTCATTACAGCCTTGGTCCAAACATGGACAAAAGAGCTGAACTCTGAAAGGGAGGTGCACATAACCGTTCTTGACTTCAAGGCAGCATTTGACTGAATATGGCATCAAGGATTCCTGCAAATTCAAGGTCAATGGAAATCAATGAGTGGTGAATCTCTAGCATTAAGGAAGCCAATCATCCTGGCCCCAGCACATCACTGCAGGAGTTCCTCTGGGCTGTCCTCTCGTGCAACCATTATCGTCATCTCCCAGAACAAAAGAGAGAGTCCTGAACAACATCCTGGCTGCAGTGCTGAAGACTTCTGCTCCATAAGTATTTGTTGCAGTTCCCTCCATCATGAGGTCAGAATTGAGGATGCTCTGATTGCATGATCTTTAGTTTCATTTATAACTCTTCAGATATTGAAGCAGTTTGTGGCCATGTTAAGTTAAACTGGGACAGCATTCAAGTTTAGGCTGGTAATCTCCAACAATGGAGAGTCCAATCATCTCCCTTTGATTTAATATCCCATCATTAAAGTCATGGACCTCACTACTGACCCAGAGAAGACCAGATACTGTATGTTGTCTGGTTGGTAACTCTTGCTTGTGAAGCTATCTATCATCTACAAAGCACCAAGTTATGAGCAATGGAATACTTGCCCCTTGTTTGACTACGCACTAAACCACAACATTCAAGACTCTGCAATTTGCTCGATTGGCACCAAAACTATCAACTTAAGTATTCACTCAATCTACCAAAGGCACATAGCAGCAGCAGTGCATACTATCTATAAAATACAGTGCAGAAACATGCCAAGGCTCCTTTAACAACACCTCCCATATTCATGACCCCTACCACCTGGACAGACAGGGGTAGCAGATAGTCGAGCAACATCGTCTGCAAGTTTTCCTCCAAGCCAAATGCCGTCATAATTTGAAACTATCGGTTCTTCTGTCACTGAGTCACTGAGCTCCTTTCCTAACAGCAATGTGCGTTTACCTCCACCACAGATTGCTGTGGTTTAAGAGGGCATCCAGCATTACCTTCTAAAGGGCAGCTAGGAATCAACGTTCTCTCTGAGCTGAGCTCACATGTAACCGCTCCAAGAGTCAGATCAGCATATGGATGCCGTTCGCTGTTTTAACTTGGATTCCAGAAGTTTCTGCTGTGCATGGACTTTGGAAGTATGAGCAGAAAGCTGTTCGGAATGAACAATAGTTGCTAACAATGCCATCATTACCCACTGTCCTAAGATAGGTTTTAAAAGAAATCCATTATTAATGCTTCCTTTTGTTCTTTTTAGAAAGATCAACCCATCTATATGGCAATTAAGGGAGTCGTGTTTGATGTGACTTCAGGAAAAGGTAAACATTATTTTATATGTCATGGCCTCCTCATAGTTCTACACAAATGCTGACATTTATATGTTAAAATTTTAGCTGAAGCCTGATGGTAAAGCTGTGGTGATAGTTTTTATATATCTAATATTTATAATTATTCATATGGGATCAATAAAATACACTTTATTTTGCCTAAAATCATCTTGGTCATCTTAATTTGTGAAATAGGTTTTGGGAACAGGAGAGATCCATTTAGTCTTTTGAGCCAGTTGACCTGATCAATAAGATCATGGATGATCTGGCTATGGTTTCAGTTCCACTCTTCCTGCAACCCATTACACTTGACTCTGTTGTCTGTCTAAAATGCAATAACTCAATTTGAGTAAATGTAAGGACACAGTTCTCCATGATTTTCTAGGGAAAATAATTTCACACTCTAGTGATGCTCTGAGAGATAAAAATTCCCCTTTATTTTTGCCTTAAAAGGGAGATCTCTCATTCTTAAGTCTGGCCTCTTAGTTTTAAAAACCGAAAGAACTGCGGATGCTGTAAATCAGGAACAAAAACAAAATTGCTGGAAAAACCAGCAGGCCTGGCAGCATCTGTCAAGGAAAAAGCAGAGTTAGTTTTAGTTATTCACAAGAAATCCTCCTTATCCACGCTAACGAGTCTCCTCAAGATCTTGTGTATTTCACCTCTCATTTTTCTGAGCTTCAATGAACATAGGCCTCATCTGTTCATAAAATAAGCCCTTCATCCCAGAAATGAGTCAAGTGAGCCTTCTATGAACTGCTTCTATGGTTATTATATCTTTCAAATAGGGAGATTGTGCACAGTAATTCAGTTGTGATCTCACTATTATTCTGTACAGCTGCAGGAAAACTTTCAGTTTTTTTTTATATTTTGTTCCCACTGGGATGAATGAGTAGTCCACTTGTTTTCCTACACGTGCCGACTAACTTTGATTTATGTGCCAGGACAGCCAGCTTCTTCTGTACCACAATCCTACAGTTTGTTTCCATTTAAATAGTAATCTGTTTTTCTATTGGCCTTGCCAAAATGGACAAGTTTATATTTACGCATGGCACTATCTTCCAAATCTTTGGATGCACAAGTAACCTTTCTATATCAGTTTGTGAACTCTCAATCTCCTGTAAACAACTTACTTTCTTAGCCAGCTTGGTTGTCATCAGCAAATTTAACTGCCATACATTTGATCCTCTCTTCCAAATCATTGATGTAGATTGTTTACTGACTGAGGGTGCAGCGCTGATCTCGGTGGTACTCCTTAGTCGAAGCATGTGTGACAATACTATGGCATTGAGTGATATATTTTGTCTTTTTAAGGCAGAGGTATAAAGCGGTCTACTTGAATCCAATAAAGTTAGTAGCTCGAGGCATTTTTTTAAAAGTTGGAACAATAGAAGCAGTTTGAATAAGTGGAGTCAAGCTCCCCCAGAGATTTTTGTTTTAGTTTTTTAGTAGTATTTGTTGCTGGGGTCATGACCCCAAGTTTGGAAACCTCAGTACATCCCTCCCTGCTACTCTTGAGTTTTCTCTTGATGTTTTTCCTCCTGGACTGGAGAATTGCATATGAGACATTCATTTTACTGAATCTGCCTTTGCCAAGGGTGTATTTATGGGATACTAATATATTGGATTAGTTACTGTTTAGTAGTTAAATCATCTATTATTCTGCTAAGTGCTCCAATAGAATTTAGTTATTCCAATTTGTTTTTCTATCTTTTATTACATTAACTATAGAGTATAAATGTGTGTGTTGCTTCAAGACTGATAGTTTGACCAATCGAGTCACATCTGGAATGCAATGCAATGCATGATACTTACCTTGATCCTGATGTTTTCTTATTTTAAAGGCATCTTCTTAAAATATTTTGAGGGGATTGGTCTGTTCCATAACATTTGCCAACAGAAAACTTTGAATTAAGATTCCCAATGACTCCAAAATTGTTGTTATAGAGAGCTCTAGTCTTAACGCAGCTCCTTACTTAACATTTTGAGACCTTCCCCACCTGTCTAAGTTTTATTTTCTACAATAACTGAATCAGGATGCTTTTGTTTATCCAGCCTAGTACGTTTAAGTAAAATTTACATAACCACAGATAGCATCCTCCCATGTTTATCCATTCAGGAAGTAGCTTTATTAAAGACGTAAAGTTGCATTACCTCCACAGATGTCCTGTCCTCATCTCTCTGCCGTTCGTGCCCCTGTGCCCAGTAAAATTCATATTCAGTCCCATACAGGCTATTTTCCCCTGCAATGACCCTAGCTTCACTTCCGGAAGGGTTGCATACTAGAATGCATCTGTCTCACAACTGGTTTGAGCAATTTCTTATCAGATCAGCTTCTACTACAGTAAGAACTAAAGCCTTTCTCGTTTCTGTCACCCCAGCTTCTTGCCTCCAGTAGTTATGAGGACCCCTTGAAATCCTTTCCTCACTAAAGGTGAGATAACCTGTTCACTTGGCTGGTGTACATTTCCTTCCCCAGTTTCACCAAACCAGGTTTTCTTAAAGGCTCCTACCTTGGCATCCAGCTGCATTGTTTTCAACTTCTTGTCTTCTCTCCACACAAAAAATCTCTTTCAGCTCATCTCATACATGAAATTCACCTTGTGTGCTCTCAACACCACTTCCAGTAATCTGGGAATCATCAACTTCCTTATCTGATTTGCATTCCAGCTGACATGAAAAGATTCCTTCCTTGGATACTATCCACCAGTCTTGCTAAACGGTCATGGTTACACTTACAGCAAAGTTGCACATTACACTTCTGCCCTTTCAAAATATTATTGCAATGTTTGTTTTCATTGTTGTGCCTGCCAGGTCACACTTGCTATTTCTCATTGCTTTTTATATGATTGAACTACAACTTCGTATCTTTGTTCTCTGTATTGATGCAAACTAGGTGGCCTGTATTTCGCTGGTATAATATTTCCATTCCTTGTGGAATTTTTCAGGTGCAGAAAGTTGCCAGTCTGTGTATGTCAATCTGGCAAATTGGATGCAACAGTAAAATGTTTTCTAGTATATTGGAAATAAGAGGTTTTTTTCTAATGGCAGTGTGACGTATACACCAAGCCTAGTGCACAGGAGGGATGACGTTCTAATAATGTTCACCAGCAAAAATGACTATCATTTTGTACATGCCATAATTTATTTCAGTAAATGCTGACATAGCAAGACTGTAAAGTTTGTGATGTTAGGAACTGCAGATGCTGGAGAATCTGAGATAACAAGGTGTAGAGCTGGATGAACACAGCAGGCCGAGCAGGAAGGCTGACGTTTCAGGCCTAGGCCCTTCATGTATTCGTTTTAATATATTTCCCCACGCCACTATTTGTTTTTCTGCCTTATCAGCGGCCCCAGCTGAACTTCTGGGTGAATAGGTCAGTATGAAGACATTTTGAGAACGTCAAGGCAGCTTTCCAAGGAATCTGCAGGAAGCACCCTGAAACAAAAGCAAGGGCATTAGGCAATCCCAAATTACACATCAATCTGCTCTAGCTCTTGTCTTAATTAGTGAAGAGAATTTTATTTAATTTCTTTGTGGTATTAACCACTTTAAAACTGATTTTTTTTAATGTTGCATGAACCTGAACACTCAAATCTTTGTATCTTCAGATCTCTTGGTATTCCTCATCTCAAATACACTTTTTTCGTCAACGTATGCTCCCTTCCTTTTATGGATTTCAAAGTTAGCCATATTTTTGATCACTTTACTATCTTCTAAATATTTCCTTGCAGTTTATTTTTGTTCTCGAAATTTTGCAAATTTATCTACCATCCTCCTGGCTTTGTATCCAACTGATTGATTGTACTTGTCATAATCTCATCTGCCCAGACTCCAAATGGGAAGTTACTGAAGGGAAGAGGAGAATGTTGTATTTGGAAGGTGCATGTACCACTTAGTTTATAGCCTGTCCAGACTGTGAAGAGAAGGATAACCTTGTAAATGAAAACGTATGTTCTTTATCTCTAGACTTTTATGAAAAAGGTGGCCCATACAATGCACTGGTGGGGAAAGACTCTACTCGTGCTGTGGCAAAAATGTCCTTGGAACCTGAAGACCTGACACACGACACGGTGAGCTTTTCTTGCTGCATTGGTGAATTAATTTTCTTTTGGTCACGCATGTGTGCTCATTCTTAGCATCTGATCCCAACAGGGTGGATTGTGTTTAGCTATTTAGCAAGGAGAGTTTGGAATGTGTGTAATCCAGGGAAATTACTTTTTAAACAGAAAAGTAGTTGTTTTAATAAAAAGGACTTAACATAATATAAATGTTCAGATGTAATAGTGAGTCCATTGAGAAAATATTTACGATAAAATCTGGAGTAGTGTGTGTCATTTGAGGCTCTGTAATGAAAAATATGCTGAGACAAAGCAAAGGTAAAGTGCAGATTCCTTGGAATGCTGCCTTGACAAACTTGAATTGTCTTCATGCTGAACTCTTCCTCTCAGAAGTTCGACTAAAGGCCCGCAGCTGGATTGAAGTGTGTCTACTTTAATGCCAGGAGTATCCGGAATAAGGTAGGTGAGCTTGCAGCTTGGATAGGTACCTGGGACTTCGATGTTGTGGCCATTTCGGAGACATGGATAGAGCAGGATCAGGAATGGATGTTGCAGGTTCCAGGGTTTAGATCTTTCATTAAGGTCAGGGAAGGTGGTAAAAGAGGGGGAGGTGTGACTTTGGTCAAGGACAGTATAACGGTGGCTGAAAGAACTTTTGGTGAGGACTCGTCTACTGAGGTGGTATGGGCTGAGGTTGCCGAGGAAGGTTTATCGACTGAGTCAGTATGGGTGGAAGTTAGGTACAGCAAGGGAGCAGTCACCTCACTGGGGGTTTTCAACAGAACCCTAAATAGCAGTAGGGAGATCGAAGAACTCAATGGCCAGCAGATTGTTGAAAAGTGCAAACGTAGCAGGGTTGTTATGGGTGACTTCAACTTTCCCAATATAGATTGGAACCTCCTTAGTGCAGATGGTTTGGATGGAGCCGTTTTTGTCAGGTGTGTTCAGGAGGGTTTCCTTACTCGGTATGTGGACAGGCTGACGAGGGGGGAGGCCATTTTGGATTTGGTGCTCAGCATTGGGCCAGGACAGGTGTCAGATCTCGTGGTGGGAGAACACTTTGGCGACAGTGACCACAACAGCCTCACATTTACCATTAGCCATGGAAAGGGAAAGGAGCAGTTACCAGGGGAAGATATTTAACTGGGATAGAGGAAACTATGACGCTATCAGACAGGAGTTGGGAAGTGCAGATTGGGAGCAATTGTTCCACAGGGCACAGCAGACATGTGGAGGCTGTTTAAGGAGCAGTTGTTGCGAATGATGTATAAATTTGTTCCTCTGAGACAGGTAAGAAAGGGTAAGATTAAGGAGCCTTGGATGACTAGTAGAGATGTGCTTCTTGTCAAAGAAAAAGGCAGCTTACGTAGGGTGGAGGAAGCAAGGGTCTAGCACAGCTTTAGAGGCTTACAGGCTTGCTCGGAAGGCGCTCAAAAGTGGACTGAGGGGGGCCAGGAGGGGGCATGAAAAAGGCTTGGCAGGAAGGATTAGGGAGAACCTGAAGGCATTTTACTCATATGTGAAGAATAAGAGAATGATCAAGGAGAAGGTAGGGCTGATCAGGGATAATGTGGGGAACTTGTGCGTGGAGTCTGAGCAGGTAGGGGAAGCCCTAAATGAGTTTTTTTGCTTCGGTTTTCACTAAGGAAAGGGACGTTATTGTGAATGAGAACTTTGAGGAGCAGGAAAACAGCCTTGAACAGATCAAGATTGAGGAAGTTGATGTACTGGAAATTTTGGCAAACATTAAGATTGATAAGTCCCCAGGGCCAGACCAGATTTATCCTAGGTTGCTCCGGGAAGCGAGAAAGGAGGTTGCCAAGCCACTGGCGAAGATCTTTGCTTCCTCACTCTCCCCAGGATTTGTACCGGAAGATTGGTGGGAGGCAAATGTTGTTCCTCCTTTTCAGGAAAGGAATAGGGAAATCCCTGGAAATTACAGACCAGTCAGTCTTACGTCTGTGATCAGCAAGGTTTTGGAAAGAATTCTGAGGGATAGGATTTATGACTATTTGGAAAAGCATAGTGTGATTAAAGGGAGTCAGCATGGCTTTGTGAGGGGCAGGTCATGCCTCACAAATCTTATTGAGTTCTTTGAGGAAGTCACGAGACAGGTTGATGGTCGAGCAGTGGATGTGGTGTACATGGACTTTAGCAAGGCATTTGATAAAGTTCCCCACGGCAGGCTCACTCAAAGTCAGGAGGTATGGGATACAGGGTGATTTGGCTGTCTGGATTCAGAATTGGTTGGCTGACAGGAGGCAGAGAGTGGTTGTAGATGGTAATTATTCTGCCTGGAGGTCAGTGCTGAGTGGTGTCCCGCAGGGCTCTGTTCTTGGGCCTCTGCTTTGTAGTTCTTATAAATGACTTGGATGAAGAGGTTGAGGGGTGGGTTAGTATGTTTGCTGATGACACAAAGGTTGGAGGTGCTATTGATAGCATCGAGGGCTATTGCAGGCTTCAGCGAGACATTGACAGAATGCAGAGCTGGGCTGAGAAACGGCAGATGGAGTTCAACCTGGATAAATGCGAAGTGATGCATTTTCGAAGGTCAAACTTAAATGGTGAATATAGGATTAAAGGCAGGATTCTCGGCAGTGTGAGGAACAGCAGGATCTTGTTGTTCAAGTGCATAGCTCCCTCAAAGTTGCCACCCAGGTGGATAAGGTTGTTAAGAAAGCATATGATGTTTTGGCTTTCATTAACATGGGGATCGAGTTTAAGAGCCGTGAGGTTATGCTGCAGCTCTACAAAACCCTGGTGAGACCACACTTGGAATATTGTGTCCAATTCTGGTCGCCCTATTATAGGAAAGATGTGGAGGCTTTGGAGAGGGTGCAAAGGAGGTTTACCAGATGCTGTCTGGACTGGAGGGCTTGCCTTACAAAGGGAGGTTGACTGAGCTTGGACTTTTCTCTCTGGAGAGAAGAAGGAAGAGAGGTGACCTGATCGAGGTGTACAAGGTAATAAGAGGCATGGATAGAGTTGATAGCCAGAGACTTTTCCCCAGGGCAGGATTGACTGCCACGAGGGGTCATAGTTTTAAGGTGTTAGGAGGAAAGTATAGAGGAGACGTCAGAGGGAGTTTCTTCACCCAGAGAGTTGTGAGCGCATGGAATAGTTTACCAGTGGTAGTCGTGGAAGTGGAGTCATTAGTGACATTTAAGCGACTGCTGGACATGCACATGGACAGCAGTGAATTGAGGGGAATGTAGGTTAGGTTATTTTATTTTTGGATTAGGATTATTCCACGGCACAACATTGTGGGCTGAAGGGCCTGTACTGTGCTGTACTTTTCTATGTTCTATGTTCTAAAGGAGGCTGTTATAAGTTCATATTTTGAATGGAAATATTAAGACTTCTCTTTTTTGTAACCCCGTTTTTAAAAAGCTGTAATTTCTGAAAAAAGGAACAGAGAATTCAGAATCCAAGGTGTGAAAAGTGACTGCAATCACTTGTGTTGAATTAATTGCCATTAGGATGGCGTTTAAATTTAACCCTCCAGTTGAAACTGATGTCATGAAACATTAATATGTTTTTGGATATTACCACTTATAAATCATGAAAAAGAATTGCAAAATCCCTCTTTCTGCAAAACCTTTACCTCTTCCTTGATGTACAGAATCCATAATTGAACGTGATAATCTAGCTAAAGTTTGAGAAATGTTCACGATGATTTGCTAGCTTTGGTAATCTGTGCCTCTATTTATAAATCCATGATCCCATCTGCCATTTGTAATCAGTTTCTCAACCTTCCCTGCCATCTTCAATGATTTCTATACATGTACAGATTCCTTCAAAATCTTTGAAATTGTACCATTTACTTTACACTGCCTCTGCTTGTTCTTCCTACAAAATCTCCTATGATATTATGTTTGCCCATATCTTCCAGCCTGTCTGTGTTGTTTTGAAATCTGTCATTGTTTCTCATTGCAATTCACAATATCTCAAATCTTGAGTTATCAACATGCTCCTCATTGTCTGTCCTCAATGCCCTCACTCCTGAGTGCTCAGGAGAAAGAACTGACAGAGGTAGAGAGCAGGGATTTCAGTGAAAAGGAGGATCAGTGATCAGGAGGGTTAAGGAATGGAAGAAACAGCAAGTCAGAAGGACTGGCCATTAGCTGAAAGAGATTGTCAATTTTTGAAATTTGCATTATTTTAAAAAGTTACATAATTTACTGATACAGAATTTTATTATGTAAAGTATTTCAACTTAAAGGGCATAGTTGTTTTTTATTCTGATGACCAAAGTCCTATATAACCTTAACTACAGTTTTTACATTGGTTGCCATGGAAAAATCTGCTTCATTTAAAGTTGCTCTTTTTGGGAAGACTGCTGCATTTTTAAGGGATTACAGAAACTTAATTTTAAACTGAATTTATCAAGTCAAGAGCAAAATTGATGTGTTCAAAAACATACCAGTTTTTCAATGGGACAAGAAACTCGCAGTTAGAAAGTGATCACGATCACCCTCCTGCTCAAAATTCCACCAAAATGAGTTTCCAGTTTGTGAGCAGGTTGCTTATTTTCTATGAGCTTTTATTTCAAGTAGCTAATAAAGACCAGGGATTCCGGAAGATTGGTTGCAAGAAGGGGAGGCTGAGGACAGTTGAGAGAGGTTATGCACATTGCCTTGAAGGGGGAGGTTGGTGGCAGTGTGTCAACAGAAGAGGATGAATTTCCTTTGGAGGTGGGACTTAGACCGGTGCTCCACAGAGTCTGGCAACTTGAAACAATAGGATAGTGTTTTTCCAGCAAATTATTTTTTGATTCAGATCTCCAATATCCACACTTATTTGTTTCACATTCTTATTTATTTTTACTGTCTCCTTTAAATTTTTTGTAATGACCTTGATTATCACTTGGGTCACTATAAATAGTAATTCCAATGTTAATATTACAAACCTGCACATTGCTACTTTCTGCCATACCGCTAGATGGTGCTCTGTGATCTTCAATTTACAAAAACAATTCTTGGAATATGTTTGATGGAAACATGATCAAACTTGTATTTAACTACTTTTGTGTATTTTTAATGTTATTTGTAAAGCATTTTAATGCCTCCCTTCTTTCAGAAACTATTCGCCAATACCATTCAGCTTTAATCACTTAATTGTTATCAGCAACATTTCCATAGTTTCATTGTTTAATGCATTTACATTTGTACAGACACCAACTGCAGTGCTTTTGAAGCATTTTTGGTTGATTGTTTCAGATTAATCATGCATCATTCTCTGCTTGTGATGCTGATGTTCTGAAAAATAGGCAAAATGAAGGAGAGTCCCAATGGGTCTAGCAGTATCTGTGGAGAGAGCAACCAAGTTAATGATTGAAGTCCAGTAACTCCTCTTCAGAATAGTTATCTTCATGCACAGAAAAGATAAATTTGACAGCAACATGATGGATTTAATGACAATCTTGTTTTTAATATAGCATATTTAATATATTGATGCTAAATGTACCAAATATTTGTGTAGCACAGTTGATAAGGCCTTTGACAAGGTCCCATATTGAAGCCTGGTCCAAAATGTAAGAGCCCATGGAATCCAAAGCAAGGTGGCAAATTGGATACAAAAATTGGCTAACAAATAGGAGGCAAAGGATGATGGGTGGTTGTTTTTGTACTTGGAAGCCTTTGACCAGTGGTGTACGACAGGGATCCGTGCTCGAATTTTGCTGTTTATTGTGTAGATGAACAACTTGGATCTGAATGTAGAAGGTTTTAATTAGTAAGGTTGGAGATTACATGAAAATTGGGGATGTTGTTGGTGGTCTCTGGCTACAGACTGATATTGGGCAGAGCAATGGCAGATGGAATTTTAATCCCGGTGAATGCAAGGTGTTTCATTTTGGGAGGCCTATAAAGGAAAGGATATGTAAAATGAAACGTGGGTCTCTTTGAAGTACTGAGGAACAAAGAGCAATATGGGTGTCAGCACATGACAGGCTAGTGAAAAGGCATATGGAATGCTTGCCTCCATTAACCAAGGTGTAGAATGTAAGAGCGAGGAAGTCTTGTTACAACTTCATAAAACATTAGTCAGACTGCATATGGAATACCGTGTGCAGTTCTGGTCCCCACATTATTAGAAGGATATGATTGCACCAAGAGAGTGCAGAAACAACTCACTAGGATGTTGTCTGGGATGAAAAATTTCAGTTATGAAGACAGACTGGATAGGGTGAATTTGTTTTCCTTGGTGCAGAGGAGACTGAGGGAGGATCTGATTGAGGTACACAAAAGCGAGAAACAGAGTGAATCATGAGAATCTCTTCCCCACGGCAGATGTATCCAAGACTAGAGGTCGGAAGATTAAGGTGAGGGGCAAGTGGTTGAGAGGACTTCTGAGAAAATTCTTTCTAGACCCGAAATGTCAGCTTTCCCCTCTGCTGCTTGGCTTGCTGTGTTCATCCAGCTGTCCACCTTATCTCAGATTCTCCAGCATTGGCAGTTCCTACTATCTCCTTAATTGTGAAAGTGTTGCATTGAAGAGACCTGGCACCGAATTCAGGTATTAGTGAGATGGGTGTGGTTGCTTGTCAATAGTATCTATCTGTCCTTGGTAGGAGTCTATGAAGAGCAAAATATATAAAAAGCATCAAAGGGAAAACAAATGCACCAGGGAATAAAGTCCCGAATGAGCCACAGCCTAGGAGGGGGCAGGAGAGTGGAGAGATCCAGTGTGGAAAAAGCACAAGGGAGGAAAGATAGAACGGAAATACTTAATATGAGCAACGAGCTCCTAACAGAAGTCCAAGACTTTGGAAAGCAAATCTCTTCATGAATGTACTGTGATGTAGAATACTTACCAAAGTGGAATCAGCCATGTGGTGTGTTTCAAGCTGGAATGCATTTTCAATGTAGTACCCTAGAAATGGTTTAATGTATAAAATACTCCATACACTTTATATTGAATGTGTCCATCTTACTTATAAAAGCTGTAACATTCTTGATAGATCAGTCACATTTTTGTCTAAACATATGATTTTTTAAAAAAGTTAACGTGCTCACTCATATTTTGATCGGAGTTGACTGTTTCATGCTTTAACTCAGTCATAGTCTTTCACAACCTAGATTAAATTTTGTGTAAAAAATACATTGTCATTTTATGCTATATAATTTTTATCGACCATTTTAGGTATTTTACATTTTTTCCAATGCTTCTGCAATAATGTATTTCTTATTATTCCATATAATCCCATCATAAAACGCATCTTTTCAAATTCCCACTTTACTTTAGAAATTTTGTAATAGTTTAGAAATTTAATACTTGTATTTAAAAGTCATTTGACTGAATTATGCGGTAATAGGAATAGCTGCTATTTTTACAGTATGGACCTGTAAATGCTGGACCAAGACCACGAGCTCCAGAGATGGCTTTCTGACGAGTGACTGGACCCAAACGTTAATTCTGCTTTCTCTCCACAGATGCTGCCAGACCTGCTGAGGTTTTTCCAGCAATTTCTGATATCAAACATCTGTGGTTCTTTGTTCTTTCTTTCCCCACTTCTTTGGGAACCTGAATATAATCCTTACCTGTGCTTGATAAGTTGAGGCTAGGTGTTTTCTAACTCTTCCTCTTCTTTGCTTCAGATCAAATTGGCAAATAAACAGTGGCATAACATGGTACTCCTTTTATGCCTCAGTGTTTTGCAATGAATGAGCCACATTTTTTTTAAACAAATGGCCATCACTAATTTGAGTGAAAACCAAAAGTTAGTTTTATGTATCAGGTTTGTAAAGGTATTGAAAGGGAGTTGGTTCTGTGATTTTGTTGTGGTGATGGTTACAAATCAATAGTTAATCAGGATGTCAAGGGTAACATTTTGTAGAAAAATATTCTCATAAATATTTTGTCTCCTGTAGCAGGTAATTAGAACTGTAATATAACAGCTCACCAAAAGGATACCACCACTAACAAAAAGCAGCATTTTCTCAGTTCTGCCCTGAAGCACCAGTCCAGCTTGTGTGCTCCAAACCAGTGTGGAAGAAATGAAAGAGGAAGAAAATGAAGCACAAAAGATCCAATCTCTCAATTCTTCATTTTGAATGCAGCTTTGATCAGCAAGTCTCTCAATAAATTGTCTTCACAACAGATACGTTTCCACCTGGATGGCTGTTTACTTTTGCCAATAGCTTATTTCTGTGATTTGAGATATAACCTGTATTGAATGAGGAGACAGAGCATAAGAGCCAGGAGTAGGCCATCTGTCCCTTCAAGCCTGCTCTGCCATTAAATAAGATCATGGCTGATCTTATCATGGCCTCATTCCACTTACCCACCCACTCACTTTAACCCTTAATTTTTTGAATAGTAAAGGAATTATCTTTGCTTTAAAAACATTCAATGAGGAAGCCTCAAATATTTCACCAGGCAGGAAATTCCACGGATTCACAACTCTTTGGGTGAAGAATTTCCTCCTCATTTCTGTCCAAAATCTGGCCTCCTTAATTTTCAGGCTGTGCCTTGTTTTAGTTTCTCCTGCCAGTGGAAACAACGTCCCTGCTTCTACCTTATCATTTCCCTTCATAATTTTACATCTTTCTATAAGATTTCCACCCCCCAATCCCTCCGTCATTCTTCTAATTTCCAACGAATATAATCCCAGTCTATTCAGCCTCATAAGCCAACCCCCTTGACTCTGGAATCAACCTAGTGAATCTCCTCTGCACTCCCTCCAGTGTCAGCAAACTCTTTCTCAGGGAGACCAAAACTGCACACAGTACCCCACATGTCGTCTCACCAGCACCCTATACAGCTGCAGTATAACCTCCCTGTTTTTAAACTCAATCCCTCTAGCAATGAAGGACAAAGTTCCATTTGCTGCCTTAATTATCTGTTGTACCTGAAAAAACAGCATGCTACAATTTTTCCCTGTTTGAGTAATAGTCTCCTTTACTGTTAATGATAAAGTCTTTAATGTCAGCCATTCAAGGGGTGTGTGACCTCTCATTTCTGACTTTTTACCTACAATCTCTCAGTTCCAGCAGAACTGAAGTGGAATCTCTGTGCTCTCATTTCCAAAAAGTATCATCTTTTTAAAATAAGACCAGAGTATTATAACTGCTAGTCACATTTGTGTTCTGCACCCTTTTCACTTACAGAACATGCAAAAAAGCTTTTACTATTACCTGTTTTCTTTCCTTTTCCATTGTTTTAAAGACTGGACTCACTGAAGAGGAACTGAATTCTCTTGATGATGTATTCAATGACTTGTACAAGACCAAGTATCCTATTGTTGGCTACACAGCACGTCGAATTCTTAATGAAGATGGCAGCCCCAACAAAGATTTTAAGCCTGAAGATCAGCCCCACTTTAGCATTAAAGATGAGTTTTGATCCCTGTTTTGTATTGAAATATTTTTCATGATTTTTGTATTAGTAATTTTGTATTTAGTATCTGTAGTCTATACAGTACATTGTATAAAGTTTTTATATTGTAAGAGAAGAAAAATGGTTTCCTGTGAGTTTCCACGTTGGGCAGTAACCCCTTCAAAAATCAAGTACTGTTGTCTTGAACTGTGATATGAAAATTGATTTCAGTTTTATAGGCAGTCCATTAATAAAAGTCAGATATCTTGTCAAAACTAGGAAGGGAGTTCCTAACAAATAAAGCCAGTATATTTAAGACCTAAGCTTTTCTTGTATAACATTTAATAAACTGTTTGTAAAGTTGTGACTTTTGTTAACAACACAAGTTGCAGCATGGATCTTGCAACTGCTCCTGTGATTAAAGGCTTACTTGAAGATTTATTATAGTTATGTCGCACTAAAGTAAGACTCTTATTCACTTGTTTCAATAACATTAAAAAAAATTTAAAAACCAAGAAAAATGATTTTATTCCCCAAACAGACTTTTTAAATGAACTTTTCAGAGGCTACAATGAATGGCTGAAGTATTTTTTAATTCTAAATTTAGAAACTGGAAGAAACTCTTAGTTTTATTTTACATTGCAAATGTTTTTTTTAAAGCTGAAGTTTTTTTTCCAAAGTAAGGAGTTGTATTTTTATTTTGGGGAGTCTTGTATGTGGTCATTTTTTTCTTTGAAAAGTTTATTGAGGATGAATTATTTTAATTCAGTTAATAGTTACATGGTTGAGTTTATTTTAAGATTTATGTTTGCTATATATTTTAAATTATTTTGCACTTTGACATTTCATTACCTACTAAAAGTAAAGTAAGGTAGTTTTATTTTGTACGTAAGGTGCTATTCTAAGTTTTTTTTTCTAGGTTTAATATTATTAATGGCATATAAGAGGCACAGTGTGAGATGAATAGTAGATTTAGAGAAGTGATAATGCAGCAGAATCAATCAGATTGATGAGTGACCATCAGGAATGATAAGATAGTTCAAAAGTCTCTGGTGTCTATTCTTTTATCAAATAGATATTCAGTTTTTGATACTGTTGAAGCGGATAGTCTGTCTGAGGAAAATAAAGGGACAGTCAGTTATTGGACACTAGGAGTGATTCTAGTGTTAGGCAGCATTTGACAAGATTTAATAGAATTATTGTTATGGGGGCTGTCCTGTCAGGGGCATAATAAGGAGATTATGTGGCAGTGAGCGTAAATTTAGTATGGTATGTTACTTTCCTGAGGATGACTCTAAGCATTTGAAGCATATTGCTGTTGGTGAGATTTAAAAGCTGTAAATTATTGTGCCCAATGGTAGGAACGGAGTTTTTAGGGAAAAGATTAAAGCTTTAAAGTGAATTTAAAAGGTTGGGCAGAAGATTAAAAATAGAACTTGCAAAAGTGGTCCGTGGTTTACTCCCAATGCCAAACTCAAATGAGGCAAGGAACAAAAGGATAAAAGATATAAATCAATGGCTGAAGAGATGGTTTATTGGTCAAGGACTCAGGTTTTTGGACAACTGGCGTCTCTTATGGGACAGAAAATACCTGTCCAAAAAGAATGGGTTTAACTTGAACTGTATTAGCAAAGAGATTTGCTGGTTCCATTAAAGGAGACCTTCAACCGAGAGAGAGAGGGAGTTGAGGAATTTTAAGTAGCAATGATAATAGAAAGATTGGGGAAGGTTCTGAATGTGAAGACAGTAAATCAGTTAGTAAAGAAAGATGAGAGTCAGAGTACGTGGTAACTTTGAAGAACTAAATCTCATTCATTTCCTTGCAATGGGTCTTACAGATAGGGCTGATGAATTCAGGTTACTTTAAGAACATAAGATTGGGATGTCATAGCTATAACAGAAACTTGGCTGAGAGATGGACAAGCCTGGCAACTCAATATTCCAGGTTTTGAATGTTATAGGACGGATGGGGAAGGAGGTAAGAAGTAAGACGGGTTTCGGGTCCGAACCCTTCCTCATAAAAAGCGTCCAGACCGGAAACTTCATCTTGCCTGCTCCTCTGTTGCAGCCTGGCCCACTGTGTTCCTCCAACTCCTCATTGTGTTGTGTCTGATTCCTGCATCTGCTGTTTTTGTTATCCCCAAGAAAGAGGAGGGAGTGATGTTTTTTAATTTAAAAAAAAATGCATCACTGCTGTATCTAGAGAAGATATTTCTGAAAAATTGTCCAGTGAAAATATATGGGTAGAAATTTAGGAATAAGAAGGAAAGATCACCTTGATTGGATTGTACTGCAGACCCCCCCCCCCGCCCCACCCAACCAATACTCGGGAGAAATTGAGAAACAAGTATGTAGGGAGATCTCCGATATATATAATCATAATAAAGTTGTAACGAGGCATTCTTAATTTTCCAAACATTGATTGGGGCTACCATAGTGTTAAAGGTTTGGATGGTGAAGAAATTGTCAAATATGCTCAGTTTTCTTTAGCAATATGTGGATGCTTCTACTAGAGAAGGAGTAAAACTAGACCTTCCTTTTGGGCAATAAGGCGGGGCAGGTGCCTGAAGTAAAGGTGGGGTAACACTTTGGGTTTAGTGATCATAATGCTATTTGTTTCAAAATGGTTGTGGAAAAGGATAGGCCTTCCATAAAAGTTAGTTTTTTTTATTGGAGTAAGGTAAATTTTAGTTGTGAGATAGGAACTGTCATTAATTAATTGGAGTAAACTGTTTGCAGGTAAAAGCATGTCTGCCAGGTGGGAGCCTTTCCGAGTGTGGTGACGATAGATTAGAAGCATTATGTACCTATTAGAGTGAAAGGTAAGGCTGGTAAGATTGAAGAACGATTGGGATCGATTGAATCACTTAATCAATATAAAGAGTGTAGGGTCATTTTTAAGAAATAAATCAGGAAGGCAAAGATGATGATATGAGATAGCATTAGCAGATATGATTAAGTATAATCTGAAATGATTCTACCAATGCATTAAGAGTAAGAGTGTAACAAGAGAGGTAGGATCCCTTAAGATCAAGGAGCTTGTCTTTGCGTTGAACCCCAGGAGATGCGTGAGATAATAAATGAATGTCATGTCAGTTTTTACTATAGAGAAAGAAATGGAGGTTAGAGAACACAGAAATAAAGTTTAATGTTTTAAAAACAGTTCACATCACAAAAGGAAATTCTGGAGGACTTAGAGAATAGAAAGGTGGATAAATCTGAGACCTGTTCTAATGTATCCCAGAATATTGTGGGAACTAAGGGAGTACAGTGCAAGACCCCTTGCAGAAATATTTGCGTCACCCACAACTACGGACGAGGTGCCTGCTAATTAGAGGATGGCTAATGTTGTATCTTTTAAGAAAGATTGAGGAGAAGTCAGGGAACTATAGACCTGAGAGTCTGGTTTTGGTTGTGGGTAAATTGCTCAGTGATCTTTTGTTTTAAAGAGAGAATTTATGGACACTTTAGAGAGGCAAAAATTGATTAGGGGCAGTTAGCATGGGTTTTATATGAAGAAAATTGTGTCTCTCAAACTTGATTGAGTTTTCGAAGAAGGTTTGAAAAAGACTGAGGGCAGAACAGTAGACCTTGTTAGACTGTAGCAAAGCCTTCCACAAGGCTCTGCATGGTAAACTAATTAGTAAAGTCAGGTCACATTGAATTTAAGATGAGCTCGCCAATTGGAAACATAATTGGCCAACAGCAGGGGACAATGTGGTGGTGAAGGGTGTTTTTCACACTGGAGGCCTATCACCAGCAGTGTGTCCACAGGGATTGGTTCTGGGTCCTCTTATAATTTATAAATGATCTAGATGAGAATATTGTTAGGATATTTGTTAGTAAGCTTGTTGACGGCGCCAAAATTGGCAGCATAGTTGATAGTGAAGAAGGTTTTCTAGGATTACAAAGAGATCATGATCAAATAGGTCAGTAGCCTGTAAAATGGCTGATGGAGTTCAATCAGATTAAATTGGAGGTATCACATTTTGCTACAACAAACAATGGTGGTGTTTATACAATTAATAGTAGAGGCTTGGGTAGTGTTGTAGAACAGAGGGAGCAGGGAGGTTCAGGTACATAATTCTTTGAAGTTTGCATCACATGTAGAAAGGATGGTTAAAAAGGCATTTAGTATGCTTGCCTACATTGTTTAGTCCTTTTGAGTAGAGGAGTTGGGAACTCATATTAAGGTTGTAAGGCCATTGGCCAGGCCTCTTCTGGAATACAGCATTCAGTTCTGATCACCCAGTTATAGGAAAGATATTATTTAGCTGGAGAGGATTCAGAAGATATTTACCAGGAAGTTGCCAGGAATGGAGCGTGTGAGTTGTAAGGAGAGGCTGGGTAGGCTGGGACTTCTCTCACTGGAGCATAGGGGGTTGAGCAAATAATGAGTTATAGATAAGGCTAATGGTAATTATCTTTTCTCCAGGATGGGAGGGGGTGGGTTTCAAAACTAGGGGGTGCATTTTTAAGGCTTAAGGCAAAAGGCAAGACATCTTTTAAAAAGAAAAGACAAGAAAGACAACATTCTTACACAGTTGTTCGTGTTTGGAATAAACTTGAAGTGCTGGATGTGGGTATAATTACAATGTTCAAAAGACACTTGGATAAGTACATGAATAAGAAGGTTTGGGGATATATCGATCAGGAACTGGCACATGGGAGGTATCAAGAACTGCTAGTCCCAGTCAGTACAGTGTGGAGCTGGAGGAACCCAGCAGGTCAGGCAGCCAGAGCAGCAGGTAAGTCAACATTTTAGGTTTACACCCTTCATCTTGGGAGGGAAGGGAGCTGAGAAATAAATGGAGGGCGAGGAGGAGGGGGGGCGATTGGTTAGTGGGGATGGTGAGATAGAAGATGAATAGGTCAGGTCAAGGAGGGAGGGTTGGAGATGGGATGAGGCTGGGGGTGGTGAGATTTTGAAACTGGTAAATCCTGTGTTGAGATCATCAGGCTGTAGGGTCCTGAGGTGGTGTTTCTCCAGTTTGCATGTGGCATCATTGTGAGGGTAGAGGAGGCCCAGGATTGACATGTTGCCAAGAGAGTGGTGGGGGTGGGGGGGGGTGTTGGTGGGGAAGAGTTAAAATAGTTGGTAACTGGAAGATGCTGTTGATTAAAGCATACAGAGCACAGATGCTCCATGAATCGGTCACAAAGTCTGTGCTTGGTCTCACCAATGTGGAGGAGGCCATATTGGGAGCAATGGATATAGTAGACCAGGTTGGAGGATGTACAATTGAATCCCTGGAAAGTTTGTCCGGGGTCTTGGATGAAGGTGAGGGGAAAATATTTGTTTGGTAGAGGGGTCAGGTGGTTTCCTGTACATCAGTGAGACCAAGCACAGACTTGGTGATTGATTTGCGTAGCATCTGTGCTCTGTACGTCATAATCAACAGCGACTTCTGGTTGCTAACCATTTTAACTCACTCTTCCACTCCTTTGGTGATATGTCTATCCTGTGCTTCCTCTCACAATGATGCCACATGCAAACCAGAGGAGCAACATCTCATACTCCACCTCGGGAGCCTACAGCCTGATGGCCTAAACATGGAATTGACCAGTTTCAAAATCTTCCCCACTTCTGGTCTCATCCCATGTCCAACCCTCCCTCTCATCCCCACTTCCTTGACCTGACACTACCTGCCCAACTTCTTTCTCACCTGTCTGCCCCACCCTTCCAACTGACCATTCCCCACTACCCACTACCTGCATCCACCTATCACCATCCTGGCTCCCTCTATTTATTTCCCAGCTTCTTTCTCCTTTGCCAGTCCTGATGAAGAGTGTAAACCTGAAATGTCAACTTTCCTGCTCCTCTGATGCTGCCTGACCTGCTGTGTTCCTCCAGCTCCACACTGTACTGATTACAGGCAGGTGGGACTAGTTTAGCTTGGGATTATGGTTACACATGGTCAATAAGATTCAACAGTAAGTGCATGGCTCAAAGGTTGGTGTGGGAGAAATGGATTTGAATTCATGAGACATTGACACCAGTACTGGCAAAGGCGAGAGATATTCCAATGGGATAAGCTCCACCTGAATCATGACGGGACCAGAATCTTGGCAAATTGCACGACTGGGGCTATAGATAGGTCTTTAAACTGAGTAGTGGGGAAGTGGATTCTTGTAACATTCTGTGAATTATTTTTCTTGAGAACTGCTACCAGCCTGATTTTCCCAGTCCACCTGCATATTGAAGTCACAGTAATTGTTGTAATAGTGCCTTTCTTACATGCTTTTTCTATCTCCTGATTTATTGTCTTCCACACATTCTGACTGATGCTAGGAGGCCTGTACATAATGACCATAACAGTCTTTTTCCTTTGTGGCTCCTCAACTCTAACCACGCAAATTCTGTGCCTTCCATTCTATATCACTTCTTGCCATTGATTTAAATTCATTCCTTCCTCTCAAGGCAACCCCACCCTCTAAGCCTGTTCTTTCGGTAGGACATGTATCCTTGGATATTTAGTTCCCAGCCCTGATCCCTTTGCAGCCACGCCTCTGATGCCCATGAAATCATACTCACCAATATCAATTTCAATCTGCACTACAAAATCATTTACTTTGTTTCATATACTGTGTGCATATACATACAACACCCTCAGTCCTGCGTTGAACACCCCTCACCCTTCTCAGTTGTCCCCTTATCTGCTGTGCTTGATGTTAGATTCCTGACCCTTTTCATATTCTGTCCTATTACTTGTTCTGGAAACGTAGCCTCTGCTGAGCCTTCTTTCCCTTTAAGCTTTTGATAGTTTTCCATGCACCTGGCACCACCCTCTCCCTCCCTTCCAAACTATTTAGGTTACACCCCTGTCCACAGCCCTTATTATGTGATTTGCTGGAACTCTGGTCCCAGCACGATTCAGGTGGAGACCATCCCATCGGAACAACTCCCTCCTCCCCTCGTACTAGTGCTGATATCTTGTGTAATTCTCCCATTTCTCCTACGCCAATCTTTGAGTTATATGCTTACCTCCAATCTTATTGACCCTTAGCTTATGGCTGTGCTTTAATGGTTCTGCTTTCTAATTGACCCCCTAGCTGCGCATATTCTCTCAACAGAAACTCTATCTATCTATATCATGGGTACCTATGTGGACCAGATAATTGGATCTTTCCACTCCCACTCCAAGCCCAGATGAGATAGCCTGAACCTGGACACCAGCTGGTTAACAAAGCCTTCAGGGCTACACTTCTATTTTCTCCCTCCCCTGGAATGACTCTCTGTCACAGTGCTATGGCCAGTTTGCTAAGCCTCTCTACAGACCCTGTTCTTGTCCACATGGGGAGCAAGAATTTCAAACCTGTTAGCTCAAGGACGTCCATCTCTTCCTGGAAAAAAGACTTGAATCGTCCCAATCCACCATTACCGAGATGGTCCTCACTTTGAACAACTTCTTAAACTTATCACTTTCTTCAGATCAAAGGTGCAGCCACAGGTACCTGCATAGGCCCCAGTTATGTCTGTCTCTTAGAGGGGTATGTGGGACATTTCTTGTTCTAATCCCATTCTAACCTCTACCCACAACTCTTTCTCCAGAACATCAATGACTGCTTCAGAAAAAATAATCAATTTCACTTCCAATTTCTACCCTACTTTTACCTTCACCTGGTCCATGTCTGACTCCTCTTGCTCCGTCCTTGACACCTGTTTCCATACCTGAGGATAGTTTGGCCACCAACATTGACTATAAGACTACTGACTCCCACAGTTACCTGGACTATACATCCTCACACCCTGCTTCCTGTAAAGACTCCATCCTCTTCTCCCAATTTCTCTGTCTCTGTTGCATTTGTTCTGACAATGCCCACTTCTGTAGAGTTGGGGGGAGGGGGTTCTCGGAAATGTCCACCTTTTTTCAGCAACTGCAGAATCCTTGATACTATTGTCGACAGAGCCTTGAGCAGTGTTAGACCCATCTCCCACACTTTTGCCCTCACCGCTTCTTTTCTCTTCCCCCAATAACAACAGTATCTCTCAGTCCACACTACCACCCCACCGTTTCCGCATCCAAAGGATCATATGCCGACATTTCCATCACCTCCAGTGGGATGCCACAGCCCGACACACATTCCCTCCCCTCCTCTGTCAGCCTTCCACAGGAATTGTTCTCTTGGGACACTCTAATCCGCTCCTTTTCCATTCCCAGCACATTCCTACATTCTGTCCATACAAAAGACCCTGAGCTTCCAGTTGCCTGCCACTTTATCATACGACCATGTTCCATGCTGAATATTTTTGTAGGCCTGCTACAGTGTACTAGCAAGCCGCAGTGCAACAACATCTGACTTTCCATTCGAGGACCCTGCAGCCTCTAGGACTCAAAAGCAAGTTCAATAACCTTGGAACCTGATTCCATCCTGCCATTTTTTTTTACCCATCCCACACCCAGTCTCGTCATGACATGGGTTGCTTTCAGCATAGTCACCCATTCTCATGACTCCTAGGGTGTACTTTAGATTGCCTTTTTAAATTCACTTCTGGGATTTTGTTAGCTAGCTAGCACCTATTGTCCAATCCTAGCTGCCTTTGAGAAGGTCGTGTTAGTTGTCTTCTTGAACCATTGCAATCTGTATGCAGTAGGTAGATGCACAATGCCCTTAGAGAAGGAATTCCAAGACTTTGACTCAGCGACACTGAGGAAACAACAATATATTTTCAAGGATTCTGAGTGGCACGAAGGGGAACTTACAAGTGCTGGTGTTCCCATGTATGTGCTATTTTTGTCCTTCTGGAAGGAAGTGGTTGTGGGTCTGGAACGTGCTGTCTAAGGATCTTTGTGAATTTCTGCAGTGCATCTTGTGTGTATGTAGTACTGAGTGTCAGTGGTGGAAGGAGTGGATATAGTGCCAATCAAAGGGGCTGCTCTCCTGGATGATGTCAAGATTCTTGAGTGTTGTTGGAGTTACACTCATCCAGGAAAGTGGGGTGGGGGGTGTATACATTCACACAACTATCTTGTGCCTTGTGGATGTTGAGCAGACTTTGGAGAGTTGGATTACTCAACTCAGTATTCCTAGCCTCTGACCTGCTCTTGCAGCTACTGCGTTTGTGCGGTGAGTTCAATTGAGTTTCAAGTCCATGATAACCCCACGGGTGTTGATAGTGGACGATTCAGTGATAGTACCACGATTGAATGGCAAGGTGCAGTAGTTAGATTGTATCTTATTGGAGATTGTCATTGGCATTTGTGTGGCATGAATATCACTTGCTATTTGTCAGCCCAAGCCTGAATATAGTCCAGATTTTATTATTTGAAAATGGACCGCTTCAGTATGTGAAGAGTCACATTTGGTACTGAACATTATGTAAGTGTCAGCAAACGTCCCCGCTTCTGGTCTTTAATGGGGTTGGGGGGGTGTGGTGCAGTGGTGGCAGGTCATTGATGAAACAGCTGAAAATTTTTGGGCTCAGGACACTACCCTGAGGAACTCCTGTAGAAATGTCCTGGAGTTGAGATGACTGACCTCCAATAACCACAATCATCTTACTATATGCTAGGTATGACTCCAACC
Source organism: Stegostoma tigrinum (assembly GCF_030684315.1). Taxonomy (NCBI): domain Eukaryota; kingdom Metazoa; phylum Chordata; class Chondrichthyes; order Orectolobiformes; family Stegostomatidae; genus Stegostoma; species Stegostoma tigrinum. The sequence continues at coordinate 54,986,255 of NC_081362.1, forward strand.
AGTGGAGAGTTTGACCCTGATTCCCATTGATTCCAGTTTCCTAAGTCAGTCAGTGTCCTAAACATATACTAAAATCCTGCTCAGTGTTTCAGATTGATGATCTCTCATCAGAACTCAGCAGTATCTTCAGAACTATTTTAATCCAAATGTGTCAATGTGGCCTAAAACCCCTGGTAAAGCAGGGAGTAATGAATTTCCGCTGTCATGCTCCTTGCCAGCCATATGTCTTCAGTAAGAGATCACTGAAACGCTAGCAAATTGCTGTCAACAGTCTAGGGATGTATTTTTCCACAGTTTCTGCCACAGTTCATCGTGGATAAGACTCCAAACCCATACAGAACTCCAGCCTCTATGACCTGAAACAGATGGGAAGATTTATTAATGGTCCAGGACTCTGTGTGGCTTTAACATGTTTAGATTAACTGACAAGCAACATGCACTCTATTACTCAGAAATATGTAAAAAATTTGCATCAGTTATAACAAAATAAAGTCATAAAAACGGATATCTGAAATCAAAGTCAAAATGTTAAGTTAACAAGGAGGTCAAAATGGGAAAATGAAAGTATGTGGCACTTGACAATGCATGCAGCCTTGCGGTTAATTTTTTTTAAAAATTAGGGTCTGTACTGTTGTAGTATCAGAGCTTACAGGAAGATGTATTGGTTGAGGGTAGAATCAGAAGTAAGCTGCCAAGGTCCAACCATTGGGACAGATCTATGAAAGAGGAAACCAAAAAAAAATCACAAAGGGAAAGTTTAATCAGCCCTGCATGAGTCAGCTAATTCCAGAGTAACATGAGAAACAGAGAAACAGGAAAGCTGAGTGTGAAAGGACATGGTGATTAATCATGAGTTCATATTGATGAGGCAAAGAATTGTTTAAAAATGAGTAAATAAGAAGAGCAATGTTCAGCTTCCCTTTGCTGACTGACAGTTCATCCACTGGGAACGCACATTATGCATCTCTGGAGATAGAGAACAGGGATTTTCACCCCCTCAGACTAATGGTTAGCAGAATACATGAAATATGGGTTAAGTTTTTCAAGACCATATATGTGTTACTAACGGGTGTGGCTATCTGCCTGCAGCACCAAGTTGGAAAATTAACTCAGTTCCTAGATGCCCAAGAATTTCTAAATAAATTTTGAGTGCATGTTGTTCCCATCACCAAAATTAATTTGGCACTCCTGATTGATGCAGAATTTATTTTAAACTGTGTTAATTCTTTGTCAAGATAATTATTTTTCCAATCACAGTACAATAACTCCTGATGGGTAAAATTTCAACCTTCAAACCCAAAGTCCAATCCTGGGGAAATGTTCAATTCCTTGTATTAACTATTCCCCTCTAAAACAGTGAGCAGAAAGTGATTGCAGTGAGGGCTCAGTGCATGGATTGCAATTGATTCCTTTAAGGGGATAAATTCAAACGACTGAAAGTCCTTTTCAAACATTCTGAAAAACAATTTTAGATTCCATTGTGGTGTTGTAGGAATTATAAATTGTCCTCACTGCACTGCTTCTGGTCACACCTCCGACACCATTGCATAAAAAGGAAACTTTACCATCGTACAGTTTTATTTACAATGATGTTCAAAATATAGCTAGTTCTTTACATCATAAGTACTTTACTAACTAGCGTACTACATGAAACATTGTCATTGTTTAAAAACCAGGAACTGGAATTAAAACAGAGAATAGGGGACTTTTTTCTCTCTCAGAGGGTCATGAGTCTTTGGAACTCTTCAGCTAAAGATGGTGGAAGCAAAATCCTTGAATATTTTTAATGCTGAGGTAGATGGACTTTTAGTTAGGCAAAACAGTGAAAGGTTATCCAGGGCAGCAGGAATGCAGATTTGAGGTTGTACTTGGATATTGAATGGCTGAACAGGTTTAAGAGACTGCATGGCCCAATCCTGCTACTAATTTGTAGATTCATATAGTCTCTCCACATTAGGCATGTTTTCAGAATGGTCTGTGAATTACAAATTTGTATGGTTTATTCAGCTTCCTTTTCGTGTTTCAATCTTAAATAACTAGGAACATAACTTTATGCTTGATGTAAAATCAAAGATTAGTTTACTTCATGACAGTTGTTGGAAGTTATTTAAGTAAAATGCAATAAATAATTCGTTAAAATACAGATTCAAGGATTGGAAGTAGCTACGTGTGTGAGATGGGAGAGGTGATGGTCTCGTGGTATTATCGCTAGATTACTGATTTACGAAACTCAGCGACTGTCCCAAGATCTGTCCTTGAATCCTGTCATGGTAAATGGTGGGATTTGAATTCAATTTTTTTTTAAAAATCCAAGAATTAAGAATTTGCTGATGACCATGGAGCCATTGTCAATTTTTAGCAAAACCCACTTGACTCACTAATGTGAGGTATTCTGCCATTCTCACCTCGTCAGCCCTACATGTGACTGCAGATCCACAACAATGTTTTTGACATTCAGTTGTTCACTGAAATGGCCTAACAAGCCACTCAGTACAAGGGCACTCATGGACGTGCAATGAATGCTGGCCATGTTCCATGAGTGCATTAAGGGAAAACTTATAAAGGTGCAAACAAGATTAGTGTCTGCTATTATTGTAGCCCTGGCTTGTTGAAAATTATCCTTCCAAAATAAAAGGATTGAAATTGGAAGTCAGGATCAGCAGCTGTGATAGTTTATGTATTCTAATAGCTGGTATTTGTATGTACAGGTAGACTCAGCAAATTTCAGTACATGGAGAAATGTTTTTCTTTTCTCCCTTACTGTTCTGTAATTATAATTGCAGATTTCCGGGACTTCTTTGATAGTACAGTTGATTTCTGAAACTTTTTCCCGTTGTTTTCCCTTGGATGAGAACCATCTTTGTGATTATGGCTCAGGTATTCCTGATGGTGTGAAGGATGGGAGATGGAAATGGAGATTTCTGCACAAAATGGCTGCTCACTGCCTATTTTTACAGACCAAAACCTAAAATAGCTTCTATCTCAAAACTGTGGAACTGCACTACCATAATGAGTATCACTGTTTAGTCTTAATGGGTATCTGAGCCAATAACTTGGATGGCTCTCTGTTAGGTTTTGTTTGTGAAATAGACGGGCCTATTCAAACCTTGAGAGGAGCCATTCCTAGGAAATTCTGGTTTACCCTTGGAAATGTTTATTGAATTTCAAAGGTCTCCTCTGATTTCTTCCAGAGACAAGCACAGTCTGGTCTCTGTGCCAGTGAAATCCACTAGGGCAGTCATGTGACTTCTATAAATCTTTTTTGTCTATGCTAAAGACAGATGGACTTTCTTTACAAGATATACAACACCAATATTCTGCAGTAGTGACATTTTGTGGTCAACGTACAGTGTTTTATTACAATTTTACAAAATCCAACACATATTCACTTGCCCTTACATGATCTCAAACTTAAATTAACCTTTTCAGCCAGATGGTCCAATATCACTTTAAAGTTAATAAGATGAATGTTGAACTGTTTGGGTTTTCATTTGTTGAAACATTGATCTTTGTAGTCATCATATTAACAGCTGTGCATCATTCAGCCTTTCCTGTACAATTTTAGTTTCAACCGTCTGATGAGACTTTCCTTAAACCATCTGAGCTTCTCGCCAACCAAGTTTTGAAAACCATGTTTAAATTACCCTTTTTGTAGGAATAAGTAAACAATTGCCATCAATATCCTAAGTGAATCCCATTTTATTCCATTAACTTTTTCAAGAGAGCTTCATTTCACCTACCAATGATGCAAATCCCATATCTCAAAGAGTAATAATTGATTTGCTTGCCTCACATGAGCAAGAGGACTCCTTACCCTTGAGCAAAAATCACCATTGCTTCCACCACTTATCCTTACAGTGAAGGCCGAGCAGACCTCCTGTTTGGAGAGAACTTTACTGGAAGCTCAGTCCTGGTGAGGTTGGCAGAAAATGCCAGGAAGAAGGGATCATGGAGGTTCAGATGGAGAGGTATGGGGAATGTTGATGGATTAGCAGTCTGAGCCCGCGTCTAACTCTGTCAGATGTCATCTGCATTGCCTTCCATTCTCAGCCAAATTGTAAATGCACAATAGAAATAGAAAATGACCATGACCACACCTGAAGAGGATGGAGTGTGTTTCTTCTTCCCTATCTGAGCAAGTGGGCTCTACTTGTGAGCAATGTGAGGCACTTCAAGAGGCAATTGCATATATCATGAATTTACATAGTGCAGATTGAATGTATCTGTAATCATAGCAACCCATGATAAGCATCATAGCAACATGCAGTGTCCGACAACATGGGTTGCACATCCTGCTCACAAGCAATTTTCATTGTGTCATTGGCCATTACAAATTGATCAGATATCTCTGTGAGGTGAAGAGATCACAGGAAATATTAGAAGACTCACCTGTGGGTTATAATTCACAAAGACAATCCAAGATTTCCTAAGCTGCATAACAGCATAAGCTGATTTCCTCTCACTTTGAATTGTATATATTTGACCACATGCAATGCTACCATACCTGCTGCATGTGGAAATGGGGAACAAAGTATTAGTAATCCTATCGTGCTTATAACGTCCAACTGTATTTGAGCAAATGGCTGCATATATCTGAATGAAATGCCCTATACCAAGGGTCCATATAGAAGCATTCCATTGCCTTCCTTGTGAGAGCCCACCATGTCCTACTGTATGAGGGACCATGCCTCACCATCATTTTGTATGTGATGCAAATGCTGACAGTTTACATGATAAGAAACCTGTTCAGTTTATGATATTCCCCACGTGGCTTCATTGGAACTGTGACCAAAGGACCCAGGCACAGTAGGGGCCATGATCTCTGTGGCAGTGGTACTACAAAGGCTCAGAGAAATGGAAAAGAAATAGATGGATCAGCACGCCCAGCACCAGTATCAATATCCAGCAACTACTGAATAGCCTGTACATGAAGAAAGAGCATGTTCTCAGGATATGTAGGAGACACAAGTGGTCCAGAGTCTATCATCCTCAATGCCACTTCCTCCAGATGTGCGAGACACAGTGCTATTTCAGGATGAGGATGTCCAGAACACTGTCACAGAATAATGCCAACTACTGAAGTGGGATTTGTGAACTGAAGGTCTGGGTGGCCAGCTTGTCCCGTTTAAGCCGAGAGCTCTGCTAAATTTTTATGGAAATGGATACTTCCAAAGATCTACAAATATAACAAGGCTATTACCAATGCAATTTGTCAGAAATCACACAACACTGGGTTATAGTCTAACAGGTTTATTTGGAATCACACAAGCTTTCAGAGTGCAGCCCCTTCATCAGGTGCAGTGAGAAAGCAGGGCACACAGACACAGAGGTTATAGGTAGAGAGACCAAGGGTCCTGTCCAGCTTGCTGTGACTGAAGCTGCAGTATTCTATAATGCTGAAGGTGACGTCCATCTTCCTGCTTGGAAGACTGCTAGACAGGATCTAACTGACAGCATGTTCCGATAGGTGGGAGCTGGGTGCAACAGTCATTCATTGTAGATTCATTGTTGCTCAAAGGGCAAGGAGTCCCTACTTATTTCTAGAAGCAAATGCATCTTCATTTGTATATTTTCTTTGCTTTTGCTGTTGGCTCAATAAAATTTAATGTATTTAACTGTTTGAAGGCTTTCCAGTATTCCCACATTGAACATTGAGAAAGTGTTATGCTATGCTGTGCATTTGGAAAAGAGGAGCACTCCCTTAGATAGTGCTGTGAAGTGATATGGCCCCAGGTAGTTTGATGCTTGTAGCTGTAGTTACAATGACAGCCAATCAGACAGGTGCTGATTAATATGGCTACACAGCTACAAATGTGAACTTGCATTTACAATGAACTGTCACACGTGCTGCATAGGTATCCTCAGAAGCTTTTCTTTATCATTCTGCTTTCACTGTGGACTGGGAAGGGCAAAATTTGACCTAATACATACCTCAGCTTCAAATATGGCGATGACACTGGGAACCCTGGGAGGTCCCAGCTGTGGTGAGTACTTCTGAACAAGAGCATGAGAGGGCGCCATAAAGGTATGGTGCATATATAATAAGGCAAGTTGCAGAGAATTGCATGAGACATGAACATGTCAGAGCTGAGGGAAAGAAACCCTGCAAACAATTCCCGAAATTTATACTTGGCTGCTTTTTGGTGAAATTAATGTCAAGAACTAAAGGAGAAGAAGACAAGGGAAACATGTCTGAGAAATCAGTTGCATCTAAAGGCAGGATCTAATTATTCACAGCTTTCTGATGAAGGGATCAAAATAGTATTTTAATTCAAAATTCATATGTATTGAGTCTATATTGAATGATTAATATGAACTGGTAAATGCTGTTTGGTGCCTTTTCACAAATGTTTTGTAAGGTGCCGATCAGGTTATATATATCTTGTCAAGCTTCAAGTGCAATTACATTTATTCAGAGGCTATTGCATTTCAGATTTCTTACTGCATTTTGTCATTTAATTTTCAACTAAAAACAAATAAATGAACCACAGCATTGTTAATGTTGAAGAAGGCTTGCGGAAGTTGTGATTTATTTCGAGAAGAGTATGTTAACTGGTTTGAACCATTCACAGAAACTATAGATAATGTTAATTATAGTAAAAGAAATGTCATAAAGAAGTGTTGGAAATTGAAGTTTCACAGGAATTGGTGGACTGAACCCAAGAATTGCACAGAAAGCAATAAGAAAATTGTTCATAGTTTAGACAGTCATTTTCTGTAGTTTCTGGAAAAATGGAAAGCCCTTAGGACATGATATGGATAATGGAAAATAGAGTTTTAAAGGAAATTACATGAAGTTGAGAATATTGCCAATAAAAGGGTTCCTTTAGCCTAATATGTGTTTTGCCTCAAAGTGTGTGGTATATAAAGAAAGTGCATAAATGCCTTATTATACGTCTCATATGTGTAAAGCAAAGTCTCAAAGGACAAGTCCCGATGTCTAATTAGGATATGAGCCCATAGTATTCTGATTGAGAAATGAAAGAACATCTAACTGGGTTAAACTGAAATTTGCACATAAAATAAATATTCTTCTCAATGAGTATTTATGTTGACTGTAGGAAAAAATAGTTTCCTTAAAAAGGGTTTATTGTATTGTACTCATCTTTTAATTAAATAGAGGCACGACTGACTGTTTGAGGTTGGCTTATGCCGGCGATATTCAGTGCCAGCCAGGAGATATCAGGCAGTAGGTTACTAAGGTAAGACAAAAAAAACTTTTAAACTTACTTAACTGCAAGGCACTTCGGGAATTGAGGACTTTGAATTGAAAGCTAATTGGATACATTCCCATGCAGGCCTTGGTTTCAGACAGAGGCTGAGTCATTCTCACAAGGGGCCAACGGAATTTACCACCCTTGATTCCCATGTGGGCTCCACAGGGAGGGAATGGCAGAAACAAATGGAAAAAGTAACATTGTCAAATGAAGCAAGAGGAAAACTAAACTTGACCATCTCTGCTTGCACTATTTTATAAATTATATGTTTGTGTTTTGTTATCATTCAAATCTATAGCACCATTCAGATAGTTTTATTCTCATTTAACTACATATTCAGATTAGTACTTGTACCATAATACTGATAGGATTGGGAATGTCATGTTAAGATGATTTATGATTAATCTTGAGAACATTGTGTTTTGATGTGTTTGTGCCTTGTTTCTTTCCTGCAGTGAGAAAGTATCAGCCAAGTACAGTCATGTTTGTGCAAGAAAGCTGCAATTACTGCCATATGAGTAATGAGTTAACTCTGTGGATTGTGGTGTTACTGATCAGGTCTGGTAAAGCTGGGAAATTCCCAGCTGCCAACTTTTTGAGAGCGCTCAGGGGCAATAATCACACATTGCCATCTTCTTCTTGTTATTTTGTCTGCTCAGAGCATCGTGATTTGGTGTTCTTGGCTTGAAATATTGGACCAAACTTGTGCTGCTGTGTCAGACGGAGAGACAGAATTAGAGCGACGGATTTGAAAGCAGCTGTGCTCGACATAGTCAGACCGCCACCAAACTTTTAAGCACAGTGCACACACCCAGGAACAGTCTGGAAAATAGATGCAATGACTCTCGTTTTCTCAAAAGAAGGTGAAACGTTTCTTCATGTTTGTTGCTTTGAGATTTAAACCAGGCAGAAATCACATGACATGGAGAAAGAAAGGGAACACATACAACATATTTAGAGTAAGGTTTTATGGGGTTGCATGATAGCTGACTCAAAGATTCTTCCATCACACTTAACCCATCAAAAGCTGGTGCTTATTTTGGTTATTATTCTATTGTTTTAAAATAAAGGAATGGGCTTTTGCTGGGGGCAAAATTCAGGCGGGATGCACTTCATTCTCTGCCCACTGGAAACAGCATATCCCCTCTGTGCTTTTACCTACCCTTTCAGCCTTTGTTTACTGCTTGGCCTGCTGTGTTCATCCAGCTTCACACTTTATTATCTCAGACTTTGTTTACGTCTGGTTCAGAATGGATGGAAAGACCAGCTACTGGAAACAAAAAATCCAACCCTTCACTTCCAGACAGGCTTATTTCACAGCAGGAAAGGGACCCAAGTGAGAGGACCAACATACATTGCATCTCCAAGGAGATTGGTGACATCTTTGTTGTGGACCTTGATTAGCAAGAATTAGTAAAATTTCTAACTGATTCAGTGAGAATCTCATCGACTGCAAATTACAACACAAGATCATAAGACAAAGATTCAGAAGTAGGCCATTCAGCCCATTGACTCTGCTCCATCATTCAGTGAGTTTGTGGTGATCTGTTAATCAGATCATCATCATCATGAATCCTCATCTTCACTTTCCTGCCTTTTCCCTTTAATCCTGGATTCCCTGACTGATTAAAAATCTGTCTGTCTCGGCTTTGAATATATTTAATGAATCGTTCTTGACACCTCTCTGTGGTAAAGAATTCCACGAATTCACTACCCTCTAAGAGAAGAAATTCCTCCTCATTTTAAATGTTAGACTCCTAACTCTGAAATGATGCCATCAGGTCTGCATACTTTCCCACAAGGTGAAACAATCTTTCCACATCTGCCCAGTCAAGTCCCCTCAGAATTTTGTAAGTTTCAATAGCTTGCTTCTCTTTTTCTGAACTTCAAAGAGTATATGCTCAACCTACTCAACCTCTCCTGATAAGACAGTCCTTTCATAGCTGGAATCAACCTGATAAACCTTCTCTGGACTGCCTCCGAGGCTAATGTGTCTCTCCTGAGATAAGGAGAACAAAAATTTCACAGTAATCTAGGTGTAGTTCCTTGTTTAAGTTTTAGGAAGACATCGCCCTTTTTCACTTCATTCCGTTTGGAACAAAGGCCAACATTCCATTTGCCTTATTTATAATCTCCATAACTTGGATGCTATCTTTAGCACAAAAACTCCCAAATCCCTCTGTGCTGTAGCTTTCTGCAGTCTTTCTTCATTTAATATTAGAGTCATAGTCATAGAGTCATATTGCACAGAAACAGACCATTCAGTCCAACAACTCCATGCCAACCATAATCCTAAACTAACTAATCCCAAGTGCCTGTACTTGGCCGCTATCTTTCTTATTCATGTACTTATCCAAATATCCTTTAAATGTTGTAACTTTACTCGCACCCACCATTTCCTCTAGATATTCATTGCACACAGGAACTACGGTCTGTGTAAAAAAGTTGCCCCTCATAACTTATTTAAATTTTTCTCCTCTCGCCTTAAAAATACACCCCCTAGTCTTGAAATCCCCCACCCTAGGGAAAAGACACCTGTCATTCACCTTATCTATATCCCTTGTGATTTAGTCTGAGAATCACACAGCATGGAAACACGCCCTTCAGCCCAACTCATTCATTCCGACCAGGTATCGTAAACTTTACTAGTCCCATTTGCCTGTATTTGGCCCATATCCATCTAAACCTTTCCTATCCATGTACCAGTCCAAATGTCTTTTATATGTTGTAAGTGTACCTGCCTGTATCGCTTTCTCTGGAAGCTCATTCCAAAGACGTTGCCCCTCAGGTCCCATTTAAATCTTTCCTCTTTCACCTTCAACCTACACCCTCTAATTTTGGACTCCTCTACCATGGGGAAAAGATCTTGGCCATTCACCTTCTCTATGTCCTAGTGATTTTATAAACCTATGTAAGGTCACCACTCAGTCTCCAAAACTCCAGGGAAGAAAGTCTCAGCCTGTCCAGCCTTTCCTCACAACTCAAGCCTTCCAGTCTCAGCAATATCCTGGTTAATCTTTTTTGTACCCATTCCAGTTCATCAACATCCTTCCTATAGCAGGGTGACCAGAATTGTACGCCTTTGTACTTCAAATGTGGCCTTACCAATGTCTTGTGCAGCTGTAACATGATGTCCCAACTCCTGTACTCAATGCTCTGAAAGATGAAGGCATGCGTGCCAAAAACCTTCTTCACCACCTTATCTTCTTGTGACACCACTTTCACACTATATCCCTCAGTCTCTCTGTTTGACAACATTCCTCAGGATCCTACAATTAACTGTGTAAATCATGCCTGGTTTGTCTTACTAAAAACCTCACAATTACCTAAACTAAACTCCCTCTGCCATTCCTCAGCCCACTGGCCCAGCTGATCAAAATCCCATTGGACTCCATAGATAACCTTCACTGTCCACTATACAACAAATTCTGCATCATTTACAAACTTACTAACCATGCCTCCTATTTTCAAATCCAAAATCATTTTTATAAATGATGAACAACAGTGGTCCCAGCACCAATCCTTGCAGTACTCTGCTGATCACAGTCCTCCAGTCTGAAAAACAACCCTCGATCACCATCATTGCCTCCTACTGTGAAGTCAATTTTGTATCCAGTTGGCTGGCTCCCCCTAGATCCTATGTAACCCAACCTTGCAAACCAGTCTACCATACAGAACTTTGTTAAACATTTTGCAAAATTCCATGTAGACAACATCTACTGCTTCACCCTCTTGCATCTTCTTGGTCATCTCTTCAAAAAAACTCAATCACGTTTGTGAGACATGTTTTCCCAAGCACAAAGCCATGCTGACTACCCCTAATCTGTCCTTGCCTCATCAAATATATATAGATCCTGTCTCTCAGAGTCCCCTCCAACAATTTACCCACAAATGACATTAGGCTTGCTGATCTGTAGTTTCCTGGCTTTTCCTTACAATCTTTCTTAAATAATGGTACATCATTAACCTCCCTCCAGTATTCTGGCACCTCACCCGTGGCTATCTTTCATACAAATATCTCCGCTAGAGGTCCCATAATTATGTGATGAGCTTCCCACAATTTCCTAGGATACACTTTTGGATCCTGGGGATTTGCATAGTTTTATTCATTTTAAGACCTCCAGCACCTCCTCTTCTCCAATATGGCCTCTTTTCAAGACATCACTGTTCACTTCCCTGATTTCCCTAGCTTCCATATTTTTCTGCACAATAAATACTGATGAGAAACATTCATTTAGGATTTCACCCATCTCCTGTGGTTCCACACTTGGACAACCTGGCTGATCTTTATGGGGCCCTATTCTCTCCCTAACTATTCTTTTGCCCTTAATATACTTGCAGAATCTCTTTGGACTCCCCTTTACCCTATGTTCCAAAGCTATCTCATGTCCCCTTTTTGTCCTTGTGTTTTCCCTCTTAAGTGTACTTCTACATCCCTTGTACACCTCTAGGGATTCACTTGAGCCTAGCTGTCTATTTCTGACTTATGCCTCCTTCCTTTTCTTAACCAGAACCTCAATATCTGTAGTAATCCAGATTTCCCTACTCCTGTCAGCCTTGCCCTTCACACTGACAGGAACATGCTGGCCCTGAGCACTCATCATCTCACTTCTGAAAGCTTCCCTTTAACTGTGAATAGCCTCACCCTTTTGAAAGCTCTCGCCTAATACCATAAAAATTGGCCATGCCCCAACTTAGAAATTTAATCATGAACCAGGCCTATTGTCTTCCATAATTATTTTAAAATAAATAGAAGTATGGTCACTGATCCCAAAGTGCTCTCCAACTCACCTCACTCACTTGCCCAGCCTTATTTCCCGGGAGGAGGTTAAGTTTTATCCTTCCTCTAGTAGAACCATCTACATATCGATTGAGAAATGTTTCCTGATCACAATTAACAAGTTCCTCCCTATCTAAGCCCTTAACACTATGGCAGTCCTAGTCTATGTTTGGAAATTTAAATTCCCCTATTACAACTCAATTATCCTTAAAGCTATCTGTGACCTCCCTACATATTTGCTCCTCAAGTTCTCACTAACTACTGGACAACTATAGTACAATCCCATCAAAGTGATCACCTACTTCATATTTCTCAGTTCCACTCAAATGGCCTCACTGGGCAATCCTCCAGGAAGATCATCTCTAAATACTGCTGTGATGTTTCCCTAATCAAAAACGCCAATCCCCCTCCTCTCTTGCCTCCCTTTCTATCCTTCCTATAGCAACTGCACTCCAGAACAGTAAGCTGCCAGTCCTGATCCTCCCTCAGTCATGTTTCTGCAATTGCTATGATATTCCAGCTCCATGTACCCAACCATGCCCCGAGTCCATCTGCCTTACCTGCCAGGCCTCTTACATGGAAATAAATGCAGTTTAATTCATCCCTCATTCTCTGACATGCTGTTGCCTGCCTTGTCTATTTAACTTGCTCTGTTTAACTTCTATACCACTTTCAAATTTCTCTTTTGCCTCACTGCTGTTTAGAGTCCCCCCCAACACACCACCATCACCCACCCTCCTAAGGACTACTCAAAACCTTCCCGAATAGCACTAGCGAATCTCCCAGCCAGGATATTGGTCCCCTACCAGCTCAGGTGCACCAATCCCTCTTGTACAGATCACTTCTACCACAGAAGAGATCCCAATGATCTAAAAATCTGAATCCCTACTCACTTTCCCCTTTGAGAATTTGCTTTGAGAATTCAACCCTTCTATTTTTCCCCACATTATATTCTGTCTGCCAAATTGTGGCACACTCAGTTAAACTGTCTATATCTCGCTGCAGACAATTTTCTGTCAACCTCAGCACTTGCCTTCCTACCTATTTTTGCTCTGTCTGCAACATTGGCTATAATACATTCACATTCCACATCCAAGTCATTAACATCCAAGGCATTAACATGAATTGTAAATAATTGTGCTGTGATCCCTGTGAGACGCCATTAGTTACAGATTGCCATCTTGAGAATGCCCTCATTCCAAAACTTTCCACCTTCTGTGGGTTAGCCAATCGTCTATCTGTGCTAATATACCACCTGCAACACATGAACTTTTATCTTATTAACTAGTCTAATGTGTAATATCTTATCAAGTGCCTTCTGGAAATCCAAACATATTGCTTCACCCTTATCTATCCTACAGGTTACCTCCTTAAAAATGCTAATAAACTTGCCAGGCATGATTTACCTTTCATGAAGTCATATGGACTCTGCCTTCATATTAAGTATGGGAAAAGTATTAAGTGCTTAGCAGCATAGTGTAAAGATAACAATCTTTCCATCAACATCAGTAAAATGGAGGAGATGGTCATTGACATCTGGAAGCAGAGTGGAGGGCAAGCCTCCATTTACATCAATGGCGCTGAGGTGGAGATGTCAAGAGCGTCAAGTTCCTTGGAGTGATGATCACCAACAATCTGTTCTGGTCCACCCATGTCATTGCAACAGTTAATAAAGCACAACGTCATCTCTACTGCCTCAGGAGGCTGAGGAAATTTGACCCGTCCATAAAGACGCTTACCATTTTTTTATAGATGCACCATAGAAAGTATTGGCTTGGTATGGCAACTGCACTTCCCAAAACCACAAGAAACTACAGAGTTGTGAACACAGCCCGGTCCATCGCGCAAAACAGCCTTCCATCCTTTGACGCCCTCTATACTTCCCGCTGCCTTGGGATAGCAACAAACATAATCAATCACCCCTCTCACCCTGATTATTTGCTCTTCCACCCTCTTCCATCAGGCAGAAGATACAGAAGTTTGAATACACATACCAAAAGATTCAACAATAGCTTATTCCCTGCTGTTATCAGACTTTTGAATGGATGTCTCAAATGTTAGTTCTGATCTCGCTCGCTGCACCTTCCCTGTGACTTTAATGCTGTATTCTAAGCTCTGTTCTGCTAACCCGATGCACTTTGTATGGTATGATTTTCCTGTACAGCACGCAAAATGACACTTTTCACTGTATCTTGGTATATGTGACAGCAATCAAACAGCATGTATTTCTAAATACTCTGCTATTACATCCTCTATAAATATTTTCCCAACAACAGGATGTTAAGCTAACTGGCTTATAGCTACCTGTTTTTTTGTTCTCTTTTCTTTTCTAAGTGAAGATGCTACTTTGGCCATTTTCCAATATTCTTGGACTTTTGCAGAACCTAAGGATCCTTTAAAGATGACTAGCAGTGCATCCACTATCTCTGCAGCTAGTCATTTTAATACCCTAGGATTCATTCCATCAGATCCCCAGAGCCTATGGTTTGAAATCTATGGGTGTGCCATATGAGTTGCCATTGCTGCCTGTCCACAGTGTCTCAAACTAGAACAGTCCCACATTGCTGCAGAGAGGCTGCCAGGGCTCTCCTCATGCAAAAGGGAACCCACCCAATGCTACTAAAATGGCAGTAGCAATGGGAAGAGTACTGAATTAGGGATATGGGTGGTCTGAGCGTCTTTTGGGTGTAAGGCTGCTGTCCACCTTCCCTGCTGTTGACAAACTGCCATGGAGGCGAAAAGGTAATAGTCAGTTTACTTTTGCCCACATCCCCTCACAGTGTTTCAGCTCCCCCACTTCCTGTTCTGCTGCTTTCAGGTCCTGTAAAGTTCAGCCTGCAGCACACACTTAGTCTTTGCTGCTTAAAACTGTATCAAGTGTCCAGATGACATTATTAGACCCTGATTTACATTACATAGGTAAATATATATATTTATTGAGGTTCCTATCTGTTTCTGATAAAAAGTTTGGGTGTATATCTGATTCCCCAACAAAATCGCAATGAGTGAAACAGTGAAATGATGCATCAACAGTGGAGGTTAAGTTCCACACCAAGTATGAAAGTGCTATCATCCCAATTTCCAAACATAGTGAGGTGTAAGAAAAGGCCTTTATTTCTGATAGAGAAAATTCTTGCAGTTTTATTTGTTTATAAATGGTGTGCAATAACTTTGTTTATAATAATTAATTGCAAAGGATCACTCTACAAATGTGAAGGTCTTGCATGCATTTGTATTTGTTGCATTATTTCATTCAAGCAAATATGAATCCTTTTAACACTTAATTGGCTTTAAAGTAATATCCTAAGTTAGCAACAGATCACAGCTGAACTAGCTCCCCAAAACCCTCACCCCAAAAGTGAGGCTGATGAGTTCCAAATAGCTGCTAAACTACCAGTATTCTCAGCAACAATTAGTATTAGGTGACCTCAGTATGTGCCAATTAAAACAACTCACAGAAGTAACTCAGAAATGAATTTAAGGAGATAGCTAGGGTTAAATGCAGCTCCATCTTAGTAACTAAACATTAAATGCGCAAACTAAGATTCACTGCACAATACGACAGGAGAGCAAGTAACACAGAAAATAACACCTTATTTCTGATTAGCAAGATTGGCTTTCATTTTGGACACAATAATTTTATCTAGATTTTTATAAATCCTATTTTGTTAACAATATCAACATGAAGCATCAATGCCTATAATGCACATTACAACACAGAAAGGGCTGGAAGAGAAGCCAAAGTGATGCACAATGCAATGATTAAACATCGAATAATGTGGGTTTTCAGAACATGAAGATTTTAACAAGTAGACAAAGCTAGTAAATCCAGTTTTGAAACCTTGGGAAAATGTGTTGGCAGTAAAAAATTAGCAGATAGGGAGGAGGAGAAAACAACACATTGTACAAGAGGAGTATATTGATAAAGGCCAAGATGTGATGGAGGGAGAGGCTAGAGTTAGTAACATGATTGCCAATCAGATAACAATATCTTCCCTGCATGATTAAATGTACTCATGAGAAAACTGGAAGTTTCACAGCAATCTTAAAGATAATTAATATATATGTTCCTGCATTTGGGGTTTTCATATTAACTTTAATTTCAATTTTCTGAGAAATTTTCCATTGCTCTTTTAGAGGAAAAACTAAATAACTTGAATGCACACTAAATTTCACTTGAGAGTCTGGATCATGGAAAGCCAACCAGCAGTCATCTCATTGAACCTCCAATTCACGAAACTCTTACTGAATTGAAGAGGTAGTCTGGATTGTGTGCTCAAGCACAGTGAAGCCGAGTGTGTGCTTTTGATGTTTAGTTGCTAAGGTGGAGCTGTGTTTAACCCCAAAAGTTATTTTTGAGTTGCTTTCATGAGAAGTTGTTTTAGTTGATACATACGGAGGCCACTTAATACTAATTGTTGTTGCTGAGAATTCTGCTGGTTAAGCAGCGATGCGTAGCTCCCCAGCCTCATTTTTGGGGTGAGGGTGTTGGGGTCATGGTCAAAGTCAGAAGAGTATGTGGCTTTCTTTTTTTTTAAAGATAGTTCAGCTGTGCAAATGAAATGAGACACTACAACCTTCTGACACGTCTGATACCATTGAGCCATGACTGACATAAAGGACAGAGGGACAAGAAAGACTGCATCAATTATATAAGCATGTGTTGTCACTTCAGACCTTTGCTTTATTAGTACAGACAGCTCTTGCTAGGCAATTCAGAGGAAACCTGTTTTTGGCACTTCTGGTTCAGAATGGAGACTGTGATATGACAAACCACTTCCTCATGGCTGGCAGACAACTGTGGAGATATGCAGCTTTCCTCACAGCTGTCAATATTGCGGCTGCATTAAGTCACAGCGTAACATCAAGTGGCTGTCCATCCCTTGGCCATGAATGACAAAACTAAAGCAAACTAAAGTACTAATATACACTCTATCCCTCACTGTCATGTGACTCTACTGCGAATCCGAGCAAATATTTTCTCATTACCACAAGAATAACTTGTATTTATGACACACCTTTAACATAACAAAATATGCCAAGGCACTCCCAGCATGATCTATCATGCCACATTCTATTGGCTACACGTGGGCAGTGCAATTATGATAATTCTTCTAACCTTTTACAAAATAAGTTGCCCACGTTGTCATAAAATAATCAATATGCAAAACAAGCAAAACATTATTTGGGCTCCTCAAGCACTTCTCAATGATTTTTATGCAAGGATAAATCTCCCAAGAGGAAGTAAAAAATCTCAGTAAAATTTCCAAAATGATAAATTATGGTATTTGTCCTTAGTCCTGCTTCCCACAGGATATTAGAGGAAATGCTGAAATATCATTGTGACCAGTTGAGCTCCTTTATCATTGAGCAAGCCAGTTTAGAGGATATGGCCTCTTACTTGTCTCTGTTGGCTTTCCTTTTGATGTCTCACTTCATGTGCTTCCGGAACTCAATTTTCATTGTGCTTCTATCTCCCTTATTCAACTTTCCTTTTTTATTTCTGTATTTTCCTCTTCTTTTCTTTCAGGGGTTGATAGGTCATTGCTGTGGTGCGACATAGTGGGGAAAGGAGTTTACAAAGCAGCTGCCTGCAATTTCTAGTGGAGGTTGTGGCAATGGCATGGCCTTAACAATTCTGTGGTCAATGTTCTATCCCTATCACCTAGGCTTCTGTCATCACCTTATTCACACTCTTTGAGAAATACATATAAGTAGAGTTTGTTTCCCCGCTTGTAAATTAGAATTTTGAAAATAGCATGTCATTCCTGGAACTGTGACCAGTTACATGCTTTGACCTGTTTCCCATGTGTTTAGAATTAAAATTCTAGGTACCAGTGGCATGCAGTCAAAACACATGCAATTCACCATCAGAGAAAATTTAGTTGGTGAAACTCAATGTCAGCTGACAATGCAGTGTGGCCAAATAGTTCTATAACATGAGACTTCTGGGCAAATAGGAAGGTTCTGTATCACAGCCACACCCAACCATTTTGTCATTATCACAAAACTTAGCAGCTCAATGGGTGTTTTTTTAAAATAATTGTCATTCGTAAATATTTCACATTATATTGGTTTTGCTTCATCCATGTGTGATGATTAATAAATATTTCATCATTGTTATTTACTAAGACTAGCTGAGTCAGAGTTATATACCCTGGCATGTCTCTTGGTGGGCACACATTAGTTATAGGGGAGTTTGGGATGTTTCTACAATTGTGGAAGAAATAATATGACACATTTTTTATTCGCTGTATATTGAATGTTCATGTCAATGTCTTCATTCTACCTACCACTTTGCAGGACATAGTTGAACTTTCAAGTTTCGTTAGGTCTCCCCTCTATGCATTGTAAACAATATTATTGCCAATCATTCTCAGCAGAGATCAGACAATATTGAGACCTTCCTGTAAATCATTATTTTTCTTGCCTTGGGGTCCAACTGTCACCACGAAATATTCCATTACCCCCACAATATTAGGCCCTTCTCATTTATTCCTCTCTATAGTTGATTTCAATCTACAATTCACCTCAGCACTGCCAGTCCTGATTTCCCATTCGAGTAACAATTCTCCTTCTCACTTCCCTTACATAGATGTAGAAAAAACACTGTCCTCATTCACAGCTGCACAAAGCTGATGGTGAATGTCCGCTTAAAATAATAGTGAATTGGTTAACACAGGATTCTTGCAACAATGCTGAATTATCTTGAGTGTAAAATGTAATTAGAAAAGTTTTTGGCTAATGATTATTGATAGCAAGCACCAAGCCTCCACGGATTGGTACCATATTTAGATTAGATTACCTACAGTGTGGAAACAGGCCCTTCAGCCCAACAAGTCCACAACGCCCGTTGGAACATCCCACCCAGACCCATCCCCCCCCACACACCCCTGAACACTACGGGAAATTTAGCATGGCTGATCCACCCAGCCTGCACATCTTTGGACTGTGGGAGGAAACTGAGGCACCCGAAGGAAACCCACGCAGACACAGGGAGAACGCACACAAACAGTTACCCAAGGCTGGAATCGAACCCGGGTCCCTGGCACTGTGAGGCTGCAGTGCTAACTACTGAGCCACCATGCCGCCCCCGTAATATTTTGCAAACACGCTGCCAAGCTTATCTCTGCTTTACAACCTATCATTGATGATCTGACATTCTGCCTAATTAAATCATCCTGACCACATTTCCTGATCTTGTGAACTTCATAAAATGTAAACACTTGAAGTCTGGACATGGGTACAACTGAAATCAAACCAGCAAAGTCCACATATACTGTCAACACTGTGCACTGATAGGTTTCATGGTTTGACCAGCCAAGGTCACACACCTTTTGGGCATAGGCTTTTGGGCTTATTTGGAAAAAGATGGGTAAAAACCAACCCCTGATGACAGTTCTATCCTTTCAGATTCTACAACAGTATTCTAGTGTGGGCAATAAATACTGCCTGGCCAGCGACACCCTCATCCCATGAATGAATAAAAAGAAAGTTGAACTGCAGTCAGGAGTGGAAATTTTGATCAATACGTTTCCACTCAGAAGCATTTCAGCTGATTGCAGCAACCAACTTCAGTCATGGTTAGGAACTGCCAATCAGTGTAGATCTAGTATTCAAACCATGGAATGCACTTTAGTACCAAAAGAGTTTATGATATTAATGCATGGTCCATTGGTGCACTTCCTACTTTAAAATTTCAATCCTGGAATGGTCCTGGTAACCTTTCTCCAAATCCTTTCACTGTATTAATGGCCTTCCAAATGTAAGGTGCAAAAAATTGTACACACTGTTCCAAATGTAGCCTTCTCACTAATCTATGTGGGATCCTGTAAATCTGCTTTGACTTTTAACTTAATGAGAAGGATCACATTACAAGTTTTACCTCATAGATAATTGCTTCTCTTTAATCCAAAACTCGCCTTAAAAGGTTAATAATCACATTCTAACTTTTCACTGCCATTCCTTAGTGTACATATAGGCGTTTAATCTGAGTAGATACACACAAAATATAGCTGCTCAGGGTCATGTACTGCAAGGTGTTTTCAGTGTTATGGAAACCTGTCTCAGATTGTTATTTGGGAAGTGCTTGCACACCTTGCTAATTGCAGTTATTCTGCAAATTACTGATTGCAGTAAAGACACTCATGAAAGAGTTGGATCTTTTCATGTTAACCATGCGTCCTGAATTTAATTCTCTGGACAAAGAAGTTTTAATGCTGGAGAGCAAAGTGTCGCTATTCATAGAAACATAGTCAACACTCATTTGGAGTCTTACACCATTTAGCTTTACTAAACTTTGGCATCAGATTGGCATTTAACATCTGTTATCTTGTCACTCTCACATAGATGTGCACCACTTTGTAAAATAGCACTCGCCCAATATATTGCACTCAGCAACCTTTGACTGCTGGAAGCTCATTATCATCTGTCAATTACTGGCTAGCTGTAGTTGTGCATGTATTTACCTGATATTAAAAGTCCATTTAGTATAATGGGAATCCCTGGTCCTCTGAGAGATGATTCAGTCAAATGCCTGGCAACATCAGTATTATGTTCAAAACATTTTTGAAAATTTATGTTGAAATATTCCAGCCATTGTAGTAACTGAGGGGAAATTCCACCACAGCACCTGGAAGAAATTATTTTAATTCTTCCCATGTGCAATGGAAACATGTTTCAAAGTAGTAAATTCCTTGTTCCAAGAACTGTTTTGGATCCTGGAATTTTTTTTGATAAGCTAACAGAGCTGGGAATCAACTTACATGTGAGAAACCTGAAATGTCATCAATTCGGGCAGGAGATTCAAGAACAGCTTCTTCTCTGCTGTTATCAGACATTTGATCAAACCTTTCAAATGTTAATTCTGATCTCTCTCTCTTGACTGTCTCTGTGATTGTAACACTGTATGTTGCACTCTGTTCTGCTACCCTGATGCACTTTGTAGGTACAGTCTACCTGTATAACACACAAAACATTACTTTTCACCGTATCTCGGTACGTATGACAACAATAAATCATTCAATTGAGGTAATTCATTAATGATCAATTTTCCTGACAGTGGTTAAGATTGATTGGGATGTTCCAGCAGATTTTCTGAAATATTTTTTGAGGGTCTTACATGAAGGCCTGCAAGTAAAGACATTTAAACCATTTGGTTGAAACAGAGTAAAATCAAGGCTATGCCAGCAAAATGATCACATTGGAGTCAGTATTACATCTTTACTAACTAAGATAAATAAATCCTCTTTTTATCTGCACATTGTCCTTGCTGTATTTTTAAACCATTTTTACAAAATTAAGTCACCTTTCCATTGTGCCAACTGTTCCAAATGGGTTTTGAAATGTCATTGGGAAGAGGGAGTTTTTAAAACGTGTAAAGAAATACTGAAAGGATAGTTCACCAAACAATGTGAACTTTAGATTGAATGCTGGAGTTAAAAATGATGTTTCTTGCCTTTTACTTTTTCATTCAGCACTGTAACAGCAGTCCAGACACGACAGCACTCATGGGACAACATGAAGGATTAGATGTGAAGATTGAGTTCCACTGGTTCAAACATTGAAATTGAAGGTTTTTATTTTGCTTTTCACGTGCTTCCAGTCAACTGAAGAACTGAGCAAGTAAACAAGTGAGATACCTCCAGCTTTCAGCCTATAATCCCCACTATAATTGCAAAGTCATGCCAATGGAACAAAAGTAATAGATCATAACATGTATGTTACTATAATATCTCTACAAATAACTCCTCCGTAGATTAATGCATATGGCATTCTGAAATTTTAAAACGTAAATATTTTAAGCATCATCCCAGCAGTCTACCCTTTTGCAAATTTCATAAAGACTGTCATGGCATTAGTGATTCATTATGTAGGATAATGTATCAATAAAACACCATAACATAACAGGTATAGGTACTGTCAAAAAAATAGGCTTCCAGGGCTGCTTCAAGAATGCAGAGTTTGTGATGCTAAAGGCATATAGTAAAGTATGGAAGCATCAAGCAAACCAAGTCCCACAAGTTTCCTTTTGTGGTGCAAAGATAAACTACGCCAAAAGATTTCTCCTTTTTGGGACTGACACACAATGGTATCGCATTTTATAGACAGAACTTCCAGAATCTTGGAAAGAAGCTAAAAAGTACCAGTGACCTGATCCAAAAACTTGTCAAACTCTTGTGGGAACAGAGGCTCAAATTGTCAGTATTGCAGCATTCACACTGGGGTACAGTACGGTGGAATGGTATTGTCTAGCATGACTATCAAGTGTGCACATCAAATCCATTGTTTTTCAGTTGAACTTTACAGTGTGATTAATTAAGAGAAAACCTTTATTGACATCAACCCCCTGGTTACCTGTGGCTTGCAAATGTCACACTACTGCCACACAAGGCTATGAACATGGAGGTAGTAGGACCTGCCGATGCTGGAGTGCCCACAGGATGCAACTGGCATATTTAATAGTAATGTCACAGAGGAAGACCATTTGGCCCAGCCTGTCTGTGATAGATCTGTAAGAATTACTCAGCTAGTTCCACACCACGTCTTTCCTTCATTGAAATGCAAGTGTTTTCTTTTTTCTTTAGATAAATATCCAGTTGCCTTTCAAAGCTCACAGCAGAATTTAATCCTACCACATTCTCAGGCAGTGCATTTTGCACTGCGTAACAAGCATTCCACATGTTGCCTCTGGTTCTGTTGTCATTCACTTTGAATTGGTGTCCTCTGCTTCTTGACTCTTACACCAATAAGGACAGTTTCTCACTGTCTACTGTGCCTAGATTCCTCATAATTTTGAACCACTCAATCTAATCTCACCTCAAACTTCTCTTTCCAAGAGAACTGCCCCAACGTCACCAAATTAATGTTTCTCATCCTGGGGCCACTTACGCAATTATTTTCACCTTCTCCAAAGCCTTTAAATGCTTGCCAATGTGTGATAAAAACAAATGGAATCAGTACTCCTACTGAGGTTGAATTAATGTTTTATATAGGTACACCATCATTTCTTCGCCTTTGTACTTTGTGCTATATATTAACCCCACTCTCCCATATGCCTTATTATTCACTTACATAACCAGTCCTATCACCCTACCATTTTGCGCACATAGGACTCCAGCTCCTTATGTTCCTGCAAAATCTTAAGAATTAAATCTATATATTTTATGTTGCCACTCCTCCTTCTTCCTACTGAGATGCATCACTTCACATTTCTCTGTGTTAAACTTTACCTGTCATGTGCCAATCATTTCCATTGTTACCTGCCCACGTTTGTCTAAGTCATTAAAATGATTGAAAAAGCAGACTCCTGGGAAACCCCCCACCTTGAGCCTGGAAAACAGTTTTTCACCACCAACCTGGCCACGGGGAATGAAACAACTTTATATTCATGATGCCTCTGTCCTTTGTATATTTTCTAATCAACATGTTCAGAGATGCTATGCTTTGAGCAGGTGGGACTTGAAACTGGGGCTCCTGGTAGTGGCTTTACCACCACAAGAGCCCCCTCTGCCCTTTATATTCCATGAGCTTCAATATTTCTGTCGAAGTTGTTATTTGACATTTTATCAGAAGTCTTTTGGAAGTCTGTGCACACCACAACAGCTGCACAAGATAGCAAAGTGTGAAGCTGGATGAACACAGCAGGCCAAGCAGCATCTCAGGAGCACAAAAGCTGACGTTTTGGGCCTAGATCCTTCATCAGAGAGGGGGATGGGGAGAGGATTCTGAAATAAATAGGGAGAGAGGGGGAGGCGGACCGAAGATGGATAGAGGAGAAGATAGGCGGAGAGGAGAGTGTAGGTGGGGAGGTAGGGAGGGGTAGGTCAGTCCAGGGAAGACGGACAGGTCAAGGAAGTGGGATGAGGCTAGTAGGTGGGAAAAGGAGGTGCGGCTTGAGGTGGGAGAGGGGATAGGTGAGAGGAAGAACAGGTTAGGGAGGCAGGGATGAGCTGGGCTGGTTTACTAGAATACACCTCCTCCCACCCACCCTCCTGCAAAAATTCCATCCCCTATTCCCAATTCCTTCGACTCCGCTGCATCTGCTCCCAGGATGAGACATTCCACTCCCACACATCCCGGATGTCCGCATTCTTCAAGGACCGCAATTTCCTCCCCCCCACAGTGATCGAGAACGCCCTCAACCGTGTCTCCTGCATTTCCCACAACACATCCCTCATACCCTGCTCCCGCAATAAACGCCCAAAGAGAATCCCCGTTGTCCTCACATACCACCCCACCAACCTCCAGACACAACACATCATCCTCGGACACTTCTGCCATCTACAATCCGACCGCACCACCCAGGACATTTTTCCACCCCCACCCTTGTCTGCCTTCCGGAGAGACCACTCTCTCCGGAACTCCCTTGTCTGCTCCACATGCCCCTCCAACGCCACCACACCCGGCACCTTCCCCTGCAACCGCAGGAAGTGCTACACTTGCCCCCACACCTCCTCCCTCACCCCCATCCCAGTCCCCAAGATGACTTTCCATATCAAGCAGATGTTCACCTGCACATCTGCCAATGAGGTATACTGTATCCACTGTACCCGTTGTGGCTTCCTCTACATTGGGGAAACCAAGTGGAGGCTTGGGGACCACTTTGCAGAACACCTCCGCTCGGTTCGCAATAAACAACTGCACCTCCCAGTCGCGAACCATTTTAACTCCCCCTCCCATTCCTTAGACGACATGTCCATCCTGGGCCTCCTGCAGTGCCACAATGATGCCACCCGAAGGTTGCAGGAACAGCAACTTATATTCCGCTTGGGAACCCTGCAGCCCAACAGTATCAATGTGGACTTCACCAACTTCAAAATCTCCCCTTCCCCCACTTATTATGCCAGAAGCCTCAGTCTGGATATCCTATACAGATATTAGTATTTGGTTCATTCTGTGTTGCTAGCAAGTAAAAGAAGAGTAGTATAGGCAAGATTTAAATTTGAATTTTACCAAAATATACTTCAACTACTATTAATTGCATCGAAGACTTTCTAATGTGATCTGTCCTGATTAGAAGCTTTCCTAATTCATGCCGGACGTCTCTTTCTGCATTTCTGATATTCCTCTGTCCGATTGTTAGGAGATCCAAACACAACATATCTAAGGTATGCACTCAATACTGATTATGAGAAGTAGTTATTGTGAACATCCTGTTAATATTAATGATGTATTAATCAGCCATTATAAAGTCAATCTGAATTGTACCATAAATTATTAGAAAAAGGTCTTGAATATTGCTGAAAGCCATACGCATTTTGTTGAACCTTTTCATCTTGCTCTTATCAGGCCAATTCATAACAAATACCAAAATAAAGTAATACTCAAATTCTGTACTACCAAATGACTATTAGAAGTGGGTCTCTGATGTTATCACTTGGTAATTAGAAGTTACCAGTCAGGTATAAAACTACTGAAAAATGTTAGATGCAAAACCCGTTCTTTGGTGCAGTGGAAATTTAAAGAATGTTCTGTTCATTAACTGTACATTGTTTTGGACTTGGACTGCTCATTTAAACGTGTGTAGCTAAGCACACGTGTGCCAGCTCACAGTTGTATATATTTGTGTATTGTGGTTACCTAGATACAGTTTCTTGCTACTTGTCCCTATTAATATCACCACTAACCAATCAGAAAACACACTGATGGTACACACTAAGAATGCCATGTATGGACCTCGGTACTGTATTCAGTTACCCATATTACAAAAATAGTGTATGTACATATTTGTGTGACCACTAATTATAGTAACAAAAATAAACAAAATGCAATTCAACTGGTTTAGACAGAACTTCACTTTTAGTAATAGCATTGTGAAGGTGTCCCTGATTGCTGTGCTTTTTTTAAACTTAGGAACAATAAAAAGTACTCCATGTCTTCTGATGTGAGTACGACAGCTATATCCCCCAGAGGTTGCCCGCAGTGAGTCAGAGCTTATACTATTCTATAATAATAGGAGTTTCTGCCATGGAGAGAATACTGTCACAACTACTTATTTACAGCAACTACATAAGTCATATTACATTCTTATTAAATAGGTATTCTGTAATTCTCATTAATGCTTTGAGAATCAAATTCCATGACAATGCACATTATGTGTGAAATCTTTTAATGATTGGCTTTTATTTTACTTCAATGTCTTTACCAATATATTTAATCTGTTCCTCATTAATTTTAAAATTCTGTATATATGACAAAATGTTGCATTTGTTTGGATTATGATATGTCTGTTAGTTATAGATCCATTGAGTCATAGAACATGGAAACAGACCCTTTGGTCCAACTAGTCCATATTGACCATTTTCCCAAAATAAACCAGTCCCATTTGCTTGCACTTAGCCCATATAGCTCACTTGATCTCACATTATACCTTTGACAAGAGGTTTGCAAAAATCCCTGATGAGTAATAGTAGATGATGTTATTTCTCTGAAGTTTGTATCCAAGTTAAAGTAGCAGTCAGGGAACAACTGCAGGAATTTTGTCCATTGTATTGTGATGGTGGTAAATATGGACTATTGAATTTTAAATTCCATCATATGATCATCATGCCTGAGACATTTCATGGACAAGAAAGTTCTTTTTTCAAAAAAAGGTAGAAGCCTAGACCAAAAGGAACTGCAGTGGTCACCTGGTCAAAGACTGAGGCAAGCTTTGGGAGACCCGTCTGTTTTGAATTTAACATTTTTATCTCAAGGCATTGAAATCAGGCAACTGAGCCAGCATCAAAGGATTCATATCTCCTGTTTAATTCACATGTGTATAATTATTTCACATATTGGTAGATGAAGCGTTCACATGCTAGATAGTCATCTGGGATAGCCAATGGAGTTAGAGTCTAAAACAAACACTTTCTATATTTCAACAGTTGCTTTTGAGTAGCAGAGCAGGCAGAAGGAAAACTGAATTTGTGACAATAAGAGCTGGAATTCTTTCCGTCCTTTCCCACTTATCTAATCATCTTTGAAACAACACCAATGAAAAAGGATTTTGGGGAATCAGCCATTCATGGAGAAGTCAAAGATTTACAGATTCTGTTTTTGCTGTGGATATGAATTAAACTATGTCCAGAGGTTTAACATTTAACACTTGGAAGACTCTACCAAATTTTGAATAGTGTAGTTGTATTTCTCCCTGTCCATACCAGACACCAACCCTTTCAACTGATTACCCATTTTTGTGTGTGTGTGTTTGATGTCACACATTTATTTTTTTTTTCTGGGTGATCAGGTAATAAAATTCCTCTTTTTACTCAATAAAACATGAATAATTGCTCCTTCATTTTCCACTGAACTAAATATTAATTGAGGTGTAGCTTGTTAAAATGAAATACAAATGTATGTTGCAACCCACTGAGAAAGGTTTAAAAAGAGGGGAAGCCTCCCACTGGTCAGAACACCTGGAAATTTAAGCATACAAAACACTTGGGGTGGACAATAACTATACTGGTTGTCCTGTACTGTTATAGGATGAAGCAGTAATGCTGAAGTTTAACAAGACTGTTATGAGAACTTTCCTGGGTTTGGAAGAACTGATACTGGGGAGTTTTTTTATGTTTGGCCGTGAGCCGTGCTGTCAAGGATGACATTTATTCTCCATCCTTTGTTGGATTAGTCATTTGATATAACTAAATGGTTGGCTAAGCCACTCCAGAGACAAGAATGTTTCAACTGTATTGATGTGAGACGAGAGTCATGTATGCCACATATAGGGAACTTGGAAAAACTCCTTCCCTAAAGAAACTTTATGACTGGTTAGATTTTTACAACAACCTTGAGTGGAAATTTTTAGTCAAAGTACCATTTTTTTAAAATTTACTGATTCCAGAATTGATAGTTTAAACATTTTTTTCCATTAAAATAACTTGGAGGAAAGAAAGAAAGATTTTGCTCAGGACCAAGAGGGAAATATTTAATCATTTGGCCAGTTAAATGCTACTGATGTATCCAGATAAGTTGTGTATACTGCACATGTTCACAATACAAGATCTGCAGGCAAATTTTTTAAAATTATTTGTTCATGCATCATGAGTGTCATTGGCTGGCAAGCATTTATTGTCTACCCCTTGTCCGAGAAAAGGTGGTGGTGAGCTGTCTTCTTGAGCTGCTGTAGTTTGTTTGGATGTAGGTACACCCACGGTGTTGGACGGAAGGGAATTCCAGGATTTTGACCATATGACAGAGAGGGAACGGCAATATAGTTTTAAATCAGGATGGTGTGTGGCTTGGAGTGAACTTAAAGATAGTGATATTACCATAAATCATCTGCTCTTGTCCTTTTCTGTGTTAGAGATCATAGGTTTGCAAGGTGCTGTCAAAGACCACTGAGTGAGATGCTATAATGCATGTGACTGGCTTGCTGGTGAGATTAAAATCAACCACATTGCAAAGGGTCTGGCATCACATGTTGCAAAGAAACTAAGGACAGCAGATTTCCTTCCTAAGGGACATTAGTGAACATTGGTTTTTACAACAGTCTGGTAGTTGCATGATTGCTGTTACCAAAGTAGTTTTGTTTTAGATTCCAGATTTATTTAATTAACTGAATTTTAACTCCCCAACTACCATGGTAGGAATTGAACTTGCATTTACAGCTCATTAGTCCAAGCAATCAGAGATGAGTTGAAAATATTGATCCCCTTGGATTGGTTTTGAGACACTTGCTTTTTCTGCTCTATATAAATGAGTTGGAAGTGGATGTTGAGGGAAAAATTATTAAATCTGCAGAGTAATACTATGATAGGGAGAATAATGAATTGTGACGACGACACTCAACGACTTCAGAGGACATTGACAAATTGGCCAAATGGGCTGACACCTGGCGGATGAATTTCAATGCAGAGAAATATATTTAAATACATTTTGGTAGAAGAAACATGAGAAAAAATACAAGCTCAATGGTATAATTTGAAAGGAGTACAGGAGCAGAGGGACCTTGGGGTTCACGTGCATGATTATCTAAAGGTGGCCAGGCAAGCTGAAACAGTTGTTAAGAAGGCTTATAGGATCCTTGGATTTATAAATAAGGGCATAGGCTATAAAAGCAAGGAAGTGTTGCTACACCCAACAAATCACTGTCAGACCACGTTTGGAGTATTATGTTCAGTTCTAGATACACCTTATTTAAGGAAGGATGTTGAAGCCCTGGTGAGGTTGCAAAAGAGATTTAATAGAATAAAACCAGAATGAAGGATTTTAAATACAAGGAGAGATTAGAGAAATTGGGCATATTCATCTTGGATAAGAGATTAAGAGGTGACCTTACTGATATGTTCAAGATTATGAACCATTTTGACAAAGTAAAGAAGGATATTTTGTTTCCACTAGTTGATATTTCAGTGACTAGGGTTCACAATTTCAAGGTTGTCAGCAAGAGAGCCATGAGTGAGATAACGAGAGACATACTAACTCCGAGAGTTGTTGGGATTTGAATTGCACAGTCTGGGAGAGTGGTAGAGGTGGGTTCCATAAGAGATTTCAAAACAGAGCTGGATATATATCTGAAAGTGATGAATTTAGAGGGTTGTGGAGATTGGGAATGAAGAATGGGACTAGCTGCGTAGCTGTTTCAGGAGTTGGTACAGACACAATGTGTTGAATGGCCTCTTCTGTATTGTAAAATTCCATTTTCTATGATTTTATGAAGCTTCATTATATTTACTAACGTCAAGAAATTTCAGTTAATAGGAAGAACAATGTTTTCAGAAACTTTTTGTATGATCTGATTGGTTCATCAGTTCACCAAGACAACAAACTGTACGTATGTTAAATAGGGTTTTGCCATTCTAAACATTGACATATGATTTCCATTAAAAATGTTTGCTCAAGATATTTCAATGATAATTATTGGCATGAAAAGACTACCATCTGTGTAATTATAACACAGATGTGGACCAAGGGATAGTCACTAGATCCAAGGTTTTGAATAGATATATGTATATCCTTTGTTAAAGAAAATTACCTGATATGATTGTTTAAGCTGCTTTGTTTTGACTGCTGGCTAACTGAGTGCTTACAAATGATCAGTTTCAGCACTTCCTGATTACCATATTCCATGAGGAAATACATTATGATTTTACAAGATTATTTTCTCATTACTTTGGCTGTGGTTCTTGGAAGCGCTGAAAATGTTTATCAAGGAGTAGTGATTACTCCACTTGCAGTCATCTGTTTATTGCATGAAAAATAGTTTTGAATTGTTGCTGCCAAGATTGCTTCAGAATGCTGGAAGTTAAACCCACTAATTTTATAAACTTGAACATTAATGCATCAATTGCCATAAAATAGAGATTGAAAGTAGAAACATTTGCCAAGCAGAAAAAGTAAAGGAAAGACTGTCAAGTAATAATAAAATTCTGCATTAGATTGATTACTTTTCATACATCTTACCTTGGATTTTTTTAAAAAATCTTAACATTCATGTAACATATTTGATAATGTTAAATTCACATAAGTGATTAAGTACATGGACAAAACAAGGATAATTTCATATCATAGACTAAATAAAACACAGTCCTGCCCTTGAACATTCACAACGTATGCATACTCCTTACGTAACTATAAACAGTTTGAATTATGGAACTAAGCTGGGTAAAATTTGCTGTCTTGAGATGCTTTAGTGAAATATAAAGAATGGCAGTTTTCATCTCCAGAAATTTTCTTCCGACTAATGATTGAATGTAAACACAACAGGGCTGTAGGAAAGCATTTTTTAAAAAAATTAGTTCAAGGGATAATGACATTGCTAGGTCAGCACTTGCTGTCCATCCCTAACATCATTTGAGAAGTTGGTTCCATCTTCTGGAATTGCTGAAATCATGTGGGCACAATGCTGTCATTTGGTGGGAATTCTACAGTGTTGAGCAAGTGACCATGAAGGAACTAACATGTATTTCCAAACCAATTGGTGTGTGATTTGCATGGCAATGGGAATGCACCTGCCATCCTTGTTCATGTTGCTAGTGAAGGTCAACAGGGCAATCACAGCTATTAACATTGAAATCTTATTGGGAGAAGTAGTGAAACTGGAGAAATGAAAACACAAACCAAGGGCACTTATTAATAATATGCAATTATGTCACAGTATTACATCAAAACATTTCACTCAATGAATCACTATTGAATACAAAAACTGTTTTATTTATATATGTCAACTTCAAAGTATCTCAAGAAAATTCCAGAAGATGTGAGGTTAAATCCTACTGTGGCAATTCACAATTTTAATTCAGTGTTTTTAAATTTGAAAATAGAGAGCTGACTAGTTGTGAAAAGCTGAGATAACAATGCGTGGAGCTGGATGAACACAGCAGGCCAAGCAGCATCTTAGGAGAAGGAAAGCTGATGTTTCGGGCCTAGACCCTTCATCAGGAATGGGGGAGGGGAAGAGGGTTCTGAAATAAATAGGGAGAGAGGGGGAGGCATATTGAAGATGGATAGAGGAGAAGATAGGTGGAGAGGAGACAGACAAGTTAAAGAGGTGGGGATGGAGCCAGTAAAGGTGAGTGTAGTTGGGGAGGTAGGGAGGGGTTAGGTCAGTCCGGGGAGGATGGACAGATCAAGGGGGCAGGATGAGGTTAGTAGGTAGGAAATGGGGGTGCAGCTTGAGCTGGGAGGAGGGGATAGGTGAGAGGAGAAACAGGTTAGGGAGGCGAGGACGAGCTGGTTTTGGGATGCGGTGGGGGGAGGGGAGATTTTGAGGCTTGTGAAATCCACATTGATACCATTTGGGCTGTAGGGTTCCCAAGTGGAATATGAGTTGCTGTTCCTGCAACCTTCAGGTGGCATCATTCTGGCAATGCGGGAGACACAGGATGGACATGTCGTCTGAGGAATGGGAGGGGGAGTTGAAATGGTTCGTGACTGGGAGGTGCAGTTGTTGCGTGCAAACCAAATGGAGATGTTCTACAAAGTGGTCCCCAAGTCTCCATTTGGTTTCCCCAATGTAGAGGAGGCCACAACAGGAACAGCGGATGCAGTATGCCACATTAGCAGATGTGCAAGTGAACCTCTGCTTGATGTGGAAAGTCTTCTTGGGGCCTGGGGGGGTGAGGGAGGAGGTGTGGGGACAGGTGTAGCACTTTCTGCTGTTGTAGGGAAAAGTGCCGGGTGTGGTGGGGCTGGAGCGGAGTGTGGAGCAGACGAGAGATTCAGGGAGAGAGTGGTCCCTCTGGAAAGCAGACAAGGGTGGGGAGGGAAAAATGTCTTTGGTGGTGGGGCCGGATTGTAAATGGCGGAAGTGTCGGAGGATGATGGATGCAGAGGTGGGTGGGGTGGTATGTGAGGACAAGGGGGGTTTTCTTTTGGTTGTTATTGCGGGGGCGGGGTGTGAGGGATGTGTTGCGGGAAATGCAGGAGACATGGCCGAGGGTGTTCTTAACCACTGTGGCGGTGAAGTTGCAGTCCTTGAGAAACGAGGACATCTGAGATGTACGTGAGTGGAATGTCCTATCCTGGGACCAGATGCGGTAGAGGCGAAGGAATTGGGAATAGGGGATGGAATTTTTGCAGGAAGGTGGGTGGAGGGAGGTGTATTCTAGGTAGCTATGGGAGTCGGTGGGCTTGAACTGGATATTGGTTTCTAGGTGGTTGCCCGAGATGCAGACAGAGAGGTGCAGGAACAGAGGAAGGTGTCATACATAGTCCAGGTGAACTTAAGGTTGGGGTGGAAGGTGTTGGTGAAGTGGATGAACTATTCGAGCTACTCATGGGAGCAAGAGGTGGCGCTGATACAGTCATCAATGTAATGGAGGAAGAGGTGGGGTTTAGGGCCAGTGTAGGTACAGAAGAGGGATTGTTCCATGTAACCTACAACGAGGCAGGCATAGCTTGGGCCCATGCGGGTACCCATGGCCACCCGCTTTGTTTCTGAAATAAATAGGGAGAGGGGGGAGGTGGAGATGGATAGAGGAGAAGATAGGTGGAGAGGAGACAGACAAGTTAAAGAGGTGGAGACGGAGCAAGCCCACCGACTCCCACAGCTACCTCGAATACACCTCCTCCCATCCACCCTCCTGCAAAAATTCCATCCCCTATTCCCAATCCCTTCACCTCTGCCGCATCTCCTCCCAGGATGAGACATTCCACTCCCGCACATCTCAGATGTCCTTGTTTTTCAAGGACCGCATCTTCCCCCCACCCCCATAGTGGTCGAGAACGCCCTCGACCATGTCTCCTGCATTTCCCACAACTCATCCCTCACCCCCCATCCCCGCAATGACAAACAAAAGAGAATCGCCCTCGTCCTCACGTACCACCCCACCAACCTCCGGATCCAACAACCTCCGACACTTCCGCCATCTGCAATCCAATCCCACAAACCAAAGACATTTTTCCCTCCTCACCCTTGTCTTCTTTCCGGAGGGACCGCTCTCTCTGTGACTCCCTTGTCCTCTCTACGCTCCGCTCCAGCCCCACCACACCCGGCACCTTCCCCTGCACCTGCAGGAAGTGCTACACCTGCCCCCACACCACCTCCCTCACCCCCATCCCAGGACCCAAGGAGACTTTCCACATCAAGCAGAGGTTCACCTGCACATCTGCTAATGTGGTATATTGCATCCACTGTTCCTGTTGTGGTCTCCCCTACATTGGGGAAACCAAACGGAGACTTGGGGACCGCTTTGCAGAACACCTCTGCTCAGTTCGCAATAAACAGCTGCACCTCCCAGTCACGAACCATTTCAACTCCTCCTCCCATTCCTCAGACGACATGTCCATCCTGGGCGTCCTGCAGTGCCACAATGATGCCACCTGAAGGTTGCAGGAACAGCAACTCACATTCCGCTTGGGAACCCTGCAACCCAATGGTATCAATGTGGATTTCACGAGCTTCAAAATCTCCTCTCCCCCCCACCACATCCCAAAACCAGCCCAGCTCATCCCAGCCCCCCAACCTGTTCTTCCTCTCACCTATCCCCTCCTGCTGCCTCAGGCCGCACCTCCATTTCCTATCAATAACCTCATCCTGCCCCCTTGACCTGTCCGTCCTCCCTGGACTGACCTATCCCCTCCCTACCTCCCCAACTACACTTACCTTTACTGGCTCCATCCCCACCTCTTTAACTTGTCTGTCTCCTCTCCATCTATCTTCTCCTCTTATCCATCTTCGATCCGCCTGCCCCCTCTCCCTATTTATTTCAGAACCCTCTTCGCCTCTCCCATTTCTGATGAAGGGTCTAGGCCCGAAACATCAGCTTTCCTGCTCCTAAGATGCTGCTTGGTCTGCTGTGTTCATCCAGGTCTACACTTTGTTATCTCGGATTCTCCAGCATCTGCAGTTCCTATTATCTTTGTTGTAAAAAGCTGACTGGTTCACATTAGGAAACAAAACTTGGCATGCTTACTAAGTTTCCATAAATGTGGCTGTAATCCCATACAAACACAATTTTTTAAAATTTAAATTCCCTCTAAATTGGGCTAATAATATGTTTATTTATATGAAAACTCAGCAATTCATAAAGATAGCCCATTGCTCCCTGCTCAGGATAGAGGTGCACAATGAATGGAGACCTTGCCAGCAAGATTCACATACCAAGAATGTACTTTTAAAAATGCTGTTATTATCTGGAAAGTATCTTTGCATCTACTGGGAATCATTATATACATGCCCCAGATATTCATAATGGACAAGCATTTAAATCTCACAACTCACAATCAGCATATTCAAAATGAATATTGGGTTTTTAAATCAGTGGCCAAACAAAGCTTTTCAACTAAGATAATAAAATGTGAGGCTGGATGAACACAGCAGGCCCAGCAGCATCTCAGGAGCACAAAAGCTGACGTTTCGGGCCTAGACCCTTCATCAGAGAGGGGGATGGGGTGAGGGTTCTGGAATAAATAGGGAGAGAGGGGGAGGCGGACCGAAGATGGAGAGAAAAGAAGATGGGTGGAGAGGAGAGTACAGGTGGGGAGGTAGGGAGGGAATAGGTCAGTCCAGGGAAGACGGACAGGTCAAGGAGGTGGGATGAGGTTAGTAGGTGGGAGATGGAGGTGCGGCTTGAGGTGGGAGGAAGGGATGGGTGAGACGAAGAACAGGTTAGGGAGGCAGAGACAGGTTGGACTGGTTTTGGGATGCAGTGGGTGGAGGGGAAGAGCTGGGCTGGTTGTGTGGTGCAGTGGGGGGAGGGGATGAACTGGGCTGGTTTTGGGATGCGGTGGGGGAAGGGGAGATTTTGAAACTGGTGAAGTCCACATAGATACCGTATGGCTGCAGGGTTCCCAAGCGGAATATGAGTTGCTGTTCCTGCAACCTTCGGGTGGCATCATTGTGGCACTGCAGGAGGCACATGATGGACATGTCATCTAAAGAATGGGAGGGGGAGTGGAAATGGTTTGTGATTGGGAGGTGCAGTTGTTTATTGCGAACCGAGCGGAGGTGTTCTGCAAAGTGGTCCCCAAGCCTCTGCTTGGTTTCCCCAATGTAGAGAAAGCCACACCGGGTACAATGGATGCAGTATACCACATTGGCAGATGTGCAGGTGAACCTCTGCTTAATATGGAAAGTCATCTTGGGGCCTAGGATAGGGGTGATGGAGGAGGTGTGGGGGCAAGTGTAGCATTTCCTGCGGTTGCAGGGGAAGGTGCCGGGTGTGGTGGGGTTGGAGGGCAGTGTGGAGCGAACAAGGGAGTCACGGGGAGAGTGGTCTCTCCGGAAAGCAGACAAGGGTGGGGATGGAAAAATGTCTTGGGTGGTGGGGTCGGATTGTAGATGGCAGAAGTGTCGGAGGATGATGCATTGTATCCGGAGGTTGGTGGAGTGGTGTGTGAGAATGAGGGGGATCCTCTTTGGGCGGTTGTGGCGGCGGCGGGGTGTGAGGGATGTGTTGCGGGAAAGGCGGGAGACGCGGTCAAGGGCGTTCTCGACCACTGTGGGGGGAAAGTTGCGGTCCTTGAAGAACTTGGACATCTGGGATGTGCGGGAGTGGAATGCCTCATCATGGGAGCAGATGCAGCGGAGGCGGAGGAATTGGGAATAGGGGATGGAATTTTTGCAGGAGGGTAGGTGGGAGGAGGTGTATTCTGGGTAGCTTTTCAACTGTTGCTTAAAAACAATATTTGGACTAAAAGTGGAATAAAATGAGCATATTCCATTGACTTACATCTAATGGTCAAGTATTTTAGTGGGTTCCAGATAAAGGTTGACTTACTAGTTGTTGGTTTAATACACAGCCAAAGTGAAAGCAAATGCTTGTTGTGTAAGACCAAAAAGCTGCCCTGTCTATGCTCCTGCACAGTGCTTCATTGAGTACCTGTATTTTTTAAAACAACATTTCAGGCTAACTTATCCACATCAAAAATTCAGTTGGAAAGCAAAAAGTCATTTTGCTGATTTTAGTTTTATTAAGAAAGCTTTCTTGAAAAGAAATGAATAGAGCACTTGTCTTTTGTCTCACACACAACCACTTCTTCCTCAAAGATTTTTTTGAGAAAGAATAGCCCAGTGATTTGCTTTATTTTCTTTCTCTCCCAGGTGCTAACTCATGCTGAGGCATAGATCTGGAGATTCAACTTGCTTTTGTACTTCACCTGCATACCCATACTTCACCTGTAAACATAGATTGTGAGTTCCATGTTATTTTTTAATCATTCCTTCATCACTAGTATGGACTAGTGTTTATTGCTCATCCCTAAGTACCCTCACAAAGATGGTGGTGAGACATTTTCTTTAATTACTGCTGTCCGTGTGGAGTAAGTGCACTGTGACTGTGGAGTCTTTGAACTGTGAAACAGAATGTAAGGCTTGGGCTCAGAGTAATAGATCAGACATCAGATTTTACTGCTTCACAGGTAGTTTTCAGCTTTCAAGTGAAGTGCAATGACTATCAGAAAGTTAGAAATCATCTGGGGGACAATTATATCTGGTCCGCGAACAAGTTCTTTGAGCACAAGCATTTAACATGGTCAGGCCAGGACACATGCAGTTTCATAGTTTAAAGGCATTGTAACCTGTTGGTTTCATTGAACAATGGCTCCTCATTATGTTATCATCTTGTTGACCCTGGCGAATTCCACGCAGGCCAGGAAACCTGACCTTTGTCTCTTCAAGCTGGAATTCTAAATTGAGGACACAATTAATTACCATTTTCAACAGTAAAATTAATTACCTGGCAGCTATCTGGGTGTTTTCTGCTTGGTCGTAAACACAATGTGATTAAACCTGGAAGTGGGTGTGATCGCGTCTGGTTTCTGTTTCAGTCTCCATTATTTTAACTTTTGCCAAGACTCAAATACAATTTCACCTTGGCAGTCAACATTCTGTCCAATCACTTCCCAGCAAATGTCACTGGCTAATGATCAGTAACTGAAATATATCAATTAATTCAGCCCATAGTACAGGATACAAACTAATTGCTGACATGGATGAGAACATTCCTAGGTTCAAAACATGAACCCTTTCTTACTTATTTTATTTCATTGTGACACTGCTGAAGATTTTACTTGGTGAGATAACGAGATGCTTTAAGAAGTCTGTTCAAATATCGAGGATAGGCAGTGCGGGCTGAGATAGTTCATGACGCTCTAAGGTTATCACTGTACTTAACAATTTGTCTCGCGGACTAAATAAACTGAAAATAACACACATCGTATCCTATTGCATCACTAAGCCATTGAACAATGGGAGATCTAGGGAGGTAATGTGTCACAATGATGTAATATTCTCCGTGAATACATCAATTGCTACCCTCAACTAAGGAGTGAATGGAACATCATTTGGATGTCGAGCCTCCCTCCACTGTGGGGTTGGTACTTTTGGTATGTCTCACATGCTTTCACAAGTCTTAGAATATCCTGAATCGTTCCTGGCAAGTACACAGATCTACATGATAGCCACAAACAGAAACTGAAATGACTGGAAAAACTCAGCAGGCCTGGCAGTATCTGTGAAGAGAAAACAGAGAGTTAACATTATGAATCCAGTTACTCTTCTTCATAACTAATAGCAGTTAGGAAAGGATGATATTTATGCTGATGATAGGGGTGGGATGAGGTGAGGGGTTTGGTGAAGGTGTGGGGTGGAGATGAGGATTGGGCAGATAGTTGGAGAGGGAACCCAGAGAGAAAGAGATAAATAATGTAGACAGACTAAGGGATTGTTGACCATACACCAGGGAAGAAGACTCAATAGCCAACAGGAAATTGAGAAGCAAATTTGTAAGAAGATTTCAGATATCTGTAAGAAAACTACAGATGTAATACTAGAGAATGAACAAAACTTGACCTACTCTTGGCAAATATGGCAGGCCAAGCGACTAAGGTGTCAGTAGGGGAGCACTTTGGGGCAAGTGATCATAA
This sequence comes from Stegostoma tigrinum, assembly GCF_030684315.1. NCBI lineage: Eukaryota > Metazoa > Chordata > Chondrichthyes > Orectolobiformes > Stegostomatidae > Stegostoma > Stegostoma tigrinum. The sequence goes on from NC_081362.1 coordinate 55,024,544, forward strand.
TTCTATTGGTTCTAAAATAGTTATGAAAATGGGTAGACCCAATCTAAAAGTTAAGGTTCTAAATTGGAGTAAGGCCAATTCTGAGGTCTTCAGGCAGAAACTTTCAAAAGTTGATTGGGAGAGTCTGTTCACAGGAAAAGGAACAGTCAAAAGTGGGAGGCCTTCAAAAATGAGATAATGAGAGTTCAGAGACAGTATGTTCCTGCTGTTGTGAAGGGCAACACTGGGAGGTATATGGGATACTGGATGACTAGGCAAATCGAGGCTCTAGTCAAGAAAAAGAAGGAGGCATATGTCAGGTATAGACAGGATTAAATCCCTGGAGATGTATAAGGGCAGTAAGAGTTTGCTTAAGAGGGAAATCAGGGGAGCATAAAGGGGAGATGAGATAACTTTGGCAAATATAGTAAAGGACAATCCAAAGAGATTCTACAAATATATTAAGGGCAAAAGAGTAATCAGGGAGAGAGTAGGGCCCCTTACAGATCAATAAGACCATTTATGTGTGGTACTACAGGAGAAGGGTGAGATACTGAATGAATATTCAGCGTCAGTATTTTCTGTGGAGAAGGACATTGAAACCAGAGAATTTTGGAAAATCAGTAGTGATGTATTGAAAAGTGTCCATGTTGCGGAAGAGGAATTGCTGGAGGTCTTAAAATGCATAAAGGTAGATAACTCCAGAGATAATGGGAACTGCAGATGCTGGAGATTCCAAGATAATAAAATGTGAGGCTGGATGAACACAGCAGGCCAAGCAGCATCTCAGGAGCACAAAAGCTGACGTTTCGGGCCTAGACCCTTCATCAGAGAGGGGGATGGGGGGAGGGAACTGGAATAAATAGGGATAACTCCCCTGGACTTGATCAGGTGTACCCCAGAACTTTGTGGGAAGCTAGGGAAGAGATTATTGGGCTCCTTGCTGAAATATCTGTATCATTGACATTCATGGAAGGTGGCTAATTTGGTGCCATTATTTAAGAAAGCCTGTGAGGGAAATTTGCAAGGATTGGTGCTGGGTCCACTGCTTTCTGTCATTTATATAAATGGGTTGTATGTGAATACATGAGGTATCGTTATTAAGTTTTGCATATTACACCAAAATTGGTGGTGCAATGTACAGTGAAGAAAGTTATCTCAGAATACAATGGGATCATGGTCAATGGGCTGGGGAATGTTAGGTGGAGTTTAATTTAGACAAATGTCAGGTGTTGCATTTTGGTAAGGCAAACCAAGGCAGGTCTTATACAGTTAATGATAGGTTCCTGGGGAGTGTTGCTAAATAAAGAGACCTTGGGGTGCAGATGCATAGTTTCTTGAAGGTGAAGTTGCAGGTAGACAGGGTAGTGAAGAATGCATTTCGTATGCTTGCCTTCAATGGTCAGTGCAGTGAGGATAGGACTTGATACGTCAAGTTGCACTGTACAGGACATTGGTGAGGCTGCTTTTAGAATACTGCATTTAATTCTGTTCTCCCTGCTATAGGAAAGATGTTATTAAACTTGAAATGATTCAGAAAAGATTTACAAGGTTGTTGCCGGGATTGGAGGGGTTGAACTATAGGGAGAGCTGAATAGAACATAGAGAACATGGAACATAGAACAGTACAGCACAGTCCAGGCCCATTGGCCCACAATGTTGTATTGGCCTATTATCCCGGTCTAAGGTCAAACCACCCTACATACCCTACATTTTACTACCATCCATGTGCCTATCCAAGAGTTGCTAAAGTATCTGACTCCATTACCACTGCCGGCAGCACATTCCACACGCCCACCACTCTCTGTGTAAAGAACCTACCTCTGACATCTCCCCTATACCTTCCTCCAATCACCTTAAAATTATGCTTCCTCATAATAGTCATTTCAGCCCTGGGAAAAAAGTCTCTGGCTATCCACTGTATGTCTCTCATCATCTTGTACACCTCTATCAAGTCACCTCTCATCCTTCTTCACTCCATGAGAAAAGTCCAAGCCCCCTCAACCTTTCCTCATAAGACCTGCCCTCCAGTCCAGCAGCATCCCGCTAAATCTCCTCTCCATCCTCCCTAAAGCTTCAATATCCTTCCTATAATGAGGTGACAAGAAGTCAACATAATATTCCACATGTGGTCTAACCAGGGTTTTATAGAGCTGCAGCATAACCTCATGACTCTGAAACTTGATTCCCTTGTCAATGAAAGCCAACACATCGTACACCTCCTTAACAATCCTATCAACTTGGGTAGCAACTTTAAGGGATCTATGGACATGGACTCCAAGATCCTTCTGTTCGTCCACACTGCAAAGAATCCTGCCATTAACCCAGTATTCTGCACTCAAATTTGACCTTCCAAACACTTTTGAACTGTGGCCTTTTCCCCTGGAGTGTCAGAGACTGAAGGGTAACTTTATAGAGGTTGATAAAATCATGAGGGCATGGATAGGGTTAAAAGTCAAGCTGTTTTTCGCAGGATAGGGGTGTCCAAAACTAGAGGTGAGAGAGGAAAGATTTAAAAGGGACGTGAGAGAGGCAACCTTTTCACGCAGAGGGTGTGTGTATGGAACAAGTTGCTAGAGGAGGTGGTCGAGGTGGGTACAATTACAACATTTAAAAGGCATCTGGATGAGTACATGAAGAGGAAAGGTTTACAGGGGTATAGACCAAATGCTGGCAAATGGGACTAGATCAGTTTAGGATATTTGGCGACATGGATGAGTTGGACTGAATGGTCTGTTTCTGTGCTGTATAACACTATGACTCTATAAGAGAAGCTAGATGGGTGATAATGGTGACTATAAGAAGGCAAAATGAGCTGGGCGTGCTGAAACAAACCCAAATTCAAGTCAGAACTGAAGGTATGGGGTAGGTAATTGGCACGACAGGAGATGTTCGAGCTACCTTGTGTGTTCTTATGTATATAATTGCATGTTCCTGTTGTAACGTGGATGTAATACCCAGGTGTAATGCTTTTAGTCTTAGCATTTGTTTGCCCTTAAATATGGTTTTTGGGCATTCTAAGTTCACCTCCATATGGCCAAAATGAACAAATCTTCCACAGAATTTTATTAACATTGCCAGGCCATCCCTGGACAATGATCTTTCACAAATCCTGTATTTGCTTATCTTCAGCAGTTGCTGGAACTGTTCACACTGGATCTGGACATTATGAAACAGACTAGCTGTGACAATGCCATCAACCCTATTTACACCAAAAGCATAAATGTAATAGATTAAGAGAAATATCTGGTCTTTGTGTGAGTCTGGCTGGGCAATCTGTCAAGCAGAATCATCCTGGAACCTGGCTTATATCTCACTTCAAAGTCAAATCATTGCAGGTCATTGACTGATTTAATTGTGTTTTGTGTCTATTCTGCCACCATTGGTGTGGTTTGAATCTCATAAATTGTGACCATGCCAAGACTTGTGTATGCTGGTAGCCCTGTCTTTGCTGGACTGCTGGTGTCTACTGGATAGATGATTTCAGGAAGCCAAAGAGTGATTCTGCCTGTACACAGACCTGATGATCTGCTATATACCATGAGACAGTCCCTCTTACTGTGTCTAATTGAAGATGGTCATTGCTTGGCATTTTGTGGTATGTGTTTTACATAGTGTTGTAATAGATTCCTCACAAGTCAGGAGTGTGATGAAATACCCCCTTCTTGCCTGGACGTGTGCAGCTACAACAACGCTCAAGACGCTTGACACCATTCCGGACAAAGTAGCTCATTTGATTGGCTCGACAACCACAAAAATCTACTCCCTTTACCACTGATGCTCAGTAGCAGCAGTGTGTACTACCTACATGATACACTGCAGAAATTCATTAAAAATCCTTAGACCCGCACCTTCCAAACCTAGGACCACTTCCATTTAGAAGGACAAAGGCAATAGATGCGTTGGAACATTTCCACCTGCGAGCTCACCTCCAAGCGACTTACCGTTCTGACTTGGGAATGTACCACTGTTCCTTCACTGTGACTGGGTCAGAATCCTGGAATTCCCTCCCTAAGGGCAATGTGGGTCAACCTACATCACATAGACTGCAGCAGTTCAAGAACAAGGTACGGGCAATAAATGCTGGCCGGTCGCAATGCTCACATCCCACGAGTAAATAAAAGAAACAGGACACTGGCATCTACAGCAGTTCCCTACACCAAATGACAGGGGTACAAGTAGTATTGAGGTCGAGAATGCAAAGCAACTACTTGATAAACATTTCTGAACAAATCAGAACTATATTCCCAGTCTTGAGAAATGTTCCCACTAAATAGACTACTCTTATCGTCTTTTGTAAAAGTTTTAGGCTTATAAAGACATTGAGAGCGGTTTTTTGTTTAATATGAAAAACCTTTATTTAGATATCACTCATTTCGGATGCATCAAGGTCAGAAAAAGTGAGTAATATTAAAATAAAATGACGAGCGAATTCTTTAATGTTTGCTGCACCATTTAAAGCGCTTGTTTTCTTTTCCCCAGTCTGTCTCTGTAAAATTCACAATGTAATCTAAAAACAAAATAAACAGAAGAGTGAACATTCGCTAAATCCCGATCAAAACTGAAGAGAACGTCCATCATTTCGACATGATCCTAAAGTTCGATTTAAACACTGTTTGGATATTGTTAAAAATCAATGTCTTTTTTGTTGAAATGACGTGTGAATATTTGTTATCAGCGGGTCATCTGACGTTGAGTTGTTTCAGGAATGAAGTCAGTATCACGTGGAAACATAAACACAGTGAGTCAGCAACTTCTGATGCAATCTGTACGGCAACAGTTAATACTTCCGAAAACAAACCTCTGCGCTTTTGCAGACAATAACACAATGAATCCGAGTTATCCGCTACAACTATCAGAATACTAATAACACTGACTTTCCTGGCCAGAACATGAATGAATTATTGCAAATGTGACAGTAGCACGTACACTACCTTGATTTTTTTTCTTACTCATTATAATCTTATATTTCATTGTTTGACTTTCTTGCCTCTGAACTTACTGTGTTTATTTGAAATGGTTCAAAGAGTCCAACTAGAATAAACGAGCTCTCTCTCATGCGGTTCTTTGTTTTCAACACTTTTAATATATTCCTCTTATTTTCCGTTCAAACGGTGATTACACCGGTTCCCGGCCTTCTCTGCGGGATCAATATAATTGAACACTTTTTTTAAAATTCCTCACGTTTTCTCTGGAATAGATGACATCAGCTTTGTTCGGCTTTAACATTAAACAAGGGCTGGTGCAGAATGAGTAATCGGCTTTGCCAGAAGTAGCTCGGTATACAGTAGCGGAAAGAGTGTTGTTTCACTCTAGCTCAAAGGGTTCCTGACTGTAAATATTGTTAATGCTTTGGTTTGATTAACATTGTAAATCAGGCCGTTCGATTACTCGATAACAATTCCCTCAAATCAGCCGACGCATTCTGTTCCAGGAATCCAACCTGACATGAACAACTGCAGGAGTTTATCAATTTCAGATCTAAAGTCATCTTAATTACTGTTCATTTATCAGCAATCACGAGTCATAGAGGTCTGGAGTACAATCGGTGGGGAAAATACAGCCATTGAAAACATTGTATTAAACAACCTATCCTGCAATCACATGGAGAGTTATAAACAAGGAAATCCCAAGGAGCTTGGAAACGTGTGCAATTCACCCAGGAGTATTTTTTCTCCTTGTCATGTTATGCTTTCTTCTTTTCAAACAGGTGTGCTCATCACTGTTCTTATACGAGTCTAAATAAGATAAAACTTTCATTAAACTACTGGCATTAACAGAGAAATGTTACCAAGGTTCAAAATGCACCTCGAAGCTAAGCTTATGATGGTTGCTTCAAAGCCCAGTGAAAGGACATGGGTTTCTCCTCTCTCTCTCTCTCTCTCAGAGAGAGAGAGAGAGAGAGAGAGAGAGGCGATGCAGAAATGGAGACAGGAATCTGAAAGATTGAAGAAAGTGCTGCGGAGGTGAATATTAAAGGCCGGAGTCGGAGGACTGAAGAAATGGGAGGAGAGGAGCAGGTTCAGAGCACTGGAGGAGGTTATACAGAGGATCAGAATTTTAAATGATCAGAATTGGGAACCAAGGGCTGATGTCAATCATTCAGGACATGAGTGATGGCTCAGGAGAACTTTGCGCTGTAAAATGTGGCATGGGCTGAATTTATCCTCTTCGGCTATCATGAAAGATCAGGAATGGGGCCAGAAGAACTTTGGAATAATGAAACTTGGAGCTGACAAATACACAGCTGGAGTTTCAGCAGCAGTAAGGGAGCAGTGTGGATGTACAGTGTATTAGATAAGAAGGAGGTAGTCTTTATCATAGAGAAGAATGCTGAACTTGCCAACTGTGCAGTTCAATTTGATAGTGCTTTCATTTTGACAATTAGCATATAGGATGCAACCTACTACTGCACTAGAAATGGATACTTCAGTGTTCTGTGTCTTGTCCCTGGTTCAAATCATTGCATCCAATATGCTAAATGTCAAAATGAAAGCACTACTCAAATTGAACTGCACAGTTGGCAAGTTCAGCATTTACCCTGTAGCCTGTGCAATGAACTCTTGGGGTTGATGCTGATTGCTTTTGAGCTGTCACCATAGCAATACTGCCAATAATCCACAGCATCAAGATTAAAAGTCGATGTGCTATTGTCTGAACTAGCCAGGGCAATCTTGTGTTTTGGGGGTCATTTAGCTCAGACAGCTGGACAACCGGTTTTTTTGATGCAGTGATACCAACTGTGTGGTTTCAATTCACACTTTGGCTGAGGTGACCATGGAGAGTCACTGTCTCCCCTTGCCTTGGGTGTGCTGACCCTCAGGTTAAACTGCCACAAGTCAGCTCTCTCTAGTGAGAGCAGACCTGTCATCCAGGGACTATGGTCTCTTTAGTGCCAATAAATTTGCAGTTTTCAGCATTTATAGTATGTAATTCTTATTTGCACACAGTGTTTGGATAGCAAGAAAAATATTAATGATAACATTTGAATAAAAAGAACGAGTCTCTTTCTATATCATTCTAGGATTGTAACAACCTCTTTTTTTGTAATATCCTGACATCAGCCATTAAATCCTCATGTGTGCTGGAAGAAACTTCTGCACAATCTTCCCATTGTATAAGAGTTTTGGTCTGACTGTGAGGAGACAGAATGCATCATCACAGGAAGCAATGCAACATCATTATTTTGCTCTTTTTTAAAGCTTTGAAAATAAAGGCACAGTGAGATGTTTCTTAAATAAGAAACTACTTCAGCAAACTCTAAATATTCTTTAGCAGCACAACAAGACCAAGAATATTTTGCACCCGACAGCAAAAGGCTAAAATGGATCTTCAACTTTGAAACAACACCACAGCAGTAACCATGTCAAAACAATGGCATAGAAAGTTGAAAATGATCTATTTATCTCCAGTTTTGCTTTAAGTTCTTGTTGCAAAGTGTCTTGACGTAATTATTTCTTCAGACTATTCACAGTCTACCCTTTGTTCCTTTTTTAAAATTATTTTAATTGCCTGGTGTTTCTATGGCATCATACATGTCTTTTCATGGCTCTCAGGCTACTTTTAAAGAGATTACAGCATCTAAGTGAAAGGTCCAGGTTTACATCAGGACATACTGAAACAAAGCAGTCATACATATTTGGTGTTTTTTGGCCTGTGAGATTAGCTGACTGATAGCAGTAGAGTTCTTCCGCTGCTGTTGAATGGAAGGTTTTGTCTTTCATGACAATGTAACCATTGTTTAAAATAATCTTTGATTATCATTTTCATCCATTCAGTTTTGATTCTCCCAAGTCATAGGATCATTGTGCACCCACACCTTTATCAATCAACTCTGGAGTCAATCATTAAGATCTGCAAAGACTTGTCTTTGTGACACAACTCACATACTGTTTCTCCATTCCTTAAGAACAGGATTCCTGACTTCTGTTAATTCTATTGTTTTGAGGTCAAAGCCAAGAGCACCCTCTCTCCCTGGCTCCATAGCATAGAACACTAAAGCAACAATATGCTGACTCACTGGTATAAATGTCCAATACCAAGGAATTCTATAAGGAAATTTCAGTTAATTCTTATATATTTTAGAACTGAACAGATCAAGTTCAAAAAGATTGCTACCTGAGAATCTTATGGCTTCATTTATGGATTGAAATCACTCCTCTGTATCAAAAGAAATCAATTGGAACATTCTCTTTATTTTTTAATCAACCTGCTCAGAAGTGTAATTGCACACTTTGGGAACAAGTGGGACTTGAGTCTGAACCTCCTGGCTGAGACGCAGGGACACTACCTCTGTACCACAAAAGCCCCCTGATCAGAACATTTAAAGCGGATGTGAAATGCTGCTCCTCGTTGGAACCAATCAAAGGGTTATCACCCAATTGCATTCAATGTTCAGACACCAGCTAACACAAATGATCGGAAATGTGAATGCACAGCATGGATTGTGTAATCAACATAAACACTCACTTTATTTGGAAAGGATTTTGAATTTTCAAAACATTACTTGGTGAGGCAGTCATGTCTTCTGCCTGCTTCTAAAACCAGCCGAAGCTATTTTGCAAGGTTGTAAAACTAACTGCGGAATACTCAAGCAGCAAAGGCAGTTAACAGCAATACCTCGTCAGCCGGAAGCCTTAACGGAGAGAAAGTGTCTCCCTCAGCTATTAAACGTTTACATTTACCTTAGAACCAACCTCCAAGAAATTCAACTACAGGAAACCTCGCATTTCGCTGCAAATCCTTCACTTTATAATACACTTGTTTTGCTTCAAAGCATTAAAATGATTATCGGAACTAGCCCTTTCTCACAAGAAATGAAGACCGTAAACCAAAGACTAAAATAACGAAAGATTATGACAGTTTTACCTTTGTCTGTAACCAATCTTCGTGTGCGTAAGTGTGCACGTGTGAGTGAGGTTGTGGTTTAATTCTGTGCTAAACGGGTGAGAAAAGAAAAACTCGTCTTTAAACTCACAGAAGTTTGTTACTGGTATTATTTAATTGGGCTGCACACACTGAAGATAAGAAAACTCACATCTCTTCCATACCAAACATGCTGATTATGGACATTCAAGGGAATCCATATATTCTGCCTGGGACACCGTGCTTCTTAGTTTCAATAAAAAGCTTAATGCAGAGCTAAGTGAAACATGGGCACGATTTTAATTCATATCCCAGGGGGCTGTAATTCCTGTAAATTAGCTACTGGCTTCCATGACTAAATCCAGCTTCCATCAATCAGGTCAGCAATAAGAAAACTGAATTTATAAACTTGTCACCGGAATGCAAGGAGTAGATTAACAATGCTAATTCTGCAAACTGACTACACAAGAACACGAGCAACTTTACACAGTAACTTAAACACATTTTCCAAAACGCTTCACCGGAACTTTATCAAACATAATTCGACATCAAGTGACATGATAAAAGTGCCAGGATGAATGACCAAAAGCCTCATTATAGACGCAGATTTAATTTAAAGAAGGAAAAAGAAGCAGGGGTGTGGTTTAAGGAGTGAGTTCCAAAGATTAGGGCTATGGCATGTCGAAGTACGAATACAATTGGTAATTAAAATTGGAGTACTGAAGAGATCAAAAATGGAGGAGTGCAAATGTTCTGGAAGTTATAGGCTGCAACTAGTTAAAGGAGATTAAGATAGGCGTTGGTGATACCATGGAGAAATCGGAATTCAAAGGTGAAAATAGGGAGTCAAACTCCCGAATCTGAAGTATAAAGATCACTATGACAACGTTTGAAATCATTCCAAGCACTTAAAAGAACCTACCACAAAGCAATAGGAAACCATCAACAAAAGTCATCATTTATAAAGTGTTTTGATAGGAACCAATAGTACAAATAGTAGGGTTCAGTGCAATGGAATCTATTAGTGAGCAAACAATTCTTGTCTAGTCCACTGACAGAAGAAATCAGGTGTAATATGACACAAAATATATTGTACTGAGGCAAAAGATTCACGAATCAGATGGGGGTTTTTTTGATACTTCATTTGATGCATTTTTTGAGTGATTTAGATTGTAGAATGAACAAAGGCATTTTGTTTTATTTTAAACAAACAACGTACCTGAGGAACGGGAGCAATTTAGAATTCAGCAAAGGAGATCATAGGGTTTGATTAAGAAAGGGAGAATAAAGTATGACAGTAAACTTGAGGAACACAAACACTGACTGTAAAAGCTTCTATCAGTATGTGAAGAGAAAATGATTGATGAAGACAACTGTATGTCCTTTATAGTTAAAATAATGGGGAACAAAGAAATGCTGACAAACTAAATACATACTTTGGTCCTGGAGGACCAAGGGAGGGCACAAATAACATACAGGAATGTTGGGGAACACAGACTTTAGTGAAGGAGAGGTTTCAAAGGAAATTGGTATTAGTAAGGAAATAGAATTTTGAAATTGGTGGGATTGGAGGCCAATAAATTCTTGATAATCTACATCCCACAGTATTTAAGGAAATGATAATAGTAAAAGTAGATGCATTGGTGGTCACTTTGATTTGATTTATTGTTGTCACATGTACCTAAGTATAGTGAAAAGCCTTGTCACTTTTCAAAATTTCCAAAATTCTATCGACTCTGCAGTCATTTTCATGGTTTGGAGAGTAACTGATGTAATCCCTTTATTCAAGAAGGGAAAACAGAGAGAAAACCAAAAATTATAGATCTGTCAGCCTGACATCGGTGGTGAGGAAACTACTAAAGTCTATTGTAAAGGAATAAATGACACAGCACTTGGAAAACAGGGGCAGAATCAGATAGTATCAGCATGAATTCATGGAAAGGAAAGCATGTTGAACAAGTCTACTAGAATTCTTCAAGGATGTAAAGAGTAGAGTGGGTGTACCTTATTTCAATTTTCAGTCCCACATGAGGGGATAGCGTGTAAAATTAAAGCATAAAGTACTTGGGATTAATGGTAGTGCATTGAGATAGAAAGAAAAATGATTGGTAGACCAGAAACAAACAGTAGGAATAAATGGCTCTTTTTCCAAACAACAGGCAGTGATTAGTGCGGTACTGCAGGAACTATGTCTTCAACTATTCACAATATATATTAAGAATTTGAATGGGGAAACTATGTGAAATATCTACAGGTTTGCAGGCAACACAAAGCTGGATGGGAGATTGAGTTTTGAGGAGGATCCAGAGATGGTTCAATGTGGTTTTGACAAGGAGAATAAGTGGATGGCAGATGCAGTATAATGTGAATTAATGTGTGGTTATTCACTTCGGTAGCAAAAACAGAAAATGAGATCATTATCTGACTGGCGATAAATAGAGAGAAGGGAATGTGCAAGATCTGAGTACTCTAATTGCTGAAGCTAAGCATGTAGGTGCCACAGGTGGTAAAGAAGGCAAATAGCATGCAGCCGTAACTAAAAGAGGATTCAAGTATAGGAAAGGGGATGTCTTGTTACAATTATACAGGGCCTTGGTGAGACCACACCTAGAATATTATATACAGTTTTGGTCTCCTTATCTGAGGAAGATGTTCTTGCTATTGTAGGAGAGCAAAGGTTTAGCCAGACAAATTCCTGGGATGGTGGGGCTGGCATATGAAGAGGATTTGAAATGGTTAGGATTACATTTGCTGGTGTTCAGAAGAATGAGAGGGGATACTATAGAAACCTACAACATTCTAACAGGACTAGACAAGGTAGGTGCAGGACAGATGTTCCTGATGGGCAATGTCCAGAACCATGGTCATAGTCTAAGGATATGGGGTAAACTATTTATGACTGAGATGAATAGTAATGTCTTCACCCAAAGAGTGGTGAGCCTGTGGAATTTGCTACCCTAGAAAACAGTTGAGGTTAAAATACTGTACGATTTTATGAAACAGTTGGATATAGCACATGAGGCTAATGAGATCAATGGATATGGTGGATAAGTAGGAACAGACTATTGAGTTGGATGATTAGCCCTGTTCATAATGAATGGCAGAGAAGGATTGAAGGGCTGAATGGCCTACTCCTGCTCCTGTTTTCTATGTTTCCATCTAACTAGGATACAATACTTTCATATTGTAAACTACTCTTTATCTGCCACTTGAGATTTTATTGACTTTATTTTAAAAGATTTTTATTGCAAGGCCAACAAATTATATAATCAGGAGAGGACAAATATTTAATTTATTTTCAAACATTGCTTAGAGACAGCTAGGAAATTTGAACCACATATAACTGGCCATAATTCATTCTAGGGAGAACTATAGTCAGCAAATTTCATCAATTTATGATGGGATCCGTTAGTTCGTAATGCAGTTCTCAGGCATTCTTGATAAATTTTATGAGACATTTGAGAATTTTTACATGAAAGTGATTTTGTCCAGTTAATTATAGACCCTTTTAAAATTTATAATCAATGCATTTTTAATGTAAAACAAATAAAGTTGTGTTTTGGTTTTCAACAGGCCAATTGGATCACCGTGTTCCCTAAATTGACTCAAGCAGTTCTTATTTAAAGGACCTATTCCCCTTGATGTCCTCCTCAACCAACATTAATTTTGACTGTTCTTGTAATATGTTTGTTTTCCTTCCCAACTCTCCCAATTCAATACCCATCTGTTGCATATTTGGTGAGTATGGTGGACTATAACTTTAAGAATCCAATCATGTGATGTCACGATAATGTCATCAATCATTTTGGATGGAAGCAGCTTAGTCTGATTTTGCTATTTGCAGAGTAAATATCTTCATAATAAAACTCCTACTGTTAAATACTCCAACCTCCAGGTCCTCTTGGAATATAACACCACCCACCACCAGTTTCCAGAGCAGTCTGTATCTGAACATTTGATTAGAATCATGTAAACCCTACAGTGTGGAAACAGGTCCTTTGGCTCAACAAGCCCGACTGCCCCTCAGAGCATCCCAGCTCATCGACACCTCCCTGAACACTACGGGCAATTTAGCATGGCCAATCCAACTAGCCTGCACATCTTTGGACTGTGGGAGGAAACCGGAGCACCCAGAGGAAATTCACGCAGACACGGGGAGAATGTGCAAACTCCACACAGACAGTCACCCAAGGGTGGAATCGAACCCGGGTCCCTGACGCTTTGAGGCAGCAATGCTAACCACTGAGCCACCATGAAGCTCACTCTTTCTCCAACTGCCCAATTTACAAGAATTTAAACAATAGGAGTCGGCCATTTGACCTCAACCCAAACCTGATCAGCAATAACATCATGGCACATCTGATTGCGGCCTTAACTCCATCTGTCATAACACTTGATGTCTTTATAGACCGATCCTTGAGTCTGCTTTATATATATTTTCTCATCAACCTGCTCAGAGATGCAGGGAGTGGGTGGGGAGCAAGCGAGACTTAAGCCTGAACCTTCTGGTTCAAAGGCAGGAACACTACCACTGTGCCCCAAGAGCCCTCTGGGATGGCTTTTGTTTTCTTTATATCTGGGTGTGTTATCACACATAACCAAATGACTTTTCCAGCAACAAATCACTGACATTTTTGTTGTTTTTAACTATTGACCACTACCAGTAATCATGTATGCAGTTAATTAAATATTTACAAGCAAAACCTATTATGGGTAATGCAAGCCATTGAAAGTGAAGGGCTGGTCTGTTTTTTTTTATTACATGCTTCTGGAGTTTGTGGGACTTGAACCTGGGCCTTCTGGCTCAGAGGTGGGGACAGTACCACTGCGCCATAAGGTAAAGGGCTCAGGTGATGAGTTCCAACTGGGCAGGCCATTCCCCGTTATCAAGAACACTCATACGCAATGAGGTCCACAAGGAGATTAATTAATATTTCCCGATGAGGTTTGGAGGCGTTATCACAACCTCTCATTCTGTTAAACTCCAAGGAGTAAAGGTTCAGCCTGTTCAATCTTTCTTCATAACACAACCCCTACCTCCGAGGAATTATCCAAGAGAAGTCTCTCTGAAATCTCTTCAATGCAGGTATACCCTTCTCAAATAGAATGGTTGAAAGCTATATTTAATCCTCTAGGTGTGGTCTCACTAGTACCCTGCACTACCCGGCAATAAAATTTCATAGACCTCAGTAAGGTCTTCGATCGCATAACCATAGACTGATGCTCTATGCTGCAGAAAATAGGTTGCTCTCCTGAACTCCTGGGTGTCATGTCTTCATTGCAAGAACACATGCGCAGTCCTGTCGGTTTCAGTGGAGAAACATTAGATGCTTTCAAAATCAGTGGCGAGATAAAGATAGATTCTGTCCTGCACCAACTCTCTTTAGTATGTTATTCTCCATGCTGCTATTGTACAAGTCTAATAACTCAAAACAGAGAGCCTACCTGCATGTCAAAGCTGACAGCATGTTGTTCATAATTTCCTTTCACAAAATTTTGCTGACTCTGCCTGGTTATATTTTGATTTTCTAAAGTTCCCTGTAACTATTTCCTTACTAATGGATTTCAGCACTTTCCAAAAGACAGGTGTTAGTTTAACTGGTTCATCGTCCCTCGCTTTCCACTTTTCTGGTTTCTTAAATAGAGGTGTTACATTTGTGGTTTTCCACTCTGCTTGGACCTTTCTGAAATCTTGGGTTTTTAGGAAGGTTACAACCAGTGCATTCTCTACTTCCACTGCAGCGACTTCTTCTAGGATGATGGGTTTAAACTTGACTAATTCTCCTCCTCCCTTCAGATTGTGATGTCCACCTATCCAGTTAATAATAATACTTTCTCTATCTTCCACCCTCTAAGAATAGTTCTCATTTCCTTTTCTCTTCCCCTTCTTATCATGCCTCAAGCCTCTTCCTTTCTTCACTTCCTTTTCTCAGTGCTCATCTTTCTCTCACTTGGACTGCTCTTGAGTTCCTAGCTTCTGTTGTTATGGCTGTTTCAATTATGAGCATACTGTGGTAAGCTCTCCTGACAAGGTGACAGTTGTGCAGCAGTATTAAAAATAAGAGCAGTAGCATCAGAAGAGAAGAAGTAAGTGGGAAGCATTGAGAAAAGAAATTAAACATAAAGATGATATTAGTCCACAATGTAGATGTTAAAAGTCTGACTGTTCACGTCAAACACAAATGGCCATTCTATACAAATCTAGTTTCTGTAATCAATGCTTCTGATTGTTTTGTTGTAATTACAATTACTAGATTTTGATGCCTGCATTGCAAGACTGCTGCACATGGACTATTTTCTGTGATCTCTTGTTTTCATGAGAGGCCACGGAGGGCAGTAACATTATAGACCTGATGTCATACTCTCTGAAAGTGTCAGTTTCATTAATTCATTAAGAAATATAACAAACAGTAATTTCAACTTGTTATAAATTGTCCCACAACTTCCTCCCTACCTCTGTTTCTACTTTCTCTGCACATGTAGTTCTCCTATAACGCAATAGTTGCAATTGTGCATGACATCATACTATAGAAAATCATGCTATAGAAAACAGCCTTAGAAAATCATGCTATACGGAAATCATGATAGAAAATCGCTATAGCTGTGTAGCAGAAAGCTTGTGCTAGCCAAACAGCTTCCACTATTCATCAATAACATTACAACCAATTTGTGTTAATGAAACATGCATTATAGCAAAAATACCTGTACTGTTATGCTTACAATTCCTTGTTTTAAATCCAACCATCCATCTAAATTATTTAACTAGCTATTGTCTCTATTTGGGTGGATGAAATTGGGGACAATTGAAAATGTTGAGACTGGCTTTATTATATTCAATCCAATTAATGTTGTATAGTGTTATTAGGAAGTCTGAATACAAAGAACCTGTTCTTACTGAGATATACTTATATTTCAAATTCAAGTTCTGTGGTATCCAAAAGAGCGCCAGTAAAGAATTAAAAATACATACATTTCAACAATGAATTTTTTCACATTTTCATCTTTTACATCTGCCTTTGTGCTGCCTTGAGGTCCTCAGCATTACAGATACCAATTTTCAGCATATTTGATTCTCTCCGTGTTGGATACTGCAAGGGCTATGGTTCTTGACAACATTCTAAGGCAACAATACTGAAGATTTGTGCTCCAGAACTTGCCACTCCCCTAGCCAATCATTTTCTGTACAGTTATGACACTGGCAATTGCCAAACAAGGTAGAAAATTGCACAGATATGTCCTATGCACAAAAAGCAGGACAAATCCAACCCAGCAATTGCCGCCCCATCAATTTACTCTTGATTTTTAAGAAAGTGATGGAAGGTATCACCAACTGCGCTACCAAGCAGTGCCTGCTCAATGACTCCCAGTTTGGGTTCTACAAGGACCGCTCAGCTCCTGATCTCCTTCCAGCCTTGGTTCAAATATGGACAAAAGAGCTGAATTCCAGAGGTGAGTTGAGAGTGTGAAATCAAGACTGAACTTGACTGAGTGGGGCATCAAGGAATCCTAGCAAAACTGTAATAAATGGATATTAGGGAGTAACCTCTCCACTGGTTGGTGTCATAGTTAGCACTTAGGAAAATGTTTGTGGTTGTTGAGGTCAGTCATCTCAGCTCCAGGACATGTCTGCAGGAGTTCCTCAGGTTGGTGTCCTTGTCCCAACCAACATCAGCTGTTTTATCAATGCCCTTCTCTCCATCATAAAGTCAGAAATGGAAATGTTTGCCAATGATTGCAAGATGTTCTGCATCATTCATGACTTCTCAGATATTGAAGCAGTCCATTTTCAAAAACAACAATATCTGAACAATATCCAGGATTGGGCTGACAAACAGTAAGTAACATGCATGCCTCACAAATGCCAGGCAATGATATTCTCTAATAAAAGACAATCTAACCACCAAACCTTGACAGTCAATAATGTTACCATCACTGATTTCCCCACTTTCAACATCCTTTAGGTAACATTGACCAGAAACTTAACTGGACTTGCCACATAAACATAGTGACTACAAGAGCAAGTTCGAGGTTAGGAATACTGTGGCATGTAACTCACCTCCTGACTTCCCAAAGCCTGTCCACCATCCATAAGGCATAAGTCAAGAATACAATGGAATGCTTCCCACTTGCCTGGATGATTGCAGTTCCAATAACACTCAAGAAACTTGACACCATCCAGGAAAAAGCAGTCTTCCCTCCACCATCAATGCTCAGTAGCAGCAAAGTGTATTATTTACAAGATGGACTGCAGAAATGCACTGATGATACTTAGACAACACCTTCCGGACCAATGACCACTTCCATCTAGAAGGACAAGGGCAGTGGATACATGGGAACACCACAACAAGTACGTTGCCCTCCAAGCCACTTTTCATCTCACTTGGAAATATATCGCCATTCCTAAGGGCATTTTGGGTCAACCTACAGCATGCGGACTGTAATGATTTAAGAAGGCAGCTCATTACCACCTTCTCAGGGGCAACTAGGGACGGGCAATAAAATTTGCCAGCCAGTCAGCAATGTCCAAGTGCCATGAGTGAAATTAAAAAAACACTTTGAGGGACATGTCTCTTTTTTATAATTAGGTGAGTACAACTATAAACAATATTTCATCTGAGATTTGATCAATGTTTGCAGTCATAATAATAAATATCAGATTAAACGACCAATGAATTAAAAAGCTGATTGTAAAAGCTTTTACAAGTAAATAAAAAGGAAGAGAATGGCTAAGTTAACTTTGATCTCTTGGAATCAAAGACAGGAGAAATTGAAACAATTTATATCAGCAGAGTAAAAGTATTAGATAAACTCAAATGATTAAAATCCAATTGGCCCTACATCACAAGGGTCTAAAGTAGATAATTGAAGAGATGGTGCATGTACTTGCTCTGATTTTCCAAAACTCTGAGATTCTGGAATGGTCTCTGCAGATTGGAAAAGTGTGAGAAAGAAGAGGGAGAGAAGAAGAGGTAGAGAAATCTGTGATGTGTGCTCTCATCCATATTTCCTAAGTCTATAGAATATTTCTGAATGTTTAATGTGTACAAACATGGCCATTCTCTAATCTAACAAGAAGAGTCTTGAAGAATAAACAACCAATTAGAAGTTATAAGAATAGACTTTACATTCCTGCATAAACTGTTGGGTGGACCTAAACTTAGGTCTGAATCACATGAGATCCTACTTTTCTGTCCCAATAAGTTCTCAAAATACTTTCAGAGTTTGTTATGTTTATCATACTCAGTCAAGTATTAACCCTTCACATCCTTCTGGACTGATAATTAACAAAAGCAGGAAAGTACAGGCCAAAAGACCAGTCATCAGGAAATTGTTGGAATCTATTTTCAGGATGCTCTAACAACATACTTAGAAAAGTGGACTCGAATAGAACAATGCAATATAGTTTTTGGAAAGAGAAACCCTATTTGTCAAATTTATTATAATTTTTGAGGATGTAACTAGTAGGGTAGTTAAATAACAAACCAGTAAATGCATTTGATTTGGATTTTGTAAAGACATTTGATAAGATGCCAGGTGATAAGATAAAAGGTTTATATGCACAATGAAGATTTGTGGGGTTGGGCGTGAATATCAGCATTTCTTCTTGCTTTAGTTTATGAAAAGAAGGTAGAAATAAATGGGGCAATTTCAACTGGCTGGGAAGACGGTGGTCTAACCACCTGACCTACTTCATACGCCCCACGCCTGCTGGGAGCATGTCATTTTAAAATGAAAACTTGGTTTGCAGTTACAGCAAGCAATTAGGAAAGAAAATGACATGTTGGCCATTATTGCAAGGGAATGGCATACAAGAGTAACAATGTCATGCAACTATTATCTATGGATTTGTTGAAATCACTTCTGGAGTACTGTGTGCAATTTCAGTCTTTGTATTTCAGAAAGGATAACTTGCATCGGAGCCAGTTCAATGAAGCTTCATTCGTTTGGTGCCAGGGATGAGATGATTGGCGAATAAGGAAAGGCTGAGTAAATAGGGTCTATATTCTCTGCACTTTAGAAGCATGTAAGGTGATTTCATTGATTCATACAAAACTCTGAATGGTCTTGGCAAGATTAACACTGAACTGTTATATCCAGTGGTTGTGGAATCTAGTACAGAGGGCATGGTCTCGGGATAAGGAGCTAATGATTAAAGACTGTGCTGAGAGGACAGCCCTTCACTATGCTCAGAGGGAACTCTCCTCTGAGTTCTTCACTGAAAAGAGTAGTGAATCTTTGCAATTCCATATCCCAGAGGGGATGGAAGTGCTGTCATTGAGGATATTTAGAGCTGTGATAGATCCAGATTTTTGGTGTTTCAAGAAATAAAGGGAAGCCGTTGGAAAAGTGGAGTTGCATTCCATGATGACCTGTGATCACACTGAATGTTGGAGTAGTTCTGAGAGGCTGTCTGATTTAGTTCTGCTCCTATTTCTCATGTTCCCATTGGGTGGTGAATTTTTACTAGCATTCTCCTAACTGTCATAACCATTGATAGAAGATGTACAGAACCTCTGGAAAATGTGACACAAACATTTCTCTGGGTTTTCTGTGGTTCTTCCAACAAAATTACAGCAGACAAATGAGTGAATCACTGTAGAAATTTATTCTCAACTGCCTTTGATATGTGGTTCACCTCTTTGACAGTGTATCACAACACTCTATTGTGCCTTTACCAGATTCACAGTTTGGTGGATTTATCTATCATGTTCCTGAGAAGGCTCTTCTGCTTACATGCTGTTCTAGCATAATGTTTTTCATCTATTTCCTCTTTTGGTTTCCTTGACCCCGCACTAACTGTTTCACATTTATTAGCATCTACCTTTCAACACAGGTGCATACAGGTTGGAGAAATGAAATCATTTCTTGTAACATGAAGACGAAATGTTTGTTCATTTAGTGCTACTGAAAATGACAGTGAACAGTATTATATTTATTCCCAGGGGATAAAGAGTGTCTCAAGTGACTGGCCCTGTCCATGGATATTGCTGAAGAATATTATATGGGTCATAGCGGTAGCAGTTCACAGAGCTAACTCTCCCAGGGTATCAATGCACATCTGTACATCTCTGCATGAAGTGGTGCTACATGAATGAATCTTTCATCTTAGGAGTCTAAATGAACTAAAGGAATGAAGAGGTCTCGGGGCACATGTATACAGATTGTCAAAGCTGGAATGCACATTAAAAACACTATGGAAAATATGAACAAAGCATAGGGGTTCAATTCTTGCAAAACAAAAATGAAAAAGTTAAAAAAAAATTGTTAAACTTGCAGGGAAACTCATTTAAACCACACTTGAAAGTACTTATTACAGTTCTGCTCACCATACTGTGAAAAGAATGTACAGGCACGCAGGAAAGTGCAATAAAGATTTACAACAGTGATACCAGAAAAGAGGGGTTGAAACTAACCAAATGATTCAGTGAGGATAGCAGATTTTTCTCTAGAGTAGAGAATGATAGGGGCGATCTGTCTTTAAAATTATGAAGGAGTTTGACAGGGAGCATGTTGGAAAAATATTTTTACTTGCGGGGAGACCAAAATGAGTGTTCTGAAATTTAAAATCCTTAAGAAATAAGTAATTCAGAACAAATCTCTTTTTCTGAAGAGTGGTTAGAATGTGGAACTTGCTGCCACATGGACTGGCTGAAGAGAACAGCAGGAATGCATTTAACAGGAAGTTGGTTAAGTGCGTAGAGAAGGAACAGAATGTTGACCAGTTGAAATGAAGTATGGTGGAAGGCGAGTGTGAATTACAAGCATTAGCATACATCTGTTGAGCTGAATGAACTGTTTCCGTGCTGGTAACTTTATTTAATTCTGTCGACTTGGTACCCAAAGAGTCTGCTTTATTGTTTCATACTATTTGAATTGCTTTTGGCATCATATTATTTGGTCTACATTGATGTTAGTTATGATTCAGAAACCATTGTTTATTCTGAATCATTGTACAAATATTAACAGCTAACATTTCATAAATTACTCAGTTTTGACTAAAGTGAAAGAAACCCAATACATGAAACATAAATCTGCAAATCATTGTAATGTGGAACAGGATATTTTTGGCAGCAGGGCAGAAAACTGAAGACTGCGCAAACAACACATTCCCATTGATAGCAGCTGTCCTGCAGCTAGTTACCACACAGTAAGATATTAATTAGGTAAGGGGCAAACATTCCATCCCCACCTAGGGCAGAAGATTCTTCTTCTAGAGCTGTTAGCTAACCAGGTTTTTCCCAGTGGCACCATTTTCAAATGCTGGCTAATGTTGGGAATACAGCCAGACCCTAAAGTAGATGAGCTAATGGAGGCTGGTGGCATATCAATCAATCCTGGTTGTCAAACCCCGATGAACACAGTGACCACTATCGGGATGGACTTGACGGGTCGACAGAGCCAGTCTGCCTCCAAAGTGTGTACAGAACTCCTAAAGTAGGTCCACTCCTATCTCTTTCCCAATAGTACTTTGGTCAGTAAAAGACGTAGGTATTGAGTTGGGCTTGGGCTGTGAGTAAAAGCGCAGCTTGGACAGGACTGGTCACATAATGGCCTTGGTAGTCAAAAGGCGGCAGACTGTCCAATGCTTCTAACAACTCAGGTAAAATAAGAGACAGGTCAGACTGGGTGGTAAGCAGTGGAAGGCCAAGAGCTACATTTCACGAGCCCCTGCCTTCAGCCCTACTGGTGGGGAAGCTGTATCATTCTACCCATGATTAATTAGATTTTCCTTTGCCCATCACAGGGCAACATTAATAAAAATATTGTGGCTTCCCAGTAGGGCTAATAAGTTTTCCAGTAAGTTACAGAGATGCATGGAATAAGAAGATTCAAGTTTCCATCTTTGTTTTGAGGTAGATGACCAGCTCTTTGGTAGGTACACTGCAATTGTCTTCGATAGGTGCACTGTCTCAGTAGCCCTGAATAATGTAGTTCAAAAGTTGGTTAGGAATTCCTTGCCTGGGGATGTTTTCTGCAATTTATTTATATGTATACAAGGTGGGTAAGTTGGTTCTTGTATTCCAAACAGTCATGTTGGTCACACAGACATTATGGTCATGGTTCAGAAATAATTCTACACTTGGGATAAACTTGAGGTAAGTGTGAAAAAGTTGCCAATAGTATCTGAACAATGGACTACTTTCAAACAGAAGATGGTTTGGGCACTGCAGAGGTATATTTCTTCACAATGCAAAGTTGGGACAAACAGATCCAGAGCTCCCTGGATGACAAAGGCATTTGAAATTAAGTTAAAGAAGAAAAAGTGTACTTAGAACAACTATCAGGTAGTAACGTTGTTGAGAATCATGCTTAATGTGAAGTTTCGGAAGGGAAGTGAATAAGTAAATATGAGAAGCAAAGAAAGATTATGACAAAAGACTGGCAGCCAACATAAAAGGAAATCCCAAAGTGTCTGAAATGCACATTAACAGTAAAAGAGCTTTTTAAAAGGCTGATTGGGGCCAATTAGGAACCAAAAAGGGAATTTATACTTAGAAGCAACAGTAATGGTTCAGGAGTTGAATGAATGCTTCACATCTGTCCTTAACCTTGACACTGAGGTTACCCAAGCCATGGTGACAGAGGAGAGACCTCAGTCACTCAAAGGGCTTAAAATTGAAAAGGAGAAGGTATTGGATAAGCTGTTGGTACTTAAAGTTGTCCAACTCCAGAACAGAATGAGATGCATCTGGGATATTAAAGGAAGTGAGAGTGGAAATTGTGGAGGCACTGACAATTATCTTTCAATCTTCCCCAGACATGGAGGTGCTGCCAGGGGACTGGAGAATTGCAAAACTACACCCTTTTTCAAGAAAAAGATTGTAAAGGTGAGCCCGCCAATTACAGACCAGCCATTTAACTGCAATAGTGGAGTGAGCAAACGTCTGGAAACAATTATTCAGAATTGAATTAATAGTCACATAGAAAAATATAGAAGAGTCAGCATGGATTTGTTAAAGGAAAATTGTGTCTAGCTAATTTGCTAGATATTTTCATGAGGTAACAGAAAGGATTAATGAGGGGAAAGCTCATTTGGACTTTCAAGAAGCATTCAATACAGTGTCATACAACTGATTTGTGAGGAAGATTATGTCGTAGATCAAGAGGAAGGGATCATCATGGACACAATATTAGCTGAGAGATAGGAAGCGCAGAATAATTTTTAATGGGTAATCTTTGGGATGGAGGAACGTTGGAAATGGAGTTGCTGCAGAGGTCAGAATTGGAACCCTTACTTTTCCTCTAATATAGAAATGATTTAGATCTTGGTGTGCAGGGGACATTTTCAAGGTTGGCAAATGACACAAAACCTGAGAGAATTATAAGCTGTAAGGAGGACAGTGTATAACTTCAAAAGAACATTGACAAGTTGCTGGATTGGGCATATTGGTGGCAAATGGGGCTCAATTCGGAGATGTGTGAGGTAATGTACTTTGGTGCAAAGAACACAGACAGAATAAACTAAATGGTGTTATTCTACAGGGTGTGCAGGAGCAGAAGAAACTGGGTGCATGTGAACGTAAGTCACATAAGGTAACAGGACAGATGGAGAGAGCTATTAATAAAACAAATAGGATTCTAAGTTTCACAAATAGGGCTATAGAATACAAGAGCAGGGAGTTTATGATGAACATATATAAGGCACTGTTTATGGCTCAGGTGGAATATTGGGGACACTTCTGGGAAATACATTATGGTCAGGATGTGAATGCATTGGGCAGAGTGCTAAAAAGGTTTACAAGTATAGTTCCAAGGATGGAAAAAGTATTTATGAGGAAATATTGGACAAGTTGGGATGGTTTACCTTGGAGAGAAAAAGGCGAAGAAGAAATTTGAAAGAAGTTCTTAAAATTATGAGAGGACCATACAGAGCAGATAGGGAGAAATTGTTCCCACGCATATACAGATCCAAAGACACAGGGCACAGTTTTAAAATGTTTTTTTCAAAAGAAGCAAACAGCGGGGGGCAAGAAAAATCCTTATTGCACAACAACTGGTTAGAGCCTGGAATACACTACCCAGAAGTATAAGAGGCAGCTTCAACTGAGGCATTCAAGAAGGCATTGAATGATTATTTGAATAGAAACAATGTATGGGGTTGTGGAGAAAATGCAGGAAATTGGCACTAAAGTTGAAATGCTGAGAGCCCAAGTGCAGATATGATGGGCTGAATGGCCTCATTTTGCACATAATAAATTTGCAAATATTTATATTTTGATTTGCTTTAAGTTAGTGCCTTCCCACAAAGTTCAGAACTGAGCATCCTGTTCCCAATGTAATGCCAATTTTCCTTCTCTCATGACAGAGTTAATAACCCGCAGTCCAGATAACTGCTCTTAACTTTTTCCTTCTTCATCAAACCCTTTAGTCATTAAATACATTTTACAGTGGAAGACTTTGTGTGGTGTCTTCGAGAAGTCATTGTACACCTTGTTGAACAAAGGCATTAAAAAGCCAGTTGCTATGAAGTATCAGCTTTAAATTATCTTTTCAGTTAGCCGAAATATCTTTCATGTGTGAGTCTCATTTGCACCAACTGTTGATGTCTTTATGAGTGATGATAGCCAAGAGTGTTGATGTGGTAAACACATGAATCAGCACCAAGGTTTCGGATCGTGCCCACCACTTTGTCCTTCAATCATCATTTTGGACTCTTCAAATAGCAAAGCCCACAAACCACATCTGCAAAATTCACAATTCACTGCACTCCCCAACCCCCACTACCAATCACCCTCTCCTCATCAACTGATTCATCTGGAAGGACTTGATTTTCTTTTAAAAGCGCAGATGAATTTTCTCTTGGTGACTCATTCTCCGAAGTGTCCTGCTTTTGTTAAATGAGGGGAAAGTGGTTGGCAAATGCTTCCTCTTAACAAACTTAATGAAAAGTCATTACTTTTAATTTTTTTATCCCAAAAATTGGATTCCTGCATTTGTTCCAATCCCTATGCTCAATTTAGTACTTGTAGCATAGTTACATAATTATCTCATAGCTAGCAGCACTATCCGAATCAGCAAAAAAACCGACTGTGTGGTTTTTCTGGGTGACTGCTGAAGCTTTCGCAACTGAACAGGAGAACCCTGAGGGCATTCCATCATTCCATAAGTGCCTGTTCATATATCTTTGCGGTCAATGCTAGCAATGAACATGAAGTTCAAGCTCGCCAATGACTCAACGTAAACTAGGCTAAGTCTTGAATTGTCCTGGTTTAACTCAGTTTTAGCACAAACATTTTTGGCTTCAGTGATTCCAGGTTATTGAAGAGAACGTTGGACAAGATTTCCGCACTTGACCATGATCAATGACTAGAAAATCTATATGTCTAGCTGTTGATTGAGTTCAGATATGCTTCAATTGTGGTACATCCTCTGCAGTCCATTAACTTGTTATAACTCATTTGTTAGCACTCACACAGGAGTCCATTTGGGAGAAATACCAGAACTCAATGAACATGTACTTGTAACCTAGCAAGAGATCACCAGCTTCAGGAACAAAGAACAGGAGTAAATCAATTTTTTTTACATTGAATCATCAGAGTGTGGAAACAGGCCATTCAGCCCAACAAGTCCCACAGACTTTCTGAAGAGCATCCCACTCAGACCAATTCCTCTAACCTATCCCTGCAATTCCCATGGCTAATGCACATAACCTACGCGGGTACGGGTACCCTATGAACACAGTCCGCTGATTTCTCAGCAACAAACCCAAACAGACAAAACGTGCCCAGAAACCATAACCGCTCTCCCCTACATCAAAGACATTTCAGAAATGACTGCCCGACTACTCAGACCTCTTGGCATCAGGGTAGCCCACAAACCCACCAACATACTAAAACAGCAGCTAATGAACTTAAAAGACCCTGTGCATACAACAAGCAAAATGAATGTCATCTACAAAATATTTTGCAAGAATTGTGACAAATACTACATTGGACACATCAGGCAGATAGCTAGCCACCAGGATACATGAACATCAACTAGCCACAAAACGACATGACCCACTATCACTAGTATCCTTACATACAGATGAGGAAGGACACCACTTTGATTGGGACAACACATCCATCCTAGGACAAGCCAAACAGAGACACGCACGAGAATTCCTAGAAGCATTGCATTCCAACCGGAACTCCATCAACACAAACATTGATTTGGAGCTCATCTACCATCCTCTGAGAAAAAGAACAGGAAATGACATCACCAACACAGGAAATGACTAGCCAACCCAAGGAAACCTAAACAGATAAATAGAAAGTGGGACACTACACCAGCGCTTCACAGGAGGCTCACTGATGATGTTACCTAGAATGGTGACGAAACGTCTGAAAACGAACCTTCCAGCTCAGCGAGCAAACTTACATCCATAACCTACACATGCCTGGACACTATGGCCATGGGCAATCCACTAACTTGCACATCTTTGAATTGTGGGAGGAAACCAGAGCACCTGGCAGAAACCCACACAAACGTGGGGAGAGCATGCAAACTCCATACAGTCAGCTGAGGCTGGAATTAAACCTGGATCCCTGCCACTGTGAAGCAGCAGTGCCAACCAATGAGCCACCCTTCCGCCCCTAATTCCAGAACAGGAGATCAATAGCTTGTTCCTGATGTAACTTGTTGAACAGAACCTGCAAGCTAACATATTATGGAGATAAAAGTAATCTTGACAGGAGCTCAGAACCATCATTAGTAAATTGTCAGTCTGTTTTCCAACCTGCCCAATTTTCTTTCCCATACTCTACTGTCAATATTTTTAATGCATTCATTGTCTAGGCTAGTATTTATTGCCCATCCCTAATTGCCCAGAGGGCAATTAAGAGTCAGTCACATTGCTGTGGTTCTGGCATCACACATAGGCCAGACCAAGTAGGAATGGCAGCTCCCTTCCCGAAAGAGAAAAAGAAGATGGGTTTTTCCAAATAATCAGCAACGTATTCATGGTCATCTGTAGCCTCTTAATTCCAGATTTTTATTGAATCCACATTCCACCATCTACCTGGCAGGTCCCCAAAACATTGTGGGTTTCTGTCCAGTGATATCATTGGAATTAGAATATCCTTTATTATCACATGAGTGTAGTCAAAAGTTTGTAATGTTGTCTCTGGGCACCATATTAGGTACTGACTACTTAGGTATAGATACTTTAAGTGTTGTTACAGAGTAAAAGAAAAGGTAAGGTTGGGAATAGAGTTTAAAAAGTACAGAATGATAATATCACTGGCCAACCCCAACCCTACATACATTGTGCTTCCTAATTTGCTCTTTATGGTTTTTGGTCATTCAGATGAGTGATGGCAATGTGGGGTGAAAGAACATCTATAGACCAAAACTGGACAACTCTGAATTATAGTACCCAATCTTGCACTTATTGCTTCTGATGCATGGAGCACACAAACTTTGTGCTAGTGACTTACTCTAATAATTGCATATCTCAGCTGGGGGCAACAGGTTTGCTGCAATATTGGTACCTCTTAAACTTAATCTGCTCGGTCTAATGCCAAACTGATCTTCTAAAGGGAAGTAGTTGTCCTCTATCAGATTGATATCGATCATCATCACCACCATTACTAGTGACCTTGTTGTTGCCTGCCAGCCAGCAAGAGCTCAGAGTTACTTGAGGGCATTGGGCAGGTCATCTGCAGTCTCTGCATTGAAACAGCAGCCATGCTACAATCATTGTTTATGAGCACAATGACAAGCAAAAACATCTGCGGGACAGCTATCTGGACTTTACATATATTGTAGTAATAAATTCTCTCTGTATAATGATCCCAGTGGAGGTATACAATGACTTCTTAATTTGTTTGTGGGATCTGAGTGTCATCAGCAAGGCTGACATTTATTGTCCATCCCTAATTGCTTTTGAGAAGGTAAGCTGCCTTCAGGAAGGCATGTGGCTTGGATGGGAAATTGCAGGTTGTAGTGATTCAATGTGTCTGCGTCCCTTGCCTTTTAGATTTTAACGGTGCTGTCGAGGGAACGTGGTTCAGTTGCTGTAGTGCAACTGGCATACCATACTCACTACTGCCACTGTGTGCCAGACGTAGACTGCGTGAATAGAAAACATGGTGGCTGAGATGATGGTCAGGTGGACTGCTTTTACCTGGACAGTGTAAAGTTTCATATGTTAGTAGGATCACAGTCACGCCGACAAGTGAAAAGTACCCCATCATTATCATGTTTTATGCCTTTAAGACAGGGGAAAGACTTTGTAAGTGTCAGGAGGTGACCACAGAATTCCCAGCCTCTGACCTGCTCTTGTAGTCATTGTATTTATGTGGGTAATCCAGTCCAGTTTCTGGCCAATGATAACATTTCTACACAGTTTTTCACAAAAGGTTATCAATCCATAATATTAGGCTCTTTGGATATGATTATACACCGGTATCATTTCCAGTCCCAATTCCGTGCTGACTGTATCGATGTTCACCTTGGATATCTTCCTGGAATTGAAAAATTAAGAGACCACATCCAAGTTTGTTGTCCAATTAAAGATGGTGGGTTAGGTCCTGACATGGCAGGCCTACAACTTTGGAAGGACAGCAACTGCAGTGCCAAAGTGAGAAATGCTACTGCAAGATGGGGACTGCAAGGATGCTTCCAGTTTGACATATTTACTTTGATAAACTAAATGGTGTCCAGAGATTCCACAGATTTGCTGATGTTTGTGCCTCTGATAGGGATAATTTGCCTTCATTGGAGGCTTGGCCTCTTGGCAGTTTTCCCTGCTCTGCCCACAATGGATAGTTACTTATGCAGCAAAAGTGGGAAGTGTCAGAGAAACTCAACAGGTCTGGAAACAAATGTGGAGAAACCAAATTCTCCCTTTGATTCTGGTATGTCTCTCCTTCAGAACAGCTCAATATGCAGATTTCGTATTCACTACTGCGAGGTGGATAGCCTCTGATGGTGGTGGTTTGCGTTTGGGAAGATCACCCACAGAAAGAAACAGCTCAGCCACTGGTCCAATGCTAATATTTCTCATTTCTCTCCCAATCCTACTTTCAAGCTCATCCTAGCAGGAACAGGAAGATTTTGCTCACTAACAGGGTTCATCTCTTGGTAGGTGGTGGCCAACCTGTTGGGTATTTTCAGCCATTTCTGTTTTTGCAACCAATTTCCAGAATTGACAATGTTTTTGTTCTTGTCTCACAATACAGTCCTTTAGAAGGGAGGATTTCTATAGTTGTGTTGATTTATGTTTGGAGTGTTTTGCAGTTGTGTAAGAATCAGAGTTCCAAGGCAGCCTTTTTTTCCTTCCATGTCACTGATTCTTTTTTGAATTACATAATTAATACTTTGCTAGTCACGCTACTACTATTAGTTTTTAATACTTCTGCCACAAATGATTGTATTGTTCTCTATCAGATATCTTATGACTGTTTCCAGCATCAAATATAATGCAAATAGAAATATCCTTCAATTGCAGTTTTTAAATTAAATGGTTATATTTTTACAGAATTCTTCACAGAATGCCAGAAGTGAAATGGCATGACATGTACGCACACTTCCTGTCTCGGGAACCTTCAGGCAATGATACTGTCTGGAACTCTCTCGTATGGAGAAGTTGCAATGAGAAATTAACCATATTTGCTAAACACAGGTTTGACTAGTGTGAGTTGAATTGTATTAAGTCTCTGATTTCTTTGTTGTTACCTCAGTACTAATTCTCCATGTCTCTCTGTGGTCTCCGCAAATGTCAAATTAGAGAAGTATTTCTTCAATTTATAACTGCCTGCAGCCATGCCCATTTTGCTCCTCTGAAGCCTAAAGGTTTATGTGAAAGCAACTTGAAGTTGAGATTTTGGTTCCCCAATTGATCAGGTGTGACACTGAAAAGGCCAAACTAACATCAAATTATTCTATGTAATAAACACTAATGAAACAGGAAATGACACAAATCTGGTGGCTATACATACAATATTAATGTACGAACTGAAATACTGAGCAATCCCTTTATTTTAGAAAAAGAGGTTTGCTGGGTCAGTGACTCACATAAGCAGGCTGAGCATTTCACTTTAATTCACCTTCTCTAATGTTGACTTGTGCAGTAGTGAAACCTGGGGTTGTAATCATGTAACCTGCAAAAGATTTGGATCAGATTTCTTTTGCATTCCTCTGAAAGTGGACCAACACAACATTGAATCAATCAGTCAAGATTTGATTCATGTCATTTATCTGCTTCAGACCACATTGAGGCAAATAAATAAATAAATAAGCAACAACAAAAACAGAAAGTGCTGGAGAAGTTCAGAAGGTCTGACAGCATCTGTTGGAGAAAAACGGAATTAACATTTGAGTCCAGTAACCCTTTGTGCCTTGTGTCCTCACTTTCCACTCCACTAACCTCTGTATCTGAAGGGTTATAAGCTGTTATTTCCACCACCTCCATCAAGATGCCACAACCAGACACATATACCCCCTCCTCTCCCCTCTCTTGTCAGCATGCCATAAAGATCCTTTCCTCTGGCACATCCCACACCTCTTCACACAGACACAGCACCTTCTCATGCAATTACAGAAGATGCAACACTTGCCCACTTACCTCCTCCCTCCTCACTATCCAAGGCCCCAGGCACACCTTCCAGGTGAAGCAGCAATTTACCTGCACTTCACACAATCTACTTATTGTACTCACTGCGTCTCTTCTACACTGGGGAGACAAAATGCAGACTGGGTGATCGCTTTGTCTATCACTTACACTCTGTCCAAAAAGTGCCCCAAGCTTTCAGTTACTTGCTACCTTATCAAATCACCATATTCTCATGTCAATATTTCTGTCTCAGGCCTGCTGTAGTGCTCCAGCAAGTGTTCAATCCAAGCTGGAGGAACAACATCTCGTCTTGTGCCTTGCTATCTTATAGTCTATAGGACTCAACATTGAGTTTCACAATTTCAGAGCATGAACAGCCTCCACTTCGTTCGTTACCCTCCACCACCCCCTAGGCCCTGTGTTGTATGGGTTTCTCCCTGCGCAGCCATAACAATTTCAAACATTTACACTTCTTGTTAGCACCCAGGCCAGTGTTTATGTCTCTTGGCTTATTATTAGTTCTCTCCTTGTTTGTCTATTTCTTTCTCTTCTCCGTCTGTTTCTCTCTCTCTTTCTCTCTCTTCTGCAATCACCATCTGCATGTACTCTGCTCATCTATGCCAACCCATCAGCAGCATAAATACCATCATTTCCTGACTATTTTCAATTCTTACAAAGCATCAATGGATTCAAAACGTTCACTCTGATCTTCTATCTGTAGATGCTGCCATGCTGAGTTTCTCCAGCAATTTCTATACTTGTTTCAGATTTCTGGCATCTGCTGTACTTTGCTTTCATTTTAGTGAATAATTTGTCAAATTAATGTAATTAAAATCAAACAGCTTCAAGTGATCACATGAAATTAATAAAAGTGCTGCACCATACCGCCGTAGTTGCCTGATCTTACTGAGTTTAAATGAATATTCTTTCTCTACCCCAAAGCAGAACTTCCCCTGCAGTTTCCTGCCTTTTCTTTCATTGACTGCATTTTCAGATGTTCTCTTGCAAAAGTTTCTCTTTGCCAAAATATCTGTCTCAATTACTCATGTTGTGAGTGAACAAATTCCCTTGGGTTTAGACTTGTGGCAAAATAACCTCTGATTAGTTTATTCACGAGGTTTAATTTGACTGCTAATTTGGATAGCGTGATTTGATCCTCATAAACAAACCAACAAGAATATATGTTTATGAGGCACCCTTAAAGAAGCATCCCAGTATTCTTCATAGCAAATCATAAAAGGAAGACCAAATATTTGGTCAAAAGGCTGTGTCACAAGCAATTTCTTAAAGGAGGAAAACATAGTAGTGAGGTGGAGAAGGATAGGGACAGAGGACCAAAGCTTGTGGCCAAGGCAGCTGAAGTCACAGCCACTAATCATGGAAGAATTAAAACTATAGATGCACAAAAGGCACAGAATTAAAGTGCTGCAGGAGTATCAGGAAATCGTGGAAATGGAGGAGATTATGGGGGGTGGTGCGGGGGGTAGCGGTGGTGGTGGCGTGAGGTCATGGAAGGATTTCAAATCAAGGGTGAGAATCTTAAAATAAATTTGTTGCTTTACCAAGAGCTAACATTAGTCAGCAAGCAAAAGGGTGAAAGGAAATTGAAACTTGCAAGTTAAGGCCTGCACCAGAGAATTTTGGATGATCTCAGGTTTATAGAGAGTAGAACATGGGAAACCACCTTGGAATCATTTGAATGAGCAATACTATAACTGTTATATTTTACATACCTTTATATTGTAATACTTGGGGGAGATAATGATGTGTTAGTAATTCAGGCCCCTCCACAACAATTCTAGGGACGTGGGTTCAAATTGAACTATGCCAGGTGGTGAAGTTTTAGTTCAGTAGTAGAAAACCATCTAGTTCATTAACGTCTTTGAGAGAAAGAAATCTGTCATCCTTACCTGGTCTGGCTTATATGTAACCCTTAACTGCCCTCTGGGAAATTAGGGTTGGATCATAAATGCTGGCTTTGCCAGAGATGCCCTCATTGCATGAACAAAAAAAACTGATAACATAATTACAGTATTGGGTCTGGGTTTGGGTCTGGTGAGACCTGGTTAGGAGGTGCTGGTTCTGGCAGAAGGACTTGTGTGTGGATCTGACTAGGATGGACGATTTGGGGTTTAGTGTTGAGAGGAGGTGTAAGTTTAATAGCTACCCACAAATTAGAGCAGTTTTAATTCCTCTAAGCTTTTCTGAAGAATTCAATCAGAACTCTCTGACTCTGACTCAGAGTTGGGAACGTTTTTGTGGAGGGTTCCAGGTAATTGTCTATCAGAAGCTTTCAAGGTAATACTTGGGAAGTCAACTGTGTCTAGACTTCAGCATTGTCCCAACATGCAATTCTTGTCTCTGCTACTGCACTAATTATTTTTCTATTGGAAGATCTGAGTCAAACATTATTCTCTAAAATTAATGTAGCTATTCATTTACAAGCTTTAAATGATGTGCAGTAAGAAAGAAGGAAGGCAAATGGAATTTGTTTGCTGTGTAAAAGGAGTAGAGTGCAAAAGTAGGCAAGTGTTGCTGTAATTATACAAGGAATTTGTGAGAACACACCTGTAGTATTGTGCGCATTTTGGTCTCCTTACTTGAGGAGGGATGTAGTTGTACTGGGGTCAGTTTAGAAAAATGTTCACTAGATTGGTTCCAGAGATGAGGGGCTTGTCATCTGAACAGAGATTGAGTAGTTTAGGCCAACGCTCTTTGACATTTAGAAGGATGAGAGGATATCTAATTGAAATGTATAAGATGTGAAAGGGGATTGACAAAGAAGACATAGAAAGAATGTTTTCTCATGTGGGACAATCTAGAATGAGAGGCCATAGTCTTAGGATAAAGGATAGCAGATTTAAACAGAGATGACGAAAAATTACTTCTCTCAAAGGTTTGTGAATCTGTGGAATCCACAACCCCAGAATGTGGTGCATACTGGGACATTGAGTAAATTTAAGGAGGAATAATTAGTAACGGGTTGAAAGGTTATGGAGAGCAGGCAGGAAAGTGGAGTTGAGGCCAAGATGAGATCAATGATGATTATATCAAATGGCAGAGGAGACTCAAGAGGCTGAATTATCTACTCTTGTTCCTTGTTCTTATATTCTTATGTTATGTGCTTATGATTGATATTGGAAGCTTTTTTGAGCATTCTTGATGATACAGGTAACCTTTACAACATAGATGGAGGATGTAACAAGTACAGTTGATAAAGGGGAGCCGGTGGATGTGTTACTTGGACTTTCGGAAGCTATTGATAAGGTGCTACATGAAAGATTAGTGTATAATATTAAGGCACATGAGATTAGCGGCAGTGTTGACATGGATAGACAATTTTTTGACAGATGGGAAACAAAGAAATAGGAATAAAAGGGTCTTTTCCAAATAGTAGGTAGTGACTAGTGGGGTACCACAGGGATCAGTACCAGCTGTTTTTCGTATATATTGATGATTTAGATGAGGCAAATGAATGTAATATCTGCATGTTTGCAGAAGACACAAATTTGGGTGGGAGGGTGAACTGTGAGGAGGATGCAGAGGTGCGGATTGGACAAGTTGAATGAGTGGACAAATGTAGAATGGTAGATGAAGTATGACTAGATTAATGTGAAATTTTTCACTTTGGCAGCAAAATCAGTAAGGCAGATTACTTTCTGAAAAGCATTTGATTGGGAAAGGTGAAGGTGCAACTAATTGTCCCAGGATAGCGATGCTTCAGGCGGGATAGAGAGGGAGGTAAAAGGGGTGGAGGAGTTGCAGTAATGGTCAAAGACGATATCACAGCTGCACTGAAGGAGGGGCCCATGGAGGACTCAAGCAGTGAGGCAATATGGCTAGAACTCAGAAATAGGAAGGATGCAGTAACAATGTTGGGGCTGTACTACAGGCCTCCCAACAGCGAGCGTGAGATAGAGGTACAAATATGTAAACAGATAATGGAAAGGTATAGGAGAAACAGGGTGGTGGTGATGGGAGATTTTAATTTTCCCAACATTGACTGGGATTCACT
Organism: Stegostoma tigrinum; assembly: GCF_030684315.1. Classification (NCBI taxonomy): domain Eukaryota; kingdom Metazoa; phylum Chordata; class Chondrichthyes; order Orectolobiformes; family Stegostomatidae; genus Stegostoma; species Stegostoma tigrinum. Next base: position 55,058,941 of record NC_081362.1, read on the forward strand.
CAGTGTTAGGGGTCAAGATGGAGCAGAATTTGTAAGATGTGTCCAGGAGGGTTTTCTAGAGCAGTATGTATGTAGTCCAACTCGGGAAGTGGCTATACTGGACCTGGCGTTGGGGAATGAACCCGGCCAGGTGGTTGATATTACAATAGGGCACTACTTTGGAAATAGTGACCACAATTCCATAAGTTTTACAATACTCATGGACCAGGATGGGAGTGGTCCTAAAGGAAGAGTGCTTAACTGGGGTAAGGCCGACTATACCAAGATTCGGCAGGATCTGAGGAATGTAGATTGGGAGAAACTGTTTGAAGGTAAATCCACATTTGATATGTAGGAGGCTTTTAAGGAGAGGTTGATTAGCGTGCAGGAGAGACATGTTCCTGTGAAAATGAGGAATAGAAAAGGCAAGATTGGGGAGCCATGGATGACAGGTGAAATTGTGTGACTAGCCAAGAGGAAAAAGGAAGCATACATGAGGTCTAGGCGACTGAAGACAGACAAAGCTTTGCAGGAATATCGGGAATGTAGAGCGAATCTGAAATGAGGGATTAAGAGGGCTAAGAGAGGACATGAGATATTGCTGGCAAACGTGGTTAAGGAAAATCCAAAGCCTTTTATTCATATATAAAGAGCAAGAGGGTAACTAGAGAAAGGATTGGCCCACTTAAGGACAAAGAAGGAAAGTTATGCGCTGAGTCAGAGAAAATGGGTGACATTCTTAACAAGTACTTTGCATCGGTATTCACCAAGGAGAGGGACATGACAGATGTTGAGGTTAGGGATAGATATTTGCTTACTCTAGGTCAAGTTGACATAAGGAAAGAGGAAGTGTTGGGTATCCTAAAAGGCATTAAGGTGGACAAGTCCCCAGGTCCGGATAGGATCTATCCCAGGTTACTGAGGGACGCGAGAGAGGAAATGGCCCGGGCCTTAACAGATATCTTTGCAGCATCCTTAGACACGGGTGAGGTCCCGGAGGACTGGGGACTTGCTAATGTTGTCCCCTTGTTTAACAAGAGCAGCAAGGATAATCCAGGTAATTATCGACTGGTGAGCCTGATGTCAGTGATAGGGAAGCTGCTGGAGAAAATACTGAGGGATAGGATTTAATCCCATTTGGAAGAAAATGGGCTTATCAGTAATAGGAAACATGGTTTTGTGTAGGGAAGGTCATGTCTTACCAACTTAATAGAATTCTTTGAGGACGTGACAAAGTTGATTGATGAGGGAAAGGCTGTAGATGTCATATACATGGACTTCAGTAAGGCGTTTGATAAGGTTCCCCATGGCAGGCTGATGGAGAAAGTGAAGTCACATGGGTCCAGGGTGTGCTAGCTAGATGGACAAAAAAACTGGCTAGGCAACAGGAGACAGAGAGTAGTAGTAGAAGGGAGTTTCTCAAATTGGAGACCTGTGACCAGTGGTGTTCCACAGGGATCTGTGGTGGGACCACTGTTGTTTGTGATATATGTAAATGATTTGGAGGATGGTGTGGGTGGTCTGATCAGCAAGTTTGCAGATGACACTAAGATTGGTGGAGTAACAGATAGTGAAGAGGACTGTCAGAGATTACAGCAGAATATAGATAGACTGGAGAGTTGGGCAGATAAATGGCAGATGGAGTTCATTCCAGGCAAATGTGAAGTGATGCATTTTGGAATATCAAATTCAAGGGTGAACTAAACAGTAAATGGAAAAGTCCTAGGCAAAATTGATGAACAGAGAGATCTGGGTGTTCAGGTCCATTGTTCCCTGAAGGTGACAACGCAGGTCAATAGGGTGGTCAAGAAGGCATATGGCATGCTTTCCTTCATTGGACAGGGTATTGAGTACAAGAGTTGGCAGGTCATGTTGCAGTTGTGTAGGACTTTGGTTCAGCCACATTTGGAGTACTGTGTACAGTTCTGGTCACCACATTACCAAAAGGATGTGGATGCTTTGGAGATGGTGCAGAGGAGGTTCACCAGGATGTTGTCTGGTGTGGAGGGTGGTAGCTATGAAGAGAGGTTGAGTAGATTAGGATTATTTTCATTAGGAAGATGGAGATTGAGGGGGGACCTGATTGAGGTCTACAAAATCATGAGGGGTATAGACCGGATGGATAGCAAAACGCTTTTTCCCAGAGTGGGGGACTCAATTACTAGGGATCATGAGTTCAAAGTGAGGAGGAAAGTTCAAGGGAGACATGCGTGGAAAGTTCTTTACACAGAGGGTGGTGGGTGCCTGGAACACATTGCCAGCGGAGGTGGTAGACACAGACACGTTAGCGTCTTTTATTATATATTTGGACAGGTACACGGATGGGCAGGGAGCAATGGACACAGACCCTTGGAAGATAGATGACAGGTTAGACAGAGGATCTTGATCGGTGCAGGCTTGGAGGGCCGAAGGGCCTGTTTCTGTGCTGTAATTTTCTTTGTTCTTTGTTCGTTGTAAGACCTGGGTATCCTTGAAGACCATTGCTGAAGGCACATGTGCAGGTGTAACCCCAACCTTTCAGGCTAAACCCTGGCAGTGAAGAAGGCAAATGTGAGTTGACCTTCAAAGTAACAGGATTCAAGCAAAGGAGCAACAATGTCTTGCTGCAGTTGTGCAAGGCATTAGGGAGGCACACCTGGAGTACTGTGTGTAATTTTGTTCTCCTTATCGAAGGTAGGATGTTCTGGCTTAGGAGGCAGTGTAACAAAAGTTTACCAGATTAATTCCAGCGATCGCAGGACTGAAACACAAACAGAGTTTTGATTGGTTGGGAGTTTAGGAGAATAAGGGGCAGTTCTCATAGTAACCTATAAAATTCTAACAGGACTAGACAGGGTAAACACAGGAAGGATATTCCTAATGACTAGGGAGTCCAGAACTAGAGGTCACAGACTAAGGATATGTGATGACATTTAGGACTGAGAAGGGAGAAGTTTTGTCACCCAGACAGTGGAGGCTATCAAATTGTCTGCCACAGAAAGTCATTGAGGCCAAAACATTGAATGTTTTTGTTGAGGAGTTAGATATAGTTATTGGTCTAAGGGATCAAAAGGTATGAGAATGCAGGTACAGGGTACTGAGTTGGATGATCAGCCATGATCATGTTGAATAGCAGAGTAGACTCAAAGGACCAAATGGCGTGCTCCTGCTCCTATTTCCTATGTTTCTGTTATTTATATCAGTCTCTGTTCACGATGTATTACTGCACTGGAGGAAGTTTTGTCATTTTATTTAGCCAAATCTATTCATAGTTAATCAAATTGATAGCCTGACCATATTTTACCTACAGTAAAACAAATACGTACTGTTGGAAAGTCCCTCCCTCACTGACCATTGAATGCTCATGGAACTTTTTTGAAAAATCCCATGGGAAATTTTACTATAGAAATAATATTACAATCTCTGCTGCATCATTAGTTCTAATACATTAGAAAGTATGCAAAACTAAATGCACGCTTTGGGAAAGCTTAGGCATTTCAGGGGAGTGAGTATCAAATAATTAATCTTAATTAATGGAATGAGTTAGTACACTACTCATTCAGTTTGGAACCAGAGATTAAGACTAAGTTATTGGATTGAAAGACTTCTTTATTCATTTATGGAACTGATTCAGTAGAAGATCAATCAGATTTGTAAGCTAGAAATCTTAGTAATGTGAGGATAGGTCCTTTTTCTAAGATGTCTGCTTCTCAAAATTCAAGAATGATTTAAGCTTTTCCAGAACGTCTGTCCTGTAGTTTAAAATGGCCAGTTTTCCCATACTTGTATTCATCACGTCTTCATATGTGAAGTGCTTTCACAGCTTTCCAGACTACCGGGGCTGTAGGCTTCATGCTTTTAATATAGAGAAAGTAGAAAGACTTCCGGCTCCCACCACACAGCAGGTAGATATATGTACGACTGTGGACATCTTTGGAAAATTTGCCTTTATAAAATTTTGACCAGGAAAGTCAGAAGAATAGATGATGAATGAAGTAAAAACTTCACATTCATACAAGTATATCATGGCTTCAGTGTAGGAGCAGAAAAAGATATATCACCTATCTTTAACACTTCTTGGAAAGCTGTGGCAAACATGTCCACAGTTTTATGATAAAAGTGCAATAGGTTACACAGTGGTAGGGTAATTTGCTACTTCTTGGAAAGCTGTGGCAAACATGTCCACGGTTTTATGATAAAAGTGCAATAGGTTACACAGTGGTAGGGTAATTTGCTGAGGTGAGGACACAGAAAATCTAGCCTGTGGGCTCAGCATGGCCCACCCCGCCCCCACCCCACTGCCACACCCCACCAAATCTCTGCACTCTCTTTCTAATGTCTTCACATCTTCGGTAAAGTGTGGTTCTAAGATTAGCAGCAATATTCCAATTGAGGCCAAACCAACATTTTATACAGGTTTATCATAAATTCTTTGCTTCTGAACTCTTTAGCCCTATTTGTAAAGCCGAGGGTCTCATGTATTTTGTAAACTGCTCTCTCAACCTGCTCCATTTGCTTAAATGATTTATACTCAGACACACAGCTCCCTCTGGTCCTGCACCCTCTTCAAAATTATAGCCTTTACTTTATGCTGTTTATTACACAAGCATTTTCAGAGGGAACAGGCTGTTCATAATAGATTCACACTTGCTCTGATGGTTTGAATCCTTCATTCCAAATATCTCCTGGGAAGTGAAGTCTGTGTTGGATAATCCCCAATCAGCAAAAAATCAAGACTGTCATAGCATAATTAAAGTCAGACAAAGCCCATGGAATAGATGGCATTCCAGCAGAGCTCCATAGACAAGGACATAAATCCTTGATACATTTACAGATATGTTTACAGCACGGTTTGGGGAAAGGATGTTGCCTCTTAACCTTGGAGATGCGGTGATTGTCTCCCTCTCCAATGACAAGTGAAACAAAGCTGATCGTTCAATTTACACAGGCATCAGCTTACTGTCCTTTTCAGATAGCTGATCCAAAAGGAATTGCTAAGCATGACCCTCTATATTGTTCAGTTGCTTTCAGCAGGGGAGTTCTTGATAAATCTTCAATAGTGAAAATAGTAATTAGCGGTATTAATGTAACAGCACCCAGAGTACCTTATAGAACACCAGTACTTTTAGAAGAATTGTTAGCTTGTGATGAATCTAAACCTGGACCTCAGATCAAAGGTGCACAAAGGTAACATGATTTCTATGGTTGTTAATGTCTCATTTATTGAAAAAACTACTCAAGGCCACTTTGAATGGTTTGGCTTTAACACGTCTATTCTTGCTTCAATAAATATAATATTATAAAGTAAAAGATATTCCATCACATTGCATCAACAGTTTACCATAAGCAATTGTCCTTTAGTGAACGTGATCTCTCCACAAAATAACATAAAACTTCAAAATGCATAATAATTATTACTTTAAAGTTCTGATAATGTCAGGATAAGGAATTCTATGGATAAATAAAGTAAAATAAATAAAAGTGGGCTCTTTAAACACACCCTGATTGATAATCTATGGACAACTGAAGAATTTTTATAATACTCAACAATCGAGGACTATCAGTCTCATTTCTGGAAGGGGCTTCCCAATAGATGGTACTTAACGATTTAATTTTTGGAGTCATCATGAAATTCTGTCACAACAACATACAATGTGAATACTCTAAAACAACCATATATATTTCTGTAGTGGAAGTCACATATGGAACTTTTTAGAACTGCTTGCACTGGGAATATTGAGAAATTTACAGTCACTAAGATAGATTTTAAAGAGAGGTTCGAAGGCAGAGAGAAATCAAAATAAAGTCTTTTGGGAAGTAATGTTTGAGGAGATGTCAATGTTTTGGCTGAACGTTTGCACTCAAATGGAAAGTAGAAAACGTAGGAAACATAAAATAGAGTCAGAAGAATAGTTGACTATTGCTTGAGAAACCTAACTGATCATTGTGGTAGGCTTTGAAAATTGTGGTGAATACCAAATTATTTTTGAGGGGCAATGACAAGACTGCAAAAGGGGAACAGGACGAGAATTGTACGTGCGCAGCCGTTTGCCTCAAAGAGCATTCAGCACTGAACTCTTAACTGAAACATTCGAAAGGTAGAGATGGGAAGTTACTTGCGTTGCAAAATCTTCTAACTTATATTCCACAAAAATGTCCTAAATGTGTGTTCCCCTTTTTGTTATTATAATTAAAGTTGTGACAACGTTCACTTGATATCTACGTCAAAAGACCTCTATAGCTTGAAAGCAGGGCAACTGTATCTTAATGGATGCAAGGTGCACTCAACAGCAGACTCCCGAATCCAATCTGTTATATATGCTTAGGGGTTGTAGTTTACACTGATTAGAAAACCAACAATGAACTTCTCCAACCCTATATGCAACTGGTTGACAATCAACGAAGAACTTAGCATTCAATAATCGGAGTGCAAATATAAAACAGAAAGTCCAAGTATTCAAAAGTCAGTAAAATAATAATTTAGGATATTGTGTCAAACAAGCAAACAGGAAGATAACAACATTTTACTGTTAGGAAGCACTATTGAGAATATGGTTAATACCTGAGTCTTATATGCTGTGCGTTATTGTTTCTAGTGTTGTCGCTCTGTGTAAAGTTAAACCTCTATTTATAACTATGCTATTTAACGTCAACTTTACACCACGAAATTTGGAACCGCTAGTAAGCAAGGAAAACACTAACAAAAATGTATATCAATAAAGAAGTCCTTAAAATGTCAGAATTGTCGATTACAGATTGAACTGTGAACTGGTACTAAACGTTTGAAGAAGTGAACGTGCAATAGTTCCAAAAGATGAACGTTTCGACTTCCGTTTTTTCCCCAAGCATTCCTTTCGCAACTGCAAGAAGTTAATGACTGGTTTCATCATTTTCGGGTAAATTCCTCAAAAGCTGACATTCAACTAGAGATAATTAAACATTACCTACCTCCGTAAAAGAATCCAGGACATCCAATTCCCTTTTCAAACTTTGTTGATTAGTACAGAAGAGTTGAGTTCTCCTTAGTCCTAAATCAGAGTCTGGTGAATTTATTGTGGGTGTCAGGTCTATTCACTGAATAAATGCGCTAATAAAGAGCAGTGATTGAGGGGATAACGCCGCGGAAACAAATTCCACTAACCATAGTCATAAAAAAAAGTCAATTCAGTGATCACATAATATATTACAGACCATCAGATGCCAGCAATATACAGTCAGTCATCAGTTTTAACATGCGTTTGCATGTTTTTAAGGTATGAATAAGCGGATGGGGAGGTTCGAATCACCGTTAAGGTCAAAACCAGCGGCACTCAGCGATCATCGTTAATTACAGAGTTTGCGAAGTCTAAGTTTCTCCACGAAACACCTAGAAACAGATCCACGTTTACGCTGTTTCAAATGAATTTTATGTTGGAGTCCTAATTATGTACTGAGTTAGTACTGAATTTTATATTGGAGTCCTAATTATGTACTGAGTTAGTACTGAATTTTATATTGGAGTACTAATTATGTACTGAGTTAGTACTGAATTTTATATTGGAGTCCTGATTATTTCAAGTTGGCTGTTTGAAAAGTAATCGAAACAACTTTTCAGATCTCCTGGTCAAAGCTATGTTTTTGTCTGTGTGGTCAAGAATCCGTACTATCTCGACGGGCGCTACACTAATATAAGGGTTTGTTCCAGTGATGTTATAATTATTGTTACGTTTTGTTCGGCTGTTTTTTTGTTCCTCAATTTCAGTTAGAGGTCGTAACTTCTCGAGAATAGATACCAAGGTTACATATCCGGGACCTTTAGCGTTATAAACTAACTTAATTATGTTCGATAACAAAGTGTGAAGCTGGATGAATTATTGTTGAGTTGGTTTCTCCCAATTTGCCAGAGCTTTCAATTCGAGGAAGTGAAATAAAAACTGTGTGCCTTGAATTCCTATTTCTGAAGTGGATCGTCAGGTTTCGATTTTCCCCCGTTCATTATACACAAGAAATGATACTTAAGAAAATGTTTCTATGTAAAAGAAAACCCGCGCAGTCAGCACGAAAGAGTCTATTATTGTTCACAAAATGAGATACATATTTTGGAAAACATTGTCCTGGAAATGTCTTGTCTGTTTTAAATAAGCAGCCTAAAGCTCAGTGTTCAGCTCGTTTCCCCATCAGATGCCTGCTATCTACGGTCATTTCGCTGTTCGGAGCCACATTTCTTCATTACTATGCCATCACTGACTTTAATCAAACTGATGTGATCCTCTTATGGTGCGGGCAGCTCAGTTTCCTTGGATTGGGGCTGGTTGCATCACCAGCGAGAAAGCTTCCCTTCTCTATAAATAGAATGACGTCAGGGAACTGGGCTTGTAAATACCAGAGGCTCACACTCACTGTATATAAAGCCAGTGATGCAACCCCGAGCGGTGTTCCGCAAGTTTTCGAAAAGCTGGAGCGACTCGACTGCTGGACACAGGGACCCCGCCGCCGCTTCTTCCGCAGCTGAGAGCAGCCTCCGTTCTGGGGCAGGGCGTTAGGTAAGTGCCCCCGGTGTGAGCAACTCAAACCACCACCCGCGCCCCCCCCATCTCCCCCATCTCCCCCAGTGCCCGAGGAAAGTCATATCAACCGGGGATTGATCGACAGTGATGGCCACGTTTCCGTACTTTTTAATTGTTTTGGTCCGCCCGACTCGAAGAATAATAATCCATCGCGCCCAGACTGGGACCCATCCTTTCATCCCGGGGAGGTTTTCCTTGCAGTATGTGGGATCAGTCCACCAGCAGGAATCACTAACTCAGGGGCTGGTAGTTAAATCTAGCACTCGAGAGTAAGGAGGCTCTTGTTCTAACCCAGGTCTTTGCTTTTTTTTGGCTGGCGGATTGAATGAGCCTTCACACTGACACATCACTAAGGGCCCGGGTTTTCAGCGGTTTCTTTTTCTTTTCTCTCATTTACTTTCGCACGGGAAAAGAAAAATGTTACAAGACGTAATTTTAATCAATGGCTTCAAGCCGTGGAGTTGTTATTTTAAGGGGTTGTGAGCAGACCCCTCCCCATTATAAAGTAACCCAGAGGCCCCAGATCTGCTTAGTCAGAACACTAACGTCAGTGGTCAGATGATATTGGAGGAGGTTTCCTGTAAAAAGGGCTGAAGTTCCCCAATCGCTTTGTGGCTAGTTAGTTCCGAAGTTCGTACGTTGTACTGCCTGCATGTGCACACACGGTGGAGACATTGAGGATAGCAGATCTGACAACAGTTTTACAATAGACCATTGAAGAGGTTGTAACTGGGCACTTTGTGGGGGGGGGGGGGGGAGGTGGCGTTATCTCAAGGTAACCGGGAATCGTCAGCACGATTTTGTGAACGGGAAGTCACTTTTTTAGTCAAGTTAATTGATTTCTTTGTAGGAGTAACTTGGCCATCTAGTGTTGCAGTGGTACTGTTCCTGCCCTAGACCCAGAGGCCTGGGCTCAAGTCCCACCTGTTCCAGACGCGTGCAGTAACTTGATTAGAACAGCTTGATTAGAAAAATAGGTTCAGTTAAAAACAAATGAAGAAGTAACTTGCGTTGGACATAAAGGAGAGCCTGTAAACATACTGCATTTGGATTTCCAGAAGGCTTCTGACAAGATGCCATAAAGATTATTACATAAGCTAAGTCAACTGGGATGGGAGATTGGCAGGCTAAAAAGAAATGGAATATGCACATTTGGATCTTTTTCTGCTTAGCAGGATGTGATGAGTGGAATCCTGTAGAAGTCTGTGTTGTGGTCTCAGTATTTTACAATTTGTATCAATGACTTGGATGAGGAGAGCAAAGGCATGGTAACTAAAGTTGTAGGTAACACAAAAAATGGGTAGAACATACATCATGAAGAGAACATGCTGTGAAGGTTGCTGTCTGATATCAATAGTTTGAGTTAATGAGTAAAATCTAGCAGCTGGATTTTAACTTAGGAAAATGTGAAATTGTTCATGTGGCAGGAAGGATTAAACAAAGCACAGTGCCTGCAGAAATCCAAGGTGCAGAGAGATCTGGGACAGTACTTCCTGAACATGTCCCTCTGTAACCATGTTTCAAAAGCATGAACATTATCACTGACCTGTAGTGAGAACAGAGAAGGAGAAAGACAACGAGAGTGCCAGGGGCTGGAACAGAGTGGCCATTGCTGCCGTGGAAGTCACTAGCCCAAAACCTAAGCTTTCAATCTCATTTGAGGTCTTGATCCCACTTGTGGATGCCCTAGTCTAGGTCTAGGTTCACTAAGGAGTCCCAAAAGACTAGTATGCAAGTACAGTAAGCGATGAAGAAGGCTAATGGGGCTATCCTTTATTACAAGAGGATTTAAACAGATAACTAAAGATGTTCTGGTTCATTATACAGGGTATTGGTGAGACCTAATCATGAATAATGTGTACAGTTTTGATCTCCTTATTGTGCAAGTGTATAAATGCATTGAAAAACGTGTTGTCCAGTTGTGGTTGCCTGACTGCAGGAAAGATGTGGAAGTGTTGGAAAAGATGCGGAGGAGATTTACCAGGATGTTGCTTGGGGAGGAGGGAAGGTCTTACGAGGAAAGGGTGAGAGAGCTAGGTCTTTTCTCTTTAGAACGAAGGATGAGAGGTGACTTGATAGAGGTGTACAAAATGATCAGGGGTATAGATAGAGTGGACAGTCAGAGACTTTTTCCTAGGGTGGAGGTAGCTATTACGAGAAGGCATAGTTTTAAAGTGAGTGGAGGTAGAAATAGGGGAGATGTCAGAGGTAGGGTCTTTATTGAGAGTGACCGGGACGTGGAATGCATTCCTGGGAAGGGTGGTGGAGTCAGCCTCATTAGGGGCATTTAAGTGGCTATTAGATAGGCGTATGGATGATAGTATAAGGTAGGGGTGGAGATTAGTTAGACCTTAGGTTTAGGGTAAAAGTTCAGTGTAACATCATGGGCCCAAGGGCCTGTACTGTGCTGTATTGTTCTGTTTTCTAGGTTCAGAAGAGGTTTATAAGGTTGGTACCTGGGAAGAACAGGTTGCTTTATAGGATAGGTTAGACAGACTGGTCTTATTTCCACTGTCGTTTTGAAGAGTGAAGGGTGACTTAATTGAGGTATACAAGATCTAGTTTCATCTTGACAAAGTAGTTGTGGATAGAATGTTTTTCTCTTGTGGCTGAGTCCAGAACTAGGGAGTGTTGTTTAATAATTAGTGATTGCCCTCTTAGGGCAGAGATAAGGAGGATTTCTTTCTCCAATGGTTGCTCAACTTTGAAACTCTCTACCTTGGAAGATAGTTGAGATGGGGGCTCGAGAGTAATTTTAAGAAGGTGGGGTAAATAGATACTCATTAGGCCAGGGAATCAAAGGTTATTGTGTGTCGATTTGAATATGTGGAATTCTGAGTAAATCCAGAACTGAATGCTGCCATGAAGAAGAAAGATAATATATCCATGTGAATTTGTCTAGTACATGTGACTGATTTGCTGATGGATACAGAATTCTGACTTGATTATCTGTGAGCATTTCCAAAATATAATGGCAATGTTGCTTTTGACTGATTCAGTTTGTTTTCCACATATTTAGTCATCCTAGTTGTTGGAAACTCCCAAGTAATGACACCATATGTGCTTTGCCACATTTACCAGATAGTCCATAAGTTTCCATGTCAAAGCATAGTGCAATTATAAAAAAGGAAGAGAGACCACCGTTTATATAATTTGTTTCTTACAACACTGGAATGTCCCATATGGGTTTTGGAGACCATGGAGTACTTCTGGAGTGCAATGGGAGATATTGTTTCAAATTGCAAACAACATCTCCTATAAATAGTAAGTGATAATGACCCAAATTTTATTTTTTGATTAATTTGATTGTGGGAATAAGAATCAACAGGAGATTAGACATAATTCCTCTGCACTTCTTCAAGATACTGTGACAGAATCTTTTACATCTGCCCTAGAAGATAGATATGGGTTTAGTTTAGAGTCTGATCCAAAAGATGGCATCTGTCAATGCAACGCTCCCTCTGTAATGCATTCAATTGTCAGCTTGAATTTTGTGCTTAATCCTTGGAGTGGAACTTAAACACACAGCCTTTGACTTAAAGGCAAAAATGCTACCAACCTATATGGTGAAAATATTCTTTCAGTTCTGAGATGAACAGTTAATATAATTAAATGATTTGAAAATGTGATCTTGTTGGGGAATAAGGTTGTACTTTGACAAATGGTTTGGAATGCCAAGTAATATTTTTGCTGAAATGCAGCAAGAATATGCCAGTGTTCAAGATACCAATTTCTACCTCTTTTGTAATGCTCCATATCCTCTGACACAGACATCAGTATTTCTAGCTGATATTTGATTATTGTATCATGTTATATTTTAGTTTTTACACAAGAAGTGGAGGATATCATTACAGCATTAATAATTATACTATGATAATAAGATTTATCACTGTGTGCTTCACAAGGAAAAACTTAATTTACTCAGTTCAATATTACTTTCTATTCTGTGGAAAGTTAAACACTGAATGCAATAATTGTAGTTTTATAATTTTCTAACTTCCCACCTCACTCAAGGTACAAAACCTTGTAATATCATTATTGTATTGTGGTATTGTAGTTGTAGGAATGTTAAAATATCTCCCTTTCTATAGTTCTTTTTGCAACTTCAGAACATTCTCCCTGTGCCGGCGTGGGTTTCCTCCAGGGTGCTCTGGTTTCCTCCCTCAGTTGAAAGATTTGCAGGTTACGTGGATTGGTCATGCTATATTGCCCATTGTATCTAGGGATGTGTAGGCTGAGTGGATTAGCCATGGAACATGCAGGGTTAGGGTAGGGCGTGCATTTCAGTTGGATGCTCTTTGAAGGTTTGGTGTAGACATGGGCCAAATGGCCTGCTTCCGTACTGTAGGGATTCTATGATTTCTATCACAAAGTGCTTTAAAGTCAATGATGTCATTTTAAAGTGTATAAACTGTTATAAGAAACAGGATAGCCAATGTGCTCACAGCAATTGCATACAAACAACAATGTAATGTTTGGATAATCTGTTTTTGTGATATTGATTTAGTGTTAATTATTGGGAGAATGTCAGGAAGAAATTCATGCTGATTTCCAAAATAATCTCGAGTCCACTAGAGTACAGACCGGGTATCAGTTTAAAGTTTCATCTGAGAGATGTACATCCAACAGGGCAGTACTTCCTTAGTACTGTAATGGATACAAGGGCATAAATTTTTGTGCCCAAGTCCCTAAGAGGTTAAACTCCTATTTTGTAAGTGAGGCAAGCATGCAACCAGCATCCCTGGTTGAAACTATGCAGAATTAATGGCTACCATGATCAAATTTCTCACTATATACCATGTAAACTCAAGGAATGCCCTAAGCCTTGTTCTGATAAGCCTGAGTCTACCTCTGATTAACATGGAAGGATAACTTATCTCACATGATTGAGCAACAGATGAAGCTAGCTGTTTCAAGCTGGTACAATGCAATACCAACTCAAGTGGTGTTTGCTACCATCAAGGTATTCTGCCTGTCTCTCAAATAAGCAATGTGGTATATGAATTTCAGTTCTGGCGTGATACGAAGTATGTACTGGCAAGTTGTATCAAACAGCAAATCCCTTCTGCTGTTCTTAACAAGCAAGTTACTGGCCAAGGTACTAGTCAATGAATCCACACTTGCAAAATTCACAGTACCGTAACTAATATTAGCTGTGTTTCTGTAACTGGACAATATTTGCTAGATAATTCTGAATGTGAGAGGAATTATCCTGACCAACAATTTAGGATTGTCAGTCAGGCTCACAATGTTGCACACAAGCATGTACTGGAAGCTACGTATATGTGAATACACAAGTCCCTGTTCTTTGTAGACAGAAAGATAATGTACATGCAATGTGCCTATTTAAAGTCAACAAAGTACGTGACAACCATTCACTGGTTTGTTTTTCAGGGCAAAGCCCTGAGCACTGAGTCAAGCTGCCTGGTTTAAAATTTGGCAAAGCCTGTCCATTAACAGTATATCAGCATTAATGGGTGCAACCTCCCTGGCAATATCTCTGCCAATCAGAACCCACTTGACGACAAATCAGCACACTCCTCTCACACAGTATAAATGTTTGTTTCCTCCTTGAATTTGAAATCTTGTAAAGATTCCTGGAGAGTGCAACTCAAAACTTTGACAAAATCTGTCTGTTTACATCTGGTTGAAGATAAACTCCTAAATCAATAATCCTTGGAGTGACTAGATTGACTAGACTGTGATGTATCAGAATAAACAAACTACAGTGTCATTGTTATTGCAGAATGGTTGCATCACATATTTCAGAGGTATAAACAAGGAATTATCATTTGTCAGTTGTGAGGAATAAGGTAAACTAATGTCTAGGGAATAAAGAACTCTTCTGAGATATTGACCATTAGTTTAAAAAAGTAAAACAAAGCAGGTTATTGTGCATTATTGTGAGTCAACATTAGTATTTGACTCTCCTCAAAGTAGACCCTAGGGTTGATTTCTTCTTGTTAAATATGATCTTAAAAGGGATAAGTATTGGTGCTATTTTGCTATTGCCAATCTTTTAAATTGCTGATGTGTTTGATACAGGAAATTCCATAAACTGTAGTCATTAACATTTTATGTGTAATAGTAGAAGAGGAAAAGTACAATTTACTGAGTCATTATCAATTAGTAATTGAAGGTCACAATGAACTTTGATTGTAATTTAAATTAATTTAATCCAGTGCTTTGTGTTTAATGTGAGGATTAATTAAATCTGCTGTACACATGACAAATCTGTCACACAGGTTAAAGTTTCTATTTCATTTGTGGTTAGACTAAAACTGTCTTAGCTAAAATCACCCTCTTTGCTAAAGTTTTTCCTGACAGCTGACTGAGTAGTATTTGCAACTAGCCATTGTTCTAATCCGCATTCTACGAAGGGTGTTGGAGTTTTTGTTAGTATGCGATAAATGAGAAAAACAAATGTGATTTTTGTAGTCATCGGGAACGTCTGTCTGCGAAAATGGAATAAGCCTATGGTATTACAATTGAAATGGAATCCACAGATACTGGTAACTGTAAATAAAATCATAGAAATGTGCAAAATTTCATTTGTGGTCCCATGGAGACAAATAATTAACTGCTTTTGATAGTACCATTTATGATTCATTGCCTCTTGACTTTGCAATTGAGGAAACTTCCTCTTTGCGTGAGCTGGTACATTCTAGCTGAGGTTTAAAATGAAATTAAGTGTTATAATATAGCACTGAATTTTCTCTTAGGTTTTGGAACCCTGAGGTTGCATTTACTAGTAGCAAGACCAGAGGCCCAGTCATGATCGAGTTGGCGTTCTAATTGATGGCTTGAAGTTTTGGAGCCTCAGTAATTCCACAAGAAGAAGTGGCCATTGCTGAGGCAATCTAAGAATGCTTTCAGGGGATGTGGACATGGGCAGTATTTATTTTCCAGCCCTGATAGCCCTTTGAAAGATAGTCATTTGCAGCAGTTCAGACACTACAAGAGCACTGCAAAATGGTGATGCTGTTGGAGGAGTAGGCACAAGTATTGGGTTGTAGGAATGAGAGCCAGAAGGCCTTGTGAAGCAGAGGGAAAACACCTGTTGTGTAATAGATTGGATTACAGGTGTGACCTTTTCTGCCTGTAATCCTGTCACTGGCGCATGGAACCTCCAGCTTCGATCCCCTGGCCTGCCAAAGGGAAGTTGCCTCCATTGAGCTGGCACACTCCTCAGATGGCAGCAGGCCACTTTACCAATTAGGCTACAGAACGGCCATAAATTAGATCCTTCCAATGTTAATTGGCTGCCTACCTCTGTAGAATGGACAGCCAAACCACATCCCAGCCTGTATCAATGTAAGTTCTGTAGTGGCAGGAATGCATTGTGCAGTCATCCCAATGCAGCTCCCTTTTGTTTTCTTAGCTGATTCTCCCCCAAGCTCACACCATCAGGACTGGAAGTGTCAACCTATTGACTCAGATAATATACTGTAGAGGAATAGAATTGAAGACAATAGTTGCATGTTTAAAAAAATGCAGAGAAAACCTAATAGAAAAATTTACCATAGAGAAATGGCGGATAAAGATAATGTAATAACAAAAGCATGACAGAAACTTTAGGAGTTTTTCTTCTGGAGAGGCAAGACAGTTCAGTGAAATGGACTGAGCATTTCCAAATGGCTTCCAATTTGATTGCATTCACACTGGGTGTTAATAAGAAGGGACCTAGAGCATTGTTGCAAAGAAATGTACCAAGCACATTTGACCCAATAAAAGCGTAATTTCATTTGAACAAAACCTCAGGATTAAAAAATCTTATGTAGAAAAGGTGGAATATTGGGAATATTTTCCCAGGAAAAAAGAAAGCAAAAAGTGATTTCATGGAGTCTTAAAATGTTGTGAACAATTTCAACAAGGGTTATAGAAAGAAATGTTCCTATTGTTGGAAAGTTATTGAGAATGAGAAGAGAGATTATGAGAAATTGCTTAATCAGTTAGTTGTTGGAGCATGGGGTTGTTTTGTTGCAAAGAACTGTTGAAGGAAAAACAGCTCTACAGATTAACAGGTTTTTTTGGAAACAGAACCGAGGAGTAAGAATATCTATAAATTCAACAAAGAGCCAAAGGAAGAGTTTGCAGAAGCACCTTTGCTCGCTTGTAAACCAACATAGTCAAACTACATTGTATATAGTAACAATAACATTGTTTGAGTTCCAGCACTAGCATTAGTAATGATGTGATAATGACAGTATAATGCAATAATGTCACTAGATGATGACATCATTTTGGTAGTGCAGTTGTTTGCTGATGAGCAAGAAAACGAACAGCATGGAGACTTTAAATCCCTGGACGTGTAATCAATTTATGTAATTGCCAGTAATATTACAGTAAAGATTGTAAATAATTTAGAACATTAAAACTATGCCACTTGACTCAATAGGCCAATAACATAAAACAAAGAACTGGTGATGCTGGCAATCTGAAACAAAGAAAAACAGGAATTGCTGAAGAAACCCAGCAGGCTGACAGCATCTGTGCAGACTAAACATAGTTAACATTTCAAGTCCAGTGACCCTTCCTTTTAACTGTTTGAAACGTTAACTCTGCATTCTGTTAGCAGATGCTGCCAGACCTACTGAGTTTCTGCAGCAGTTTCTGTTTTTGTTTGACTTAATATGTCAGTATTTGTGCTCCAAATAATTGGACTTCCACCATACTATTCCACCCTATCAAGATATTGTTCTGTTCCTTTTATCGTATTGACCTATTTCCATCTTTAAATGCATCTATACCCATCATTCAACTACCTTTTTTGTGTTGATAATTTCCATTCTCATTACTTTGCATAAAGAAGTTCCTCCTGAATTTCTATTGGATTTATAGGTGACTATTTTATTTTTTAACTGTGGCCCCAGCTCTGCATCCATTTACCCCCACTGTACCTCAGTGAGTGGAAACCTCTGTATACATTTAAAAATTAGTAGTAGGTTAACCACTTGGCTGTTTGAGCTTGTTCCATGATTCAATATGATCACAACTGATCTGATGTTAAACTCCTTTTCATACTCTTGCTTAGCCCCAATAACCCTTTTGAACCTCCCCACCACGGCTTATCAAAAACTATCTATCTCTGCCTTAAAAATATTCAGACAATCTGTTTCCACCACCTTACAAGAAAAGTCCATAGACTCCCAACCCTCAAATAACAATTCTCCATATTTATATCTGTTTCAAATGGGCAACCCTTATAAATGGCAACCTCTTATTTTTAAGTTCCCCCCCCCCCCCCAGCTCTAGAGTCTCCTACCAGAGAAAACATCCTTTTTCATGTACACCATGTCAAAAATCTTGTATTTCATGTAGTTACCAATAGTTTCTTGCTTTGTATTTAAAACAGAGATAAGTTCTTGATATGTAAGGGGATCAAGGTTATGGGAAGTAGGCAGGAGATTGGGATCCAGGAACCTATCAAAATGGTTGAATGGCATCGCAGAATCAATAGCTGACTGGCCTAATTCTGCTCCTGTATCTTCTAGCCTTGCTTTCTGTCTCTCTTCCTTCTTGAATGAAGGGTAACATAAGCTACTTTAAGCTATCTAATGGAACGTCCCAGATCTAATGATTTTGAAAAATTTAAACCAACACATCAACTATCACAGCAGTCAGTTTTTAAGACCCATGATGAAACTAATCACACCTGGGGGCTTGTTGATTCGTATTTGTACCAAGCATTAATCCTTTGATTGTAATAATCATGGGTTCCTCTCCTTCTATTTCTGATTGACAGCAATTTCTGAGCTGTTACTTCTATCCTCTATAGTGTAAGCCAAATCAAAATGTCTCTTAAACTCAACAAGCATCTGCTTATTGATTCCCAAACTCATTCTATAGGACCAGTGGTCACTTTGTTATCTCTTTTTTAAATGAAAAACTGTTTTTACTCTCACTGTTTCTGTATCTTTACCTAGCCTTCTGTTTTGTTCTAATTTTCCTCTCATTAATTGTTTGTTTTTTTAATTATCTGCCCAATCATCTGACCTGCCACACATCTTAATGCAATTTTACGTTTTCTTTAAGCTCAATGTTACCTTTAAGTACCTTTTAATTTAAACATGGAAAATGGGTTCATTCCTTGGAAATTTTATTTCTTGTTGAATTGCATCAATTCTATGCATTTTGAAATATCTCCTTAAACATCCACCACTGTATTTTTAACTCTATTGACTTAACCTTAGCTTAAATTGCTAGGTCAGTTTCATTAGTTTGGCTTTCATGCCCTCCTAGTTGTTCTTTATCTTAAGTTTAAAGTATTAGTATTAAACATACTTTTCTCTCTTCCAAACAACAATTGTTATGATCAGTGTTGCCTAGGGGTATCTTCAGTATGAGGCAGTTCATTAAAACTATCTTGTTGGTCAGTACTAGCTCTAGTAAAGCCTGCTGTCTTGTTGCATCGGAATATGCTGTTGTAAGAATTACTCTTGAAAATAGTTTATGAATTCCTCATCTAAGCTACCTGTGCCCATCTGATGTATATGTAGACATCTCTATAAGTAGACTAAAATCCACACAGTAATCACTTAATCCTTTCCCTACTTATGCCCTTCATAATTAAAGACTTTATTTCAGATCAGTTCTCAGTTTCCCTTTCTTAGAGACAAGACCTTAGCCTGTTCAATTTCTTCCAAATTATTGTAACTTCTGGCACCATCCTTAAGTCTCTTGTTGCACAGCACATTCTACAGTATTTCAAAATCCATTTCATAATATGGAAACCAAAACCACATGAAGTACTTTCAGCCTGGTTTAGTGATGTTCTTAAACATTTAACATGTAATGTCTATAGATGAAGTAAACTTGGTTACAGGGATGTCAACTCGTTATAGCAAACTTAAGGTTATTAAAGTTCAAAGAATAAACAGTTGACTCATGTTGCTTAGCTAATGTTGTAAATTCTGCAACAGGAAAAAAGATGAATCATGCAATAAGTGGATAATTTAAAAGAAATGTTTGGTTTTTTTCTGGTAATTGATACAATATTTGAACCTAGAAGTTTTACAGGCAGCATTATCGGACAAAAAAGTGGATAGGACTTGCTGCTTAAACTTGAGTCCCAAAAAAAAAATGGTGGTTGCAGCTGCCAGCTCTTCGTTGTGAGAAGGAGCCTCTGGAGATGGCCTGGGGCTGCAACTGTTGTCAAAGTGACTCTGTTAGGGGGAGTCAGCATTGAAAATCTGACCATATCTCAGTGAGGTGCTGGCAATTCCCCTCTAGGTTCCTTCTCAGGATTGCTATAAGTGGGAGGCCTGTCTGCCAGTGCCTTCAGTTTGCTCACATGTGAGCACTTGCATAAGGAAATTAACTGAGGTGGACAACTGTAACCACTTCCACCTTACCCCTTGCATTGGTCAGAGCTAGGAACTCATTAACCCATTGACATTGTGTGCTTCTGATCTCACCATCACATCCAACCTGGCAGAAATTGCAAGGTACCACCCTAAGGGAACTGGATAGTTTCAGAAGTCAGAACTCTTCCTCACAGGAATGATCATTACGTGATGGGTATCCCTTTAGGTAGTGTTTCAAGTTGGCATTAATGTGATTCGATGCATGAACAGGTAGGGAATAGAGGGATATGGACCATGTGCTGGCAGATTGAATTAGTTTAGATTGGTATAGACATTGTGAGCAAAAGGACCTGTTCCTGTGCTGCACTGTTCAGAGTTTTATGTTCATTTCCAAACCATTGTTCACTGTTTGACGGTGTCACTTGAGGCACCAATCAACACCATGATGTGCAGACCCTATAGAAACTGCTTGCAGGTATTTTAAATGTGATCAGCTCTGTAATGCACTTCTGGCTGGTTACTCCTTGTGCTGACATTAATCCCTTTACAAAAATATGATAAACATGAGGTAAACTAGTTTAAGGCTTCTCCTGATCAACTTGGAGGCTCTTTAGCACTAAAAATATTCAGTGAAAACTGCCACAGTATTCTGATGAAGGGTCTAGGCCCAAAACGTCAGCTTTTGTGCTCCTGAGATGCTGCTTGGCCTGCTGTGTTCATCCAGCTCCACACTTTGTTATCTTGGATTCTCCAGCCTCTGCAGTTCCCATTATCACAGTATTCTTTCCACTTGGTATAACACCTTGTTCCATTATATATTGTATTCTTACAACATTGGTGACAGCTCCACCTTCTCTCCCTATTATCTACCCTACCTTTCCAAACAACATATTGAGATTCAGTATGTGACTAGGCACATTCAGTGAGGCTGTTAGCAAAAGGTTTTACACTTGCACTATATCATCTTTGTCAATTTATTTCTAATGCTTCAATATAGAAGCACTTAATAAAATAGCCTGATTTGATGTAAATTTGACCCTTGTTTGAATTCTTTCCTGCTGGGTCCGATGGTGAGCTTCATTGCTTTTAGTTATATTGTTCTTTAATTTTTCTCCCTTGCTAGTCTATTAAGGTAGAGGATGTTCTGAGTGTTTCCTTAGCAATAGAAGTGAAACATTCCACTTGCTCGAGTGAATCCATCCCTATTGAAAGGCTTCAGTCCTTCCACGCACTGACTCCAGTTCCCAGTTTTTTACTTCGGCTTTGTCCTGCTATGTAATGTGGTTTATGAAATAATTAATTCTGCTTTTCTAATAGGTAAAAACATGCCTGGTCAATAGAAGATCTGAAATAATAATAGAACAAAATGCTCAATGATGTTGTTCCATCTTTTCTATGGCTATCACTCGAGCTATTTTCCATTGTACTGTTTGTCCCCACATAGATCTCAACAACAGTCCTCCTAGGTATCCTCTATAATACCTAATCTACTCAAGGTCTATGCCAGTTATCCCAACTCAGGGAAGAATTGCCCAGGAGCATGAAACTATTCCTGCTAAGCCTCTAAATCAAGAGAGCCTCTAACAAATAAAGTGATACCATTTAACATTCACATTCTTGGACTGCCAGCTTTATCTCTCTGTGTGCTTGACTTGGATGTGATTATGTTTGGAACCAAATACTTGTTCCTCCTTCTGGACTGCACCTCCCTAATCCATAATCTTTATCAACTGGAGGAACAAGAGCAACAGATAGCATCACCCTCTGCAAGCTCCCCTCCAAGCCACATCCATCCTGCCCTGGAATTATATTGTCCCTCCTTCACTGTTGCCAAGATGCTATGTTGGAATTCCATTTCAAGCATCGCTGTGGATGTACCTGCACAACAAGGCCTGCAGAAGCTAACCCCTAACACCACCTTTACAGGTGATTGGGGATGGGGAATTAATGCTGGCTTGGCCAATAATGCTTGTATCCTTTGAACAAATTAAAATAAATCCCTATTCCATTAAATGCAACTATGGTTTTCAGCTGTAATTATTATGAAGTTGATACTTACACTTGTTGAAGACTTTTGTATGTTGCCCAGGGAGGTTTACATTAGAGCCAGAGATAGCAACGCTGCTTCACGGCTGTGTGAAGGTGATTGACAGTATTTCTTTGTCCAGGTACCATGTTATTCAGGGTCTTCCTGCCACAATCGTGACAATTACTACTTGCAGTGGGGTTTCTGTAGTGTAAACAAGGCCCATGGTTTGTGTGCACATCACTTTCACTGTAACAGCCATGTTTAAGTCTGTAGTTTGTCATTGACTCCAGCAGAGCAGATTTTTTTAGTTGTGGACGCCACTGGCTGAGTCAGCACCAATTGCTCAGCCCCAACTGCCCAGAGAGCAGTTAAGAGTCAACCATATTGTACTGGATCTGGTGTCAAGGACAGATTTCCTTCCCGAAAAGATATTTGTAAACCACATTGGATTTTATGATGATCAACAGCAGCTACATGGGTGCCTTTAATATTTTTTTACATTCCAGAATTTCTTAATTCAATTCAGCTTTCACCACGTGCCACAATGGGATTCAGATTCATGTCCACAGAACAATAGACTGAAATCCAGTGATATTATCACCACACCACCATTTCCCAAAATGATTCTCAAAAAATGGACTTTAAAACGTTAGAAAGGGGGAGAAACTGCTATCTTGATCTTTCACTGTTTTTACTGTGATTCTGTATGAAGGTGGTGTCCACTATCATCAGAAAATTTCACACTTTGTATGATAAAGTAGCTCAAGCCATCATTTAAACAATACAGCACTATCTCCACAATAGTTTGGAAACTTGGTCTTTGCTATCAATATTTTAACCCATTAGACATCTGTTGAAAGTATATGTTGTAGCCATCATTTGTACAGAAGAGGCATCGATCTATAGTGTTGTAGACTGCTGGAGGGCTCATTTATGTTGATGTTGATTCTGAATGCAAAGTGCAATGTACAACAGCAGTCTTGCAAATGAATAGCTGTTGATTTCACAGCTATTTACTGGCAGACATATCAATTAACTGTCATTCATGTCTGCATGCTGGTGTTATGTCACCTTCCTGTTGTTGGATTCTGCATAGTGCTGCAGGATGTAGTCATGTTGATTTATTGCCATGAGTGCTTATGGGTAAAATTAATAGTACTGTTTGCAAATGGATTCTTCCAGTAAGTTGATCTGAGTTGTTTGAAAATAATCACAGATATAATTATGTGCTGGGACATCGTACTGCACCTGAAGAATATTTGGTACAATGTGAAGGTTTGCAGTGTTTTATTTCTCTGTCCATTTTTACTGAAGGTTAGTGAATTAGTTTAGATAAACTGTCACTGACAGAGTGTGATCCTGTCGGTAATCTGTTACTGTATGTACTTAACTATCTACAGATGTGGCCTCTGCTTACAGGATGGCAATGCCACTCTTAAAGAGGAGTGGACATTTGGAATTTTGTTGTGATGAAGGGTCTAGCCCCTAAACGTCAGCTTTTGTGCTCCTGAGATGCTTCTTGGACTGCTGTGTTCATCCAGCTCCACACTTTGTTATCTTGGAATTTTGTTGTGTTTGGTGGTCCTGACCCAGTCACGGCCCTTATACATTTCAAATCTGTTTCCATTTTTGCTATTGGGATCTCTTGATTCAGCTTCACTGAAAGACAGCACCTTTTTAAAAACGCAGCAGTTCTGAATACTGTTTTTAAAATATTGCCTAAATTATGCGCTCCAGTTTCTCTAGTGAGGCTCGGCCCCCACAACTTGTAAATCTGAATTCTGCTACTAAGCCAAAGTTCACTTTGTATACAAAGGCTGAGAATTGCCTTTGAACTCTTGAGGTTGCTGGAATAATGGCAGAAACTCTGCATCGACAAGTAACTGCTGCTTTTGCTAATCTTTTGAAAGTATGAAGACTGAGGAAGTTGTGGCAAGAGATATGCATCTCTGAAGACAAGACGTTATACATATTGGTCACAATCTTAAAATTAGTTGAGGTACTTGATTAACCCTGACTGGAGCCTTGATTTTTAACTCTGATCAGGATTGGGGTTAGAATAGGTGTGAAACCCACATGTTAAAGCCTGGAGAGATTTTATCTCCTTGATCATTGAAAATGAATCATTTTTAACTTTTAGGATCTGACTCCTGACTACATCCTGGAAGAACCACTATTTGACCAGAGGGGAGAGTGGGAGTTCAGGCAGTTGAATTCATTGGGCACTCAGGTTTGGGACTTCCAGCGCACTTAGCTCAAGCACGTGTATAAATCTTTACTGTTCCAAATTGCTTATGATCACAACATTGATCAGATCTCTGCTCTTAATTATTGTTTTACAAAAGAGAAAGGGAGTTAGTGACTGGTGATTAGTCAGATAGAAAAGATTTCAGATTTCCATTTTGAATATAACACTTCTGCCACCATAACTAACATTTGCTGTCATGAGAATTTTTTTAAAACTAGTTAGAATAATACGGTGCAAAGGTGTTTGTTTGTTTATCTGTTTATTTATTCCTTTGTTAGGGGACTACCTGTTCCTACGAGGTGGGTTTGAGCTCGGCCACACCAGTTAGTTCACAGTCTGTTAACTTCTGCAGTCAGGTTGAGGTAGTTGACTAGGAGCAAAGGGAGGGGAGTATGAAGTGAGACAGGATCTCTGAGAACTGGTGAATGTGTAAACTGTTAAGTGAGAGGAAAATAGTACTAATGCCTTCTGTGAAGGGAACAAGGAAAAATCTTTGTAGTGGAAATGGGTGGAAAAGCTCACCCCAAATGAACTTCAGTGGTTCAAACAGATGACTCAACACCTTTGCTTGAGGACAAATTGTGATTGGCAGTAAATGCTGGTCATACTTGTGATGCCGACATCCATGAAATTTTAATAAATTCTCCCCTCCCTCATTTCATGGAATTTTCTTCCGTTTCAGTTTCTCAGAGCTCCCCCCTCCTTCAAAGTGGCAACATTTTTGGCAACAGTATTGAGTTTGTATAAGTGTGTATATATGGTGTGTAAATTATTGAACTGCACTGCTACCTCTGATTAAACAGCAAGCAAACACATAAAGACACCTGAAGGATGATGTTATTTTGTCCTGTGTTGTACCCGGTTCCATTTACTCTTTACCTTAGCATGATGTTAAGCGAGGTGATGAGTTATGCATATGGAGATCAATGAGACATGCTTATAATGGTTTCAAACCTATAAATGCCTTTGCAACACTGCCCTAACAGTTTTTAAAAAAAAATCCTAATTGTGGCAACGATTAGGAATGGAAACGGAAGTGCTATGTACAGACTGCAACCCTAAGATCTGACCAAAAACATTCCTAGTTGATTATGTAACAGAATGAATGATTAATCACTGAGGCGTTGACGGCACAACATTTTGAGCAAGCATTTATACTAAGCAGTCAAAGAACAGCTGCCTTCAAATCTCAAGCTATAACAGATCTTCATAAAACAATGCAACGTCACACCTTCGTTGACATCTCCCTGTTGCCTGGATATACACAATATTTTCAAATTGGCCTTGAGTTGATCCTGGGTAATTTTATCTTGTGCCACTCCCAGATTAATTCTTAGTTACAACACTTCAAGAGCAGGACGTTCATTCCTGAGTCTACAAAGACTACTGGCTACTCTGCCAGCATTTACATGACTTTACAATGCAGAGTATTTCAGTAAGTTTCTCAACAGCAGCAAAATCAGTGGAAAAATTGCATGATACAGGCATTCATACACTTGCATTATTTTATTTTGAGAAGCTGAGACTGAGTTCAGTCAAGATGCACTGAAAAGCCTTTTGAAGAGGAGGAAGACCATAGTACAGAGCCAAATGACAAAATGAAAATCATTTCATTGATTTGCTTCCGTCTTTTCGCTAGTTTTACTGTTTTAGTTTCAGTGTACTGTTTGAGATTGTCATGTTGAATTAGCAGCAGAGTCACTAAGATTAGGTTAGGTCGCATGGGATCCAGGGAGAGCTGGCTAACTGGATTCCAAATTGGCTCGATGGTAGGAAGTAGAGAGTGATGGTTGAAGGTTGTTTCTCGGACTGGAGGCTTGTGACTTGCGGTGTGCCACGGGTTGGTGCTGGGGCCATTTTTACTAGTTTACATAAATGATCTAAATGTGAATGTGTGTAAGGCATGATTAGTAAGTTTGCAGATGGTACAAAATTAGGAGCTATCATTGATAATGAGGACGGTTATCAAAAACTTCAGAGGGATCTTGATCAGATGGGGAAGTGGGCTGAGGATTGGCAAATTAATTCAATACAGAAGAAGTGTGAGGTGTTGCACATTGGAAAGTCAAACCAATGTAAGACTAAAACAGTAAATGGCATGATCCAGAGGAGTGTTGTGGAACACAGGGACCTAGGAGTACAAGTACATAGTTCATTGAAAGTAGCGTCACAGGTGGACAGAGTGGTGAAGAAGGCATTTAGCATGCTGGCCTTCATCATTCAAGGCATACAGTATAGGAGTTGGAACGTTATGTTACAGTTTTATAAGTCATTGAGGCTGCACTTGGAGTATTGTGTGTAGTTTTAGTCACCCCTGTTGTAGGAAATACATAGTTAGACTGGATAGTGTGCAAAGAAGATTTGAGGATGTTGCCAGAGCTAGTAGGCCTGAGTTACAGAGGTTGGTCAGGATAGGATTTTCCTCCTTGGAACAAAGGAGAATGAGGAGTGATTATGTTTTTATTGAGGCTGTGTAGATAAGATGAATGCATAGTCTTTTTCCCAGGGATGGCAGATTGAAAACTAGAGGGCATAAGTTAAGGTGAGAGGGGAACAATTTAAGAACCTGCGGCAACTTCCTCCAAGTAGAGAGTAGTGCATATATGGAATGGGCTGCCATAGAAAGTGGTTGAGGCAGATACAATAGCATCATTTAAAAACATTTTGATAGGCACATGGATGGGAAGGGTTGAGGGGGATATGGACCAAATGTGGGCAATTGGAATTAGCTGAGTGGGCACCATGGTCAGCATGGATCAGTTTGGGCCGATTGGGCCTGTTTCCTTGTTGTATTACTCTGACTCTAAGATTAGTCTTCTGCACAGTCCAAAATCTGCTGACTCCACACGGACTGTAAAAGAAGTGGTACAATTAGCCTAGGTTACAACAGTCATGCACTGAGACTTGCTGCCTTGCCTTGCCCCATGCATGTGCAGCGCTGCCCCTCAAGCTATATGGAACCAATTCTTTCCATCTAATCAAGAGGGATACTATGGATCCTTGTGGTCTATGGCTAATTACTTAAAAGATGAGTGACCTTCACACTTAAGGACCACTTTGACAAAAGTCAGTTCAGAAAATAAAGAATAGGAGTGCATATCTTTTTCAGAACCAACCAAGGGCTAATTTTAACGCTGTGTTGCCTGATGGCAGATAAATCACCCAAACACCAAACCGGTTTTGCTCAAATTTTTTTTAGTTATATGCACAACTTTAAATGCTTTTTTTTTACACATGAACAATTCATAAGTATGCACTTCTGGTGGGGAGCCTCACTCAATGAAAATACAAGCCTGGAAATTATACAACTCTGTTTGTTTTAATGGGTAGGAAGTCAGTTCCTTCGGCAGTGGATGACAATGCCTGCCAAAAATACACGAGCAGAATTTTACATTCCCAGGAGCAGGTTTACAGGTAAGTGGGAGGGAAAAGTTGAGAGTTGTGCCTTTCATGCTGCCTAGAACTCTGTTGCAATTTTCCCTGAGCCAAGTTTGAAACCTCCCCAGGTCCCACTCTTTGACCTGTTGTTGAAGAACGAAGGAAGAATGGTAATTCTCCTCTTCACCCCAGGTCCAACAACATCCCTCAATCCCCCATCCCTCAATCACTTATTTTAGAAATAGTTATGCAAGCTGTATGTAGTAACAATAAGAGCTTTTTTATTTTAGAAAAAGCATAGTACTGTAACACATGGAGTGGAATCTAAGTTCATGATCTGGTCTGAGATTTTTCATTTCACCTGGGGATTTGGGCTGGATAGAGACAAGGCATTTCTCCATAGGGAGAGGGAGAGGGAGAGGGACCATCAGTTTTGGGCTACATGCGAATACTTCTGAATGGCATATTCTAGGTTGAGGTAGGCATATGGTGAAGTGAAGAGAGACGTAAGCAAGAAAAATCATAAACCAACATCTGGAAATTTGATTTTAATCCAATTTCCTTGAATAATTTCATGTTCGTTTTTTTTTGAACAGCCAGTACCATGATGCTTCAACACATAGGACAATCATCAGCATCAGATGTCAGTACAGCAGCAGTAGTTCCTTGTATTTCGCCTTCAATGTCTTTGGTATTTGATGAGTTTACAAACATTACCCCTTTGGTCAAAGAAGAGCTGCGATTTGCTATTCAAAGCAAACGGATATCAAATGGAGCCTCAAGTATGGATTATTTAACAGCAACTGAGAGCTCAAATGAAGCCGTAGAAAGAAAGGTATGTCATTTAGATATATACCTTGTAAATACTAAAATTGTACCATAATGTGAGCACTAAACATTACAACAGTGTGAGGAAAATACTGATCTTATTTCATTTTGGGTTTTGAGGCATTGCCATCACTTTTCAAATTCAAGAAAGTGAATTTAGATATTTATTCTTTTAGGTGACGCCACAAGAAGATGAACGAAGAAGGCGGAGAAGGGAAAGAAATAAAATAGCAGCAGCTAAATGTCGAAATAAGAAGAAGGAAAGGACGGACATATTACAAAAAGTAAGTACACTTGGGTGCATAATTCCTTTTGGCCAGACATACAGCTGCTTATGGAAATGGCATTGCACTGTTTTGACACGTATTACCTACGTGGCCGCAGCCTGGGAAAATTGTCTCCTTTTTTAAAAAAATACTGCACTGGTCACATTTTTTTTGTTTCCAAAACACTAATATTTGACTAGCCAGGAAGATGTTATTCCTTACGTAGATTGACCTTGTTCCCACAGTTGCAGTCTTTCTACATCAAGCGTAGCATGCAAATTATTTGGTATTGTCTTCTGCAATGTGGTCTCGGGTTACAGCTGACTGAGGTAGAATTGAGGAAATGTGTAATTAGTTACTCATGGGTGCACCTATAAGGAAAATGAACCTGAAAAATTTTAAAAGGAGAAAGACCTTTGAGATTCACAGGTGTTAATAATGGAGTATAATGTCTAAATAAGGCCCTGTCTGAAGACACACTTCATTTTTGTTATTTAGAGGTTACTAATTCTAATAATAATTAACTCTAACTCTAATTGCGGTGCTACTTTCTGGACAGCTACAATGTACATATGCAAAGAACGCACTAGAACTAATTCCTACTGAATGAGCTGAGTACAATTGTAGAAAACTTGCTCTTTGTGTACGTAGTATGACAGAGGCTTAAACATGGCCAGTAATTTTTTTTTAGTTACCTCCTGATTAAGTTAATACAGTTCAGGGAAGCTGTTCTTATCATGTTCTGTCAGAATATTATTGATCGCTATTACTATCCACAATGGCGATTCCTGCCAAACTCAGTGCTATCCAGCTGTTATAATTGGAGATTTCCCTGCTTAGTTATGGGAGCGTTCCTTATTCAACTTGGAATAAAAGTAAGAGATTGGATGCAGATGGAGAAGGAGCTCAATAGGGATAACCATACAAATGTAAAACACTATTTTGAATAAAACAACTTACTTATCCCAACACACAGCTTACATCCAAAAGGAACTATTTGAAATATTTTCCTAATGGTGAAAGATTAGAAACAGTGGAAAAACAGAGGCTTTGGTGAATATGTATGCAAATCATTAAAAGCTAGATGTCAAGTACAAAACATTTTTCAAAAAAACTAAAGACAAGGAAATAAAATACAGTCAACAGTCAAAACTCTTGACTCTGTCTTTTATCTTGTGATTCTGCCAACAAGCACACTGGGGAGTCCAAAACTCGGGCATAGGTCTAAGGTGAGAGGGGGAAAAACGTAGAATAGACTTAAGGGGCAACTTTTCATAGAGAGGATGGTTGTGTATGAAATAAGTTGCCGGAGGAAGTGGAGGCTTTTACTATCACAACATTTTAAAAGGCATCTGGATAAGTACATAGGAAGCGTTTAGAGGAATATGGGCCAGATGCTGGCAAATGGGACTAGATTGATTTAGGATATCTGGTCGTCAGAGGCAAATTGGGCCTGTAGTACCTGTAGATATGCTGAGTGTTGATCAAATGCCAACCAACAATGTCTATTGGTGATAATGGGAACTGCAGATGCTGGAGAATCCAAGACAATAAAGTGTGAAGCTGGATGAACACAGCAGGCCAAGCAGCATCTCAGGAGCACAAAAGCTTTTGTGCTCCTGAGATGCTGCTTGGCCTGCTGTGTTCATGCAGCTTCACACTTTATTATCAACAATGTCTATTCTTCATTTTCGACCTACTTTTAAATTATTCTCATCTGAATGCCTAAGTAGATACATGTGGCTATGGTTGCTAACTTATTACACAAACATAGCTACAACGGAAGTTCTAGTCAGCATATCTACAGTACTTAGAATCAGAGTCGTACAGCATAGAATATATCAAAAATATCTTGCTGATTTCTCAATCCAAATAGTGCAAGGGCTGTTTCTTTCTGTTTGACTTTTATTGCCAGGTGTCCCTAAGTACAGTGAAAACCCTTGTTTGTGAGCAGTACAGGCAGATCATAATAAGCAAGGATATACAAATTAAAGTGTATAACAGCTATATGCAATGTTAAAGTTAGATGTAGGGAGCTTGCAAGGAGTCGCCCGGTGTTAGCATCATCTTGAATCTTACCTTCCACAAAAAGCTTTGTACCTACATTGAACATCCCATTTTTTGTCAATCTGAGGCCTTTGCTATGGGAACAATGTATGTTTGTAAGCATGTCATATCCACCCATCAGGAAATCAATCTAAATGGACCCTGAAATGGTACAATATAATTGGGAATACAGCACTTGGATAGTTTGAGTCTTTTGGACTACATTACTTGAGGGGTTAACACAATCAAATAGATAATATTATTCTAATAAATTTCCCCAAATCAAATTTTGTTTAAATTTTTGTATGTCAGTTTGATCTCTTATGTAAAATTTCAAAGTAATCAATTTAGAGGTAATGAATGCTAACATAAAAAGGGGAGGAATATGTTTTGCAGTACTTTGCAGTACTCAGTGTGTAATTTTTAAAAAATCAACAGATTACTTAATTGACAATTACTGAATATGATCTCTTGCCCCTAGGAGTCAGAAAAACTGGAATCTCTGAATGCAGAATTAAAAGCACAAATAGAAGAATTGAAAAACGAGAAACAGCAGCTGATTTACATGCTGAACCTGCATAGGCCAACATGTATAGTCCGGGCTCAGAATGGGAGGACTCCAGAAGATGAGAAAAATCTTTTCATCCAACAGATCAAAGAAGGAACACTACAGAATTAAGTCATAAAGGAAATGAATCTTGGATCCACAGAGTCCGTCTCCTTGGAGGCACCAAGAACAGAAGTAGCTCCATGTTAGTATGTTACTAACTTTGTTAGGGAAAGACTGTTCATTTTGTCAGAAGAGTTTGCACTTTCAGCATAATGGATATCTTCTGTTTCACCTTTTGACTGTCATACCTGGAAAAGTGCTGCATTACAAATTGCATGCAAACAGGAGAAAATGTATATTTACTCTCTGCCTTAACATTAGGCTGCACACAATTATTTTTTATTATTGACGCAGGCGTCGTGCCTTTTTTTGTCTTTAATTGCTCTTGACCTGTTGATGTACCAGCATGCCAGCCGTGTTTATGGTAGTTACTTTGGGTCAGTGTGACACACTTACATCTTGGAAGCTTTTATTCAGCTCTGTAGCATTTATGCCAGTTGTCTAGGATGTTATTGCAAGCGTGTTACATGAGTTTCAGAAAGGAAAGCAAAGTTACCCCAAAATCTAAGCATGTATATTCAAGTACTCAAGAGATTTTATTGGAGTGCTCTAACTTTTTTCTACACTGTGATAGTTGAAGTGTGCATTTGATACATTTAGTAATAAAAACATTGTCGTAACATTTAGTTTGGTCAGTTTTATAGCCGGGATTTCTTGGTTTTTTTTTAGTTCGCAGATTTAATAGTTGTAATTATGATTGCATACTCACTTGTGATCTAC
This sequence comes from Stegostoma tigrinum, assembly GCF_030684315.1. Lineage (NCBI taxonomy): Eukaryota > Metazoa > Chordata > Chondrichthyes > Orectolobiformes > Stegostomatidae > Stegostoma > Stegostoma tigrinum. Next base: position 55,090,936 of record NC_081362.1, read on the forward strand.
AAGATTGTTTGCTGATAATCTCATAACTTTACTAGGTCCACTGTCAAACTATGTAAAGTAACAACAGACATTTAGGTCAAACTCTCACTTCAGTCATTCTGTATTTAATCTTTCATTTTCCTGTCAATAATAGGCTCCTGTTTTTTTTGGAAACATACTGCAAATCAACCTACAAAGTACATTTCTTTGGGGTAAATGAATGGAGTTAGTCCTTTAGAACATAGGAGTGTGAGCTGGAATAGGCCAGTTAGCTCTTTGAACCTGTATTGCCATTCACTAAGATCATGACTGAGTTGTGATCTCATTCCCATTGTGCATTCCCATAAACCTCAATTAGAATGTTCATCAAAATCCATCTAACTTTTCCTTAAGTTCCATAATCGACTGCTTTCTGCAGGAAAATACAACATAACAACCCCTTGAGAGGAAAGATGTTCTCGTCATCTCCATTTTTGAAGAGAGACTTCTTTATTCTGAAACTGTGTTCTCTAGTTCTGGTGTTCTGCACTGGAGGAAGTATCCTCCTGGTATCCATTCCATAAGTCCTAACAACATCTTTATGTTTCAATAAATTCAACACCCATTCTTCTAAGTACCAGTAAAGTGTACTGTGAATTGCCTGGGAGCTTGTAACTGAATTGTGTTAATTTTTTCAATTGCAGCTGAAACCCCAAACCAGACCTTGTATGGCCAAGAAAATGGCATTAACCCTTACCCAGTGCATCACAGTTCTTTTCAGGGTGAAACTGGGGAGATCAGTGACGTCTCCCAGCTATCTCACTACTGCTGCATGAGACAGAGCGTGAACCACATCTGATTTCCTGTGGGTGAATTGAAACAGCATATAAGAGCAGCAGGCTTTGCACACATTGAAGCTTTCTTTTAAGTGTGTAGGTATCACCAAATGGAGGCTGGCACCTAATGTGAACAGAAATTTAATACTCGCATTTCGACATCCAGGGAGACGCACAATTGCAAACAGCTGATTTAATGCAGCTCTCCCAGTTTCCTGGCAACGGTTATGATGCCTTCATCGTGCATCAGTCCTGTTCTCTAGTCAGCTACTTGGCAATGAGTGATGCCCCTCAACACTTGGCTAATGACTGCCATCAGGTGCAGACATTGAATGGGCCCACGTTGTAAACCATGGCACCTCCAGATGTGTTTGCTGCAGCTTATAGATTTCCATCTAGACAGGTTGCCCCATATTACCACATGCGCAGGAAGAAATGGAGCAGGAGGAAGCACAGAACAACTTATACCAGCAGCCAGGAATCTCAGACAGCCAACAGAGTAACACTTCAGTTGAATCATTCCCACAACACCATCTCACCACACATGTTTCCAGACTCATTACATACACGATCTGAGTCCCATGTACTGTCCAAAATCAGGAGCCTTACCATTGCATTAAAAAAAAATGAATTGTATTTATCTAAAAAGAAAGTTAACATAATTCAGTACTCTTCACCGGAGAATCAATAATATTGAATATGTGCAAACATAATCTTTGTAAACAACTCCACTGCCTATCTTATATGTTTGTTTAACTATTCTATTCCTCTATGACGTAAAACCCCAATAGCTACAGCCTGGAAGGTTTTAGGCTACTGAGGTTCCATTCAGCGTGTATGTCATCTTAACTTGTTCTACCGTTTTGGCAAAATCCAGTATCTTGGCATGAGATAAGGAGTCGTTCTTCCTTGAAACTCCTTGACAAGAACTCCAACGCTGCAACTGTTGTATTGAGGAATCTTGCTTCTGGAGCTCACCCAGCCATTTTTAAACTTGCAGAGAATTTTCTGTTTGTCCCTCCAAACAGGCAAGCAGCCATGTTGGTAATGCTCATGGTTATATAACTGTTTTTGTAAAAATGAGATAGGTGCACCAATATTGTGTGCCCTCATCCATGTAAATAAGCTATACTACCTTGCTGTATGCCTGTATTTATAGTCAAAGTTTCCTGTCATCCTCCTCATACACTTTGCCTGTCACTCAACATGCTTGAAGGTACAATGGACTTTTCAAACTTGTTACTCAGTCAGTTTTACAAATGTTGTGGACCCCACAGCTGGTTTATTGATCTTTTTACTTTTAACAAACGGCAGATGACTCGTTTTAAAATTTCTTAATCTAATAGCCAATTTCAGATCACCTGAAATAATTATTTTGTCATATCTCTCCAGTAAACAAGATTTTGTGTTTATGAAATACATTTATCCATTAGTTTAAACTTCTACATAAATGTTGAAAAAGATATTAAAACTTTTTATATAAAGTGAAAAACTTACCATTCTAGGATTAATATGTATTGTGCATCATATCATGAAATTCAAAAACTTTTTTTAATACTTGTCAAATTCACATTACTGATAAAAAAAATAACTATTTGAAGAAAAAGCATAGTTTACATGTAACAGTCCTTCTTCTTTTCTATTTAACAGTCTAAATGTATGTTGTTTCCCTACTCATCAAGCAGATTTATCTATGGATTATGATGTGGTTATCAAAGAAGCCCACATTCTCAGTCTTTAGTAAACAGAATAATCAGGCCAGACCACCAGCTTTAATGCTACAATCTGGCTAGAGGCCAATGATATTCATTGTGAAAGCAGGGAATTTACTAAGAGAATAAAGCCACAAGATTCCATGATTTTGATCAAACATCAATAAACTTTAGGATGTTAGAGCAGTAATATACTCTACAATGCAAGTACAATGTATACGCTAATGTTCAGAATTAATATTGGAAATAGGTGGTGATTAAAACACACGTTAAATAACGACTGCAATCAGGACAGATTTCTTGAAATTCTCAGCAGCTACCCCCTGACTTTAATGAAAAATGTGTCATCAAATCTCATAAAGCTTCTCAAGATATCCAATTAGTCACGCTTGCTGATCTGGCCTTGAAACTCCCTCTCAAGAACTTCTTAATCATGGACTGCCTGAACAACTATTCCCATTCTTCTCGATTACCCTCCTTTCTTGGATCTGTGCTTCCCTGGACTCCAAAGCTGAATTTCAGTATTAGTTCACAAGCAGAACTCCAGCTGATCACCAACAGCTGGCATCAGTGAGTCAGTCCTGCATATAGTGTGAAATACCGTACAGGAGCCAGTATCCTATCACCAAGTGACCCATTATTTACTTATGCACAGAGTCAGTCCTCTGAACTAACGGTATTCTAAATGCCCTGTTTATATTGGTCAGTCAGGGCTTCCTGATTGGCTCAGGTTCACAACCCCATTCAAGGACCACACAGTCAACAAGGTCCAGCTGGTTCCAATCTCCACATAGTGTTTGTTCAACAATTCTGCTCCTCATATGACATAGAACCTCAATAGCTATAAAAGAGCCACCAGTCCCCATTACAACCCTGTCCAGTTCTAAACTTGTCTAATTGCATCAGGGAAGCACTGTTTCCGAGTTTCTAAACCCTTATTTGCTCAGCTTCACTAAAACTTTACTGTTCATATGTTTCCACAGACCTAGAAATGTTCTTTCTCAGCTTGACAAATCTTCCTCTGCTTTCTGACTCTAACACTTAGTTACAAACTAATTCCTAGAACTACTTCCAAGAGACCAATCGAGTTTCCCTTGATTCCTCATCGAGTCTGGGTAGTTCGATCACCTTTCCAGCATTACAGCTATCTGCAGCACTTCTAGCGCAGAGACTACATTGCACCCTGTCTATATCTTTCTCTTTGCCCCCTACACACTGGCTGTAACCTTTGAATTCCTCTTTAGTGACTCCCAAACTGTCCTGAGTGATCTTTCTAAAACTTTACAGTAAACCCTTCCCCTCCCACAGGGCAGATTTTTAATTTACCACCTAGCAACTCTAGGAACTATTGATAGGTTACCTGTCATAGATTGCTGGCTTGCTCATACTAAACTAAAATGAGACAAACAGGCTTTAATCACAGTTGAATAATTTAGATGGGTCTGAGGAAATGAGTTCAAAAAGTACATTCACTAGATGGTGCTATAAATCTATGTAACTTAAAAATGGTGCAAGGCCTTTTTATATGACAACAAATGATGAAGGCAAGATGAATTTTAAAGCAAATACTCAAAATGCATGCATTTTATCCTGCTGAAAATATAGCTAGTGTTGAGGCTTTGCATCACTTGCAAAACTTCAAAGCTGTTAATGCCTTGTATCAAAGTTTCTGAGGTAATTTAGATGTCATTGACTCATGCAGGCTCAGATTTCAGTAACCTGATCATTGAATCATAGAGTCCCTACAGTGCGGAAGGAGGCCATTTGGCCCAATTAGACCACACTGACCTTCTGAAGAGGATCCCAATTCCCCGCTATATCCTTTAACCCACAACTACCTTGGCTAATCCACTTGGTCTACATGTCCCTTTTCGCCAGGGACCATTTAGCATAGTCAATCCACCTAACCTGCACATCTTTGGACTGTGGGACGATCCAGAGGAAACCCATACAGACATGGGGAGAATGTGCAAACTCCATACATACGGTTGCCAAAGGCTGGAATTGAACCTTGGCCCCTGGCACTGTGAGGCTGCAGTGCTAAGCAGATGCGCTAGTTTAGTTGCGTAAGACTCAATAGTATAGTATCTTTTGGCTGAACTGGAATTTTGCGGAGTTACCCTGAAACTTTCTCACTGCGTGGCTTTGTATGATTTATTGCTGATTCCTACCAAACTCAGCTGATTATCTATGAACCCTACCAATGCTACCTTGCTCTTTCAATTCTAGCCCAACATACCTGCCAGGCTCAGAGCAACTCACTACTCATTGGATATTCCTTTGATAGGCTGGCATCCCTGGTGCCTTCACCATTTTTCAAAGGCTGTTGTGCCAGTGCACAAGAATCACCATTCCAGCGTTGGTCTTCACTGGTGCTGTAATGACATGCTGCTCATTGCATGTAGAATGCCTGACTCTCCTTCACACATAAAACCCCAAACTCCCATCTTTGTCGCTGTTAAACCATCAGGCCACAAAATGACATGTTCTAAGCCACAGCTCATCTAAATCCACACCTATGTCGATGCTGCATTGTCCCCAATGCCAACTATAAGCCTGCATTGTCCAGTAGGGTTTTCACATCTAGAAAAGTATTTGGGCAATCCCAAAGATAAGCTTTTATTGCAGTCATCTAAAGTGAAGAAAACAAATAGAGTATGCAATTTATCCCCACAATGCCAATGTTTGCATGATGACCAATTACTATTGACAGTCCACGACTGCTTGCCACACCCAGACGAGTATCGGATGTCAATCAGATCCTTCCTAGCTTGTACAGCTGATGCAGCTGAGCCCAGTCATGCACAAGGAAACCTTCTGTATCGTTAGGCTGACACAGGTTCTTTAAGTTCCGATTGAAATGAATACAAGAAGGCACATGTGCTTTGTTATCAAGCATATTTATTAGCTTAATCTATTTAATATATACATGTACAAACTAATGAGTGAATCTGCAAACAAAACAGAAATTGCTGGAAAAGCTCAGCAGGTCTGGCAGCATCTGTGAAGGAAAAAACAGAGTTAACATTTCGGGTCTGGTGATCCTTCCTGAGAACTGATGGTGTCTAGGAAACGTCAGATTATATGCCGAATAAAGGGAGAGGGGGGTGGGTTAGGGAGTAAATTATAGGATAGAGCTTAAAGAGAGGGAAGAGTAGTTGGACAGGCAAAGAGTTGATAATTATCAGGCTGGGAGGGTGAATAGTTGTTAATGGGGACTGTTAGTGACTAATAACAGGTAGTGTGTAATGGCAGGCTTTGTGGTAACAGGGCCTGATGTGTGGGGTAGGGAGCTGAGACATGGGAGAGTAGTTCAGGATCTTTTTTGCCAGCAGAATGTGATGTCCGAAGCAGTCACCTAGTCTACACTTTGTTTCCCCAGTGTAGAGGACACCACATTGTGAGCAGTGGATGCAGTAGACCAGATTCTGGGAAGTGCAGGTGAAGCGTTGCTTCACCTGGAAGGTATGTTTGGGCCCTTGGATACTGGGGAGGGAGGAGGTAAATGGGAAGGTGTCGCACTTTCACTGGTTACAGGGGAAGGTGCCGTAGGACTGTGGGGAGTGTTGGGGGTGAAGTAAGTGTGGACCAGATTGTCCTAGAGGGAACAGTCCTGTGGAAGAGGACAAGGGAGGGGAGGGGAATATATGTTTGGTGATGGCATCTTGCTGGAGGTGGCGGAAATGGCACCTGTTGATCTTCTGGATGTGGATGCTGGTGGGATGATAGGTACGGACAAGGGAAGCCCTGTCGCTGTTGCGGGAGGGAAGTGGGTAGGGTGGAAGTGCAGGAGATGGGTTGTATCTGGTTGAGTACCCTGTCAGCCACAGAGCTGGGAAATCCTCGTTTGAGGAAGAAGGTGGACATTTCAGAGGTTCCGTTGTCAAAGTTGGCCTCATCCGAACATATATGACAGAGACAGAGGAACTGAGGGAATGGGATGGTGTCTTTACAGGAAGTGGGATGTGAGGGTGTATTGTCCAGGTTGCTGTGGGAGCTGGTGGATTTGTAATGGATATTAGTGACCAGTCTATCCCCAGAAATGGAAACAGAAATATAGAGGAACAGAATGGAGGAGTCAGAGATGGACCAAGTGAAAGTGAGGCAGGGTGGAAATTGGAGGCGAAATTGATGAAGTTTTCCAATTCCAGACGAGAGCGGGAAGCAGCACTGATGATATCATCGATGCATTGGTGAAACAGTTGTGGGTGGTGGCCAGAATATGACTGGAACAAGGAATGTTCCACGTACCCCAAGAAGAGACAGGCATAACTAGGGCCCATGTGGATAACCATGGCAACCCCTCTTACCTGAAAAAATTGAGAGGAGTTAAAAACGAAGTTGTTGAGGTTGAGGATGAGCTTGGCCAAGCAGAGGGTGATTGTGGGTGGGAATGGTTCAGGTCTTTGTTCCAGGAAGATGCAGAGAGGCCTAAGACCCTCCTGGTGGAGAATGGACGTGTAAAGGGATTTGCACATCCACGATAAAGAGGAGGTGACTGTAACCGGCATACCGGAAGTTTTGCAACCGGCGTAAGGCATCGGAGGAATCATGGATATATGTGGGTAGGGATTGGACCGGAGCGGGGGAGAAGACTGAGTCAATGTAGGAAGAGATGAGTTCTTTGGGGCAGAGGCAAGCTGAAATAATGGGTCTGCCCAGACAGTCCTGCTTGTAGATTTTTGGGAGGAGGTAGCAATGAGCTGTGTGGGGCTGGGGGACTATCAGCTTGGAAGCGGACTCGGGGAGATCACAGGATGAAATGAGAAATGAGTGAATCTGTAAGCTTAAACTACGTAATATAGGCTCAACAAGTTAAATTATCTTGGTTAGCACATTTAATAACAACAAATATATAATGACGAGTCTCACTGCCTTCCCCCCCACTGGTGGTGTGGACAACTCGGGGTTTCTGCCACCATTCACAATCCTAGTCCAAGGTGATGACCAATGCATGTGACAGAGTCCCTGATATTAATGCTATTCTGGTTACATGCTGTATCACCATTTCCTAGTACTTTCAGTGCTTTTCCAGGCATTCCACTGTACAGACAATAAGTTGAAAGCATTATCCAAGTGGCTGTGTCAATTACATAAAAGGATGGTTCTCATAGACAATCAAGGTTATGCAGTTGCCCAACAGTCAAAATAACCTATTTTCTGCACTAGGCCAGTGATCTTCCACTTGTCTCCAATTGCTCATTGCCATATCTAACTAACCCTTAACAATGAACCCTTAATGATCTGGTTTGAAGTCATCATTTTTTTGAGCCTATCACTACAGCTTCCTCTTCCTCACTGTTTTCATCCAGCTCCTCTGAAGACTGCTGCCGATCTCCCAGTACCTCTGTATCCAGTACATTGTCTTATTGCCTGCTCCATTTGTGCAGAGCACAACACACCAGAATGATGCAACACACTTTCTGGGGTATAATTTCAGCTGCCCCCACCCTCCAATAAAACATGTCCAAGCAGTAGAACCACATATTCAACAGCCCTTTTGTGTGCTCCATCATGACACTGGTCAAAGAATGGACAGCACTGCATCTGGAGTCTGCATCAATCAGATTTGCACAATAGTGTCATGAGCCATGGTTACAAAGGGTTGTCCCCTCTTCGCAGTAACCACAACCTTTGTAGGGCCCCAGTCCCTCAAATGCACCACATACATGAGTGTGCTATCGCACCTAGATTTAAGGTAAGGAACAGGAAGTGTAGAGGAGATTTGAGAATATTTTTCAGCCAGAAATGTGGCAGGTTTCTGAAACCCACTGCCTGAAGGGGTGATATGAATAAGACACATTATAACATTTAAGAAGTATTTAGATGATTTTGTGAAACACCTGAGTATCCAAGGCTATCGGTCAATGCTTGATGACTGGCACAGACATAATGGGCTGAATGGCCTCTTTCCATGCTGTAATTTTCTATGACTCAGTGACAGCAGTCTTGCTGGAAATGACCAATGTTGGGTACACAAGAAGCAAAACAGGTTTTTACCCTAAGAACAGTCAGTGAATAGCATGTTCTGCAGATGTGGGCTACACATGCTCCTCCACACAATGAGATATGCAGCACCCCACAATAAGGGCCATATCTCCATCATTCATTCAGCTTCAGCCTCAGTGTGTGCACTGACACATTACATCAAAAGGGATTCCCTACTGGGCTTCAATCCTTTTTCTAGACCAGACCCACATCAACCATCAAACTTGTCACTGCATCTGTAGAACCCACCATTAAACTTACAAAACGGATGAAGCAATTGGCTTCCCCCGCTCCCCCCCCACCAACAGCACCCCCCCAAGTTTCACAAGTTATAGGTCTCTTTTGACCAGTACTTCACTCTTTTTAAATTATTGACACCTCTTTGATAAAGAAGTTAGTGACAATGTCCAATTTGCAGCAGCCTGACAAACAGTGCCCTCCCACCCTTCACATTTGACAGAGGAATACGCCTCACATACTTTCTGAGATGGCCATTTAATTGTATGAATATATTGGCAGTGCCGGCAGCTAACACGTGCTGATGATGTTAGATTAAAGTCTCGCTGTGCTGCTCAACAAGATGTTTCCCTCACTGCATTCTGAACTAATCCATACCGATGAACTTGACAAGCACTCTGCCTGTGTGTCTATACAAAACAGCAAATCAATACAGAGTGCCTTTAGGCTCTAGGATGAAGTGCCAATTTTCTCACAGAGATCTTGGCAAAGTATAGATGGTACAAGCATGCAGGAAGGCCCTAAGCACTGATAGAGCAAGCAAATATACCAGGCGTGCTGCCTGGTCCAATGTCTGAGATAACATGGTGTGAAGCTAGGCCTGCTGTGTTCATCCAGCTTCACACCATGTTATCTCAGACATTGGACCAGGCAGCACATCTGGTATATTTGCTTGCTCTATCAGTGCTTAGGGCCTTCCTGCATGCTTGCACCATCTATACTTTGCCAAGATCTCTGTGAGAAAATCGGCACTTCATCCTAGAGCCTAAAGGCACTCTGTATTGATTTGCTGTTTTGTATAGACACACAGGCAGAGTGCTTGTCATGCTCATCGGTATGGATTAGTTCAGAATGCAATGAGGGAAACATCTTGTTGCACAGCGGGCCTAGCAGCATCAGAGGAACAGGAAATTAAGCACTGCCTAGCAGGGATCTTACCTTGCCAGCCAGAATGTAGTGAAAAGAGTCAGTGAGTTGTTCGTGACATTGAGATAGGCCTTGTCTGACTTCTAGTATGATTCTACCAAATTTCCTGCCATATTCATTCAGTCCCCCTTAAGATTCCACTTAGAGCCATGCCATGGCTATGTACATCACTTTTTTTGTGATAGTTGCATTAGGATATTTCAGTTCTTCAAATATCTTAACAATTTAATCTCATAATCTGTTTCTCAATTGACAAACACTTACAGAAGCCTTTTCATTTGAAGGCCTATTGTCCGTGTAAATCAAATTCTATGGGTTTAGTACGTTGCATTTTATGTTTTTCCCTTTAAAGAGCCATTTAAGTAACATATATCATTGTGATAGTCACAGAAAATCTTGTATCTCACCCCGACATTATCAAGAGATAGAACTGAGACTTGAATAACATGAAAACTGAAAGAACTGCAGATGCTGGGACTCAGAAGTAAACACAGGAATTGCTGGAAAAACTCTCCAGGTCTGGCAGCATCTGTGGAGAGAAATCAGAGTTAACGTTTTGGGTCCTGTGACCCTTGCTCAGAACTTGAAATAACACAACCTCTTTGAAACATAAGGCAAGAAGGCAAAAGTATCACTTAATTCAGTCATTCTACTGTTTAAATGCAGATACAGGACCTGCTCAGATATCCATGTATCTTAACGGAACCTGGATGACTTCATTATTCTGGCTTTCTTGGCAGAATTTAATGCCACTCCTGTTGGCAGCAAGTTCAGACATGAGGGAAAAGGGAAGTGACTGTTTTGGAGCGAAAGGAGGTCGGGGACTCTGCCAATTCTTTTCCCGAATTAAGACCGGGTTTGGAAAGGCCAGGGATTGCTTTCCTGCCTGGATTCAAAGATGCACTAACGGCTGCTTTGGCAACTTTGGCTAGAGGGTTTATATGTTATGGGGTGGTGTCCCAACCTCTGAGCCAGGAGACCTGCATTCAAGTCCCATCTGCTCCAGACATGTGCAATAATATCTTTGAGCAGGTTGATTGGTAAGTATGTAACCTTAAGGGTTCCTGTCGTGCAGTGGTAGTACCCCAACCTCTGGGCCAGAAGGTCTGGATTTAAGTCCCATCTACAGAGATGTATCATATTTGAGCAGGTTAATTAAAAATAAAAGATGACTGCCTAAATATTGAATTTAAAGTAAATATAGATATTTGGAGCTCTTGTGGCACAGCAGTAGTGTCCTTACCTCCAAGCCAGGAGGTGTGAGGTCAAGTTCCACCCGCCACAGAGGTGTGCAATAATACCTTTGAACAGGTTGATTAGAAAATATCAGAAAATCTCCCATGCAGGATTTCTGCCCGACTGGGGCAAGTTCTGCAATTGATTGACCCAGTGGGTTGTGGATACTCAGTGACTCAGGATGGCAAAAATTCCATGAGCTTTGGTAGTCAACATTGGAGCCCAGTGCTGTCCTCAATAAATTCTGCCCTGTTTCATCTGCCGTTATTCACTGTTAGAAAGGAGTTAGATCCTTCTCAACACAATAGATGTAAAATGGTTATTGCTTGCTGAGACTGGCTAGAATATTGCTACTTAACTGGCCAATGCATTTTAGGCTCTTGTCTCTAGGGAGTATAGTTGATTTGCAAAGCTTGTGTGAATGCATATTACTTTAAAACAAAAAGAAAATTCCTCATATACTCCCTAATTCAGGTAAAATAAGGGTAGGGGTGCCTGTGTTTACATTTCTCTTGCGGCATGCTTGACTCCAGAAGAGAATTGACTGGTATCTAGAAATGGTGCTGTTCTTTCTCTTGTGATATTGTTAATTTGCAGCCAAGATCTTATTCGGGGGTAGCAAATACACTTTAAAAGTTAATGGAGCGGACTATTGTGCCTGATGCTTGCAAGCTCCCAGAATGTAATGTGCTGGATGACAGAGGCACAGAAGGGAGAAGACCTCAAATATGGTACAAGCTAATTCCCAGTTTATTAATAGCAGTGTCCACATCCATGTAGTCAACGTGTTAGAATATAAAATCTTGTCTTCAATGTTTAACCTCAAATTGATATTGATAACTTTTTGAGTATGTACATTAACAAGTAAAATAAAACAAATCATTTGTAGTAAGGAATCAACAAGATGTTTTTATATTTTAAATATTTTGCTGAGTAAAAAAATGCTTTGTTAAAGTTTTTCGTTTTTGCACTCACCAAAAGATTTTCAAGAATACCAATGTAAAAGGGAACAACATTTTATACTGTATGAAAAGAACATGCTGATTAATCGGCAAGTGGAATCTGATTAGAGAAGGCATTGCCATAGAGAATCACCAGTTAGATGATGATTGGCAATTAACTGTCATGATTTGTTTACATTTAAACCAGGCAATTTGACACTGATTGGTCGAGGCATTGTCCTGAGAAAAACAAAATATGTGACTAAAACAGAATGGATTAATAATCATTAAAAAATCAGAAAAAGAAAAAAAAAACAAGGAAAACCAGATAAAGCTGAAACATGCAGAGAATATGGGGACAGAGATTGCAGTCTGAAATTATTAAAAGCGGTGTTGAGTCAAGAAAGCCATAGAACACTTGATGGTGAGATTTTTTTCTTTAACGGAAATGTGCATTAAACTTCACTGCAAAATTAAAGTAGGCCAAGGACACAGAGATCAGCCATAGATGAGTTGTGCAGAATGAAAATGGCAGATTGCACCGAGTTGTTCCGAAAGATTTGCATTTGGGATGCACAATGGAGAAGGTACTGCAATGTGTATACAGTAAGCTAAATTGGAAAAAACACATAGAAACAGTGTTTCACTTGGAGAGAGTGTTTATGCTGTTAGACAATGAGGAGAGATGTAAAAGGGTCGGTATTGCATCTGGTGTGCTTACAGAGATAAAACATCTTGGAACGTTAACCTGGTGTTAAGATTGACAGAGGATTGTACAGAGCGTTGCTGAGAAAATGGCCTGCTTGCAATGCTGAATTCAGAGGAGAGGCGAAGACATTGTGTCATCAGGCCAGAAATGGCAGAGGAAGATCCAATGAATCTGGAAGCTGGTGGGCTTATGCCCTATCATGGATCCAGGAGAGAGCAGGGAGGTTCCACATTAAACTGTGGAAGATAAATCAAGCAAGTATAAAAATATTGTCAACCACTGTTGATGAGGGGATCTGAATGAATTTTCAGTTGGGGAAGAAAGAAAGACATGTCAGAAATGCTGGTGTGGGAGTTTGCATCATCAAAATAGATGCAACAGGGCCAGAGAGAGTAGAAGACTGGGATCCTAATGTAGGGGTATCAGAATTGGCAGGTAGTTTGTGGCACAGCAGCTTAAGTTCAAATTTCACTCAGGCCACCACTCAGGCTATTAAGGAAAGCAAAAGAAAGAGGTGCACAGAGATGGAAGTTTTAAGGATTATAGGTTAGCAGCATTTTTAATAGAGAGTACCATAAAATTGGTGGATGTGGAAGAGAGCGCTGAATGGAAGGTATAAATCTTGGTTATAAGTAAATATCCTGTGTAATTTCAGTGATAGGTTAAATACTTCACAGTAGTGGCTCAATTTTACAGTAACACACCACTGAATGTATAATACAAAAAAAAATCCTGAGAAGCAAAATTCTTCCAACATGAAGGGACTCAAATAGAATACTCACGTTTACTTCATTCTTTTGTTGATTTTCTGACATTTCACGCATTTGCAATAGCAGAACGGTAAGGATCAGGGCAGGAGAAAGTAGCTTCAATCAAAGTAGAACATACTAGTGTGCAGGTCATCAAGTGCAGAAAGTGAAGTTAATTGAAAAATGTTTCCGAAGCACAGCAGATGTAAATATAAATTCGTCCATTCCGACATCATTCATTTTTACAAAATTCAGGTTGATAACTTCTATCTTATATGAAGGTCAAAATGTAATTGTCAAAAACTTCTAAACCTAAAAGGGAAATAGAAACAGCAATAAGTTAGTTTTACAGAACTAATTGCTTGTCTTTATCAGTCAGTACTTTTCTGTTTCAGTTGTCGTCTTGGACTTTTATTTTTAACTCATGGAAAACCACGTTACTAATACCACAAAGCTTGCTGTGGTTTCAGTACAGATTTTAAAGCTGAAAAAATTGCATAGATAGGAAGATCTGAACATTTAAAACTCTGTAGAGTCATAGATAGTGTGTAGACAATTTTGCCAATACAGCTCTTTATAAAAATGTCATCCAGATACTCTATATTAACCTGTATTTAGATTTTTATTATTCTCGTTTTACTCCATGCAGGTAGTGGAGGTGAGAATTTGTGTTGTTTTGTGACTGAAGTCTTAGGATCAAGCTGGTGTCATAACCCAAAACATCGATTTTCCCACTCCTCTGGTGCTGCCTGACTTGCTGCGTTTCTGCAGCTCCAGGCTGTGTTGTCTCTGGCTCCAGCACCTGCAGTCTTTGTTATCTCTGATTCACTTAATTTTTTACTGTTTTCATCTTAACTTTGTTTCATTTCACTTGAGCCTATTGCATTCAGTGAAATATTGGTCAGAAATGGATAAATCAGAACTTGGGAATCAACTGAAGTGGGGAAAGCAAGAGGAGCAAAATCATAATGAGATGTAAGTCAAGGAATGTTAACAAAAAACAACTCAAAGAAATGTCAGAACTGAAGCTTGTCATAGCAGTGCAGAGGTACAATATGGTGTGAATATTAGAGACTTGGTTTCAATGAGAGGCTAGAAATGAATGTATCATTCAGATGTTTGGCATGTTTGGTAAGAAAAAAGCATGCAGCAGCTAAAACTCATTCAAACTTATTTTGTAGGCACATAAACAATATAGAAACTGGTAGAAATGAAGCAGCTATAGGAAAGTGAGGCCTGATTCTCAGCTTCATTAACAATATCTAAACATATATCTTTAATTGACACTTGGGGACCTGAAATTTCTTTTTGACAGAAAAAGGACATTGCATTCTCTTTATTAGAACTCCCAATAACAAAATTGCTGATTGTATTATTTTGAGAAGTGGGACTTTTCAGGTTCAATTTTGTGAACAGTCATTCCTGCCATTAAAAGCAAACATTTTCTCATTTTATGCTGGCAAAAGTTCTGAAAACATAGGTCAATGTTGCACAAGCAGTTAGTACCTGAAAGGATTGACTAATATTCTGAGATAAGCTCCACTCATTAGGATCAAAGAACAGTGTTCCAGCATTGCAGTTTCGGTTGTTCTAATGCTAATTCCATGTGTACTGGTGGTAATGAGCTCTTGCTCTTATATTGAGCCTGATATCTCTGGAGACACAATCATAAATCTCAGATGCAATATAATTAAGCTATTAAGTACTATGCAATAAATTTTCACTGTTTATTAAAATTGTGCTTAACTTCTGCTGAAGGCGTCTTGTTGGCATTCTTCCCCATTTAGTATCAGTAAATGAGACTGAAGCATAGAAGGATTGGTGACAGTGAACCTACCCAAGTTTCAGGTGGTTCCAGAAAACATGACTAAAAAGCATTCTACAAATCAACTAAAATGGCAACTGGCACAGAAGCTCCAATTTCAAGATCTTTACTGTGCAGTCCAGAAGACAATCTTTACTGCATCCCTCAGCACATAGCCCTGGACCTTGGAATGTGCAAGTATGCACCACTCAGTCAAAACCAACCCATTGCTCTACAAGACCAATGAGTTTCAGGCAGACCAATGATTGTCTTTCAGTGAGTTAAGTGGTCTTCCAGGGGCAATCGATATTTGTCTCAGTGCGCATCCCAGGGAACCGATTGTAGAGCACAGTCGTGTGTCACAGAGCTGCTCTGGACGAACTTGGACAAAAACCACTGCATCTTTCTCCTGATCTTCTTTGCATCTTCTTTGCAAAGGTACATTCCTTTGCAAAGAATCCCTAGCCCCGTACCAACTCCCACTCGAAAGCCGCTTTGAGGGCTGCATGCGATAATGCACAGAGTCTGGGGATACATGAAGGATCTCACAGGTAGTACCCTTCTCACCACCAGCAAAGTGATGTCATGGTGCTTGTTGGAATGTTCTGGCAAAGAGGCATTCTGCTAAATGCCTTTGATGGTCTGCTCAGAGGGCAACCAAACAGGATCAGCCCTCTCCTTTCCTGCACGATCTTGAGGACACTACATGCTGACCACTTCCTGAAGGATTTATGGTCAAAAGGTTTTTCCACGATGTAAAGAAAAGATTTCCCTTTCTATTGGCCCACAGCAGATATACATTACACTAGAGGAATGTCATAGGACAATGGCTGTCAGGATCAGACCATTTTTTACTAAGTATGGTACAAACTTGTAAAAAGCTTTTGAACTTTAAAAATGCTTGATTTGCCTCAAATTATTTGTCTCAAAATTTGAAGAACAACAAATTAAGAAAGCCAATTCAGAGATCGTCAAGTCAGCGTGGATGCTGGAGGAACACAGCAGATCAGGCAGCATCAGAGGAACAGGAAAGTCAGCATTTCGAGTCAGGATCCTTCATCAGGACTGGGGAGGGATAAGGGAGCTGGGAAATAAATGGAGGGAGAAGGAGTGGGAATGGGGGAACATGGATGCAGGTAGGGGCTTGTGGGAATTGGTCAGTTGGAAGCATGGGGCTGATAGGTGGGAAATAGGATGGACAGGTTGTGTCAGGTCAAGGAGGCGGGGATGAGAGGGAAGGTCGGACATGGGATGAAGCCACAGTTGGAAGAACATAGAACATAGATTATAAATGTGAGATTTGAAACTGGTGAATTCTACGTTGAGCCCACCATGCTGTAGGCTCCTGAGGTGGAATACAAGGTGTTATACCTCAAGTTTGCATGTGGCATCATTGCATCACTGGAGGAGCCCCAGGATGGACAAATCACCAAGGGAGTGGGAGATGGAGTTAAAATAGTTCGCAACCAGGAAATATTGTTGATTATAGCATACAGAGCACAGATGCTGTGTGAATTGGTCAACAAGCCTGTGCTTGGTCTCACCAATGTAGAGAGGCCACATCGGGAGCAACGGATACAGTAAACCAGGTTAGAGAATGTACACATGAACCCCTGTCGGATTTGGAAAGTTTGTCTTGGGCCTTGGTGAGGTGAGGAGGTGTGTGGGCATCTGAAGCATCTCCTGCTGTTATAGGGAAAGGTGCCAAGAGTGATGGGGTTGGTGGGAGTGTGAAGCAGACAAGGGAGTTGCAGTGTGAGTGGTCCCAACAAAAGGCAGATAGGGGTGGGGACGGAAATATCTCTTTGGGTGTGGGTTTGGATTTCAGATGGTGGAAGTGGTGGAGAA
This sequence comes from Stegostoma tigrinum, assembly GCF_030684315.1. Classification (NCBI taxonomy): domain Eukaryota; kingdom Metazoa; phylum Chordata; class Chondrichthyes; order Orectolobiformes; family Stegostomatidae; genus Stegostoma; species Stegostoma tigrinum. The sequence continues at coordinate 55,107,881 of NC_081362.1, forward strand.
TGATGCACTGGATGTGAAGATTAGTGCGATGGTATGTGATGACCAGGGGGATTCTATCTTTATTTTTTTTGAGGGGACAGACTTTGAAGGCACATGTGTGGGAAATGCAAGAGATGTAGTTGGGGGCAGTGTGGATTAATGGATGGAGGTAGTTGCGGTCCTTGAAGTCGGAAGACATCCGGGATGTTTGGGAGTGGAACACTCCGTCTTGGGAGCAGATGCAACGGAGGTGGAGGAATTGGGAGTATGGGATCTCATTCTTGCAGGAGGGTGAGTGAGAGGAGGTGTAGTCAAGATAGCTGTGGGAGTAAGTAAGTTTGAAATAGATGTCGGCACTGAGACAGTTGCCAGAGATTTCAGCCTGCTACCAAATTGAGTACCAATGCAAATGGTATTTTCCACTAACAGGAAGCTGTCGACAGTCCTAAAAGACATTGGTCCTTTTTAAACCTTATTTTTGAACTAGATTGGACGAAAAAAGTGTTCATTGTGTGCACTTCTGGGTCAGGAGCCTTTTCAACTGAAGGAGCTTAGTCCAGGGCAATAATCCATGCAGTAAGTAGTGAAACAAACTAACAATGAAAATACAGCTCCTTTGTTCGGTACAAACTGTCGTATTCAAGTGTTCAAAATGAGCTGAAAGCAGCTTGCCAAATGCTGAGAAAAGGCAAGTGTGTAAAGTAAGTAGGAGAGAAACTAGAGTGCCAGCTAGATGTGGTCTAGGGTAGGATAGAAGGGAATGCGGGCGGGAAACAGTAGAGTAGGATGGCAGGTTGGCAAGGATTAGGTGGCAGGTGACTGTGTTTAAGGTAACTGCTAAGTGAATGAAATCTGCAGGGGTCAAGGTGTGGATGGGTCGTCCTGTTTGGGTTAGGTCTGGTCTGGTGAGAGACAAGTGATGGAGTTGGGTTTGATCTGGTCTTGGGCAGCAAGGGGATGGGAGGTTCGAGGTCAGGGCAGGTCATGTCTGGAGTGGGAGTGCTGAGGAAGGGGTGTTTGGATCACGCCTGAGCAGGTAGTTGGGTTGTGTTGGGTCTGGTCTGGTCTAGGGCGAGATGATTGTTTGTGGGGACAGGAAATGTGAATGTTTGGGTGGTCAGTTCCACAGTCAACCAGGATTGCACAAAAAAAATGTCTTTAGTCCTTGCTGGCTACCTCTTCAGATAAGTAAGATGGAACCCTCTGATAACAAGGTGTAGAGCTGGACGAACACAGCCGGCCAAGCAGCATCAGAGGACCAGGAAGGCTGACATTTCGGGCCTAGACTCTTCATCAGAAATACCATTTCTGATTAAGGTTCGAGGCCTGAAACGTCAGCCTTCCTGCTCCTCTGATGCTGCTTGGCCGGCTGTGTTCGTCCAGCTCTACACCTTGTTATCTCGGATTCTCCAGCATCTGCAGTTCCTATTATCTCTGGAACCCTCTGATGTTACCTATGCTACCACAGAGGTAGGAACTTAAATGGAGGTTTTTATACACCAAGTAATTGCCCATTGTAAGTTTCAGCTTCAGGGAAATTACTCAATATTCAGAACTTTGGATTTCCAAATGGTCATGTTGTGCATCTTCTATGTCCAATCTCTGGCTATTCAGTGATAGAAAGATTTGGGAAATTCTGCCCATCACAGAACTGAACACCATCATGTATGAATTTCAGTGTCACTGTGATGCCAGAACAGCAAACAGCACTTTGCTCTGATTGTTTGCAATTTACAGCACACAGGCTGCACTTAACTACCCCACACTGTAAACACCTAAAGCAAAATGCTCCGATGAAGGGTCTAGGCCCGAAACATCAGCTTTTGTGCTCCTGAGATGCTGCTTGGCCTGCTGTGTTCATCCAGCTTCACACTTTATTATCTTGCCTACAGTTAGATGTGATTCTGTGATTGGGCAGCACTTTCAGAACATTCCCAGGTATGCCAATAGCTACATCAACAAATAATTTAAGATAATCCTTTGAGCTTGTAACATGGCTTGTACACAGGATGCAACTCATAAACAAGTCCCAAAGCTCTGCAAATGAAAGGAAAGTATTAAGTTTGTGCCTTCTTTAAATTATCCTGAAGTTTAGAGAGCCTCTGATTCCACATTGCTATCTCCACAATAACACTTCAATCAATCAGAACCAATCGTCACTTTTTATCCTGTCATAGACATTGTCTATTGAGTATTGCTGAAAAAAGATATACTTTGTTGATGTCTTCAATCTTGCATCCATCAAATTCCTACTGTGTGGAAACAGGCATTTGGCCCAAAAAGTCCATACCAACTCTTCGAACAGCATCCCACGCAAACTCATTCCCCTAAACTATCCCTGTATTTCCCATGGTTAATCCACTTAGCCTACACATCCCTGCACACTATGGACAACTTAGCATGGCCTGCTCATCTTTAGACTGTGGGAGGAAACTCGTGCAGACATGGTGAGAATGTGCAAACTCCCTATAGACAATCACCTGAGGCTGGAATTGAGCCTCGGTCCCTGGCGCCGTGAGGTAGCAGAACTAACTACTGAGCCGCCATGCCAACCCAAAGGACAATTTGCAACAATATCAATTTAAGGAAAACCAACATTTATACTGTACACGAAGAGAATGGAGATAGATGGCCAAGCATGCATTGGCCATCCTAAGCCACCCTGTGCTCAGAAAATTTGCAACATTAGGCATTGTCCGCAATTGGACAGTAATTGCTAAATGACCCTGGTGTGCAAAGAATTGCTTTGACAACCATTTAAGGTTCTCAGTTGGGCTTGCAGTGTGGTGCACTTGTATATAGCTTCCAGTGCAGAAATTAATACATAGGGCTCTGTTCTCTGTAATCAGAAAATATATGTACAGGTACTGTGCTTATTTCAACTCACAGAATTTGTGTTAACTATTCACTGGCTCATTTCTCAGAGCAAAGTCTTAAGTTGGGGATCTAAATTGATTAATCTCTATGATGAGACCAGGAAGTGGTCAGTCAGTCAGTGATCAATCTACCAGATAAAGAGTTATTGAAGGGAGTTGAGTGAGGGCTGGAACAAGAAATATTTCACATGTGCCAGAAAAACCCAAGCACAACTGGGGCACAGGAGGATAACTTTGGCCGTACTATGTATTGGAGACAATGAGATAAATTAAAAGGAGAAATTATTCAATGAAAGAACAATCTCACTCTGGCAGAGATGGTGGATGGGACAGGTCAAATCTCCATTCAAAGAAGAAACAGAAAGCCACACACTTTCCCATTGGAGGATGCAGCTATAAAGAGATTGGGCATCCATATTGATGAGGAATTGACTCAAGGTCATTTATTAGAACTGAGGAATGGAATGCTCCAACTTTGAATGACAGCTCAAATTATTACACAAATTATGTAATCAATAAAATAATAATGGATTAGACTCTATTCAGGAGTTGAGCTCCTGACGCTGATGTGAAAATTCAACCAGCAGTAATAACTCATACAATGTCAGTAGCTAAATCATAGTGTTTTTCAAATTTTCTAACCCATGACCGTTAATGATCACCCAAACAATCAAAAAAACATATTTAAACAGGGCTGAACTGGGATTATTATGTCTGGAGAAGATTAGTCTGTATTAAATTCAAAACTTTGCCTTGTCCTCTGGATGTTCCAAAGGAACATGTTTCCAAACAATGGATTTATTTTGAAGCCACGACTGTTATGTAATTAATGTAATCATCTGAGCTGCTATTTAAACATAAAACATTCCATTTCCCAGTCCTCCCAACACCATAAGAAATAGGAACAGGAGTAGGCTATTAGGTTCCTCGAGCCTGCTCTGCCACTCAATAGGATCATGGCTGACCCAAAATTCCTCTTGTTCATTTCCCTGCCCTTTCCCCATAAACCCTTGATCCCCCAACTCATCAAGAATCTATCTAAATCAGCCTTAAGTATATACAAGAAATCTGCCCTCACAAGTCTGTGGAAAGAAGTTCCAAAATTCACAATCCTCTGAGAGAAGAAATTCCTCCTCATCTCAGTCTTAAGTTGATGCCTAGACTTTCTATGAAGGGAAAAATCCTCTCAGCATTGGAAAATTCAGTGTTGTCAAAACATTCTGGTTAAACAACAATATGGGTCTTGTTGATCTTTTAAACATCTAATTTTAACACCGCAATAATGAAAATATGTTCTTCCTTGAATTGGTCGTTATTGCAAAATATATTTGAGTTTCTCGCTCTTCTTATAACTCCTCCTCTAGAACTTCTAAAAAATCAACAGCAGCCTTAAGGTGCCTAATAGTTTCAGGAAAAAGAATTTTGATTGTTAAGACTATCCCTTGAACTGTCATGTGTCATTTTTGTAATTTCTAAGAACACTGACTGATAATTGTAGAGATTAGATGAGTTTCATTGATCCATGTCTGTATTCCCAAAAGGAATCTTTTATAACACAGAACTGATCTATAAAGGTGAAGACTTCAAAATAATGGAGAGTTACAAATTCCTTTTTTGGGTTCATAGTTCAGATTGTGATAAGTTATCTTTCACTTTCCGAAGCACTCCCAAAGTAAATGCTCTGCAAAAAAAAATGCTTACACTTGGCCACAACTTGTTACAGTTCCCCTTATTCTTGGTCAGATCATTGTTGAAATTAACATTGAAAATGCAATATTCAAGATCTAACTCATTCCACATTGGCTCCATTACTGAAAGCTCTCAGGGAACTTGCACAATATTTCTTTGAAAAATTAATAATAAAATAAATAGTAAATTGAGAATTGCTGTAAAATATCCTGATACTGGTTTTCCAGATGGCTTAGTGGGTTAATCCAATTAGTAATTAAGTTATATAGGGTGGATGACTTCCAATTCAATCCCTGATCGAAAGCAGATTAGCTGATCTCAGTCAAGGAAATGATCCCAAGGAAATGATAAGAAATATCTATAAAGTTTAACTCACTGTTCAAAACACCCTTCTAGATGTAAATCGCCTAGATTTTATGCACTTTTGAGAGAGTTCCAAGGATAATTGGGGACGACACGGCTGAGGCTTTGTGCTAATTCTTTGTTACTTTTGAAGGTTGCTGTTATTTCCTCCTTTTCTTCCTAATATGTTGTTCCACAGAGTCTGCCAAATTACAAATATAATCAAAATGCAACACTCAACATTTTATTTCCTGCCCTTCTCCCAGTCCTGCCCAGCAAACAGAGACAGTGATACAACAAGAGAACAAACAGAAATAACCTGTATTTAAGTGCACATTTTATGATGTTGGGAGAGCCATAGCACCTTGCAACTATGAAATAATTTTTGCGAGATGGTCATTGTTATAATGCATTGGGTATTGCAAGAAAATGGAAGAACAACAAGTACAGAATGGCTCAAACAGAAGAGTAGTCAACTTACATTTTGGATCCTTGACTGCAGTCCTTTTCTAGAAGATAACCTTTTCCTGTTTGCTTAGATTTGGGAAGGAACAGAAGGCTATATTGATGAGAAAACATTTTAACTATTTGATGTGTAATTGGCATGCAATGACAAATGCATCACTGTAGCGTCAAATATCAACTACCCAAGAGGCTCAAACAATTTATACACCTGACTTTATGAGAATTAAGAATCCTAGATTCATAGGCACAGGCTAGGGCTCTGGTAAGTTGTCCGTGGCAATACTACCCTCTGTGGCTTATGGTCCTGCAAAAGAAACTGGAAATCTCACAGCAGTACCACAGTACAACAATAATGAATGTACCGCAGAGCTGGTATCAAACAGACCATTGATGAGTAATTATATGGATCCTACAATAGCCATGCAGGGTGTTTAGGATTGTTGGGTGCCTAGGATTGTTGTGGTTGGTTACATAGCCTACTCTTTAACAACAGAGAAGGAGAAAATGAGAGAGACAATCCTAAACAATGAAGTAGGCAGTCTGATGAGGCCCAGCTCATAGAGGGGTAGGAATGAAGAGAGAAACCTTTGCCAACTATCTCCGAGATACATCCCAACTGATGGCACACAATTTCAGATAAAGGGATCTCTTTCCATTGAATCCTCAGTACAGTCATTAGGATATCTCATCTTGTTTTCTTGGTAATCCCCTAATACAAAATGTATCTGCAACAAGTGTTTTGGCTCCTTTGCAACACGTCAACTGAAATCAGAATGTTCAGGTTCAAATAATATTTACTCAACGTTACAATGTGAATATTCTTTTCCAGTAACATCTTCTCTCTTCATGAATTTGTGCCCATAGTTTTCTTGATCCTGGCTTAACAAAAGGAGGCTCAGATGCAGATAATTAGTATGTATTTCCAGTGGTCTCTTAATCAGAATAGCTGAGGGTCTGTTGTAAACTGTTGTATTATTTTCAGGTGGAATAATGTAGACAGAACTTAATTGCTCTGAACCATGCATTTGCTGGAATCTAGGTTTCAGGCTGTGCCAAGGTTAGAAATAGAAGTGATGGGAAGCTAAAGCAGTGGAATCAGCCAGTCTGCTGGTTATCCAAACACATTCCTGTCATTCCCCGGTTCCTGTTTCCTGTCCTTAAAGCAAAGATTCAACTCCTAATCTTTGCCTGTTGCCTCATCCTTACTAACACGGTCTAACTCCAGGTAAAAGTAATTGAGTTGGCGCTGGGGTTGAGTAGAGAAACTTGAAGCAAGAATCACAGATGGACTTCAGTCAGGTTTCAACTCTCTCTTAGATTTCCTTCTTGTCAATATAGATCATAAAAAGACAGCGGTGTCCACGTTTCTCCTTGCTTCCTTCCTTTGCAACTTTCTCCTGTTGTGCCAATGCAAAGCTTATGCTTGTAAGCTTCTTTCCATGGAAGTGGAGGGGTCAGTGTGGGCATTCAAATCCTAAATGGAATAAGCCCATGCTCAGTATGGTCTTGTTTTGTACAGCTGTGGTGTTCAGGGCATGCCCTCCAGTGGCCTACCTCTGGTAGGTGTTATGACTTAATACTTTTGCAAAAAGATTAGGTGAAAGATCGGAGAATGTGGGACAGAAAGCTGAAGTAAGAGATGTGGAGATGCCAGCCTGTTAAAGTCGAGGACGGTGTTTAGAGTTGTGTGAATAATTCATTATTATCAGGGAGAATATTTTTATTTTTATGTAATACTTTGATAAGCTCAAACCCCTGTGCCCAGAGAACTGTTATCCTTGAAAGGCTTCACATCACTTGCAGGTGGAACCTACTTCTTGGACAAGAAAAACACACTGATTCCATCAACTGTGAGTGTGGTGGCAGCCATTTTTCATTTACATTGTGTATTTGTAGTTAAGATGAGGATGGAAGTCAACACAAGTTGTGCCTTGTGGAATGAGTCACAGTCTCACCCTGTTAATCTAACTGAACATTCAAAGCTTCATGTTCCTTTCTTCCTTGCAGTATCTATTAACATGTTTCTCCACATCTATTTTTATGTAAGTCTTCACCTCCCAACATTACTCCCTGAACACCAGGCTTACTGCTTAGCTATATCAACTGTGGTACTAAACTGTCACCCGAGGAAGCCAATGTGGTGGTGACCATCAATGATCAACCCTCTCACATTAACCGTGTCCTTCAAAACACCATTGTCTCCCACACTTAAGTATTGAGTTGCCCCCTTAATTATTATCCCCTCCACATCTAATCCTCACAATTCATTTCTTCAACTTGTCTCCCACAACAGTGGCCCCTGATAACCTAGCTTGACTTTCAGTGAGCAGACATCTAGGACTGTCGTTGGCCCACCCCAATACATAACTTGGGAGGACAGCACCAGCTAATGAGTGACTGAGTCCTTGATGGATCTTTGTGCATCTCCCCAACTGACATACTACTAATCCCTGGTCTGGTTGCACTGGACCTGGATGTCTGACCATGTCCTACTCGCTGGGCTTAATGATACCACTGACTGCCCTGGCTGGCCATGACTAGTCGCTGGACTGGGATCAGATGCTGCCCTTCTCTTACAGTGGGTTGAACCCCCTGACTGACCACAGGCTCCATTGACTTGATTGAGAATCATTCTTCTTCACCTTTGCAACATGGCCATTTGGTTGAAGCACATTAAGTGTGTTTACTGCATAATCCTCTAACACATGCTGGCAGTGTGACATTGATGTAGCATGGTGCCTTGCAGCAACATGTCAACTCCTTGACTGACCATATCTTGATGAATAGAACAAGCTGCCTGTCTTTGTATCTCTGCCAAAAGGCAAGGCATGGCAGACGTGTTGTGAGCCTGCAGGATCTGAATGAATTGACAAAATGTAAAAGTCAAGTCTGTAAGTGTGCAAGTAGGTGAAAAGTGAGCGATCGCTTTGACAGCTAATGAAGATGGATTCAGTTCTATTCCTTGAGATGGGTTTTTGTCCCTACTCACAAAGGATCCAGAAATCACATTACAATTAAAAGTGCCAATGCACTCTGCAGCACTGAGGTGGAGAACTGTATTCTAAGTGAATCAGAGATGTGCTATGATGATGTGCCATGTGAGGCTGGTGCATGTCTGATGCCAACCTCCATGGGTAGGAGGAACTGCAGACAGTCACTGCCCATGGACCATTCCCAGAGTTTTTGGGAATGTTGGCTAAGATGGAGGCTCAAAGGAGAATGTGGTGAGCTGGAGCCTCGAGATACCTGCCTTGACTTGTATCAGATGTTGTCACTGTCTAGTGTTTCTCCACTGCATGGCAGAACAGAAAACTGCACATAAGTGAGGTCAGCGTTGGTAATTCTAAGATGTAAATGCATGCAAATAAGTCCATTGCCACTCATTAGTGCAAGACTCACAACTTTTTATTTAAACATTGGGTGAAAAATTGGACTTTGACTTATCAATTTCAAGAATTGTAATTTTCTAATCTCGCCACATTTTGCCAAGTGGTTTGCCACGTAGCCACGCGGTTCAGAGACTGGGACTCAGTTCTGCCAAGTGAGTCTAACACAGCTCCTTCCTTGCTTCCTGCAGCCCCAAAATTCTGCACAGAGTCTTCAGCCAGAGCTACATGCTTAAATGTTCTGATTGTCATAGATTTAGCAGAATACATCATACAGGATAGGAATTATGCTGAACATTACTCCAAAGATAGACAAATGAGTAGATCCAGGAAACCTGTCTATAAATAGCTTCCTAGACCATCAACAAATGCAAGTCCAATTCTGTTAGTTTAAAGGTAACGCTGCTCATTACAGAGAAACTTGCCCCTGCTTTCCTTGGTCAGTGAGAAGGAGACAAGAATGGTTCTAGGCTGAGTAATTATGATCACACTCACTTTGGATCCACTTACAAAAGCAACCAAAGCATGTCATTTTGTAATAAGTATACGGTTAATTAAGAATCGTCTGTGAGCTCTGCACACCATCATTTTTGGATAGAGGTGATATCAATGATGGTAAAACAATTGCGTGCACAAGATGGTTCTCAAGCACAAGAAAATTCCCCCAACGTAAGAAAGTATAACTCTCAAAGGAAATGCCAGTGCCTCTCAAATACTGGAAGCTGCATGTTACAAAAGAAAATGAAAAAGGAACCTACAAATCCCCTTAAGTAGCCCGTCTACTCAGATTTGAAAATGAAAAATGCTAACACTGAAGCACCATCCTTAACTCTTTGCGTACTGAGTATCATCTTCATACTTTTCACTTGCACTGGAAACCTCCCAGCCCTTGAACAAAATGGGCATTAATGAGGAAGTTGAGAAAACTGGGTGAAATTGGCAGTGATGATTCAAGGCTGAATTTGCAGTGATGAGATTCTTGAGATTAAGAACAAAGAAAGTTCTATTCTCCAGCCAAGTGTTGAACAGTGAAATGAGAATCTCACCAGACAGTAGAGGTTTCCCATCCTTCTACGATCAGATAGAAACAAGACAGCAACAGATTGCAACATGAAAGTCAGAGGAGATACCTGGTGACTTGAACTGGCAGCTTGCTCCCACTAGCAGTCACCAATGGCTCACAGCATATTCCATGGGCAACTTCCCTGACCATAGACATTATCATTAGACACAGGCTTGTGACAATCAAAACAGTCATACACACCTTTACAGTCTGGAAAGTGGGCTATGGCCAGCCCTGTGCGACCATTGCAACCAACCTAGAGTCATGGTAAGTTTTGGGGAGATGTACAGAAGTCAGTCAGGGGTCTAGCCATCCACCAGTCAGGGTTGTCCATACAAGTTGGTTAAGGGATGTTGGGGGCAGGGGGCAGAGCAGGCCACTGCAAACCCTAAAAGAGAAAGGGGATTATCAGGGGACACTCTGCCGAAGGGAAGCTGGGGAATCTAGTGGTGGTGATTGGAGAATGAACAGATGATAATATCTGTGAAGTGGGGGAGATGATAGAAGGTGAGAAGGAAGGAGGTAATGCAGGAGAGGGGATACCAATCAGCACCACCCTGTGCCCCCTAGACAGAGGAGTGCAGAGAGCAAGGTAAGTTGCCTGGTCATGTGACTGCACTAATTGGCAAAGCAAGGCATGGTCAGTACTGTGATGCAGATCAGCACTGGTGAGCAGAAAGCACTGGAAAAGGAGCAGCTCTGAGGTGCAGCCTAGTCCAGTCCATAAGTGAAGTGCCTGTGTCTGTGTGCAATGTATCCCTGCTGCAGCATTTCAACACTAGTTACAGCATTTCATCATTAGATGCTGAAGTAATGCCAGTCTGTGCTTTTGGAGTATACTGCCAATGCACTGGAGAAATGCCAGGATAGTTGTAGAGATTGCTATATGCTGCATGCCAATATGGCAGGGGCATGCAGTTGGTGCCCACGGATCAGGTTCTGGTCTACAGTTTGGTTGCAGGCAACATGAAAGTTGGTCGGAAAAAGCATTATCAGCCAAGTGTCTTTCATTAGCATATGATAAACATAGCACGTAGAACATAGAACATAGAACAATACAGTGCAGAACAGGCCCTTCGGCCCTTGATGTTGCGCTGACCTGTAAACTAGTCTAAGCCCCTCCCCCTACACTATCCCATCATTATCCATATGCTTATCTAAGGACTATTTAAATGCCCCTAACGTGGCTGAGTTAACTACATTGGCAGGCAGGTCGTTCCACATCCTTACCACTCTCTGAGTAAAAAATCTGCCTCTGACATCTGTCTTAAACCTATCACCCTTCAATTTGTAGCTATGCCCCCTCGTACAAGCTGAAGTCATCATCCTCGGAAAAAGGGTCTCACTGTCCACCCAATCTAATCCTCTGATCATCTTGTATGTCTCTATTAAATCCCCTCTTAGTCTCCTTCTCTCCAATGAGAACAGACCCAAGTCCCTCAGCCTTTCTTCATAAGGCCTGCGCTCCAGACCAGGCAACATCGTGGTAAATCTCCTCTGCACCTTTTCCAATGCTTCCACATCCTTCCTGTAATGGGGCGACCAGAACTGCACGCAATATTCTAAATGAGGCCGCACGAGCGTTTTGTACAGTTGCAGCATGACATCACGGCTCTGGAACTCAATCCCTCTACCAATAAAACCTAACACACCGTAAGCTTTCTTAACAGCACTATCAACCTGGGTGGCAACTTTCAGGGATCTATGTACATGGACACCTAGATCCCTCTGCACATCCACACTACCAAGAATCTTTCCATTGATCCAGTATTCTGCCTTCCTATTATTCCTCCCAAAGTGAATCACCTCACATTTATCCGTATTGAACTCCATTTGCTACCTTTCAGCCAATTCTGCAGTTTATCCAAGTCTTCCTGCAACCTGCAACATTCTTCCACACTGTCCACCACTCCACCGACTTTAATGTCATCTGCAAACTTACTAACCCATCCACCTATGCCTGCGTCCAAGTCATTTATAAAAATGACAAACAGCAGTGGTCCCAAAACAGATCCTTGAGGCACACCACTAGTGACCTGACTCCAAGCTGAATATTTTCCATCAACCACCACTCATTGCCTTCTTACAGAAAGCCAGTTTCTAATCCAAACTGCTAAATCTCCCTCAATCCCATGCCTCTGTATTTTCTTCAATAGCCTACCATGTGGAACCTTATCAAAGGCTTTACTGAAGTCCATGTACACCACGTCAACTGCCCTTCCCTCATCCACATGCTTGGTCACCTTCTCAAAAAACTCAATGAAGTTTGTGAGACATGACCTGCCCTTGATGAATCCATGCTGACTGTCTCCAGTCAAATTGTTGCTTGCTCGATGATTATAAATCCTATCTCTTATAATCCTTCCCAAAACTTTTCCTACAACAGATGTAAGGCTCACAGGTCTATAATTACCTGGGTCATCCCTACTGCCCTTCTTGAACAAGGGCACAACATTTGCAATTCTTCAGTCTTCTGGTACTAAATCTATAGACAATGAGGACTCAAAGATCAAGGCCAAAGGCTCCACCACCTCCTCCCTAGCTTCCCAGAGAATCCTCGGAAAAATCCCATCTGGCCCAGGGGATTTATCTACCTTCACACCTCCTAGAATTGATAACACCTCCTCCTTACTAACCTTAATCCTTTCAATTCTAGTAGCCCGTAAATCAGTCATCTCCTCTACAATATTCTCCTGTTCCTCAGTGAAAACCGATGAGAAATAATCATTTAGCACCTCTCCAATCTCTACAGGGTCCACACATAACTTCCTACTTCTGTCTTTGACTGGCCCTATTCCTACCCTAGTCATCCTCTTATTCCTCACATACGTATAGAAAGCTTTAGGGTTCTTCTTTATTCTAGCTGCTAATGTTTCTCATGTCCCCTCCTTGCTCTTCTTAACTCTGTCTTTAAATCCTTCCTAGCCAATCTGTAACTCTCCATCACCTCATCTGAACCATCTTGTCTCATCATCACATAAGCCTCCCTCTTCCGCTAACAAGAGATGCAATTTCTTTAGTAAACCACGGTTCCCTTACCTTATCGCTTCCTCCCTGCCTGACAGGGACATACCTATCAAGGACACGCAATATCTGTTCCTTAAACCAGCTCCACATTTTGATTGTCCCCATCCCCTGCATTTTGCTAACCCATCCTATGCCTCCTAAGTCTTGCCTAATTGCATTATAATTGCCTTTCCCCCATCTTTAACTCTTACCCTGTGGCATGTTCCTATCCCTTTTCATTGCTAAAGTAAACATAACTGAATTATGGTCACTCTCTCCAAAGTGCTCACCTGCCACTAAATCAAACACCTGGCCTGGTTCATTACCAAGTACCAGATCCAGTGTGGACTCCCCTCTTGTCGGCCCTTCGACATACTGTGTCAGGAAACCCTCCTGCACACATTAGACAAAAACTGATCCATCCATTGTTCTAGAGTTATAGCATTTCCAGTCAATGTTAGGGAAGTTAAAGTCTCCCATAATGACCACCCTGTTCCTTTCACTCCTGCCCAGAATAGTTTTGCCGATCCTCTCCTTCACATCCCTGGAACTTTGCGTGGGCCTATAAAAAACTCCCAGCAGTGTTACCTCTCCTCTCCTGTTTCTGACCTCAGCCCATACCACCTCAGTAGACGAGTTCTCATCAAAAGTTCTTTCAGCCACCGTTATACTGTCCTTGACTAACAAAGCCACACCTCCCCTTCTTTTACCACCTTCCCTGATCTTAATGAAAGATCCAAACCCTGGAACCTGCTACATCCTTTCCTGACTCTGCTCTATCCATGCCTCTGAAATGGCTGCAACATCGAAGACCCAGGTACCTATCCATACTGCAAGCTCACCTACCTTATTCCGGATACTCCTGGCATTGAAATGGACACACTTCAGTCCAGCTTGCTGTCTACCAGCACAATCTGACTTCATCTGTCAGCCAAGGGTCTCTGATTGGACTGGATTAACAGTGCCAATTAGGGAAATCATGTCCAATGAGGTGCACCTAACTGACCTTGCTACAATCACTACATCCCTTCCCCTCTTGAGGACATAGGCTGGTTCTTTGTCTTGTAGTTCCTCCTAGGGTGTTTTAAGACCAGATCAGGTTCCTCCAACTCTGCCTTGGATACAGGCGGCTTGGAAGACTTTCATTCTCTTTAGCAATTTAGCATGGCCAATCCACCCAACCTTGGACTGTGGGAGGAAGCTGGAGCACCCAGCAGAAACCCACACAGAGATGGCGAGAATGTACAAATTCCGCACAGAGAGTTGCCTGAGGGTGGAATTGAACCCAGGTCCCTGGTACTGTGAGGCAGCATTGCTAATCACTGAGCCACCTTGGCTACAACTGTAAAGCATGCAGATGAAGAAATTCATTTGCAATCGTCATCTTTGAGTTGGGGTAAGCATTTCTGGTACCATGCCGTTATTTGGGAAACTTAACTCATTTGATCCTGCCATTAAGGACTTGGCCCAAAGAGCCAACAAGGACAAAAATTACTGCCAGTAGTTCCCTCACATTTATGGAAATGGCCAGGTAAACCCTGGACTCAATTACACGTTACATGGAGGTCCTTTCATGGGCTCAATGTTCTTAGTCATGGTATATGCCCAGTCAAAGTGACTGGACATGCATCGAGATCATTTGTCAAACACAGGTACAATGATAAAAAAACTGCACACATCTTTTGCAATACACAGATTCCCAGAAGTATTAGTCAAAGATAACGGGTCATTGTTTAGTAGCAAGGAATTTGAATATTTCCTGAAGTCAAATGTCATTCGAAATTTAGGGACAACTCCACAGCATCCATTATCCAATGGTCTGGCAGAAAAAAGCACACCAAACATTGAAGGCAGGCTTAAGAAAACAGCCGACATCTTCACTAGATACCAAACTGTCCTGGTTCCTATTTGATTATTGGACCACCCCTCATGCAACTACAGGAATAGTTTCAACAGATTGCTATTGCAGAGAAGACTCCACACCAAGTTAAATGTTATCGTCCTAGACCTCGGAATAGGGTGTAACTGCACCAAGAACGCCAATGCCAGATTCAAGATTCCTCTTTGTGAGAGAGACAGTTTACTTCAGAGGAAAACGTTTGGTGTAGGAACTAAGGGAATGGCCCTGCATGGGAGGAGGCATACCTGATATGAGGCCAGGTGCAGTCTTTGGGTAGGTTTGACAGTCCTGACCAAGATTGTGGACCATATGATTGCTGCAAACTTGTGGGGGCAAAATATGGCTGGCACCCCGAAATGGTTGGAAAGGCTGGCTGAACCCATGGGTTCTCCCTCTCTGTCAAGCATTGAAGAGACCTTGGAATTTGAGATGGACATGGCAGATGTTGCCACCTGGATGCTTTTGCTGCCTGAAGAGAATGAAAGTCTTCCAAGCTGCCTATATCTGAGGCAGAGTTGGAGGAACCTGATCTGGTGCTAAAACACCCCAGGAAGAACTACAAGACAAGGAACGAGCCTATGTCCTCAAGAGGGGAAGGGATGTAGTGATTGTAACAAGTTCAGTTAGATGGACCTCATTGGACATGATTTCCCTAATTGGCACTGTTAATCCAGTCCAATCAGGGGCCCCTGGCTGACAGATAAAGTCAGGAGTGTCAGACAACCTGTTGATCTGAGAGCTGGCTTTGAGGGACCTGGATAAGTATCAAGGACTTTCTATGTGTAAATAAAGTGTGACTTAGTGACAGGCTACTGGCCTCTGTGGAGTTACTTCAGGATGTCCATTGATTTTTAAGGCTTGTATAAATGCAAGTCTTCCCTTTGTTTTGAAGACCACTATTCTGGTCTAGCCTGTGTGACACTAAAAACACCAATTGACTCTTAACTGACACTTGGGTGACTCAATCATCTTCTAAAATGGCCTAGCCAGCCATTCAGTTGCATTAAATCATGCTACCACCTTGGGGGACTCTCTTGTTGTGCAATGGTAGCATCCCTACTCCTAGACCAAGAATCCTAGGTTTGGGCCCCCACTTGCTCCAGAGATGTTTAGTTTTTAGTTTTCCCTACAGTGCAGAAACAGGCCCTTCATCCCAACAAGTCCACACCAACCCTTGGAGCATCCCACCCAGACCCATCCCCTTATAACCCACACTCCCCTGAACACTATGGGCAATTTAGCATAGCCGATTCACCCAGCCTCCACATCTTTGGACTGTGGGAGGGAACCCACACAGACACAGGGGAGAATGTGCAAACTCCACACAGACAGTCGCCCGAGGCTGGGATCGAACCCTGGCCCCTGGCGTTGTGAGGCTGCAGTGCTAACCACTGAGCCACCGTGCTGCCCCAAATGTGTGATAACATTTCCGAACAAATTGATTTGGAAAAATAGGTTAATAAAATAAAAAGTCAGGGCAACTACATGTCTCCACCCCATGGCCAGGAGCGCTGGGTTCATGTCCCATCTGGTCTGAATGTTATGCTATAACTTCACCAATCAGGGTGGTTAGAAAAAATTATGAGAAGCTGGGGGTGGATAAGAAATACTGGCATTGTCAGCAACATTCATATCCTAAGGAATAGATTTTTAAAAGTGTAACAGTATATGGCAAACTTTTTAACTAACTACCTCTGTATTTTGCTGAATTCTTTTCCTGGAAATTAAATCAGAATGGTTTAGTTTTTATGGCTTGCAGTTAAGCAAATTAAGAAAAAGCTTTGTCAGTGTGCATTTTAAAAGAAAACACACCTGGATTGTAATATATAAGGTCAACAATGTCTTTACATGCTGAATATATACAGGGAAAATGGTTCCCATTGAGTTTGGTTTTAGAAATATTATATTTTTTGTTCCTCTAAAATGACCTGTTTTGAGGCAGTTCTTTGAATTAGTTTTTTAATCTGAATACTCCCACCAGGAATTAATAGTTGCCTTCCAATCAATTGCAATCTCCATTTTTTAAAACTAAGCATTCGTAATTGTTTTAATATTGCTCTCAGTTAGCAACAGATGACTTAAGAAAGGCTTTGGTACAAAATAATAATTTTGCAAGTTTTGAACAGCTAAGTCAGAAAAAGCACACAAAAATCACTTTATTCTGAGAACAAGTTCCAAAACGTATGAGTTGTAGACATGGGTATATTTTAAGGAAAATGCTAATATGTCCACTCATATCATCACCAGTCATTTCTAGTCCCATGTTCCTGCCAGAAAAGTGACACTGCAGTGGTCAAATAACTGATGTATTATTTTATTAGGTTGTAATTATACTTAGGTAGATAATGTGACTGTCAGAAATCAGTTTTGGACAAAAACGGAGTATTAAAAAGCCTGTCAAATTATTCACAATGTGGCAGAGTCAATCATCGGTGTCTGCCATTGAACAAGAGTTCTTAGTGGTTATTACTTCAGGATGGTTCGTGTCTCTCTATTGCATGAGGCTTCCGTAAAAATTGACTGCAATGTAAAATCTTCTTGAACCAGCCCAATCAGGTTGTGAAACATAACGTAAAATTGTTTCCTTCGTACTTACTTTTTCCATCAAAATTTGTTTTGTTGGGTTTAAGAGTTGTAATTTGGTTCAATTTTGTTAATAAAAATTGAAAATATATTTACAACCAAAAATAATCAATTTAAGAAGGATGTGCAGCCTTTGGATAACCTAATTGTAAATTAATGATCGCAGCTTTTCAAAAATACTGAATCATTTAACATGATAGCTGATTAGCACTAATTAGTTTCTTCGTAAATTATATATATTTTAACACAAGAGAATTCTGAACCATTGTTCATTGCTTAATAGGTGCACTTTGAAAGGATTCCAAAATACGATACTTGAACAGGTCTGATTTGGCCAAATTGAGTTTTGAACCAGTAAAAGATCACAGCTCACAAATGTAAGTGATTTAAAACTACATGATAATAACATTGGTTTGGTCAACTTCATCTTGCAATACTGAGGAATTTAACAACTGCGTCAGTTAGAATGATGTACTAGCCACCTGGCTGGTGATCAGGACCCCTTCACATTCCCTTTAATGGTATTAACTTTTACAACATTGGAAATATGAATTTGGCACTTCAAACAGCATAATGATTTATGCTAAACTGGATAGACCTCAAAGTTAGGGGTAGGGAAGGCAATGTACAAAAAACTTGTGCCTGTTCAAAGCAATGCAGCCAAAACTTAAATTTCATAAAGCTTGCTGATTATATTGACTGTGGCCTGCAGCCCATTTTGAATGTGTGATGAGTGTGTGCACACCTTAGCAGGTCACCCAAAAGCATTTCCACCAATCAAAGCCTGCTTTTGTGCTTTACCATTCTGTGTTTCTATAAATGAGACACTGCATTTTAAAAGTGAGGTATTCTGGTTGCAAAATGGGGCTGGAACTGATTGGGAAAATGTTAAAATGAGGATGAACTTAACTGTCCCAAAGTTTTCAGACGCTACTTTGAGCCTTCGGTGCAGGAAATGCACAATAGGAGAGAGATTCTCCTTCCACACGACACCAGGAAGTCCAGCAGACTGGTTCTAAGAAGGCAGTTTTGCAAGTAGTTTAGACTCAAGGATGACAGGTGGAGTGTTGCTAAAGATTAAATGCCTTCGGAATGGTTCAAACTGCCATAGGAAGTGGTTGATGCAGGTACAGTCACAACATTTGAAAGATGTTTGGACAAGCACATGAAAAGGAAACGTTCAGAGCCACTTGGGTCAAAAGCAAGCAAATGGAACTAGTTTAGTTCGGGAAACTTGTTCGGCATGGACAAATTGGACCAAAGAACCTGTTTCTGTATGAGTCTGTGACTCGAGAAAAGGTACAGCCATTCAATTAAAACATTAGCCTCACATACTGCTCCATTCACCACACTACTCTGAGGAACTCCTGCAGAGATGACATGGGAGCTGAGATGACTGATCTTCATTCACTGAGCAAAACTATTCAAGTACAATTCATATGTCATGTTCATAGTGTCACCTTGCCCTAACACACCTAAACCTACTGCAGCATACATTCATATATCCAGTTTGCATTTCCTGCCAAGTATTTAACTGTGTGTGGCAATTTACCAGATCATATTGTCCACTCATAAACACATTTCTCTCCGTCTTGCAGGACAAGATGACCTATAATAGGCTGCAGCAGCAGCAAACTGGCACGAGATTGGCATGTTGCATGTTCTGTCCCTAATGGAGGAAATTGCACTGGTCTTCATTCATATAAATGTTATATGAATCATATGATGGACCATGGGCAGAGCTGAAACCATTGAGGCCGATGATATATTTCTGGCTAATCCAACATCTCATAGTTAACTTCAGCCAACATATCACAATGATATACAATCTGGAAATGTTATAACTGTATTGTTCGCTTTCTCCCTCTGCTCACTGCAACCCTACCCTTGTGTCTTCCTGTCTAACACAGGAAGATGATCACAATTGTTGGAGGTCAGTCATCTCAGCTCCCACGTCATGTCTGCAGGAGTTCCTCAGTGTAGTGCTCTAGGCCTAACCATCTTCAGCTGCTTCCATCAATGAGCTTTCCTCCCTCTTAAGGATAGAAGTGGGGGGGCAAGTTTGCTGATGATTGCACAGTGTTTAGGACCTGTTTTAACACCTCAGATATTGATGCAGACCACATTCAACGGACAATGACAGCAGTGTGTATTGTCTACGAGATGTATTGCAGTAACTCACCAAGGCTCATCCAACAGCACCTACCAAACCTGCAACTTCAACCAAGCAGATTCAAGGGAACACATCAGCAACAGCCAGGGCAGGGTAAAAAGATTGTATTGATGCCAGCTCTCTAGATGGCAGACAGATCAGTGGGTTCTGCTCTGGAGAACTCAGATGAAGATTGGTACACAGAAAGAGGATGATGAGAACTAACACAAAATTGCTTGGTACTTGGCTGGCCTGCTAGAGACTGTTGACACCGTCAAAGAGAATGGTGTGAGGCAGGTGGTCTGGTTCCAGCTTGGTGCAGACCTTTGTGTGGAGTTTGGAGCCAGCATTATTGGAATAGATGCAGTGGTTAATTCATTGACAGCTCTTGTGAACCTGATCACGACCGATGCCTCAGATTCAACTACAGAACTGGTAGAAGCCATTCAACATCTTCCTGCTTCAAAGATCAGAATGAGCTAATTAAATTCTAGTTTATTATCATATAAGCTTAGTGCACTGATATTTGTAATCAAAGGAGATTTAAACATCTCACAGCAGCCCAGCAATCTGTCCTCCAACGTATTATTCAAATTACTGAGGCATTGCCCAGTTAAGTAATTGTTAGGTCATTTGTATTCTCCATCAAAGAAATTCAGGAACTTTTCACCAGGCATTTGCAGCCATTTTGGAGAGCACTGAGTAAAATGATAACATAGGCAAGGCACCTGCAAGATTGTGGTGATAGATTATTGAAATAGTGGACCAGTGCAGGATGAATGCAGAGTCAAGACAACTGCTGGAATATTCTGCATTCACTCCCAATATG
Source organism: Stegostoma tigrinum (assembly GCF_030684315.1). Classification (NCBI taxonomy): domain Eukaryota; kingdom Metazoa; phylum Chordata; class Chondrichthyes; order Orectolobiformes; family Stegostomatidae; genus Stegostoma; species Stegostoma tigrinum. Next base: position 55,128,151 of record NC_081362.1, read on the forward strand.
CTAAGAGGTGGACACTCACTGCATGTTGACTGAACTACAACTTCTGCAGTTTTGGGACATCTCAGTTTGCTTTGAGCTGTGAACTGAGCAACAGTTTAATTTTGATAATTGTAAGGACCAGACAATGAAAAATAGTAAGCGTATGCCATTAACCAATCGATCTGTTCATCTCCTATGTAGAAGGTAGTGTTCTGGGACTCCTTTAATCAGAAATGTTTTGCAGTAAATAAACCAGAAAATGCTGAAAATACTCAACAGGTCAGACTAAAAAGAGTATTGGCTTCCCATCAGAACAAGAAAAAGTTTGGCATGTGAATGTGTTTAAGCAAGTTCAGAGGTAAAGAAAAGACAAGGTTAAAGGGGATGTGGAAGTTTTGTGATAGTGTGGAAGGAAGGAGAAATTGTTTAATAATAGGGATGATGGTACAATGCAAAAGGAGACAAATAAAGAGAGGAAGCTTGGATCTAGATGAGATGTAAAAGTGGATTACTAACTTATCACCAATAGCTAATGTGTGGAAAAGAAAGTCACAGAGTTATAGCCAGAACATTTGGATTCAGTATTAAGTTCAACAAGTGTTAAAGTGGTAATTGGAAATACTAATTGCTGATCCTTAAGTTTGTGTTGAGTTTCATCGGAATAATGAAGGAAGCAGAGGACAGACAGGTCAGAACGGGATGGGGCACAGAATGAAAATGACTGAAATGTCGGGGTCGCACATAGCCATTATTTCCAATACTATAAGCCATCTCCATTCTCATCTCCAGGTGGTACAGTAACTCAGTGCTTAGCATGGCTGCATCACAGCACCAAGGACCCGGGTTCGATTCCAGCCTCGGGTGACTGTGTGTGTGGAGTTTGCATGTTCTCCCTATGTCTAAGTGCATTTCTGCTGGATGCTCTGGTTTCCTCCCACAGTCCAAAGATGTGCGGGTTAGGTGGATTGGCCATGCTAAATTGCCCCTGGTCTCCAGGGATGTGTAGGTTAGGTGGGTTAGTCATGGGAAATGCACAGATGGTGTGGGGTCTGAACAAAATTCTCTTCAGAGGGTTGGTGCAGACTTGATAGACAAATGGCCTCTTTTCTCACTGCGAATATCTTCTGCAGATTTTTCCTCCTCTGCGTCAAGCTCCAACTATCCAAAAACTACATCATCTAATTCTAAAACAAAAACAGAATTGCGGGAGAAACTCAGTTGGTCTGGTATCTATGGGAAAAAAAACAGAGCTTCACGAGAGGAAACACCTAATTCTATATCTTTTCCAAGATCCACAAACAGAATCACCTGGTAGAGCCATCATGTTAGCTGTTCTTATCACACAGAACCTGTTTCTTCTTGACTCCTCTCTATATTTTCTCCGCTTGACCAGTCCCTGCATTCACACCTCTTCTGATGTCCATTACTACATTAACAGCTTCTTGTTTCATGGCCATAATTATCTCCTTTTCACCATGGACATCCAATCCCTGTACCATCCCATTCTCTACGAGATCAATCGGACAGCTCTCTGCCTCTTCTTTGAATGGAGATCCAACCAGACAGCCATCCTGCGCCTGGCTTAACTTGTTCTCACATTGAACAAATCCTCCTTCAATTCATTCACTCCCTCTAAATAAGAGGCCACCTTCCCGTGTCACTTCCTCATGTAAGCAAACAAAATGCAACACTCCATACTCCGTCCCCACTGTCCAGGGTCCCAAACATTCCATCTAATAGAAACAATCCAGTACCATCACCTTTTGCTTTGCAAACTCATTTTACTTGTCATTTAATCTCTCACTTGTCCTCCACCTAGATTATTGGAGGAGTCATGTTCTTTTGTCATGGTATTGCATGTATCTCAGGATGTATTAGATTGCAGGATATAATGCAGCCTCAAGCTCAACATTAATTCTCCCTGGTATAGAAGAAAGAATAGAGCAGGACTTTCCAAACCACGCACCTTGACCAGAGCTGCAGAACTGGCTGATGTGGAGCTTTGGCAAAGCTCTTTAAAATCTTCACTTGTCTTGAGGGTGGTGTGGCTGAACAGTTGGGTGTCAGAGTCTTGATTCTAGCTACAAAAAGCCAATGAGAAGGAAGGTTAAACACTTTCCATTCACGGCTGGTATCACAGCCTTCATCCCTACTTCTCATCTCCAATTCCACCTCCTCCCTTTGCCCCTGCTCTCAGAAATCCTTCCCAGCTCATCCCACTGTGATGTTATGGCAACTATTTCAAGCTCTTAAGTGGGGTCACAATGAGAAAGAGCTTGAGAAGCACTGGAGTAGAGTGAATTAAAGTAATTATAGGAAGTTTGATGAATGGAAGAAGAAGCAAACAACTGTTCTGTGAATTGGGTGTGATCATGTTCTACCTGCAGCTTGTTGACATGATGGTGCGTGGATGTAACAGGGTTGGAGTCAGTGTTGGAAATTCATCAAGGTGTTAACCAATTTGCAATCAACCCACTCCTATCCACAGTTCTTGCATATTAATAAGCCACTGGGAAATATGTAATCATCCACATTAGTGATTGTTTCTTCTTGCCATAAAGCAGCATCTAAATCTCCCTTCTGCCCTGATTAAATGTTTTTCCACTGCGTAGAACCCACACACAAACTGAAGACTGAAAAGCGCAAACTAAATTTACCCACTCCTGAGCACAGCTTGTTCGAGCACCAATGTGTTGCTCTTCCATGGCATCCCCTAACAAACTAAAATAATTTGTAATCATATCTTCAGTTTTGGTGCTTTGTTTCTCTGCTGAAGCTTGTTGAAGTTGGTTAAAACTGGGGGGAAGTTTTCTTCCTCCAAGTTCCCTTACAATTTGCTTAATCTGCAAATATGCACTTCAAAAAGGGAAAAAATAACTTTCTTCATCAAACAATACTTTCATTTGGTTAAACTAGAGACTACATCTTCCTCGGGAAAGTTCCCATGCAAAACGCTCTTGTCTTCTTATGTCCTAAATTGAATTGAGTAAGGGCTGGCATTTCAGTTGTAGCTGGAGGGTAGGGGATAGGTGGCAGTGGGGAAGGAACATATTTGTTCTGTCGACTTGCATTGCCCTGGCTCTTTGACTTACCTGCAGATGCAGACAACTCGAGGAATTTATGTACTGGCTATTAAAGCCAAGATTCAGAATTAAATCAAATTCAATTGTCTATTGGCATGTTTAATGAATTTCTTAGTAGTTGATTGCAAGGATTCTCATCCATTCTAGATAAACCCACACTGTGGCTGATGCATGTTTTGGGTATTTTTTTCTGATAGAGTTATAGAATTATACAGCACGTAGACAGATCCTTTGGTCCAACCAGACCATGCTGACCATATTCCCAAACTAGTCTAGTCCCACATGCCTGCGCTTGGCCCATATCCATCCAAACCTTTCCTATTCAGTACCTATCCAAATTTCTTTTAAATATTGTATCTGTACCAGCATCTACACTTCCTCTGGCAGTTCATTCCATACACAAACTACTCGCCGTATAAAAAATGTTGCCCATCATATCCTTTTTAATCTTTCTACTCTCTGCTTAAAAATATTCTCCCTAGTTTTGAATTCCCCCACCCCTAGGGAAAAGACTCTGTTCCCTTCACAACTGTACACACCTCAATAAAATTGATAATGGAAACATGCTATTTTTTGCAATTATATAGCTTAATATCAGCTCAGGCAGTAAAATGAGTGCGAGGATATTTGTATATATCAGTGACCTGTAATAAATATCTGTTCAAGCTTTCAATACCACAGTGCCTGAGCCCTTGTTTCTTACGTTTTGAGGGATAAGAGAAGAATTGCTGTTTGTTGTGCCATTGTTTTAATGGGTTGATTGAATGGCTTGCCTCATTCATGAGTTGTTGAACATCCTGACTCATTTCTGGCCAGTACACAGACTGGCATACTAACCACCTTTTGTGTTCAAAGCCTATGTTTTCCTGGTATAACATGAACATGATATCCTGGTACAATGCTTTTAGTTACTCTTGGAAATGACATTCCAAAATTGTCTTTTTACAGCCAAAATATATTAACTTTTTCAAGTAGTTCTAAAATACTGTCAGGCCATCCCTGGATAATGGTCTTTTGCGACATCTTGCAACTGTTCATTCACATTAGCTCCGGCCAAAATGTAACAAATCAATCTTAAGAACGTCTTCAACTTCAGCTCATTCAATTGCATCATTCGTGGCCTGTTCCACCGCAGCAGTTGTGTTTTTATTTTCATAAATTGTGATTGTGCCAAAAGCTGCACATATGGATAGTCCTGCCAATGCTAGGTTGTTTGTATCTGTTAGGTAGAAGATTTCAAGAAACCAAGATGAAGTTACATTTGGCATTACAGTGTGATTGTGCCAATGCAATCTGTTATATGCTGTGAGATGGTCTCTAGCAGGCTGTTACTTGGAGTGTGATTTGCTGAGGTTCATGGCTTTCAGCATACTAGCCCCTGTGTCAACTTTAGCTTTTAAAATATGTCTATCCACCTCTTTAGGATATATGACATTACTGGATATGAAAGAAAGCTGAATAGGTTTTAGGTAGTTGCAACAATTAATATCTGTTACATATTTTGCAGGTTTGATGCACTTTGCTGGCCATGTCAATAATGTTGGCTGCACCTATAGCATGTACTTATTAATGGCCTATCACTATAGCCTCAAGTAATATGTCAATGGTATGACCTTTTTTTCTTGCCCAGAACATAATTCCTGAATGCCTTGATGAATGTAAAACTAACAACTACCTCAATGATCCTCTCTGAGAGATCCCCTTCAGAAAATTCATACTCAGAGTCTTTGCTGTTGCATTTTCCAGCAAACTGGTTGACAGATTACTGGTTTTGCTATCAGGCATGAATTAATCTGTTAATCCTGAAGCTAATTCTTACCTTGAGGCAGTCTTTGCATGCCTTCCAGAAAATTTCTGGATATTTCTGACTGTTCACTGAAATACCATGTGTGTTGATTCTGGGAGGATCCTAATTCCCAATGGAAAGCAAACTATTAGAGATCTTTAGCAGAGTCATTTATTGCTTGATCTGTAAAATAAAACTGCATATATTATTTAAAAGGTTGTAATTCAGTAAAGGTATAATTGGTTGCCCAATCCACAAAGAAAAGCTTTTATTCCATTTTCATTTGAGATTTTTGCTTTAAAGAACTAAAATATTTGAATATTTTTATCACCAATTTTTTTTTCTTTTCTGTTTTTGTTTCACTTTATCTTTCTTGTCACTGCACCTTTATGAGCTTTGGTCCCTTACAGAGTGCTATATTGAAGAACGACAATCTTGTAAGTTGAAAATTACGTACTTGTAACTGTAGGTTTCAGCCCCTTGTGAGAGTTTTTGCCAAATAAGGAGTATTATATCATGTGGGCTTTCCTTTGCCCAGCCACCAATTTAGGGAAAGAAAACTCCAGAGTCAAATGACCTCCAATCACTGGAACGTGTAGTGCATTGTTAATGTAGAAACCGTATTTAAGTGTTTCCTTACCTGTACTTTCTTTCATGAGAGCTTTGCAGCTATATTGCATCTATATTAAATTGTTGTGTTCTTTTTAAAACAGAACTGCAAGGTCCTTTTTCTTAAAGAGACAGAGATCTTCTAACTTGAAATAATTTAAATTCTATCAGAAAGAATATGTCTCCTTCTTCTAGCTAGTCAATGTCTAACTACAGATCTATACTACCAATAGCTAATGCTATAGTTGTCTGAATTTTTTGATGTTCAGGACTCTGTCCAGTTGATTTTCAATGAAGATTTCAAGTACCTACCACCTAGATCTTGAGGCTGTCCATTTAGCTTGCTGCATTGTATCTTTACCTTATGAGGCAATGCTTATTGTTATAGACCAGATCAAATCCCCTCAAAATATATTAAGAAGATAATCTAGACCCTAACTTTTTCTTAATTTAATGATAAGTGTAAGTATTGCATTTCAGATGCAATTTGATTGGTCAAACTGCTCGACTTTAAATAAAACTTGCTTTATTTTTACACTGCTGTTAAAATACAGACAAGATAAAAATAAAATAAAAGAATTGGCTTAGCTATAACTCTGTTGAAATGCTTAACAAAATAACATATATTAACTACTGTTAATTAAGGGTTCCAATATAGTAATATCCCATAAACACACCTTTGGCATACGCAAAGGCAAATTCAGTAAAATAGTTTGTCTCACATGCAATTCTAGCAGCAGGAAGTGAACTCTTGCTTTTAGCTGTAATAGAGCTTCCACATCCAGCTTCAAGATCCCAGCAACTGCTAAAAGCTAAAACTAAAAATTCTGGTTCTGTGGGAGCTTGATCCCACCCATTCATGCTGCTTCTGTTGTTCCAACTTTTACAAAACACCCAAGGTCTCACAAGCTGTTTATTTTATTGACTGGAAATCTAATAGACACATCTATTATGGTAAACAAATATTGATTCCTACCATTTGTTTTAGGTAGGAGTCCTTTGCAAATAATTATGACTCTTGTAAAAGATTCCTCAAATATGGGAATGTGTATTAAGGGTGCTGATTTTATCAATGCCCCATGTTTTTCAATTACCTGACAGGTATGACATGCCCAGCAAAAGGCAACCACATCCTCATGCAGTCCAGGCCAATTAAAATGTTTTTGTAGCTTAGCTTGAGTTTTCCTTACTCTCAAATGGCCTCCCACTGGTAATTCATGTGTTACCTCCAACATCTCCTTTAATTGATATAGATTGTAAATCGTTGAAACACCAGCCTGGTCCCTATCGTACTCCAGTAGTTATAGTTTCCCAACCCTGTAAATTAACGAAGCCATGGACTCTGCTAATATATTAACCCCAATATTCTTAATTCCTATAATAATCTTTATGTAGTACCTTATCAAATGTCTTTTTTGAAATCCAAATATACTATAACAACTCATTCCCCCATCCACCTTGCTTACATTCTCAAAGAATTTTTGACACATTTCCCAGACATGAAATCCTCTTCATAAATCCATAGTGACTCTGCTTGATTATATTATGAATTTCATTATGTTCTACTATCACATCCTTAACAGATTCCAAGTTTCTTTCTAGTTCGTGAGGAGATGTCTTTAATCATGACACCAGGCAGGCAACATAGGTTTCAGGACTTTCATTCTAGGATGCAGGTCAAAGTGCCTATCCTCCTAATCATTCTGTGCTGTACAATTACTACATTCCCTTTCACTGCCTTCACTTGAATGGCTTTGTGTTCTTCAGTCTCTGCTCATGTTCTCGCCAGCTGTAAGAGCTCGTTGAATCAACGCCTGAGCAGAGATTTTTTTAGTGCAACATTCTAGAGCTCTAATCCTGCCTCACTCATTGTCACACCCTACCTCCCCTGGCTACCAACTAGTCATGATTTACCCAACCTAGGGGGTGTGATTGCCTCCTGGGAGAAAGTGCCCAGGTCATTTTCCTCCTCCCTGATGCATCAGATCATTCAAAGATCCGTCTCTAGCTCATCAGTTAAAAGCCAAAATTTCTTGAACTACAGGCATTTCCTTCAGATGTTTACTACAAATGTGGTTATTGTGAATCACACTATAGTCCAAATTGTAGATGCCACAAATGCAACGCATTTCTTGCCATATTTAGCGTATTGTGCTTTGTAAACAAGTTAATTAGAGAATATCTTTCTTATATTGTATTAAACAAATTGTTAACAGAATACAAGAAAGATTTTTCTAATTAACTTGTTCAAAGAGTACAATACACTCAAGGTGACAGGGCAAGTAATGTGTTGATCTCTCGGCAGGTCCTGGCCTGGCCTCTCGGTGGGTCTCGGCCTCGTCCCTTGACCAAATGTCGGCTGCTCATGTTTGTGTCTTGGTTTGGTGTTCAAGTGGATCCAGCCTGGGTATGTTCCCAAGGTACCGGAGGAGATCAGAGAGGCGGTAGTTTCAGAAGCGACAGTATCTGCAGCAGCGGGGTCAAGGACAGACAGCAGAGCGAGATAAATGGAGGGCTCATATAAGACCGTTGAACTTTTAATTTATTCCTTTATTTTCTCAGTTTAAACTATGAAAGACTTTAATGTTAACTATTACCTAATTTCTTTATTTTTCTACTATTCTATGAAGTAATACTTAACTTTTTAACTCTCATTTCTTTTACTGCTTTGTACATGGGTTTTTTGCACCTCGGTACCTTGGTGCCTAAGATGGCACCACATTATACACTTTTCACTGTACTCCTCTACTTCTGCACTTGAGTACATGTGACAGTAAAACCTAATTCTAAATCTAATAAAATCTAAATCTAAATCTAACCAATTAGGATTTCAAACTTAGGAATAATACAAGTCAATAATTTGTGAGTTACATTTAGTAGGTGTTTAACTAATTAAACGATACATCTAATACAGTATCAGTATCTCCCCAGTGCTATTTTTAAAATGTTTCCCCAGTTTATAGAAAGTTGGAATCTTAAAACTCACCAACCAATCATTTACCTGGTTTCCCTAAATAATGCCTCTGAACTCCTGCTCTCACATCTTGCTGTATCTCAATACTTCTCTCAGGCTATTCTTTCTTCTATAAAAGACCAGAAAAACATCTGATCCCTCACTGTAATGAATTATCTCACTCACCAAATTCCCTCTATCTAGCTGTACATAGTAAAGCAATAGTTGTGTACAACATTCACTACACCACATGGTATCTGAATCCTTAATGCCATTGGAAGCTCTGGATTAAGTTGAGGTACCAGGGCTTCACAAATGTTGGTGCTCGGACAGGTATTGACAACTTAACTGTGGCTCGGTTCTTTCTTCCTTTTGGTTGGAGAGACTGTGAATCTCCATGTATTTGTACATGCTTGGTAAAATCAGAAGACAGTCAGAAAATCCCCTAATTATGGCTCACAGCCAATATGTCAGCATGGATCCTTCATAAAACTGATCAATGGAAAGAAGGTATTGAGTAGCCCACCCAAATGGACCCACATCAGCTTATCAGCCCAACATACCCCATGGCCATTCCTGCTGTGAGGCACTGGTAAAATTCTGCCCTATTCACCAAATTAATGAGTAAGTCACAGAATCACATAAGATCAATTACTCAAGCTTAAAATGACTGAGGTTATCTCATAAAAATTCCAGCAGCATGACAGAATGAAAACTGTTTACTTAGAATAAATGATTCACTACATAAATTCCTCTGAAGGTGCTCGGAACATTATAGTCTGATTACATCGGACATTATTTGTGAGCTGCTAACAGCTGAAAGAAACACGGTACATGATTTCATGTTGTGGATTCATTTAGAATGGTTAGTTGTAGAATAAATTCAATGAACAAAGTTTTGAGAGCATAACACACAGACGCTCTTACAATCATGTCATGTCATTCACAATCGGACTGATAATTCCACACATCATTAGTTCCCAGCCTAGCTAGTTAAGAGAAGAACAGAACAAATGTCTGAATGTCAAAATCTCCAAATGAGCTTTGGAGAACCAATGCAACAAGAATTCACTCTGGTGTTCAACTCTGGCACTTGCAGAGACTTTGAGCCAATGCCTGCTTTCCATCTTGGTCAGGAAATTTTGCAGGTGTCTTAAAAGGAGAGAAATGCAAATATATCAGATCTAGAATGCCAGTGACTCCAAGATAGCAGCTAATCTATCCAATAACTGGCTAAGCTACATATATCACTTAGCCTTCTGGTTCTATCATTGGTCTCTGCTAAGTTAACTGATATTGGCTGTGCTGATGATAGTCAACTTCCAACTGACCTGAATCTTTCTGTTCCAGGGAGGAAAGAAGCAGTTGGTGTTGCTGCATATCTCCATCCACTACCCTGCTGTAAATACAGATATGGTCGCAAAGGAAGAGGTTTTGAATTGGTGACAATGCTCCTCATGGGAGTAGAGCTATAGCCAAGATTCATTGGCAAGTGTCAGACATCAATAATTAATTGCGGGGTGGTGGGAAGGAACATTTTGAAGGAAAATATCAGATTTGAGCACTGTTAAAAAAAACCTTGTTTTCACCATAGGCTTCTTTTTGATGCGCTCATGAAAATATTAGATTGAAGAAATTACTACTCATTAATATCAAAATGTTCTGATTAAGCAAACAACCTGACTAATTACACAGATTAGGAAATCCCTGACATGTTACTCACAACAATCAATCCTCGGCTGTCCAGTTGACATCAGGAATGGATAGTATAGCAACTTTTTATTGGGTGTGATTGGTGCAGCATTCAACTTGCTACACATTTAAACAGCAAAAGGGTCAGAGATGGTAAGGCTCTGGCTTGATTTAATTAGAAGTCATGATTTAGGCTCTTGGGTGGCACAGAGATCACCAGATCAGTAACAAGATAAACTAGGTGAAGGACAGGGATTGGAGTTTGGAGCCTGGGAGATTTGCAATCACAGAGTGGAGGAAACCGAGAGTTACAATGGCTTGGGGGATAATTTTTGTCTCGTCCAGAAGAGAACTCTTGTCCTTCCTGGGTCCAAAATAATACCCACTAGTTTCTGTCCTAAAATGTTAATTAGTGCTGGCATATCAAAAGGGATCTGAAACAAGCCTTGCTGCTCAATGGTCATGACGGCAAAAGTCAGAAAGTTATCATTGCAGTAACTCTATGAATCCTACTTGAAGGGCTCTTGTGATGCAATGGCGATGTTCGTACTCTGGGCTAGGATGCCTGGATTCAAGACCTACCTACTCCAGTAATGTGTAATAACATCTCTGAACAGATTGGTTAGGAAAACACTACCAACCCCATTCACAAAGAATGAAAATTTCAATAATTTTAATCAGTTCAACATCTTCAAATACAGTTTAGAGAGCACAAAACTACTCTCGAGCTTCCAAAATGCAACTGGACTGATTTAATTGAGCATTGTGGAAATCTATTCTATTGAGTTCTAAGTTTTGCGAATCTGTAACAACCTATACACGTACATAACAATGAATTTTATTTACTTTCCTTTTCTTGAATATTGTGTAATTGTCAGTATAACATTAAAAACAGGCTTGCATGTCCAATGCTATTAGAGGAACGTCTTAGTTCACATCAAAATTAACGCCTGAAACATGAAATATTTTTGTCTTCAAAGATGCTGTTCAACTTTTTTTATTCAATTGTGAGACATGGGCATTGCTGGCAGGCCTGCATTTAGTAAAATAACTTATGTCATATACTGGTTCAGGTCAATTTTTGAGTTTTTTAATAAAATTCTCTTCAAACCTTTATTGGACTTAGTTGTCCTTGGGAAGGTGATGGTGAGCTGCCTTCTTGAACTGCTGCAGTCCACCTGCTGTGGATGGACCCACAATGTCATTAGGGAGGGAGTTCCAGGATTTTGACTCAGGGACAGTGAAGGAACACTAATATAATTGCTAGTCAGGATGTTGTGTGACTTAGAAGGGAATTTTCAGGTGATGGTGTTCCCGTGTATTTGCTGCCCTTATCTTTATAGACGGAGGTAGTCATGGGTTTGGAAGATGCTGTGTAGGGAGTTTTGGTGAATTTCTGCAGTACGTCTTGTAGATTGTACGCACTGCTGCTACTGAGTGTTGGTGGTGAAGGGAGTGGATGTTTGCAGATGAAGTGCCAATCAAGCAGGCTGCCAATTGAGTGTCAAACTACTTGAGTGTTGGTGGTGCTGTACACATCCAGGCAGGCCAGGAGTATTCCATCACACTCCTGACTTGTGCCTTATGAGTGATAAGTAGGCTTTGGGGAGTCAGGAGGTGAGTTACTCACTGCAGTATAGCCATTGTTTTTGTGTAGCAGGCCCAGTTGAATTTCTGGTCAATGCTGTCTATTTTTCTGGTTTTTCATCATATGTTTCAACTTTCTAATATTTGTTTTATTTTAGCATTCTTAACATGGAGTTATTTAAATTTCAAACTGCAGACAACTTGCTTCACTGATTATAAATTGTTATGAATCAGATGACACTTACAATATGACCTGATGACTAAATATGATTTCCTGTTAACTGAGTGACTTATAACTCAGGCTGACAAATACTAGGAGTAAAACTACTAAAAATATGCAAGTGTCACAAATTTGAGATTGATACAGAAAATGCTGCTAATACTGGAAATCAATGACTTTTCTTCCAAAATAATTCAATCAAAAATGAGACTAACCTTTGCTGATACCCAGGCCTTGATATACCAAGATGGGTAAAATTCAGACCTGACTGGTCAGAACAGTTTTTAGATCAAAGGTCCTGTTGACTATTCAGTTTATTTTACCTAGATGTGGAAATATTAAATTGATAGCACTTACAGCCAAGTTGAGTATGGCAATGAGCAAGACTGGGCAAATCAACAAGCAAGATGGCAAAAGGAGTGGGAAGAAGACAATGAGCAGGGCAGGAGCAAGGTAAAAAGAAGGCAGAAGTAATGCAGTGAGTAGGGGAGAAGCAGGATTGATCTGATTACCTTCCAAGCCTAACCCTGAGGTTGCAGACAGTTTCCAACAGCACAGTTCCATTGTTTTATCTATAGTGATGATGGGGTGAAAATGGAAATTACCACATAAGTCAGCTTGAGAAGTCCTAAAGCAATGATTCCCAACATGGGGGTTAGGACCACAGGCTGACATTTTGAGGTGGTAAGCTGAAACTGTGACATTGCAAGCTCCGAAGCAGCAAACCTTTCCGCATAGACCTTGTCAAGAGCATTTAGGAACAGTCAGGTTAACCTTCACTCTTCTAAACTCCAGTAGATAAGAGCCTAGTGTGTCCAACCCTTTGTATAAGACAACTCATTTATTCCAGGTGCCAATCTAGTGAATCTTCTTGGGATTGCTTCAAATATCCTTCTTCAAATAAGGAATCCGATACTGTACACAGCACTACAGATATGATCTCTACAACAATTTCTATAACTGAAAGATAGCATCCTTACTTTTACATATAATTCCTCTTGAAATATGGGACAACAGTTCGTTAATTACTTGCTGTACATGCACTAATATTTATAGTGACTCATGCACTATGTGACTATACTATGACTTCAAGAGATGTATTTTGTTCTGGTTTCTTATATGAAGAGAGGTTGAGACAGAGGCGTCAAATGGTCTGCTCCAATCCAATGAAGTAAATACCTTGGGATGCCTTGGGTCTTTCTTAAAAATTAGAATAATAGAAGCAGCATGAATGGATGGAGTCAGGCATCCGTAGAACCAGGGCTTTAATTTATCTTTCAGTCGTTGATGGGGTTTTGAAGCTGGTATACATCTCTCCATTCAATAGCGCAAGTTTAAGTTCTCTCTCTCTGCCAGAATTTTCTTTTGAAGTTTATTGCCTCTTGGACTGGGAAAAAAAATCATGTAAAACAATACATTTTACTGATTTTGCCTTTGCTAAGCATGTGTAAATGGGATGTTACTGTATTGTTGCTGTCGGAAGTTAAATAATCGATTATTCTGTTAAATTTTCCAATAGAGTTAAAGTTCTACCAATTTTGTTTCTCTTTTATTTTAACTTTAGAGTGAAAATAAAGTGTGTTTTGCTTTAAGCTGAGTAGTGTAACCACTCAAATTACATCTGAAACACTTGCCTTTAAATAAGAAAAAGTTAGGGTCTGGGCTATCTCTTTGATATAATTGAAGGGGGTTTGATCTGGTCTATAACAACAAGAATATCTAGATTCCTTGGCACCCTGGAATTTTGCAGGCATTCTCCACTGATAGATAATATCTTCTTTGTCAATGTGAAAAATGTCACATTTTCCCACACTATACTTCATCTTCCAAGTTTTCTCCATTCACTTAATCTATCTGAAACCTTCACTCTCTTCACAACATGTGGTCCTACTAGTCTTTATGTTACCTGTAAATTTAGTGAATAATTTGGCTCCCTTTATTATAAAATCTTTGATCTAAAATATTGAAAGCTACGTTCCAGCACCAGCTCCTGCAGAACTCCACTCAATGCTTTCTACAAATGGGAAAAAAGTCCCACTTACATATGTTTCAGAGATAGTAGGAACTGCAGATGCTGGAGAATGTGAGGTAACAAGGTGTAGAGCTGGTTGATCACAGCAGGCCAAGCAGCATCAGAGGAGCAGGAAGGCTGACGTTTTGGGCCTAAAAAAGGGTCTAGGCCCAAAACGTCAGCCTTCCTGCTCCTCTGATGCTGCTTGGCCTGCTCTGTTCATCCAGCTCTACACCTTGCTATCTCCCACTTATATATACTAGTTTTCATAGATCATAGAATCCCTACAGTGTGGAAACAGACCATTTGGCCCAAGGAGGCTGCACTGCCCCTCCAAAGAGCATCCCACCCAGGCCCTTTCCCCTAACTTCCTATGTCAAACCCACCTAACCTAAACACTCCTGGAAACCATGGGCAATTTAGCATGGCCAATCCACCTAGCCTGCACATCTTTGAGCTGTGGGAGGAAACCGGAGCACCCGGAGGAAACCCACACAGACACAGGGAGAAAGTGCAAACTCCACACAGACAGTCGCCCAAGGGTGCAATCAAACCCGGGTCACTGGCGCTGTGAGGCAGCAGTGCTAACCACTGAGCCACCATGCTGCCCTTAATTTATAACCTCTCTGTTTTCTGCTGGACAGTCAATTCTCTATTCAAATAATATGTTACCCTCTACACTATGAACTCTACGTTGCACAATCGCCTTTTATGTGGTACCTTGTCAAATGCTTTATCCAAGTACACTGTTTGTTAGTGTCGCCTTTTTCCAAGTGCATGCTACTCCTTCAAAGAACTTCAATAAATTTGTTAGTTGATTTCCCCTTTACTAAACCATGCTGACTCTTCCCGATTACCTTGAAATGGTGTTTGTAACCAGCTACATCCTCATTTGATCTAACACCTACCTCATGACAAACATCAAGTGTATTTTTAATCTTCCCCTCTCCTTTCTTGATTAAAGGAGTAATATTGGTTCATTTTTATTCTGATGGAGCCTTGTTAGAATCTAAGAAAGTACCAACACATCTTTTATCACATTAGCTCCCTTTTTTAAGACCCTAGGATAAAGTCCATCAGGACCTCAGGCACTAATCACTCAGCAGCTCTATGAGTTTGTTCAGTGCTGCAGTGATGGTAATTTCTAAGTTCCTCTCTCCCTTCCACCTCTTTTTTTGTATCTTCTACTATGGAGAGAGAAGCTGTTCATCTCAACTGCTACTTCCTTATTTTCTAATTTTAACTCGTCATGCTGATTCTCTAGAGGACTGGCACTCACATAACTTTCTCTTTGCCTTTTTAAATGCTTGTAGAGTCTCCTACTAGTGCCTACTGAAGCTATATATTTTTTCTTTTGATTAATCTTTTAGTCATTCTCTGCTGTTCTGAACAAACATCATACCTGCTCCCAACTTTGAACAATTATATGCTTTTTGTTTAAGTTTGATGTTTTTTCTTAATTTCTTTAGTTAATGACAGGTGATGGGATCCTACCATATAATTTTTCTTTGTAATTGAAATATATTTATTTTGAGTATTCTGAAATTTCCCTCCATGTCTGCCATTGCTTCTTAATTGATCTGTCCCCTGGCCTAGTATGCCAGTTCACTCATGCTATCTTAGCCTTCATGCCCATGTAGTTTCCCCTGTTTAAGTTTAAAATGTTAATTTTAAACCCAATTTCTCCTTTACAAGCTGGATGTAAAATTAAAGCATATTATGATTGATGCCACCTAGGGGTGTCTTTAGCCTGAGATCATTAATAAATTAATCAATCCTGTCACATTGCACAATGCCAAGTGTAACAACATAGAAACATTATGCATTCAGTTCACATGGCCCCTTCGAAGACCATCCTACCTAGACACACCCCCTCACATCCCTGTAACCCTGCAATTCCCTGGACACTATGCGCAGTTTACAATAGCCAATCTACCTGACCTGCACATCCTCCAACTGAGGAAGAGCACCCACATAGACATGGGGGGGATATGCAAACTCCACACACCCCTAGGTAGCATCAATCATAATAAGGCTGGGATTGAACCCAGGTCCCTGGTGCACTGAGGCAGCAGTGGTCACCACTGTATCACCATGCGATCTGCTTTTTCCAGAATGTGCTGCTTGAAGGAAGGATATTGAAAGCTTCCTATGAACTCCTGTCCCAAGCTTTGTGTCTTTGCCAATCTGATTTATCCAATTTATACATAGATTAAATTTTGCATGATTATTGTCGTGTCTTTAACACAAGCACCCAAAATACCTTATTCTATACTTCAGCCTACATTGCGGTTACAAACTCTTCATTATTCCTCATCTCCAACAATTCTACATCCTGATCGCTTGAACCAAGGTCAGCTCTGACTGCTACACAGAAACTATCCCTGATTAACAATGACACCACTCCACTCCATCTTTACCTAACTTCTTCTTCGTCTTGAATGTCATATATTCCTCAATATTTAGGACTCAATCCCTGTCAGTTGCATCGACAACTCTGCAATGTCTATCAGATCATACTTATTTAGTTCAATATGATTACTTTGTTATACATGTTTGATGCATTCAGACATATAGCTTTTAGTTTTGTCTTTTTGTTATCTTTGCAACTTCAGTTTTGATTGTTGGTGTCCCAACAGGAGCTTGTTTAGCTTGACTGCAGTACTTTATGGCTGTGGAGAGTTGATATTCCTTCCAGGTGATGGTGAGCTGTCTGAACATAGAACAAAGAACATAGAACAGTACAGCATGGTACAGGCCCTTTGGCCCATGTTGTTGTGCCAACCTATTATCCTACTAAGCTCAATCTACTCTGCATACCCTATACTTTACTATCCTCCATATGCCTATCCAAGAGTCGCTTAAAAATCTCTAAAGTATCTGACTCCACTACCACTGCCGGCAACACATTCCACATGCTCTCCACTCTCTGTGTGAATAACCTACCTCTGACATCTCCCCTATACCTTCCTTCAATCACCTTAACATTATGCCCCCTTGTAATAGTCATTTCTGCCCTGGGAAAATTCTCTGACTATCCACACTAACTATGCCTCTCATCATCTTGTGCATCTCCATCAAGTCACCTCTCATTCTTCTTTGCTCTAATGAAAAAAGCCATAGCTCCCTCAACCTTTCTTCATAAGACTTGCCCTCCAGTCCAGGCAGCATCCTGGTAAATCTCCTCTGCACCCTCTCTAAAGCTTCCATATCTTTCCTATAATGAGGTGACCCAAATTGAACGCAATATTCCAAGTGTGGTCTAACCAGAGTTTTATAGAGCTGCTGCAATAACCTCATGTCTCTTAAATTCAATTCCCCTGCCAATGAAAGCCAACACACCATATGCCTTCTTTACAACCCTATCAACTTGGGCTGCAACTTTGAGGGAGCATTGGACATGGACCCTAAAATCGAGAATGCTGCCACTAACCCTATATTCTGCATTCAAATTCAAACTTCCAAAATAAATCACTTCATACTTTTCTGAGTTGAATTCCATCTGCCACTTCTTTGCCCAGCTCTGCATCCTGTCAATGTTCTGTTGCAACCTACAAAAGCCCTCCACACTATCCACAGCTCCATGTACCTTTGTGTCGTCAGCAAACTTACTAACCCACTCTTCCACTTCCTCATCCAAGTCACTTATAAAGATCACAAAGAGCAGAGGTCCCAGAAGACATCACTATGGAGCACTACTCCACTACTAGGCTGAATACTTGCCATCTACTTGCCATCTTCAGTCTTCTGTTGGACAGCTACTTTTATATCCAGACAGCCAAATTTCCCTGAATCCCATGCTTCCTTACTTTCTGAATGAACCTACCATGTGGAACCTTATCAAATGCTTTGCTAAACTCCATATACACCATATCCATTGATCTATCTTCATCGATGTGTTTTGTCACATCCTCCAAGAATTCAATAAAGCTTGTGAGGCAGGACCTGCCCCTCACAAAGCCATACTGACTATTTATAATCAAACTGTGTTTTTCCAAATAATCATAAATACTATCTCTCAGAATCCACTCCAATAATTTGCCCACCACAAAAGTAAGACTGATCGGTCTGTAATTTCCAGGATTATCCCTATCCCCTTTTTTGAGCAAGGGAATGACATTTGGAACCCTCCAATTTTCTGGTACTACTCCAGTGGTTAGTGAGGGTGCAAAGATCATTGCCAAAGGCACAGCAATCTCTTCCCTCGCTTTCCGTAGAAACCTTGGATATATCCCATCTGGCCCAGGAGACATCTATCCTCACCTTCTTCAAAATTTCTAGCACATCCTCCTTCCTAACATCAACCTGTTCGAGCATATCTGCCTGTTTCATGCTGCCCTCACAAACACCAAGGCCCCTCTCACTGGTAAATACCGAAGCAAAGTATTCATTAAGGACCTCCCCTAACTCTTGTGACTCAGCGCACAAGTTCCCTCCACTATTCCTGATTGGCCCTACCCTCACTCTGGCCATCCTCTTGTTCCTTACATAAATATTGAATGCCTTGGGGTTTTTCTTGATCCTACCTGCCAAGGTTTTCTCATTGTAATTCCCCCTCCTCCAATTAAATACTTTCCCATACTGTCTGCTTCTATCCCTCTCCATGACTATAGTAAAGGTCAGGAAGTTGTGATCACTATCACCAAAATGCTCTCCCACCATGAGGTCTGACACCTGGCCTGGTTCGTTGTCAAGCACCAAACCCAAAATATCTCCCATTCTAGTTGACCTATCTCCATATTGAGTCAGAAATCCTTCCTGGACACACCTGACAAAATCTGCTCCATCCAAATTATTTGCACTTAGGAGGTTCCAGTCTATATTATGGAAATTGAAGTCATGCATGACAACAACACTATTACTTCTGCACCTTTCCAAAATCTGTCTCCCAATCTGTACCTCAGTGTCTCTGTTGCTACTGGGGGTCTATAGAAAATTCCCAATAAAGAAACTGCTCCTTTCCTGTTTCTGACTTCCACCCCTAATGACTCAGTGGACAAACCTTCCTCCATGACCTCCCTTTCTGCAGCTGTGACACCTTCCCTGATTAGCAATGCCCACCTCTTTTACCTCCCTCCCTAGTTCTTTTGAAACATCTATACCCCAGAACATCCAACAACCATTCCTACCTCTGTGTTCTCCGTACTGGCCACATATTGCAGTTGCAAGTAGCTCCATGTACTGATCCATGCTTCCTACCGAATTTCCAGCCCATTGTTTCAGTCACTACCACTTTTCTCACATACAAGATAGCAGAAACCTGGGACTCAGTTGTCCCAAAATGCTGTAGAGCCTTGGTCAACTGCAAATTTCAATACTGAAATTAGCTTGACAATGATATTAAGGGTTACAATCAAAGACAAATAAAGATAGTTAAAGTATAGATGAGTCAAGATATAATTGGCCTAGAGGTGGCAATGGCCTCCCGCTTTGATTTGATTTATTGTAGTCACGTGTACCTGAGTACAGTGAAAAGCTTTGTTTGCAAGCAGTACAGGCAGATCATAGTAGATAAGGACATGCAAATCATAGGCTGTTTAGACAGAGCGAGGCATATAGGTTACACTGCACAGCAGAAATGCAAAGCAAGATCGACGTTAGCAAGATTAAGTTATTTGAAGCTAGAGAATCCACTCATCAGTCTAGTAACAGAAGGGAAGAAACTGTTCTAAGAATCTGCTGGTGCATGTTCAAGCTTCTGTATTTGCTGCTTGATAGAAGAGGTTGTAGGAGAGCATTACCAGAGTGGGAGGCGTCTTTGATGATGCTGTCAGCCTTTCAATGGCAATGAGAAGTGTAAATAGAGTCCATGGATGGAAGGTTGGCTTCCATAATGATCCGGGTTTTGCACACCACCTTCTATAGTTTCTTACAGTCCCAGGCAGAGCAGTTGCTATACCAGGCCGTTATGCACCCAGACAGTATGCTTTCTATGGTGCATCTATAGAAGTTGGTGAGGGTCCTTATGTTCATGCTGTATATCCTACGCTGGCTGAGGAAGAAGAGGCATTGTTGTACTTTCTTGGCTGTTGCATCTACATGGGAAGTCCAGGACAGGTTGTGGTTATTGTCACTCCTAGGAATTTAATAGGCTTTATTGGCTACCTGTCATTCTCACATTGACTCTACCACTGGTAAAATTTCTGAGGCAGGAAGGTACTAAGTAGCTGACCCAATGTGCTAATATCCTAGTATTTTTTTCCCAGTATTGTCTCCAAATATGCTTACCTGAGTTTCTACAGGTATTTATACAGAAAAAGAGTAAGTTATGTGAGCATCAGTGCTCTAGCGAATAAGCATGGCAAGTTAATATTAGATTATAAAGATGTAGCAGATGAGATGAACAAATATTTTGCTGTTATCTGTCTCTGTATGGATTCTCACCATTTTCAGAGTCTTCAAACTAAACATTCTGATTTTTTTATTTGCACTTACAGACAATGTATACAGATAGAACAATATAATTCATCTGTAAAGGGAGTCAGTGTATAACTTCAGTTTGAAATTTTTAATTTAAGTTTTATTGGCCTTCTCAGTATTTGAACATACTATTAGAACTCTGACTAATTCGAAGATATTTTTCAAAAATAAAAGTAATTGATAATAGTCAATATTAACACCTGAACACATAGCAAATTTAGATAGATTCACTTATTCCAGCCAATTCCTGTTTTTCTCTGTTTAGCTCAATGCAGATTTTCTGATGTATGTCATCAAGGTCACTAATTTCTATGGAAAAATGAATCAATTTACAGTTTACCAAGACATTGGTAAAAATGTCAGACTGTCACTTTCACACACCACTGTGTTCCCTGGCCAACATCTGACTCTCAGGCTTACTGCAGTCCTCCAGCGAAGCTCAGCACAAGCTGGAAGAACAGCATCTTAGGAACGCTGCATCCTCTGGGTCCAATATCATGTTCAATAATTTTAGGACCTGAGCATCTTTCCCCATGTCCTTAATCCAATCCCATACACTAGGCCTTTTCATCACATGGATTGCTACCACAAACAGGTAGCTGAGGCTGACAATTCCTTTTGTCTGCCCAACTGTTTTCTCACTCCCTGGGCTCCATATCCACTTATTGTTTACTTATTCTCCTTCCCCCAAACTCTTCTCTAGCGTACATACCTTTTCCAAGCTACAATCAGTTCTCAAGAAGGGTCACTGCTGCCAGACCTACTGAGTTTTTCCAGCAATTTCAGCTTTTGTTTCTGATTTCCAGCATCCACAATTCTTTGCCTTTTTGTTCAGATACCCAACTGATGGTGAGATGCAGAAAGATGTGGGATACAAGACACAAATCATTAAAAGTAATAACAAACAGAGAAGTTATAAACCTACTTGAAACACCAGAAGCATCACAGACAGCACAGAACTTCACTGTATAAAAATGATGTAGAGACACCAGAGAAAAGACTGTGCTTGATCTTACCAGTATCTGAAGATAGGAAGGCTTGTAAAATGGCTGTGGAAGGCATAAAATTGGGACCCTAATTTTCACTGCTACAGGATAGGAAAATTAGCAATGTGACCACCCACTGACCAGAGGTGGACACATCATTAACCCCTTTAAGTGACTAAATTCAGCCCCTGATGCAAGTTGCAAATATCAGGGAGGACCACGTCTAAGAAGAGCTATAGGCCAGCTCTGACAGACCCCCACTGGGTTAACAGGAGACAGATCTGCTTTATGGCTGCTCCTTACAGAGAGGGTCTGCAAAGATTATAGTCACTCAAGATTGGAGAGTGTACCCCCACCCCGACTGTAAAGTAAATAATGGTAAAAGAGATAAAAGGATTTGCCTGACCTTCAAGGCTGACTCAGCCTGAAGGTACCCTCTCCTACCTCCAGCAGCATCAGGAATGGCCATCTCAAATGAGAGCACTTCCAAATCAATGGCAGGATGACACCATCCTCAATTGGACAGTGGCCCCCAAAGTGGCTTCCTGATTGGTTAGACTGCTACAGAACTGAGAAGCTATACTCATGAGAAAAGGTTGAACTGAGGATCTTTTAGGGAAGGAAAGACTGAGGTGTGGCCCTGGCAAAGATCTTTAAAACTATGAAAAGGTTTAAAAATATGGATATGAGAAAAAGACGGCCTCAAAATGCGGTTGACCAAATCGTATAAAGTCAATGCTATATGCATTATTTCAAATCCAAAATACTGTCTGTGCTGCACATAAATATTCAAATTTCTGATGTGGCCACACACCAATCTTCATTTTGGTGAGGGTGTTATCAGAACACACAAGGCTGTACTGCAAAAGGACACAGAGAAGTTTGGTTGTGATTTCAACAAGTGAGTAATGGTGATTAGATTTCAGTGGTGTTAATTTCAACATCAACACTCCCACTTAATCTCACATGGCAGAATATAAACTAACGGTAGGAAGGGCTGCTAGCACTGTTTTCATCAATATTTTCAGGTTAGTTGCTGATTTATTTTTACAGACTACTGTTGAGTTAGTAAGAGTATTTTGTGGTTTGTGCTACTAACTAAAGTTGGTGAAGGCTGCAGAGTGGTGGCATAGTATGTGATAACGGACACTATTTTGGATTTGAAATGACATATGTAGCCTTGACTTTATACAATTTGGTCAACCACATTTTGAGTCCATCGTTTTCTCCACACCTATAATTGTTAAATATTTTTATAGTTTTAAAGATCTTTCTCAGGGCCACACCTCAGTCTTTCCTTCCCTAAGAAGAGCCACAGTTCAATCTTTTCTCATGGGTCTAACTTCTCAGTTCTGTAGCAGTTTAACTAATCAGGAAGCCGCTATGGAGGCCACTGTAGAATTGAAGATGGTGTCATCCTGCTATTGATTTGGAAGTGCTCTGATATGAGATGGCCATTCCTGGCTCTTACTTCAAGGTTCTGGTCTGACCACTTGTTCATGTCCACTGTAGCTATCGTCCCCTTAGCCTACAGCCTAAGAGGGAATGGGTGAGGTGACTATGAAGGTCCCAACTCCTTGACCTCTCCCCTCACCTGTGGCCCTCAGGTTAAACCACCACCAGGTATGTCTGTCTCTAATGAAAGAGCAGACCTATGATCCTCTGGTGACTTTATCTTACTGTTCTGAGTAAACTGATGGAATTGCAGATAGACAAGGCTCTGGGTCCAGGTGGACTTCATTCTAAGGTCTTAAATGAGGTGGATAATGAGCTAGTAGCTGGATTGATGTTAATTTTTCAATATTCTTACATTCAGGGAAGGTTCTATCAAACTGGAAAGTGTTCAAGAAGGTTTTGGAAAGTGCTGTCCAAGGAGGCTTGGTTATTGCAATAGATCTGCAGCAGCTACTGCTGCCATGATGCATTTGTAGCAGAGGAAGTGTATGTTTAAGTTAATGGATGAAATGTAAAGCAAGCATCATGCTTTGACCTGGATGACGTCAGCAGCTTGAGTGTTGTTGGAGCTACACACATCAAAGTTGTGGAGTGTTTGTCATCCATCATACTGGCAAAAGCAATAAAATGTCTCTGAACCAGACATTAAGCACTTTTTCTATGCAAGTAAGCTCTGATTTAGGTATACTGTGCAAACAGGGTTTTCCTCATTGTAGCCAATGGCAGGTCAATTGTTTACAAGAAAACCGGCTTTTCAGTCTTTAACAGTCCTTAAAAGTGACAACTGCAGATCACCTCAAAATGGTAAGTTTTTTTATCAACCTTACCTGAATGAAGAGCCTGAAGATGCAAGATTCCTCTTCCCAGCCCCATTTTAAAATCATCTATAAGCTGTACTGGCCACTACGTGTCCCCTTCTGATAAAGGACTGTATCATGACCTTATTCCTACTTGCATCATCACCTACCCCTGGTTCACCCAAACTCACCCCAGTTCTCACACAACCCCAAACCCCTTCCTCAGTCACCTTAAGATCTTAACTGTGGGCTGCTGCAGCATCCTAAAATAACTTCAACTCTTCAATGACAAGCTGTTCTGGGATTTTTAATGTCAGTTAAGATGCAAGGTCCAATTTCGGGTAGAACTTGTGGCAACCTATTCCACTGGAGGAATAGTTCCCTGTAGTCAGTTACATCCAAATGCTAGCGTGAATGGATTTTCAGTCATGTAACTCCAGTTTCTGAGTTTAAATCATTAATGACAACTACAACAACTTGTAAACATATAGCGCCTTTTGTGTACTAAACTGTCTCAAGGTGCATATCAAAAAATATTTAATAACTTTAAAGCTTTTAATTTTTTATGATTATGCACTGAAGTGGAAAAAGGACTGTTTCAAAAATCAAGGATTGCTGAAAGAATAACTACGCTTTTTAAAAGCAAGTTATTTGACGTGTGGAGTTAGCACATTCTCCTTGTGTCTGGTTATGTTTCTACAGGGTGCTCGGGTTTCCTCCCACAGTCCAAACATGGCCAGGTTAGGTGGATTGGCCATGGTAAATGCAGGATTATGGAGGTAGGCTACGGGGCAGGTCTGGGTGGGATGCTCTTCGAAGGATCAGTGCAGAGGCAATGGGCCAAATAGTCTCTTTCAGCACTATAGGAATTCTATGACATTCATGGTAATACTGTTGTGTTCTTTGTTCAAAGGTGTGGTTACAACAGATGAACTGAAGCCAGGGGATGGGGGCATGGGTTTGAGTGAAGTAGGGGGTGCAGGTGATTGGACCATTCAAAAGGTCAATGTACCAGCAACTGGTACTTGATTGGTCTGTGGAGTGATGACCAGTTGTTGGTGACAGTAACTATGTGATTAGCTCCTACATAGCTGTAGAGTTTACGTATGTGAATGTTTGGTCAGAAACCATCAGACCATGAAAAGGAAGGAGCTGCCCTTTCTCTGCAGTGAAAAAATACACCTCAAGCTAGGGGATAAACTTATTTGTTTCCCTCAATAGTTGTTGTAAGCTCTGGCTTTTAAGCAATAATTCAGAGTTGCCAATCACTCAGTTTCTTGCAAGCAGGTAAAAGCGCCTGGAGAAGGAAGATCAAGAAGCAGCAAGTCCTCTCAAGCCAAAGGATCACATCAGCGAACACTATGAACAGGAACTATTGCAGCCTTCCCAACATTTCCCTCTGCCCACAACACCCATGTTTTATTGATGCAGTGCATTGCCTGTATGTATGTAGGAGGGATGTCATAAGGCCACTAAAGTTTTAACTAGTAGAATTATGTGTTGACAGTTCAGAATTGTTTATCTGTAAGTAGAATCTAATTATTTGAAATAAATAGTCATTCTTGTTAAACACAGAAACATGTTTTCTGTCAACCTGGGTCTAAAAATGAGTAGAAAAATTGGCATCCTTTTATAAAATCTTTAACTTTAACTCTCAAAATATCTAGACATGATTTTTAGGGTGCTCCCCGGTGAAATGTAACACACCACACACAAAAGGAAATATCAGGACTGATGATAATTCATGAGTGCCTGAAAGGAAAATTGAAGAGTCAGCAAGACTTGGAAAGAAATTAAGAATAACACCTAGATAGCTGAATGCACAGACCCCAGTGGTGGAATGATTAAAACTGGAGATACATAATGTCTGCTTTATTTCACATATATATTTATGTAAAGACGGTTCAATAAACTATGGATATTTGGTACTTGTGCAATAAACATAGCTAAGTGTTTATGTATACATTTACTTAACCTATTAAGTAAGGGGTGGGGAACCAGATTTGTAACTCAGAAGATGAGGTATTCAGCCTTCCAACAGACACAAAAGGGAGAGAGGTTGCTAATAAAGAAATGCGGTCAATGAAGCAAAACTGTGGACATGGAGATGGTTTGAGGGGTGTACACTTCAATGCTAGAAGTATCAGAAATAAGGCGGATGAACTTAGATCATGGGTCAGTACTTGGAACTACGATGTTGTGGCCATTACAGAAACTTGGGTAACTCAGTGACAGGAATGGTTGTTGGAAGTTCCGGGATTTAGATGCTTTAAAAGAAATAGGGAGGGTGGTAAAAGAGGTGGGGGAGTAGCATTCCTAGTCAGGGTGAGTACAGCAGCTACTGAAAGGCAGTTCAGGAATGATATGTCTACAGAGTCAGATTGGTTTGAGGTCAGGAACAAGAAAGGAGCAGTCACATTGTTGGGGTTTTTTTACGGACGCCCTAATAGTTGCAGAGAAGTGGAGGAACAGATTGGCAGGCAGATACTGGAAAGGTGCAGAAGTCACAGGGTTGTCGTCATGGGTAACTTTAACTTTCCAAATATTGATTAGAAACTTTTTAGTTGTAACAGTTTAGATGGAGCAGATTTTGTCAAGTGCATTCAGGAAGGTTTCCTGACACAGTACGTAGATAGGCCAACATGAGGAGAGGCCACTTTGGATTTGGTGCTTGGCAATGAACCAGGCCAAGTGTTAGATCTGTTGGCTGAAGAGCATTTTGTTGGTAGTGATCATAACTCTGTTACTTTTACAACAATCATGGAAAAGGATAGATACATACAGTGGGGCAAGGTTTATAACGAGGGGAATGGTAATTACAATTCTGTTAGGCAAAAACTGGGTAACATAAAATGGGAACAGAGGCTGTCAGGGAAGAGCACTATTGAAATGTGGAGAGTGTTTAAGGAATGCACACTGCGTGTGCTTGATATGTTTGTCCTGAGCAAGCAAGGAAGATCTGGTTGAGTGAGGGAGCCTTGGTTCTCAAGAAAGTTTGAACGACTGGTTAAGAGGAAGAAGAATGTTTATATAAGGCTTAGGAAACAAGGATCAGAAACGGCTCTAGTTGGATACAAGTTATCCAGGAAGGAGTTGAAGAAAGGGGTTAAGAGAGCTATAAAGGGGCATGAGAAAACCCTGGTAGATAGGATCAAGGAAAATTTCAATGCTTTTTACACATTAGTGAAGAAAAAGAGAATGATCAGGGAAAGAGTAGGGCCACTCAAGGATTGTAAAGGGAACTTACGCACAGAGCATAAACAGATAGGAGAGGTCCTTAATGAATACCTTACTTTGGTATTCACAACTGAGAGGGACCTAGTTGTACAGGAGGACAGTGTGAAACAGGCTGGTAGGCTGGACGAGTTCAATGTTAGTAGGGAAGATGTACTCAGAATTATGAGGAACTTGAAGATAGGTAAGTCCCCTGGGCCTAGATTTGTAGATTCCCTACAGTGTGGAAACAGGCCCTTCGGCCCAACAAATCCACACTGCCCCTTGGAGCATCCCACCCAGACCCATCCCCCTATATTTCACCTAAACTACACATCCCTGAACGCTATGGGCAATTTAGCATGGTCGATCCACCTAACCTGCACATCTTTGGACTGTGGGAGGAAACCCACTCAGACACGCAGAGAACGTGCAAACTCCACACAGACAGTCGCCTGAGGCTGAATCGAACCTGGGTCCCTGGTGCTGTGAGGCTGCAGTGCTAACCACTGAGCCACCATGCCGTCCTAATGGCCTGATGGGATTTATCCAAGGATTCTATGGGAAGAGAGGGAAGAGATCGCAGGACCTTTGGCGATGATCTTTTCATCCTCGCTGTCCACG
Organism: Stegostoma tigrinum; assembly: GCF_030684315.1. NCBI lineage: Eukaryota > Metazoa > Chordata > Chondrichthyes > Orectolobiformes > Stegostomatidae > Stegostoma > Stegostoma tigrinum. The sequence goes on from NC_081362.1 coordinate 55,155,566, forward strand.
GGAATAGTGCCGGAAGATTGGAAAGAGGCAAACATCATTCCCTTGTTCAAAAAAGTGAATAGGGATAACCCCAGAAATCACAAGCCACTTAATCTAAGTCAGTGGTGAGCAAATTATTGGAATGGGCTCTGAGAGATAGGATTTATGATCACTTGGAAAGGCACAGTTTGATTCGTGATAGTCAGCATGGATTTGTGAGGGGTAGATCATGCCTCACAAACCTTATTGAATTCTTTGAAGAGGTGACCAAACACATGGGTGAAGGTAGAGCAGTGGATGTGGTATACATGGATTTAAGTAAGGCGTTTGACGAGGTTCCCTTGGTAGGCTCATGCAGAAGGTAAGGAGGCATGGGATAGGGGGAAACTGTGGCAGATTGGATTCAGAATTGGCTGACCCTTAGAAGACAAAGGGTGGTAGTGGACAGAAAATATTCAACATGGTGCTCAGTTACGAGTGATGTACCACAAGGATCTGCTCTAGCTCCTTTTCTACTTGTGATTTTTGTAAATGATTTGGATGAAGGGGTGGAAGGGTGGATTAGTAAGTTTGCAGATGATACAAAGGTGGGTCAAGTTGTGGGTAGTGCAGAGGGTTAGTCTCGGTTACAAAGGGACATTGATAGGATGCAGAGTTGAGCTGAGAAGTGGCAGATGGAGTTTAACCCTGAAAAATGTGAGGTGATTAATTTTGGTAGGGCAAACTTGAAAGCAGAATACAGCGTTAATGGAAAGATTCTTGGCAGTGTGGAGGAGCAGAGGGATTTTGGGGTTTATGTCCACAGTCCCTGAAAGCTGCCACCCAGTTGGATAGAGTTGTTAAGAAGGCATATGGTGTGTTAGCTTTCATTAATAAAGGGATTGAGTTCAAGAGCCGTGAAGTTATGTTCTAGCTATACAAAACCCTGGTTCAGCCACATCTGGAGTATTGTGTCCAGTTCTAGTCGCCTCATTACAGGAAAGATGTGGAAGCACTGGAAAAGTTGTACGGGAGATTCACCAGGATGTTGCCTGGAATAGAGGGTTGATCTTGTGAGGAAAGGTTGAGAAAGCTAGGGCTTTTCTCTTTAGAACAAAGAAAGATGTGAGGTGAGTTGATAGAGGTGTACAAAATGATCAGAGCTATAGAAAGAGTGGATAGCCAGAGACTTTTTCCTAGGGTGGAAGTAGCTTTTATTAAGGGGCATAGTTTTAAAGTGAGAGGAGGTAGATATAGGGGAAAAGTCAGAGGTAAATTCTTTATTCAGAGAATGGTCAGGGCGTGGAGTGCATTGCCGGAGAGGGTAGTGCAGTTGGCCTCATTGGGGACATTTAAGCAGCTATTAGATAGGCATACGGATGATAGTATAAGGTAGGGGTGGACGTTAGATTGATTTTAGGATTAGGGTAAAAGATCGGCACAACATTGTGGGCTGAAGGGCCTGTAGTGTACTGTACTGTTCTATTACAAAAATATTGAATGCCTGGTCTGCCACAATTAACACAAATTACACGAGATGCTGGATTGCAAGGCCTCTTGAGGCAGGGAATGCTCATAAAAGTTGTGTTGTTCACTGCAAGTAGTTGAGAATGGCTTTGTGGTAATTTTTGATTTTATAATATATATAATACTAAGGAAAATTTCATTTCTTTTAAATGTTGAATAATTTGCAAATTTTAAACATTTTAAGGTAAAGGCTATATTGCTTACAACTTTTATCTGCAACTTGCTGTTGTTTAATAGAAAGCAAATCCACTCACGTTTTGCTGCTGGCTTTCCATAACACCTCTTCCGCCATGTCTGGGCGCGGTATTGGGGGTAGGAGGTTGTAGAAGTTCAAATGGGGGAGACCAAATAGAACAGCACTGGAATACCTCCTCACCTTCAATTGCTCCGATAGAACCTCCTTCAAATTCTACTCTGCATTTTGTGGTCTTACTTGTTGCCTCTCTCCATGCCTTCTGACTTTTGTCATGAGTTTTCTATTTGATTTTCTGAAGATCTACATTGTCAAATTTTTACAGGTTTGAGTCAGCAACTAGTGGTTATGAATAATGACACAGATTAGTTAAGCCAGAAATTTGGAGTGGTGTGAGCACATTACCATTTAGGCAAGATTATTCTTAACCTCTTGGGCAGGGCCTACGCTGGTTCCAAATTGTCTGAAATGGACTCTAATTGTAGGAATAAAACGGCTGATATTTTAGGGAACTCCTAATTTTCAGGCAAACATGTTGAAGCAAATATTTATGACTCAGAGTAACTGTGTACTTATGAACGTGATTTGGATAGAGAAAAACAATTTATCAGTAAAAGAAATTATAGTGGCCACAGCATGTTTTAACGTATATACATTATTCTCTCAAAAGCAGGAGAAATGAATTGCTTCACTCAGGTTGTCTGGTAAAGTTACAAATTGTGTACAAACAAATAATCTTTTGCTTGAAAGCCTACTACTTTGGGATGGATCTTATTTCAAATAAATCATCATAAGTAGAAGCTCTACACCCCTTGAACTTTCTTTGATATGAACAACCAAGATACGAACTTGGTTCATCTTCTGCCTCAGCTCTGCTTCCTCATATTAGACTCATTGCTCAAATCCCTGAGAGAACACAATAATCTATCTTGGCCTTAAACATGTTCAAAAATGTTGCATTCATAACTTCCTACAGTAGCGAATTTGAAAGGTTCACAACCCTATGAGTGAAGAAATTTCTCATCTCAGTGCTAAGTAATCAATCCCCTTCTGAAGCATGTTCTTGGATTTCAGCAAGGAGAAACATGCTCATAGTATCTACCCTATCAAGCCCTTTGGAATCCTTAACGTTTCAATGGTATCAACTCTCATTCTAACTCCAGAGATTATAGGCTTAATTCACTGAATCAATCTCAGTAGAATGACTGTCTCATTTTGGGAAACTTGCCTGCACTGCTTCCAAGGTAAATAGATCCTTCCTTTGTTATGGAGACCAAAACTGCCTACAGTACTCCAGGTGTAATCTCACCAAAGCCTTTGACATGTGGAGCCACATCCTTATTCTTCTAGTCTAACCCCCTTGTGGCAAATGCTGACTCTACACTTCCTGTTCGTTAACCAAGTGTCCGTCCCAGTTAATATATTACCCCAACTCCATGAGTTCTTATCTTGCATGTCTGCCTTTGTAGTGGCACTTCATCATTTCTTTTTGGAAATTACATAAATTGCATCAATTGGTTTACTTTTTTGTATGGAAAAATGGAATCCATTTTTCATTTAACATTTTATATTATTTATCATTTATTACCTTTTTTTTGAGTCTATCCAACCAACCTTAACCAGCTCTCATACCTTCTAAATAGCTTTAAGTCTATCTTTCTTGTCTTGGCTTGAGCATTTCACTCAAACATTCACCAGTCATTTGTACCAAATTTTTTTTATTTTTTTAACTTGCAAAATCTTTGTGATTGTATGTGAGTGACTTGATGCTTTGGGGAAGGTGCGATAAAAGCAAAAGAAACGGAAATTTTAACGTGTCTAACTTTCAGTCACTAGATGTACTGTTCGTCAGTTAAGCATTCATTAACATTAAGACAGACTGTATCTACCACAATGGTTACCGATCACCTGTCTTTAACAGAGGACACACGTTCATTGTTCAAAACAAAAGCAATCACAGAACAGCAATAATTAAAAGGAGTATCAAAAAACCATGGAGATTCAAGATTTGAGACGTAAAATAACCATGTCTAAAGATTAAGCCATTAGCTACTTTCAGAAACCACAAAAAAGTGTATGAATCTTCATAATACGTCACAGACAAACATTTGGATTCTAAAATGTTATTGTATGAATACTTTACAGTTCATCTGAATTTTCTCTTAATGGATGCAAGAACCTATCACTGTGGTGAAGAATTGCTATTTTTTGTTTTGTGGACATAGCTACGTGCTGTTTTTTTCATTTAGTGTAGGATATGATGTTGAGCTTTCTTCACCTTTTAGAGGAAATGAAACTCCCACAGAGTTCAAATCTCAGGAGTGAGTAGCCACAAGAAATATAACTATTCATTTGGTCAGTTTTATTTTTATTTAAGGACAGAACAAAGTTTACTACTTGCTGGTTTCAAAACTTATGACATTGAAAATACAGCTAAAAGGGCAGCGTAGGGGCAAGGTGTTGGGGATGCAAAGGTTTACTAAACAAATGCAAAATTTCGGAACGTTTGTCTCAAAAAGCTGACTTTCTTACTGTTCACGACAAAGCTTATTAAATTGTGTAACCAAATATTATATTCTCCTGGCCTGCCTTTGTGCGGATGTGTTTAAAGTTAAGATGCATGCCAGGTTTCAGTTACGAGGACTATCCAACTGCTAAGAATCTTATAGCATTTGATTTCAGAGGAGCATTATACATATATTCCCTGAACAATATGCAAAATAAAGAAAAATTTATGGGCTGAACGTAACACTTTTTGGCAAAGTACCAAGTGTGTTGAGATTTTTTTTGGTGCGTTTTTCACTATACTCTAGCAAAATTTTTTCCCTTGTCTTACCAAAATTGCCTCATCAACTACCTACACTGCCCCTTTTATGTCCCTCTCATCCAATTCTAGCCCAATCTTACTTGGCACAGTTCACAGAACAACTTGCCACTCCCAGGATATCCCAGAATTGACTCGCATCCCTGGCACTGGGGGTCGATAAAAAGCTGTTGTGCACCAGGACAAGCGTGGCAAGTGCGATCTGCCCTGCATGGTTCCTAGCGTGTACCTTGGACATGGTAGACAATGAAAGGTGGGCACCCACATTGTGGGAAGGGATCTGTACCTGTAAGCTACTACCCTCGTCTTAACTGAGGACTGCTGATATCCATGACAGTTTTTCTGACTTTCTGTCTGCACTAAGTGGAAAGGCAATATAGATGCACCATAAGCCTGGTATCTCTGGATGAGAGGGCAGAGTGCAAAAAGGGAAGGCAAAGCAATGCAAGTCTGGGATGCCAAGAGCATTCAGAGAGGCTCAGAGCAAGTGATCACTGTGATAACAAGCACACAGTCCGGAGATGCAGCCACGTCTGGTCCATGAGATGGCTGCTAATCCCTGAATGCACTGTAGCAGTATTGCAACTTGAGGTGCAGCACTGAAGTGTTGAAGTATCTTTTAAGTGAGTTGGAGGTGTGCCATTAAGATTCATAGAGGTTGGCACCTATTGGATGCCAATGTCTGTGGATATAGGATGCTTAAGAGAGTGCCCTGAGATATTGTCACCAAGTAGCGAGCGGAAGTTGTCAAATATGCATTCTGACCTCCCTAGTGAAATACTTGATGTCTAGTTTGTTCAAAGTATTTAGGTAAGAGACGAAGCTGAATATTAATGAAGTGAATTGTGGCATAACAAGGCACTTAACAATCCCTTTAATTAGCAATCCACTGGTGTCTAGTGAGAAACTTGCCACACTGTTCTGGAGATACATAAAAGACATAGTGAATTGCTTGCAACATCATTTTCGGATTTGCTGACTTCTTGTCGTACTCATCCACAAGTCTCGCCGTACTGCACATTGTTCAGGTCACTATAAGTGTGCCTTTGTCTTCAGACTTGGCATGACAGTGCACAGGACCACAGCAGCATCAGTTCATAATATGGGCCAACATCTCATAAATAATGTCCTCACGACTCTCTATTTACAAAACAAAAATCGAACACATTCAAACATTTGACAATGTATCAGAATCTTCTGTGATAAAATTAAATTTTGCAATTTCAGTGCCACTTAAGAGACTTCACTTTGACCAGGACGTGCTAAACAGCTGGCAAGTCCATCTGAGTGAGGCCTAGGCATTGTGACAAAGTTCATGGCACACTGTATCAGTGGACAAATGCGTTCATGATCTTTCAAAGCTTCTGATAAATGTTTCACTTCTTCACTAAGTTTCCTTATTTCCCTTTTTAGAGCAGTATTTTCCTGTTCCAATCTTTCATATTCCTGTTAAAACAAAAACATATCTTAAATAGGAGAAACTCAAAGAAAAGGGTAAACTAAAGTATATTTATCATTAAACTTAATTTAGACAAGGTTGGCTGAGAATTCTCTCTGCTAATAATAATGCTGGAATCTCAAACAAGATGAGTAGGCTACGATCAAAAGCATATACGTTGTGTGCAAGCGTTTTGCAAGTGAAGTGCTAAAGGTGTGTAATATTTGGTGTAAATCTGGGAAGGAGACAGCAATTATAAGATCATAATGATTAGCTAATCATTAGGTTTCATCAGTACAATGAGAGAGAAAAAACAGAGAGAGAGAGAGAGAGAGAGAGAACAATGAAAGGCGGGGGTGGGGGATGGGATGGCTAAGCTAAAAGGGGAACAGATGAAAACAGTGAAATAAGTAGTTTCACAGGACAAACACCTTCCCCAATTTCAAAGCTTTTTTTGAATCCACACTTCAAAGGGGCAATTGATTTGATCAAATTCAAATATCCTCAGCCTTTCCACTTTGGAGATGGTCCAGGGTGTGCTAGCTAGATGGATAAAAAACTGGCTGGGCAACAGGAGACAGAGAGTAGTAGTAGAAGGGAGTTTCTCAAATTGGAGACCTGTAACCAGTGGTGTTCCACAGGGATCTGTGCTGGGACCTCTGTTGTTTGTGATATATGTAAATGATCTGGAGGAAGGTGTAGGAGGTCTGATCAGCAAGTTTGCAGATGACACTAGGATTGGTGGATTAGCTGATAGTGAAGGGGACTGTCAGAAATTACCGCAGAATATAGATAGGCTGGAGAGTTGGGCAGATAAATGGCAGATGGAGTTCAATCCGGGCAAATGCGAGGTGATGCATTTTGGAAGATCAAATTCACGGGCAAACTATACAGTAAATGGAAAAGTCCTAGGGAAAATTGATGAACAGAGAGATCTGGGTGTTCAGGTCCATTGTTCCCTGAAGGTGACAACACAGGTCAATAGGGTGGTCAAGAAGGCACATGGCATGCTTTCCTTCTTTGGGCGGGGTATTGAGTACAAGAGTTGGCAGGTCATGTTGCAGTTGTATAGGACTTTGGTTCTGCCACATTTGGAGTACTGTGTACAGTTCTGGTGGCCACATTACCAAAAGGATGTGGATGCTTTGGAGAGGGTGCAGAGGAGGTTCACCAGGATGTTGCCTGGTATGGAGGGTGCTAGCTATGAAGAGAGGTTGAATAGATTAGGATTATTTTCACTAGAAAGACGGAGATTGAGGGGGGACCTGATTGAGGTCTACAAAATCATGAGGGGTATAGACAGGGTGGATAGCAAAAAGCTTTTTCCCAGAGTGGGGGACTCAATTACTAGGGGTCATGAGTTCAAAGTGAGAGGAGGAAAGTTTAAGGGAGATATGCGTGGAAAGTTCTTTACACAGAGGGTGGTGGGCGCCTGGAATGCGTTGCCAGCGGAGGTGGTAGATGCAGACACGTTAGCGTCTTTTAAGATATATTTGGACAGGTACATGGATGGGCAGGGAGCAAATGGACACAGACTGTTAGAAAATAGATGACAGGTTAGACAGAGGATCTTGATCGGTGCAGGCTTGGAGGTCCGAAGGGTCTGTTCCTGTGCTGTAGGTTTCTTTGTTTCTTTGACTCCCACTGTAACTCTGGTGAACCCCCTTCAGAAAGGTTCAGGAATGCTAAGACCTGAATATTGAAGGAGATAAAGCCAGAACTCTGTGCTGTTGACTCTAGTTTCGCTCATCGCTAATGGAGCCAACTTAGAAACCAAGATACCAAGAACTACAGATGTTGGAGTCAGAATCAACATAGCGTTGAGGAACACTGCCAGTCAGGCAGCAAAGGAGGAGTGGGAAAGTCGATATTTCGGGTCAGGACCGTTCTTGGTTAAGTCACATGATGCACCACTTTTTAGAAAGACACAAATGAGAGGAGTGGGGAAAGGGATGCCAATCTGGCAGGGATGCAAACTGCATCCCTTAAGGTAGCATAGTATCAGTACCATTTAACAGAACGTGAAAAGGGAGCAACAAATGAGATTTTGGGACTGCATCCTAGGCCATCCCAAAACCCCACTCCCAAATATCTGGCAGATTCTAGTTACACTGGGTAAGCAGGTAGGTATAGCATTCTGGCCACTGACAAGTTTATGTTAATAAGGCGCTCCTTCATCTTCCCCAAACTCCAGAAAGAATAACACTATAGAAAATCAATTGTACAATCTTGGTATAACTGCCAGGAATGGAGCCCATGAATTCTCAGTCAGTACTTTCTTGTAAATTAGTTGATAGTGAAATAGAGTTTTAAAGTGTGATGGTACATAACAGAAGGTTATCGGTTTCCTGCCCTTACTAAACTTCCTAGATCCTCATTTTCACAGCAAGTGCGACCCAATGCACATGATAGCCAGATGTGCAGAAGAGGAATTATATTTCAGGTACTCATCCATTTTTCATGTTTTGTAGCAAATTAATACTACAAACTCCTGTTAACTGCAATGTCCAGATGAAGAAATGAAATGACTGTTATTCAATCAAACCTAATACAGAGAAAAAAGCAAAATAGCTTGTATTGTTACGGCATCATAAGACATACAGACAGAAGCAGGCCATTCAGCCCATCGAGTCTGTTCTACCATTCAATTAGATCATGGCTATTTTGATGATCCTCAACTTCACCTTCCTACCTTTTCCCCAGAACCCTGGATTCCCTTATTGGTTAAAAATCCATCTGAACATACTTACTGTCCCAGTTTCTATGGTAAACAACCCTCTGAAAGAAGAAATTCCTCCTCATTTGTCTTAAATGGGCGACCCCCATATTCTGGGATAATGCTCTCTGTTCCTAGGCTCGTCCACAAGGAGAAACAACTGCATTTAGCTTGTCTCAAGTCCTTAGAATGTTGCATGTTTCAATCAGGTCACCTCTCATTCTTCTATATTCCACAACTACAAGCCCATTATAACTCAAACTCTTGCCCACACCCGGAATCAGCCCACTGAATCTTCTCTGCACTGCCTTCAAAAAATGACAGCATAAACTCCTGAGGAGACTTGACTCATCTGATCTAATACTAAAGTTTGTCCTTGTGGGAAAAACTAGAAGCAGGGTCATAATTTAAAAATAAGGGATCACTCATTGAAGTTGGAGATGCGGAGATTTTGTATTCCTCATAGTTTCATTAAGTCTGCGAAATTCTATTCCCCGGAGAGCAGTGGAAGCAATGTCAGTGAAACAGGCAGCAAAATCCTTGGGATGTGTGCTTGATAATAGGACTGAAAGTGAAGAACCTGCACCAAGAAAATATATTGCCAATTTCCATTATTAAAATTCCAGCTGATGGTCATTTTACATTGACATCAGAAAAGGGAGAATACCGGCTAATTCAATGCATCATCTCCCCACCCAGTCAGAGTACAGGGGGGAATGTACCATTGTTGGAAGCCTTGCTGACTTTTCATTATATTTATTCCCTTATCAATTTTGAATTATAAGCTGGAAATGACTTGTGGACTTTGGGTCAGGTTGGTAAGAGGGAAAGAACAGACCAAACAAGCTTTGTTTGTTTGCAAATTATGGTCTAGTGGCTAACTGTAGGCTAAGCCTTGATTAAAAAGGTACAGAGACTCCAGGAAGAGCACAGAGTTTAAACAGATAGCAGAAGTTGACTATTAATAAGGTTAGTACCTGTAAATTGGTTCCGACATGACTGGAAGGGAGCCTCAGTTGAACAGATGTTGAATGGTAATTGAGGTCTCATGAAAAGTCAATTTATCAGGGTGGAGCCAGAATTAAATTTGTTTTATTGAACAATATTTTCTGAGAAACGGTTCTGGGCTGCTGCTGACACAGCACAAAGATGTAAAAGCTCCCTGCTGAAGCTGATACATCAGCTTCCGGAAACCCACAAAGCAGAAAGCTAAGTTAAAAGTACTGTTGCCTTTACCTTGGTAAATTGCAATGGTGACCCTGGTCACAATTTTAGGAAAAAAGCAGACAAAGAGTCCATATTTAAGCCTCTGAAACAAAGCAAAACTTTAAAGTGTGATTAGAGATAATGGGAACTGCAGATGCTTGAGAATCCGAGATAACAAAGTGTGGAGCTGGATGAACACAGCAGGCCAAGCAGCATCATAGGAGCACAGAAGCTGACGTTTCGGGCCTAGACCCTTCATCAGAAAAGAGGGATGGGGAGAGGGTTATGAAATAAACAGGGAGAGAGGGGGAGGCGGATTGAAGATGGGTAGAGGAGAAGATAGTTGGGGAGAAGATAGGTGGAGAGGAGAGTACAGGTGGAGAGGAGGGAGGGGATAGGTCAGTCCGCGGAGAGTGGGCAGGTCAAGGGGGACGGATGAGGTTAGTATGAGGAATGGGAGGGGGAGTTAAAATGGTTTGCGACTGGGAGGTGCAGTTGTTTAGTGCGAACCAGCGTAGGTGTTCTGCAAAGCGGTCCCCAAGGCTCCGCTTGGTTTCCCAAATGAAGAGGAAGCCACAACGGGTACAGCTGATGCAGTATACCACATTGGCAGATGTGCAGGTGGACATCTGCTTGATGTGGAAAGTCATCTTGGGACTTGGGATGGGGGTGAGGGAGGTGGTGTGGGGCAGGTGTAGCACTTCCTGCGGTTGCAGGGGAAGGTGCCGGGTGTGATGGGGTTGGAGGGGAGTGTGGAGCAGACAAGGGAATCACGGAGAGAGTGGTCCCTCCGGAAGGCAGACAAGGGTGGGGATGGAAAAATGTCTTTGGTGGTGGGGTTGAATTGCTGATGGCGGCAGTTTCGGAGGATGATGCGTTGTATCCAGAGGTTAGTGGGGTGGTACGTGAGGACTAGGGGGATTTCTCTTTTGGCGGTTATTGCAGGGACGGGGTGTGAGGGATGAGTTGCAGGAAATGCGGGAGACACAGTTGAGGGCGTACTTGACCACTGCGGGGGGGTGGGGTGGGTGGAATGGTGGTGGGCGTTGCAGTTCTTGAAGAACGAGGACATCTAGGATGTATGGGAGTGGAATGCCTCATCCTGGGAGCAGATGCGGCGGAGGCGAAGGAATTAGGAAATTTTGCAGGAAGATGGGTGGGAGGAGGTATATTCTAGGTAGCTGTGGGAGCACGCCTTCTTTCAACTTTTCCAATGTTTCACTAGACGTTTTAACTCTTCATTCAGCTGTGATTCCTTCGCAACACGAAAGTATCTGTCAGAGCTGAGAACCTCAAAACAGACATTATTATAGTCATAGATTCATATACATGGAAAGAGACCCTCCAGTTGAACTCATCCATGCAGGCCAGTTTTCCAATCTAAACTAGTCCCACTTGCCTGCATTAGGCCTATGTCCCTCTACCAAAATCCTTTTAAACATTGTAACAGTACCTGCACCTACCACTTTCACTGGTTCATCTACTGGATGCCAATCTCTATGTAAAAAAGTTGTCCCGCAAGTCCCTTTTAAATCTTTCTCCTCTCATCTTAAATATGCCTCCTAATTTTGAACACACCCACTCTACAGAAAAGACCTTTGCTATTAACCTTATCTATGCTCCTCTATAAGATCGCCCCTCGATCTCCTACACTCTAATGGAAAAATTCACAGCCTATCCAGCCCATCCTTACAATTCAAATCCTCCAGCCCCAGCAACATCCTGATAAATCTTTTCTGAACCCTCCCCAATTTAATATCATTCCCATAGCAGGCAACCAGAACTGCACACAGTCCTCCAAAAGTGGCTTCTCTGACATTCCGTACAACTCAACATGACGTCCCAACTCCTATTCGCAATGATCTGAGCAATGAAGGCAAGCGTGTTAAATGGCTTCTTAACCAACATGTCTACCTGTAATCCACTGTCAAAGAACCATGTACCTGAACCCCTAGGTCTTACTATTTAACAACACTGTCCAGGACCCTACCATTAATTGTATAAGTCCTGTCCTTGTTTGTTTTATCAAAATGCAGCATCTCACATTTATTCAAATTAAACTCCATCTGCTACTCCATTTCTTTGTAATCTTAGATAACCTTCTTCACTCTCCACCATACCACTATGTCTCCTAAATTTGCATTCAAATCATTTATATAAATTACAAACAAAAGTGGACCTAGCGCCAATTCCTGCGGAACACCACTGGTCGCAGGTTTTGAGTCCATAAAACAACCCTCTACCATCACCCTCTGTCTCCTACCATAAAGCCAATCTTGTATCCAATTGGCATACTCTCCCTGAATCCCATGTGATCTAACTTTACTAATTAATCTGTCACACGGAACCTTATCAATAGCTTTACTAAAGTCCATCTATCACTCTTCCCTCATCAATCCTTTTCATTACGTGCTCAAAAAACTCTTTGTGAAACATGATTTCCCACATACAAAACCATGCTGACTATCCCTAATCAAGCCTTGCCTCTCCAAATGCATCTAAATTGTATCTCTCAGAATCCTCTGCAATAGCTTTACTGCCACTGCTGTCAGACTCACAGGTCTATAGTTCTCAGGCTTCTCCTTACAGCTTTTCTTAAATAAATGCACATAATTAGCCACCGTCCTGACCCCTTACACTCTCCAAGAGATTCACTTGATCCTGGCTGTCTTTACCTAATATATGACTTCTTCTTATTCTGGACCACAGCCTGAATATTTTTATTCATCTATTGTTCCCTACTCTTACCAGCCTTACCCTTCAATCTAATTGGAACGTACTGCCTCTGAACTCTCATTATCTCACTTCTAAAAGCCTCCCACTTGCCAGTTGTCCCTTTACCTGCAAACAGTCTATGTCAATCATCTCTAGAAAATTCCTATCTCATACCATCAAAATTTGCCTTGCTCCAATTAAGAAAATTTATACAAGATTTATCCTCTTCCGTAACTTTTTAAAAACTGACAGAATTATGACCCCTGGTCCCAAAGTGCTTCCCCACTAACAATTCAGCCATTTGCCCTGTTTTATTCCGCAAGAGAATATCAAGTTTTGCTCCTTCTCTAATTGGTACATTTGCATATTAATAAATAATTTTTTCTTTTACACAGTTAACAAATTCCTCACCCTCCAATCCCTTAACTCCATGGCACTCCCAGTCTATGTTTGGAAAGTTGAAATCCCCCACTGCTCTACTACTCTTACATATACCTGCGATCCCTCTATGTATTTATTGTTCATTTTCCCCTCTGACTATGGTCAGGTGGGAGTGGGGGTTGGCTATAGTACAATCCATCAAGGTGATCACCCCTTTCTTATTTCTGAGTCCCACCCATAAAGCTTTGCTGGATGATCACTCAGAAACATCCTCTCTAAGTACAGCAGTAATGTTTTCCTAAATCAAAAACATCACTCTCCCTCCTCCCCTTCCCCACTTCTTTTCTTTCCTATAGCAACTCAAAACAAGAACACTGGGCTGCCAGTCCTGATTTTCACTCAGCCATGTTTCTTCAAAAGTCATGATGTACCAGTCCCATGTTTCCATACATGCCTTGAGTTCATCAGCCTTACCTGTAACACGTTTTGCATCGAAATAAATGCAGTTTAATTCATCAGCATTACCTCGTTCTCTGATTAATTCAGAACCATCGACATCTGTCTTTCTATCCTCACTACAACTTAGGACCCCTGTACTCTGACTAACTTAAAGACTCCTGAACTGATCTAGCAAATCTCCTCACCAGGGCATTGGTCGCCTTCCAGTTTAAGCGGAATTCATCCCTTTTGAACAGATTTTTTCTGCCCCAGAGGAGATGCCAATGAGCCAAAAATCTGAATCCTTGCCCACGCACCATCTCCTCAGCCATTGATTTATCTGTCTATCTTCTCACCCCCTCACTAGCATGTGACAATCTTCTGTCTGCGTTCCTGACAGGACAGTCCCTATAACAATTATTCTTGAACCTTGATAAACCCTGTTTATAATATAACATTCATTTTTGGTGCCCAAGATCTGGCTGCCACTTCTATTTTTCTCTGAGAGACTTATCTCCTTCATTAGTACCCAAAATAATATATCTGTTTGAGAGAGGAATGGTCACAAGATAATCTTACCTTCCTACCTCTCCTGACAGTCATCCATCTATCTGACTGAACCTGCAGTAAACTACCTCCCTAAAATTACTTACCTTCACACTATCTCTCCTGTATGCTTCACAGAGACTCTAAGTGCCTCGCTAGCCAATTCAAACAGGCTAATATGAGATGGATCCAAACAAAACTCCTGCAGACGACTTCAGGGACAGTCAACATTTCCCTGATCTCCCCGATCTGACAAGAGGAACACACCACTCCACGGGCTGCCATGATTACCCCTTAAGATTTGCCTTTTTAAAAAATTACTTGTTCATCATTCTGTCCCCGCTTCTCTCAATATGCATTTGTTTTGTTCTCACTATGAAATTAATAAAGGAAAAGAGAATGTGTGAAAACCAACAAGAGACATACAGCAGAACTTTCCACAGATATATGAAAAAGAGAGTAGTGAAAATAAACCAGGCCTCTTGAGGGAGAAACAGGAGTATTTAGAAAAAATAAGTGAATGGCAAAGCTATTTTACAAATACTTGGTACCTCTCTTCGCAGTACTAGACACAGGGAACATTCTGGAAACAGTGTGAAGCCAAGAAATTAGCATGAATCAGAAACTTAAAGAAATTGGTATTAATGAGAAAAAAAAACTGGAAAAATTACAGGCACTAAAATACATCAAATCTTAGGGACTTGACAGCCTTCCTCCTAAAGTTTAAATGATGTAACTACAGAAGTAACAGATGCATATTAAAGAATTTTCTAAAGATTCTGCGATGGTGCAAAACAATAGAAAGGTAGCAGAGGTAACCCCTTTATTTAAGGAGGTGGAGACAAAACTGGGGATTAATTAAAAGGCCAGGCATTAATAGGCCAGAAAATGCTAAGTTCTATTATTAGAGAGCGGGGTAGAATTGTATTCTCCTTTGTATGTTGGGGGCAATGATGGGACAAGATAGGAAAATATGAACTTGGTGCCAATAATCAGCTTTTCAATTTCACCCTATAGCTTTTAATGGCAATTTCAGAATCTCACTACTGAAATGCAACTATCGTATTTCCAAGCATTGCTACCCATTGTTATAAATAAGGTGAATTGAGCTAACAAACACAGAGGATGCTGGAGAAACCCATCAGATCTGGCAGCATATGTACAGAAAGAAACACCACAGAAACTACAACATCTCCTGAGTTTCTCCAGCATTCTGTTTTTCTTTCAGATTTCCATCATCTGAAGTACTTCGTTTTTACTCCTCATTTATATTCTACTTTTCAATTCTCCACTCCTTCCCTCAGAAACTAGATGGCACAAATGCCTGATAAATTCCTAGGTACAGAGGTATGTTGGTATTCTAGTGCATGAGTCACAAAAAATTAGTACATATGTACTGCATGTATTCAAAAGCTAGTGGGACACCATTCTTTACGACAAGAAAATCTAAATATAAAATCAACGGTGTTATGTTTCTGTTACATACGGCATTAGTAAAACCATAGCTTAAATACTGTGCGCTGATTTGACTCCTGATTTAAGGAAAGAAGTGAAGATGTTGGAAATGGTTCAGAGGAGGTATAAGAGATTGATTTCTGGAATGAGTAGATGGTTTTATAAGGATAGGTTAGACATGCTGAGCTGTTGAGAATGTTTCCTATTGTGGGTGAATCCACAATCAGGAGCACTGTTTTAAAATTTGGAGTACCCTTTTCAGCCAGATTTGAGGAGAATGTGTTTTCTTCTCAGAGGGTTCTGCAATTTTGGAACTTTGCCTCAGAAGGTGTGCAGGAGGGGTAATTGAATATTTTAAGGCACAGATGGACGGGTCCTTGTTAGACAAGGAAATCAAAGATGAGCAGGGCAGGTGTGGATTGTGTATTTATTAAACAAACATATCAGCCATGCAATAATTAAATGGCAGAGGCAGGTTTGAGGGACCAAATGGTCTTTATGTCTTAAATGACATGCAAGTCCGTGTGGGTAGCTGGTAGCTGCAACCCACCAATTATTTGTCCTGGCCATCATTCAACTGTGTCTTCACCACAACGTTTTCTGCATGGGCACCAACCTCCTCGATCCTTCAACCACAAAAGTCAGCAGTGGCAAGCCACCAGCCTAACCACGTCATCATGCCTGCTCTTGGACCAATGTAACTACCACGTCAGCCCTTCAATAGTTTACTTTGGATCGCAGAGACACCCATGTCTTGCATGCTTCTGCCAAGTTGCTTTGTGCGCAGGGATGCAAATGTATCCATACAGGGATAATGGGAACTGCAGATGGAGAATCTGAGATAACAAAGTGCGGAGCTGGATGAACACAGCAGGCCAAGCAGCATCTTAGGAGCACAAAAGCTGACATTTTGGGCCTAGACCCTTCATCAGAAAAGGCTGCAGATCATCAGATCCTGTATCAATGCAGGATCTTTTTATGGCTCTCCTTTTGATCCTTCCACCATTGGTAATTCATCAAAGTTTGAGTTTGTACAGACTGCTGCATTGCCTTGAAATCACTGAGCATTGTCTAGGATAGTGATGAACCTTTCCTCAGTGACTACTAAGCTATGAGGGAAAATGGAGAGGTTAACTGCCCATTAAACATCTCCCAGCCTTGAATGGCAACATGCTCCCTTGAAAGACTGATACATAGAACAAAATACATCATCCCTACAAAAATGTGAGGAACAATCAATGATTCTACAGTCTACCTCACAAGGTGGGTATAAATGCAGAATGGTGTGTGCAGGCCAGACCTTAACACAATCCCTCCGTGATATGTTTTGCCTCAGTGTTGTCCGCATTAGAGTTCAACATCTTGACTGCAGTCATTAACATCATGGTTCGCCGACATTGGGGGCTATCTGGAGTCAGGGAGCTGATTACCTGAGAGAGAGGAGCAATGCTGACTGATTGCAAATTCTTTCATCCTTAGAATGTCTCACATTGGCATGATTCAACCAGGTCAGACAGCAAAGAAGACATTAGAGCAGGTATTTTGCAAGTGTAATGAAAATGTATTTATAAAGTGCAAGCTTTTTGTTTGAGTGTAAGAACAGGAACTTTTCATGTTTCCCATTTCTTGGTCCAAAGACTGTCTGCTGGCGAATCTGGCTTGGGATTGTTGCTCCATATGGGATGCCGAGATGGAAGGTGAATTGAACAGGTCATAATGGGAGGGTAATTATTGTGCAGAATGGATATGGATGGTTTCAACTGGCTCATGGGTTTTTGTCACACGGTAGATGTGTGAGAAGTGATAATTATAATGTCAAGAATCTAGGCATGGGCTGTTTTGTAGAGGGTTCCAGTTATGACACACATTGTTATTGCCTGCTTACAGGCCTCACTTGGCAATGGTATGGCAAGGATATCCATTAGCCTACGCCGAGGAGGAGTCAGAAGTGGCAGGGCCTCCATTTGCCACCCTTCTGCCCAATTTATTGATACTCTGATTTCAAACTTGCATTAAATTCTGCTCGTTAATGCTGTTTCTCTCTCAACAGATGCTACCAGACTGGCTGAGTATTTCCAGCATTTTCTATTTTCATTTTGGCCTTCCAGGATCTGCAGTATTGCTGTAGCATCTGTAATATTTTGTACTGTTGAACAGTAGCCCTCTGCAGCACCAAATACAGGACCATAAAGTGTAAATTAGATTCCCTACAGTATGGGAACAGGCCCTTCGGCCCAACAAGCCCACACCGCCCCTTGAAGCATCGCACACAGACCCATCCCCTTATAACTCACACACCCCTGAAGACTACGGGCAATTTAGCATGGCTGATCCACCTAGCCTGCGCATCTTTGGACTGATTGAAGGATCTCAACCCGAAACTTCAGCTTTCCTGCTTCTCTGGTGCTGCTTGGCCTGCTGTGTTCATCCAGCTCTACACATTGTTATCTGTAAATTGTTAATTTGGTTTTCTATTGCAAGATTAGCATAATTTCCTTGAAAAGATTCGCTTTCTAATTGAGGGAAGCGGTTAATAATGAACATTCAAATTAGAGTCCCTCGTCTCTGATGACAGGGAACCTCACTCACTGGCTGCGCAAACTGGAGAAACCACAAGCAGTACTGACAATGGGTGTGACTTCCTGCTGCAAGCATGTAAAGCAAGCTCTCAAACTTCCCCAAATGGCAAAATTTATCAATAATATAACAAGGATCTCAAAAGTACAAAAGCATTTGGCATTGGGCTACTTCTATTTTTATTTCATGCAGCATGTTTTATAATCTAAGTTTTCATAATTTATTGATAATGAAGTTTTGTGTCGCTGTGCTGATTTAGGTTTTGTAAAAGTTAAGTTGAATTTATTCATTCATTTCATTTTGCACCCTTATGTCAGGGAAACATTTTTTACCACAGTGCCTGAACTGGAATTAAACCCAAATTTCATAGCTAGCTCACCCATTAACACATCAAAACTATATAATATAATTCACATGGCTCTCCATGGAGCTGAAAACATGTGGATCAGTTAGTTACTCAAAGATCTTATCCACTAGTGACCTCCACGAGAATATGTTGTGGGAAAGCAGGAGCCCATGGCACTATTGTCATATCTGGGGTGACTTGCTGCCTGAGAAAGACACAGAATATAACACTGGTGGCCACGTCTCAGCTACAGCACGACTACAATCCAACCATCACGAAGGCTGAGAAACTATCCCATTTATCACCGTGCAGAACTAACGAGAAAACAGCAAAGCGCTAAATGTATTGTTGAATGGCTGTGTGTCTAGGGTAGAGTCCACATTTGAACAATGCTAGTTCCTTGCTTGCTCAATTCAGCATACAACTCTTAAAGGGGAGGCATATTCTGAATTGGTAGTTTACAGAGATTGCAAGTAAAATATACAATGAATTATGATTCAATAAGGCAGAAAATATCGTCCAAGGTGTGGACACCTTGGTGGAAGAGAAGCAGAAAATTCCTCTGCCCCAAGGGGACAAGAGGGCAGGTAGATAGGCTAAAACAGGACAGTGGGAGCAGAATGCCATGTTCAATGTCAGAAATATAACCTCAAGAAGCTGGATGTTGTACGTTCAATCACACAAATGGCCATAGTTAATTAGTTCACCTTCAAATATCATATCATATAACTGTACCATTAGCC
This sequence comes from Stegostoma tigrinum, assembly GCF_030684315.1. Taxonomy (NCBI): domain Eukaryota; kingdom Metazoa; phylum Chordata; class Chondrichthyes; order Orectolobiformes; family Stegostomatidae; genus Stegostoma; species Stegostoma tigrinum. The sequence goes on from NC_081362.1 coordinate 55,174,629, forward strand.
TCACAAGCTGGTTAATTCACAACACCCCATTTTTCAATGATGATAATTCAGAAATAATTTTTAAAGCTTTGCCTCACCCTTATGGTGCAAGCCTCTGACCTACAACACAGCTTGTGTGGATAACCAGGTTTTCAACCGTAACAGCACATCCTCTAACAAAACATTCACCTATAGACCTCTCCGTCACCTGCAGGACAAGTGATGTGATGGTTTACAGCCAAACCTTGTGCATTGTTAATTTCAGATACACAAGAATGGCAACTTGGTCAGGGAGAGATGCAAGAGAAAGATCAGGCGGCATTAGTGCAGAGTAAAATCTTCAGGTTTCTGGTCAATGATCCTTTATCAGAGCTCTGTTTCTCTTAGGTGCTGACTGACCTCCTGGGTATTACCACAATTGTCTGCATTTATTTCTCATTTCCAGCATCTGTAGTATTCTGCTTTGGTATAAATGAAGGAAAAGCATCCTCACTTGCTTTCACTCTTAGCCATCAGCTTAAATACTGCACTCATTTTGGAGGATGGGTCAGAGACAATAGGTATGATTGGGTTAAAGTCAAGGTAAGTCACAAAAGATAACTCAGATACCAGATTGGCAGACAATATGTACTTTGTTACAGAGGATTCAGAGGAGAAGATAGATTAAACAGCCTACAGAAGGATGCCAACAGGTAGGCACACAAAAATGCTTGGTACTTTCTAAATCTTACCATTGCAAATGGTGATTTAAATATAAATTTAGATAAGTTTTGGATAAATAGACAAGATCAGCAATGGTGACCACCAGGTGGTGTTTGGGTACATGGGGACCCAAGAGTAGGTCTTCTAACCCTTTGTGAAATGAAAGAAGATAATGGATCGCCTGCAATTTAACCCTATATACTTGGCATTGGCACATATCCTTTAGGATCTTCTCTAATAAAAATCTATCCATTCTTACAAACAGTCCTTGTGGAAGGTTCCCCAATTTGTTATGGCTTCAGATGTGATACTCCAGATTGTTAAACTCCCAGGTGAGGAGGGATGAACTTGCTCTCCTTTTTTCAATCACCTGCTCAGTTAGTTGTAACAAGTTTAAAGTTAAAAGGATCTTTACGCTTGTGAATGTCTTTCTCCCAGGCCAAAGGAATTTAGGATTTTAAAGGATCCAATTTAACCAGGTTATCTTGAGCAAACAGAAGAGACTGCTCTGAAGAAGGGTCACTGGATTCAAAATGCTAACTCTGTTTTCACTCCATAGATGCTAGTTGCTGAGTTTCTCCAGGAATTTCTGTTTTTGTTTAAGAGAGAGTTCATTAGTTATTAAATGCAAGAAATAATGATGCAACATACGCACATGCAGATTGGGAATAAGGAATGATTCCAAAGGAAAAGATAAAATTTTAAAAATCAAATGAGTTAGTTTCACAGTCACTCATGAAGAACAGATGGAAGAACAATGAGGGCATAACAGTGGCTGTTAATGCAAAGTATTGGCATTGGTAGTTAAACAGTCAAACTGGATGGTGAAGGTGGCGTTTGGTACACTTGCCTTTACTGGTCAGTGCCCTGGGCATAGGAGTTGGAACATCATGTTGCAATTATATAGAACATTGGTTAGGCCACTTTCAGAGTGTACTGTGTAGAGTTCTGGTCTCCATGCCATAGGAAAGATGTTGTTCAACTTGAAAGGCTTTGGAAAAATTTACAAAGATGTTGCCGGGACTGGAGGGTTTCAGCGATAGGGAGAGGCTAAACAGGCTAGGGTTTCCCCCCCCCCGGAGTGTAGGAGGCTGAGAGGTGGCCTCATAGAAATTTGTAAAATCATAAGGGGTATGGATAGGGTGAATAACCAAGGTCTTTTTCCCAGGATAGGGGAGTCCAAAACTAGAGGGCATAGGTTCAAGGTCAGAGAGGAAGGATTTAAAAGGGAACTTAGGGGCAACTTTATCATGTAGCGGGTATTGCATGTATGGAACGAGCTGCCAAAGGAGGTGTTGGGGGTGGGTACAATTACAACATTTAAAAGGCATCTGGATGCGTAAATGAATAGGAAATGTTGAGAAGGATATGGACCAAATGCTGGCAAATGGGACTAGGTCAGTTTAGGATATCTGCTCAGCTTGAACAAGTTGTGTGTAGGGTCTGGTTCCACGCTGTATGACTATGAATTCAAGCTTCTTGGTTTTGCAGGTCAACTGAAATTCTTTGGTGACTCTGATAGTGGTTGGCTAGCATCACTCACAGCAATAGACTGCCCACTCCCTTTCTATACTTGAGGGGCAGGGGTGTTTAATAGCTGTCTCAAAGCTGTGATTTTCATTGCATACGAGTTCACAGTAGGACACACAACAGCACAGCGTCTAACAATATATTCACTAACACACAAACCAGTTAACACTCATTTTTAACACCCCATTTTTTTTGTACGTCCCTGGAAAGTTAAAGCATAAACCTGGTCAGAAGGAAATGCCTCCCTACTGAGAATGTCCCGAGTAGTCACTCCCATGTTCTCCCTTTCTTTTTCATCCTTTTGTTTAAGTTTACTTGAATCTGTACATGTGTGACATTCCAGAATTTCTCTCTAGGCAGCCAGTGGACTCATATCCAAAGTTATCTTAGCTCTATCAGTCCACATATTAAAAAAAATGCGGGAATTAAAGTTTAAAATATCCATAGGCTACCTGGGGTTGTTGTCAGTGATCACGACACCATCTAAATTTGGCCTTTTCAGGAGAGAAAGTTCCAAAGTCAAATGAATGAAGAATTATTTCTTAATTTCACTCCTCAAAAGTCTGCCTTTAAAATTTTGATTGTATACCTCAATTTCAGAATGGCAGCCAATGTAGACTAGTGGAGTTCTGCAGGGGTTCAGTGTTGGGATTGATAAGGGGGATAAGAGTTACAGGGAGAAGGTAGGGGAGTGAGGTTGAGATTGATTGAATGGCAGAGCAATGCCGACGCAATGGGCCCAATGGCCTAATTCTGCTCCTACGTCTTGTGGTTAGGTAGAAACTTCTCATTGGCAGAGGGTTGAGAACCAGAGGACATCAATTTACCATACTGATTAAGTTACTGATAAGAACCATCGCTAGCATGGGAAAATATTAATGATCTGGATGAAGGAACTGAGGGCCTTGTGCCACCTGCAAACTTAGCAACAAAGATAAGAGGAGAGGGAGGTGTTGAAGAGGTGGGAGGCTGCAAAAGGACTTGGACAGGCTAGAAGAGTGGGCAAATAAGTGCCAGATAGAATACAATGTGGGGAAGTATGAGGTTCTGCACTTTGGTAGAAAGAATGCATAGAACAAAGAAAATTACAATACAGGAACAGGCCCTTCAGCCCTCCAAGCCTGCATCGACATGCTGCCCTTCACAACTAAAACCCCCTACCCTTCTGGGGACCCTATTCCTCTATTCCCATCCTGTTCATGTATTTCTCAAGAGGCCCTTTAAAATTCAGTAAAGTATCAGCTTCCATTACCTCCCCTGGCAGCGAGTTCCAGGCACCCACCACCCTCTTTACAAAAAACTTGCCTCGTACATCATCTTTAAACCTTGCCCCTTGCACCTTAAACACATGGCCCCTGGTAACTGACTCTTCCACCCTGGGGAAAAGCTTCTGACTGTCCACTTTGTCCATGCCCTTCATAACCTTGTAGACCTCTATCAAATCGCCCCTCAACCTCCATTGTTCCAGTAAGAACAACCCAAGTTTCTCCAACTTCTCCTCATAGCTAATGCCCTCCATACCAGGCAGCATCCTGGTAAATCTTTTCTGTACCCTCTCCAAAGCCACCACATCCTTCTGATAGTGTGGCAACCGTAATTGAACACAATATTCCAAATGAGGCCTAACTAAGGTTCCACAAGCTGCAACATTATCTGCCAATTTTTAAACTCAATGCCCCAGCCGATGACGGCAGGCATGCCATATGCCTTGTTGACTACCTTTTCCACCTGCATTGCCAATGTCAGTGACCTGTGTACCTGTGCACCCAGATCCCTCTGCCAATCAGTGCTCTTTAGGGTTTTACCATTTACCGTATATTTTACATCTGGATTAGACCTTCCAAAATGCATTACCTTACATTTTTCTGGTTTAAACTCCTACTGCCATCTGTCTGCTCAAGTCTCCAAATGATCTGTCTCCAGCTGTATCCTTTGAGACTCATCATTAGCCGCAATTCCTACCAACCTTTGTGTCGTCGGCATATATTATTTTCTTAATAAGGAAAGTACAATCTGAAGTACAAAAGGGACATTGGAGTACTAATTCAGGATTCTCTTAAGGTTGACATGCAGAGTCAGGTGGCAGATAGGAAGGCAAATGCAATGTTAACATTGCTTTTAAAAGCAGAGATGTACTGCTAAGATAACAAAGTGTGAAGCTGGATGAACACAGCAGGCCAAGCAGCATCTCAGGAGTACAAAAGCTCAGGGCTGTTTAAGGCTCTGGTCAGATGCATTTGGAATATTGCATGCAGTTATGGGCCCCGTATTTAAGGAAAGATATGCAAGTGTGGAGGGAGTCCAGAGCAGGTTTACAAGAATGATCCCAGGAATGAAGAGCTTGTCATATGAACAGCGGTTGAGGACTCTGGGTCTGTACTGGATTGAAGTTAGAAGGAGGGAGGGGATAATCTGATTGAAACTTAGAGGATACTGAGAAGTCCGGATAGAGTGGACATGGAGAAGATGTTTCGACCAGCAGGAGAGATTAGGACCTGAGGACACAGCCTCAGAGAACTAAGATGAGGAGGAATTTCTTCGCCGGAGGGTGCTTAATCTGTGGAACTCATCACCACAGAAGGCTCTGGTAGCCAAGTCATTGAATGTCTTCAAGAAAGAGATAGGTAGGTTCTTGATTGGTATAGGCTTCAAGGGTTAGGGAGACAAAGCAGGAAAACAGGGTTGCAAAATATATCAGCCATGATCAAATAGCAGAGTAGAGCAGGTTCGATGGGCTGAATGGCCTCTTTCTGTTCCTATGTCTTAAGGTCAGTGACAACTGTTCTCATTGGCAGAGGGACTGAGAATCAGTAGACATCAATTTAAAAAACTGATTCAATTACTGATTAAGAGCCAAAGATTGCTTGAAAAAATACTTTTCTATGCAGCGAGTGGTTGGGATCAGGAATGCATTGCCCCAGAGTGCGAGGCAGGTGGATTCTAGTTTTTAAAACTTAGACTGAATCTGTATATGTAGAAAAAAATATACTAGACTATGGGAAGAGGGTGGTTGAGCAGAACTAGTAGAATTTCTGCTGCAGAGAACCAGCACAGAGATTGGGGTGAAATTACTGAGCAGCAGTCATGCAATGACTCTACACTTCTAGTCAGCTTAGTAGCAGCCCTCCGATTTATGGTGGTGTCTTAAATGCACATGACCTAGCAGACTGTGGTCAGGGCACCAGCCACCGACCTGCATGAGACTGCATATTGTGTTTAGTTGTGTACCAGCTGGAATCTGAGAGATTGAAATCCATTCTGGCTGTAATGCATGTTATAGTTTGCATGCAGCACACAAAGTGATGTGCATGGAGTCAATAATGTCTTGTATGATAGGGAAGCCTGCAATCCTCATGAAGCTATGTGCTTGTTCCACCTTTTACTACCTGGTGAAAAATTGAAATGTATTACGACTTGTTGGAATACAGAACCTCAGTGACATCCCTTACACAATAGTGGAAAGCAAACTGGGAGATAGTACAAATATTGCAAGCTCCAGGCTGGAGATGCTCAAACTCGTAAAAGTTCATGGCCATGGTCACGTTCACAGCCACTGTTTATCAGTGTCATATGTGGGTCCTCTTCATAGGCTTTGCTGAAATCTATTAAAACTACATCAACTGCACTGGCCACAGCATCTTCTTCCAGCCCTTAGGTTGTAATGTGACTTCTGCGATGCTGACATACATGCGATTGATCCTTTAACTAAGGGGAATAGCAACTTTCTGTCCATGCCCCTCATAGTCCAATACACCTCATATCAGGTCCCTTCTCAGCCTTCTCTGTTCCAAAGAAAACCCCTCAAAACTTATCCAGCCTCTCTGATAGGTAAACTGCTTCATTCCAGACAATATCCTGGTGAATCTGCTCCGCAGCCACTTTCCAGTGCAATTACATCCTTCCTATTGTGAGGTGACCAGAACTGCACACTCCAGCTGTGGCCTGACCAGAGCTTTTTACAGCTCAACATAATCTAACTACTCTTATAATCTATGCCACAACTGATGAAGACAAGCGTCCCATATGCCTTCTGAACTACCCCACGAACATGTCCTGCCACATTCAGAGATCGATGGACATGCATCCCAAGATCTCTCTGTTCCTCTGTGCTTCCGAGTTTTCAGCATCCATTGAATACTCCCTTGTCTCGTTACTTCTTTCAAATTTCATCACCTTACATCCTTCAGGGTTAAATTCTATCTGCCATTGTTCTGCCCATTTGACCAATCCATCTGTATCCTCCTGTAATCTAAGACCGGCTTCCTTACTGTCAACATGCGGTCTCTCTTTTCCTTCTTCTCCAGTCCTGAATAATTTTGGACATCCAGAGTTCTGATAGCAAGTCTTTCTGCAGAACTGTTGCTTTACGTCAAACTTGTTCAGTGTTAGCCACACCACTCTCTGAAGACTTCAACCATTTTAAGCAACTATGTACCTAGCTCCAGGGTCTGCTTATGACGCTAATCTCCAGGGCCTGACATTTGCACATTGTTCCAGAGCAAGAGCCTGAGTCAATGCTGCCATTGGCTTTGACATTCAGGATACATCCTGCGTGATGTAGTTTGCTCTTCGTCACACTTCCTCTCATGCAGGCATGATCCCACAAAATGACAGAAGTTGGCAATGCTCAGAATATGTACAAAGATCCCAAACAAGGCACAGGAAAATTCAAGCATGGGGCTACGAAAGAAATGTCGGCCCCAGCGCAGAATCGGTGCGTGCTTCTGCAATCATAGGCTGTTTCTGTCCATGCTTACTGTTGATTGGTTCGACAGTGAGACAGTTAGGAAAGAAAGAACTGGCACAGAAAGAGAGAGAGAGAGAGAGAGAGAGAGACCAGGGGAGCTGAGGTTGCCTTTCACTAGGTGCCAGGAGCCTTTAGTCCAAAACTGGGGTTGTGGGAAGGACAAGGGCTGAGCAAGGGCAACCTTTGCCAAGATCAGATGTGAGTGCTGGGCTAGGACAAAGGCATCCTCAGCCAGCAGGGGGTGGCCTTTTGCCAAAGTTTGGGTGGCTGGTGCTGTTAGCCAGGTCTAAGAGGAGGGCTGCTTTTCTATTTAGGTTTTCCATGTGTTCCAATGCTGGGGAGGGGTAGCATCTGCCAAGACTTTATGAAGAGTTTATATGAGGTGTGAAGGGACAGATGAAGGAGCTCGCAAGAGGAACGGGAGAAGAAAAAGGGGCTGTAAGAGATAGAGGGGAGCAGAAAGAGTCTGCAAGAGGAGTCTTGGTGAGTGGAAGAAGGGAAAGGGCAAAGGAGGCTGCAAGAGAGTGGGCAGTGGGAGAAGGAGGCTGCGAGGGGAATTGGGAACAGGGCTGTTGCATTGGGAATGGAAGCAAAGATAGGTTTTAGCGCAGGTTTAGAATGCAAGGGGGGAAAGAGGAAACAGGCAGGCTGCAAAAGGGGATAAAGTGAGTCAAGGAGTTGCAAAGTGTATTTTTTCTGTTATCAAGGTTCACTTGTGTGAATAGAAATAACTCAATATTGGAAGTGAGTAAATTGGTGCTAAATTGGTGGAAGGTTTTTGCCATTTTTAAACTAGGAAGTGAAACCAAGAGTCACTTTAAAAATTCTCATTTATACATTGTTGTAAAAATAAACCTACGCATAAAATTTAAGAGCAGGGGGTTATGCAGGAACTGTATACAACACTGGTTAGGCTGCAGCTAGAATACTGTATGCAACTCTGGAAAGCACATTATAGGAGGGATATGATTGGACTGGAGAGAGTGCAGGGGAGATTTACCAGGATGTTGCCTGGCCTGGAGATTTTTAATTTTGAAAAGAGATTGGATAGACTGGGGTCGTTTTCCTTGGAGCAGAGGTGACTTAAGGTGAACATCACTGAGATGTATAAAGTTGACAGCATAGACAGGAAGGAAATCTTGCCCTTTGGAGTTCAGATTTATGGTAAGGGACAGGAGATTTAAAGGGAGTGGGAGGAAATATACATTCACACCCAGGTGGTGGTGGGAACCTGGAACTGGCTGCCTGTAAGGGTAGTACAGGCAGAAACCTTCCTAATATTTAAGAAGTATTTAGAAGCATACTTGTGATTCCAAGGCAAAGGCTTTAGGCCAAGTGCTGGAAAACAGGATTAGAACAGTCAGGTGCTAGTTTTGACTGGCAAAGACTCAATAAGCTGAAGGGTCTTTCTCTGTGCTGTAGACCTCGATGACTCTGTTGTGAGGTTCAAGTCATTTGGAAGTTGATGCTGTCTGCAAATTACATCCAGCCAGGTTCAAAGGATAGGAGCTGGTAAAAAGGACAACCAAGTTGTGAGACAAAGCTCTGGTTATAACGTGCTTCACACTGCAAGCTGAGTTTTCGACGAACTTTATTTACAGAGGTAGTGGGCCACAAGAGTCAAGTGGTTTGGAAAGACATATATAAGATACTTAAACCCACTGTCACTTGGTTCCCAATTGTGGGCGCTTGAAGAATATGAAAGGAGGGTTAAATCTGGTAGAGGTGGTCATGATGGGGCCAGAGTCAATAATCTTTGCATCTGGCCCTGCCTAGCACCTCTACACACTGAGCAACAGCTAGCAGAAATCAATTGGGAACTAATCTGAAAGTAGGTGATAGTCCTTGTTGCAGCACTGGTGAGGTTACCTTCCTGTTGCTGAATATATGTCCAGCTGTACAATGTTAAGTGAGAGAGACTGATTTCATTATCTACTTACCCTGCATACTTCTGAAGGACATTCCCTGCATTCTTGATGTTGCTCCCACCAAAATGTTTGGCACAGCAAGCATCAGGCAAGTGTACATATACCACTGACCTTCCTATGGAGACAAATTAGCAACAGCCCTGCCAAAAAATTGACCACAATGGAGTAAGGTTTTGTATCATTAGTTCTTAGTAATTTACATATGAATGCGATATCCCATCCAATTGCATGAAGATACACAAGGGACATTTGTGCATTTATCTCTGTGGTCAAACAGCAAGTGCCTATTTATCCCACTAGGAGTTACAATGAACCCTACCAGACAAGTCAGTTAAAGAAGCATATCATCTTGAACACATTGTGAAATGGGCCATTACTGCCAAATAAGAAAGACATAAGACGTGCCAAAGGACAGTTTAAATCTATTTTCATTAAACCGCACAATGCCCAACAAAAGACTCCATATTTTCCTTTATGTTCCCTGGTTGGTACACAACCCATTACCTGTGTTTCTAGGTGCCACAGTGGACAGTACCTTGACTTTCAAACATGGATTTATCAAGATCTTGTTAGAAATAAAGGTCAGAAAACAAACTGATAACAAAACAGTTGGTTAAACTAGAGGAGCTAATGTTTGGAATCTTGCTCCTTTGTGTATGTAATTCAGCTTGTCTCACACAGGACAGTAGATACTCTGCCCTAGAAGAAGTATTATGAGACCAATATAGCCAACCCTGTCCAGTGTTACACTTTCTGGCAGGATGCCTTGCCAAAGCAGTTCCCCAAGGTGCAAAATATGCTACATCTAGCACTACTTAAAGGCATGCTTAATCCACAGAATCAATGCCTTCTGCCTGCTCCAGGCTTTCCTTTTTGGAAAACTACTCTAAAAAAACCTTTAGATAACTCCCACATGGCGTACTATATGTTAAGAACAAGATTGAAACATAACTCATATATATTTAATAACAAGCCCAAAAGTTCAACTGCCTGATTTTGGCCTTCCACGCAATTGGTAAGTCATTTTTGAAATGATCAGAAATGCTGTGAATTCAAATGGAGTACTGGCTGCAGACACAGGTTGCAACCCATTAAGGAACTAGAGAGCTCCAGTAAAGGAATACACACAATGCCCTTCACTCATCTGTTGCTTGGTTAGCACACTTAGACGAACATGGGTAACTTGACATTTACTTCAGAAAGAAGGAGACAGCATTCTGTTCACCTTTTAAACTCCACATGAAATGAAAATGTGAAATGTAGAATGAAAATGTCAGAATTTTTGATTTATCTTTTATTATTTGTAATTCTACATTATTAGTCTAAATATTATTTCAATCACTCCCATAGAGAATGAGGCACATTGTGAAGCTGGCCAATCTTAAACAGCATGAAATGTTCTGGATATTTACTATCTCTTGAATGTTCTGGACATCAGTTTATCTTTCTGCTGTGTGTAACTGTGCATAGGACTGCCTTTCATGTATGCAACTTTCTGCATATGCCACAAGCATGAGTTGAGCTTCATAATTCCATGACATAGGCCTGCAACTGTACAATTCATACGACGCAAGTGACAGGAAACGAACATCGCCAATTACAGAATGTCACCATCTCTCCCTGATAATCAACAGTATTATTATTACCGAAGCACCAAGCATTATCGTACTACTGCTCCGTACCAGCCATATAAATACTGCTGTTATATAAGTAGATCAGAGGCTGGTAATTCTGTGTGAAAAACCCAATTTTCTCGTTCCCTAAAGCCTGTCCACCATATACAGGGAACAGGACATGGATGTGATGGAATACTCCCCACATGCCTAATGGAGGAAGTAAAACAACATTCAAGAAGCTCAAGACCATTTGGAACAAAGCAGCTGTCTTGTTTGACACCTCATACGCAACCTTAAACATTTACTCCTCCACCACTGATACACACTGGCTGTAAGATGCACTGCAGAAACTTTCTGAAGTTCCTTCACCAGCAATGCCTAAATTTATGACCTCCATTACGTGGAAGGTAAAAGGCAGCATCTCCACCACTAAAAGATGAACAGCTGCAAGATCCCTCCCTCACTGTTATCTTTCACCATCATGACTAGAATTATACTGCCCTTCTTTTATAGTTGCCCTAGGAACACAAATAACTCCTTGAAGAAGTTCCTCTTTCTGACACATTGATCACTGACAGTGGAAAGAGGAGGCAATAGATGCCTGGAGATGCTATATTAGGAGTGCTACAGAGACTTTTGACCCTAAATGAACAACCAGCATGGAAGAGAAGTAACCTATTCAATTATTCCCAGCAGTGACAACATCTTCATCTGCACCCACTGTCGGAGAAACTACAACCTGTAGTTGAAGACAAGGGAAGCTTCAGAAGTGTGATCTAACTGGTAACTCTATCCTGAGCTGCATTGCAGTCTACCCTCCAATGCACTAACAAGACCTGAGAGATTATAACATGGGGAAAGATTGAACAAGGGGGTTGGCAGTGGGGTCTGGCATCTTTCCCCTTTAAAGAGAAGGGTTGTGGGGAGAAGGGGTTACCTGACAGAGGTTTTAAATCTATTAAAGGGTGTGCCAGTGTAGACAGTGAAGAAACCCAGTGCGGACTCGTGGTAAAGCCTTGTGTACACCCCAGTCGCAGCCCAATGCGGACTCAAAGTGGAGCCAAGCCCTGCGCATACTCATCTCCTTCATGAGCTTTTCTTTCTTTCTTTCGCTGCTTTTTCTTTTACTTTAACCTTACCTACTTTCTGTAGACAGTACCCATCCCAGTGCAGTCTCATGGCAGCGACATCATCAGTGGAGGCAAGATGGCACTGAAGAACAGCAAAAGAGTTCTGTGGCGCAGCATGGCGAGGGGACGCATGTTGGCAACAATCGCAATGTTGGGGCAAAGATGCCAGACCCCATTGCCAACCCCCTTGTTCAATCTTTCCCCATGTTATAATCTCTCAAGTCTTATTAGTGCTTGGGAGGGTAGACTGCAATACAGCTCAGGATAGAGTTACCAGTTAGATCACACTTCTGAAGTTTCCCTTGTCTTCAGTGCTACTTTTGATAAATTCCACTCCATCAGTAAGTGGCTGCCACCTGACTGTTCTGCTATTTACTCTTTCTTCCATTGTAAAATATCAACTGAATGAGTGTATTTGTTCTGCTGATAGGTTATCAATGTGAAGAGACTGGATCCATGCCTGTGGCTAAGCACTTAAGAAGAACTGTAATGCTAAACTTTTAATTTTATTTCTTTATTTTCTGCTTTATACCTAAGATGTTGCATCTAGATACATTTGTGCCTAAGTTGGCACCAAAAAATGGCAAATTTATACACTTTTCACTGTTGTCCTGCATCCCTGCAATTGAGTATGTGACAATGAACCTAATTCTAATTCTAATATGAAGAAAATGCTTTCAATATTTGTGATAACCGAAACTAAGGATAAGACAGTAGCCTATAAGACATTTAGGAGAAACCTCTTTATTCATTAAAATGGGGGAATATGGACCTCACCACAACACAGAAATGGTTCAATGAAACAGGTTCACTGCATTTAAGGGGAAGTTAGACAAATGCATGAGGCAGAATTTGAAATATGCTGACAAACTGAGACAGAGACAGGTGACAGGAAAGCTGGATATAGCATGGACTAGTTGAGCCAAGTAATCACTTTCTGCGCTGCAGTTTCTGTTGAAATGCTACATAAAAATGCCCTACTTGGATGAATATTAGACATTCCTTGTTATTTAATCCATGAACTACTAATTAACATTTCCATCTGTTTTAGTACTTCCCAAGGCCATAACACCAGGTCCACAGAGATAAAGGCCTTGATTTTGCAGTCAGGTGTAAACCTTCATTGCATTTCCTTTGGCAAGAAAATCCTTCTTTGGTTAAGGAGACCAAAACTGCACAGTTTCAGAAAGTCCGACTTAACTGCAGTAAGATTTCTTTATTCTTATTTTCCAATCCCTCTGTGATAAAGGCAAACTTATTATTTGATTTCCAAATTGAACCTGAATATCAACTTTCTGTCATTAATGTCCAAGAATGTCTGGCAACAGTAATAAGGTTTCCACACAATCAGTGTGGGCGGATCATGTTAAACTATACAGTGCATCTTACCCACACTTACGCAGGTCTAGAAATGATTCACACAGCCATAAAAGCGAAAAAGAAGAAAGCTTCCCGCATCAGTGAAGATCTCACTCTGATGAGCACACATTTCTAAGAAATTGCATTTTTGTTAAATCCAAAAAGGAGATATGACTATACGTTTCACATAACTCCAACCAACTTGTTAACGTTACTGCCAGGCAGAGTGGTACACCTGGGTGTTTAATTTTGAATAAATAATATAAGCTCGATGAGGAATGAGAGAAGGCAAAACTTGCACAAACTGATACAGAAGGCGTAAGGAGTTCAGGATACTTTAACTGAATACTCTACGAATGATAGAGCTGTGAACATTTACCTCAAACGGACACATCTGTCGTTGGGGGTGAGTCAAAGTCATTTAAGCTACACGGCCCTGACAGTCTTAGTCTTTGTTAGTCAGCATCCTAGCTCGATTTGCATTTAACTCTTCCCAGAAATCTTTAAGTGGTTTGCAAATATGCAGTCACATATCGTAAATCAGATGCAAGAAAATTCCTCACACAGGTTAGCGGGAAATGTTTAAACAAATCTCAGGAACAGTCGATGAAAGCAGTGTATTGATATGCCTGCTTAAATTGGCACAGCAGTTCCGTTTCACGTTTGCATTTTGATGAAATTTACTTAAATATCTACCAGTTAACCAGAAATGTCAAATAGGGTTTTTTTAATATTAAAAGTTACGTATCTCTGGATTCAAAATGCCAATGTGCAAATTATTTTTTTCGATAACACAATATCTTTCGTTATGTCTAACCGTATCGTATTGACTATCGATTAGTTTTATTGCTAACCATTATTTGCATATTGTTAGGAAGGAGTTAAAATTCAAAGGCCCAACCACTGCCAGATCCGTTCCTCTGCATTTTACCTCGTGTAGTTTATCTGCTTTCTGCGTCTGTTTCTTTCGACTTCTTTGCGCGGCAATTCGGTTTTTCTCTCTTCTTCGGAGTTTCTTGTTATCGCTTTCAAGGTCCTAAAGTTCAAACATGAGATTTTGATTTGAAAATATGCTTTCCAACACTCAGTGATAGTCGGCGCGGGCAGTGGAAAACCGCAATCTCACATCCAGAATTGGTAACATATTTTCTACTGACCTGCGATTCCCGGTCTGTGGAGCTGTCGTTCGCTGGACTATGCACGATTAAGCTTGGAGAGTTTACCTCAGACATGACACACAAGTGAGCACATATGTGCACAGACAGACAGCAGTAACCGAATGCAAAAGGAAATTCGAGAGTAGCTTGCTATCAAACGCCCGGATTTCCCATTGAACTGCTCTTTAGATCTAGAGGCGAGTACTGCTGCCTGTCATTGAATTCAGGAAATCTTTTTTGTGTTGTGATGCAATTGTAACACTAAAAGCAGTTCTGAGAGTTTCACTTTGTCAGAAAACATTTTCTTGGAATGTGCTCGGAACATTGCAGTAAGTCACGTGTCGTGGCTTTATCTTTAAAGCCAGAAGGAATCTCAAAAAAAAGTGATCTGTCTCCCGTTAACATACCCATGACTATTCAAACTTATTTAACAATAGCATGAGACAGGTACTGAAAGTCGTTGTTTTAACGGGCCACCCTCCAAATGTGAAGTAAAAACAGAAAATGCTGGAGAAACTCGGCTGGTCAGGCAGCAGCTCGAAGAGACAGGAGTTAGTAACTGGAGTCCAACGTGATTCGAAATGTTAATTGTTTTCTCTCCACAGATGTTGCCGACGCACCGAGTTTCTCCAGCACTTGGCTTTATGTCAGATCTCCCGCATCCGCAGTATTTTGCTTTTGATTTATTCCAAGTATAAAGTCTAATATCCTATATTCCACATTACACTTCCAGGCAACTACGGCGCTTTGTTTAATTGGAAACATCTGAGTGACTGAACTTTGGTCATTGCTTCGGAAACTATAAAGAATAACATAGAGATAAAACCTGCTTCTTCATATATTACCTGTGAAATCACTCAAAATAACTACAATGAAAGTGATGCCAGGATCATTTCCAGCTCAAAGAAGTCAGAAACACCGTAAACAATGTCCATTTATATTTTGTACATCGGCCTTACATGTTGATAACTTTTAAAAAATTGTGATATCTGTGAGAGTTTATCGTCGTTGACGTTACTTAGAGTAAAAAGTCAACATGTATTATATTTGCTCATTGCCCCTTCTGGCATTACACAGAACATTGTCGAGCTTTTCTGTGCATGATCAGGGCGCGTCCCGAGCGTGTCCTAGCCGACTGAATGTACAGGAAATCCTGATAGGAGGCGTGTAGTTCATAGGGGCAGTGGAACTTCAGTTGGGAAATGAAAAATGACGGTAATTTTAAAGCTTTACAGCGGAAGCCTAAACGTGAATTTAAATAAATGAACGTTCTTGCAGTAATCCTAATTAAATGGGGTAACAGCCAACACACGGTCCAGGAGCAGGCAATTTTCTCCGAGCCGACGTTTATGCTTTATTTCCTATTTCATCTGCTCCATATTATCTGAAGTTTTTCTGCCGTGGTTAAATGTGGTTCCATTTGGACCCTCCCGGTGCCTCAAGTGCATGTAAATATAGTTTAGTATGAGGAGGAAATGTTTTTGGTTTGTTGGGTAGATTCAACCTACAATGTTGTTGTTTCCTTGATATGCTACTTGTTCAGAACCGAACTGCATTTGTGATTCTGTACTGTATACACATAAAGATTTCTTAATGAATAAAGTTTATTTTAAAATATAAAAAAGGTACCCATTCAAAGCTTTCCAACAATCACCGAGACTTAGTTTGGCTGGTGGTGAGAAGGTCACTAGCAGTAAGATTCTTCATGTACGCCTGGACTCTCTCCAGCACTTGCAAGCAACCGTGAAGGGGAAAAAGACTGTCACACACCTCCTTGGAATGTGCCTTTGCAAGGAAGGTCCGGAGAAAGATGCAGCTGACTTTCATTCCAAGCAGTTCTGTGATGCAGGACTCTGTATTCCAGAGCCTGTTTCCCAGGACACACTCCAACACAAACATTGACTGCATCTGGAGGACCATCAACTCAGTGAGAGACGCTTATTGGTCTGCCTGAAAGTTGTTGGTCTTTCAGTATAAAGAGTTGACCTCTACTGAGTGTTGCAGACTGGCACATTCCAAGACCCTAAACTGCGTGCATTAATGCTTAGGGCAGCTGCCACAAAGATATAGTTGGGAAACACCATCATCTAAGGTGATCATCATCTCTTAATTTCTACATCAATTTTGATTCAGAGAGCTCTACCTTTCTGAGGGAATGCACCATGAGTGCCAGAACTACCTCCTCTTTGAAGGAAGTCTATTATTCTGCTGCTGCAGTTTTTCCTACCAACGTTTGCCTCCAGTCTATTTGGCCAAGCTCTGTTTTTACTTTGATGTGCAGACATAGATAAGCTGCAGAGCTGGGCTGAGAGGTGGCAAATGGAGTTTAATGCAGACAAGTGTGAGGTGATGCACTTTGGTAGGAGTAACCGGAAGGCAAAGTACTGGGCTAATGGTAAGATTCTTAGTAGTGTAGACGAGCAGAGAGATCTCGGTGTCCATGTGCACAGATCCTTGAAAGTTGCCACCCAGGTTGACAGGGCTGTTAAGAAGGCATACAGTGTTTTAGCTTTTATTAATAGAGGGATCGAGTTCTGGAACCAAGAGGTCATGCTACAGCTGTACAAAACTCTGGTGCGGCCGCACTTGGAGTATTGTGTACAGTTCTGGTCACCGCATTATAAGAAGGATGTGGCAGCTTTGGAAAGGGTGCAGAGGAGATTTACTAGGATGTTGCCTGGTACGGAGGGAAGGTCTTACGAGGAAAGGCTGAAGGACTTGAGGCTGTTTTCATTAAAGAGAAGGTTGAGACGTGACTTAATTGAAACATATAAAATAATCAGAGGGTTAGATAGGGTGGATAGGGAGAGCCTTTTTCCTAGGATGGTGACGGCGAGCACGAGCGGGCATAGCTTTAAATTGAGGGTTGAAAGATATAGGACAGATGTCAGAGGTAGTTTCTTTACTCAGAGAGTAATAAGGGAATAGAACGCTTTGCCTGCAACGGTAGTAGATTCACCAACTTTAGGTACATTTAAGTCGTCATTGGATAAGCATATGGATGTACATGGAATAGTGTAGGTTAGATGGGCTTCAGATCGGTATGACAGGTCGGCACAACATCGAGGGCTGAAGGGCCTGTACTGTGCTGTAATGTTCTATGTTCTATTCCCCAGTTAATTATGCTTACCCTGATTGTCCATTGCACCATCATCCTTATCTCTATGACACAATGATCACTGCTCCCTAAATATTCCCCAACTGACACGTGATCTACTTGGCCCATCTCTTTCCACAGAACCAGGAATAATGCCTGCATTCCTATCATCTGCACACATACTGCTGTAGAAAATTCTCCTGAACATGATCTTGGAACACTTGTCACTCTCTCCTTTTTACACTACCAGTCTACACTCAAATAATTTCAAGGCCTCCATTGTAACACCTCTCTGTAACTTTCTTGCAGATTTGTACCTCTACATCTTTCTCGGTATTAGTAGCTTATAGACTACACTGAGCAATGTCATTGCACTTTTTTTTGTTCCTTAACTCTACCTAAAATTATTCTGTCCTTGAACTCTGCTACCGAGTATCTTGTATTGTTGAGACAATCACTTTTTCTTATTTTTCTCATTTTTGATTTGGATCTGTGAGCTTAAGTTGAGAATTGAACTTTGAACTGAATAGCAGCTTGATTAAAAAGAAAAAAAAACTGAAGCTTGAGTATTGGAACTAGCTTGGAAAGATAAATGCAGATTGGTTGTCATTCTAAAACCTCTGCAGACGTTTTGACACCAGGTGTTATGCTCAAGGACTGGCAGCTGGTTGGCTGTTGTATTGGTTGAGATGAGACAGTTCTGGCTAACTAACCACAGAAAACTTTGGGGGGAAAAAAGTGAAACCATGGATTGAACTGGCTCTGACTGGGTGTTTGGTTTTGCTTTGAGTGTCTTCCGGAGACTGGTTCCCGAGTTTTACTTTGTTTAGTTCTACATTCAATTAAAGAATTGTTGCATGTTTGGAGAAAAGAATTCCAATTTTGAGAAATATGTGAATATTTCTTGGAGCCTGCTGGAAGCTGCTTTAATTGAGCAGTGACTTAAGAAATCAAGTAAGCTAGATTTCTACATAATATATAATATCATGCATTTTTCAAAGATTCCATAAAGAACTGGTACTCACCATTGGAATGGTTATACCTGGCAAATTACAATTCTTTTACTTTATTTTTAATGTATTCCTTAACTGTCTGTCTGTGTGCAAATGGGAGTTACGATCAAAGACGATTAGGTTTAAATCATAGACCTTATTAGATTGTATCATCGGTTAGCTTTGCTCCGCAAAGTTAGTGTATACACTATATATTAACAATATGTTAATTTCTGTATAAGTTATTAATGTGTTGCTCTCAAAATGTATTTAGGAGCAATTGGCAATGAATCATTGAATATTTTAATTACACTATGTTGCAAATCCACTGATAAATCCGTAAGGCAGTCTGCACCTGTAACTCGCTAATCTTATATACTCTAACTACAACACACTAAAACAGCAGCTAATGAACTTAAAAGACCCTATACCGACAAGGAAAACGAACATCATTTACAAAATACCTTGCAAGAACTGTGACAAACACTACATTGGACAATCAGGCAGAAAGCTAGCCACCAGGATACATGAACATCAACTAGCCACAAAAAGACAATGACCTACTATCACTGGTATCCTTACATCCAGATGAGGAAGGACACGACTTTGATTGGGACAACACATCCATCCTAGGACAAGCCAAATAGAGACACACACGAGAATTCCTAGAAGCATGGCATTCCAACTGGAACTCCATCAACAAACACATTGATTTGGAGCCCATCTACCACCCTGAGAAAAAGAACAGGAAATGACATCACCAATCCAAGGAAACCTAAACAGATAAATAGAAAGGAGGACATAACACCAGCGCTTCACTGGAGGCTCACTGATGATGTTACCTAGAATGGTGACAAAACGTCTGAAAACGAACCTTCCAGCTCAGCGAGCAAACTTACATCCAGAACCTCAACCTGAGCTACAAATCTTCTCAAAACTCACTCTACCTTCACGCACTTGTGATGGAAGCTTGGTTTAGAGGATTTTGATTTCTTCCCTATTCCGATTGATTGGTTAATATTGATCTATTAACCTACTATTCTCTGTTCTGTTACTGTCTTTTCCAATGCTTTGTGCACCCTTGTATTCCTGTTTGATATTCTCTCCTGGCTCCCACAATCCTCCTGATTTAATTTAAAGTCTCCCCCCCTACACACGAGCAAAAAGCGCTGCAAGGAACTCAGATCAAATGCTAGCAAATGGGACTAGGTCAGGTTGAGAAGTCTTGTTGGTGTGGACAAGTTGGGCCAAACGGTCTGTTTCTGTGATATATGACTCCATACGCCTGCAATACCAGGAGAGTTTTGCAACTTGAACAAAACAAGTGGGATTGTCCACTATATATTTTTACTTGAGCAACATAATGCTACTTTTTGAAGCAGTGAGTGGAATACTTTACGGCAAAGTAGCAGCAAAAAAGTCTTCTGCGTTAAGGAAATTTTGCCTGATAACAGTCCACCGATATAGTTTTACACCAAATGTAACAACCAAAGTGCAAGGACAACCAAAGACATCCAGAACCTGCAAACTGAAAATATCTATCTTTCCATGTGGGAAAACAACAAAATTGAGAAAAGAATGAATTTTAGGAAGAAAAGACTTAAATCCACTGGATCAATTGCTGAAGTGAAGAACAATCTTTACTTTCCAGACAACAGCGCATCAGTATGCTGAAATCAAAAGGAACTATGTAAAACAATTTAACCCATCCTCAATCTGGATATTTGATCTTTGGAATTTTGCTTACCTTATTGTTGTTCTCTCAAAATATGCAAACTTTTTTTTCTAAATTGTGACCAAGTCTTCAGGTATATTGAGATTTTAAAGGGATATATTTTAAATTGCACACTAATAGATTAGAAATCCATTCTTTTCTCTGCCATTTGTTAGTTAAGGCTGTTACAGTAAACAGAATTACCTCTATTAACAACAAAACCTGGCAGGAATAGTTTTTGTTCTGAATAATAGTCAGCCAGGCAAATTGGCCATCTTGGTTGCCGAAATGGGATGTTATACATTTTTAAAGGCTTCTGTAACAGTGGGGCATGATAATTGGCACACTCTTTCCAGTTAACTTGTGACAAGATGTATCTCGCCCAGTGCCAGTCAGCGTGTTGTAGGAATCTAAAGCATATTTACAGCTACACGTTCATCTGTCTTGTCACCTTATTTCTGTACTCACTTCACATGGTACTGAGAGTCAGAGATTACTATTTGTGAGGTCCTGCTATTATAGAAGGTAGTAAGTTATAAATTTCTCAGAGAATAATCTCTCCAAGAACTTTATACATAGTTTCACATTCTCATGCCTTTTCCCACCTGTCAAAATTACTTTGCTTAACCTTTCAAATTCAATATAGATTTGCCCAGCTTCCATAAATTCCAGAATTTTGGCCTGTATAATTCAGGTATTAACTCTTACGCAGTCACATTATAAGAAGTGCATAATTGCTCGAGAGGCAAACAGAGCTAAGGATAATCAAGTCAACCATAATCTCACTGAATTGTAGAGCAGACTCAATGGGAATGAATGGTTTACTTTGCTCCTAATGTCTTCTGATCAGTGTTGGGGTGGAGTTAGTTGGGTCAACGGTGTTGGTGGTGTCAGTTATGGTGTTCAGTTCAGATACAATGGTTAATCTGAGTTAATATCAAGTATTATAAAGCAAAAGTCATACTGTTTAAGTTGCACAAGTCCAGTCCAAATCTTTGACACAGTGATCCAGTTTGTAGAGGGTCCACAATGGATGTTTAAACTTCCTGGGCATATATAGCACAAGTCTGTGGCAGGTCTTCTGCTGGGTCCTGACAACTTCTGTCAACTCAGATTTTGATGATACAGGTGTTGCAAGATTTGGGCCATTACATTCCATTATTTTAGAACCTCTACCACGGGAAATGGTTTCTATCTACCCTTTCACTTCGTTTACCTGACATGTTTAAGTTGATTAAAGGATCTTTAATCTGCAATGCTCAAATGATTAAAAACTTAGTCCAGGCAATTTATCCTGATAACATAGCCCTTTTAACATTGGCATCATTCTGCTGAATCCGTACTGCACCACAGATCAACATGGTCAATATCTGCTTCGTAAGGTCCAGTGCGCAGAACTGAATGCAGCACTAAATGGGATCCAACCAGAGCTCTGTACGATTATAACAACTTCCCTTTCTTTGCATTTCAGCTAGAATGAAACAAAGAGAATCTTAGGCCTTTTAATTTTCATACAAAAATCACCAAAAGCTAGTGGATAGGTACTTTGACTGCTAAATATCCCCACTTTAGTTTCTTGCCATTTGTCCTATAGCCCGATCCATCTTGGGTTTAAAGTGGAAGACCTCACACTTCCCCACATTAAACATCTTTTAAGATTTTTACTTGCTATTCCTACTTGTCTTCTCTCCACTAAGCAATCCCTTATTAGCAGGTTGCCTCCGATTCCATGCAATCATATTTGCTGTCTCTTATGCTATGACCTGGCTTAGACTTTATGGTTACACACCTGATTGGATTAAGATATACAGACATAAATCAACTTCCATTTTAATGGCAGAAGCAAAATATTATATGCTGGAAATCCAAAATAATATTGGATGTTCAGAGCATGTCTGGACCCATCTGTAGAAAGAAAAGCAAAATTAATTTGTTTTGATGCCTTTTCAGAATGCTATTTCCTTTTGTCTGCACAGAAGTTGTTAGAACTACTGAATAATCCACTATTTGCTATCAAAAGTCCTGGGTGTTGTATTTATTTTATATTTCCATTATTTATTCTTACAGCTAACATTGTTACTGAAACAATCTTGGTAAGTGTGCAATTATCTCTTCTTGCAAGAAGAAGACATACCAAGTTTCATGCTATCCTCTGCGTGGAATCTACATTATTCTAAAAATAACCACAAAGGCGTCAGAACCAATGCCACTTATTCATATGTAAATTACAAGTCTATTGTTCCACCACATCTATACTGTAATACCTAGAAAAAGTGTGCATTTTTACTTACGATTGGCCTAACAGGTGTTAATTTGCTAGTTCATTCAAATGTAGACTAGACGATCTCAAGCCTTAACCCTCATACTAGTGCTGTTTTCTCCCCCAGTGTGCCAAGAACTAGGAACTATAGCAAAAATAAAGTTAAAATGTTTGTCCTTAATTGGAACCATCAGGGTAACAGGAGACAAATTATTGATGGGGCAGTCACAATCCTACAGCATGGAAACAGACCCTTCGGTCCAACCAGTCCATACCAACCATGTTCCCAAATTAAACTAGTCACAAGTGCCTGCCTTTGGCCCATATCCCTCCAAACATTTCCTATTCGTGTACTTGTCCAAAATGTCTTTTAAACATTGTAACTGTGCCTTCATCCACCACTTCCTCTGGCAATTCATCCCACTATAAACCACTTAAAAATATTGCCCATCATATACTTTTTAAATATTTCTCCAGTCACCCTAAATATACCCTCTAGACTTGAAATCCCTCATCCTAGAGAAAGACGCCTATTAAGCTTGTCTACACGTCTCATTATTTTATAAACCTCGATAAAAAGGTCACCTCTCAACGTTCTACATTTCAGTGAAAAAAGTCCCAACCTATCCAAATAGGTCAAACTTTTCATGCCCAGTAACACCCTGGTAAATCTCTTCTGAACCCTCTCCAGCTTAATATTCTTCCTGTAACAGAGCAAGAATTTCTCAGTACTCCAAAAGAGGCCTCACCAATGTCCTGTACAGCCTCAACATGACTTCCCAACTCCCACACTCAAAAGACATGAGCAATGACAATAAATGTGCTATGTCCCTTCTTAATCACCATGTTTCTTTGTGATGCAAACTTTAAAGAATTATGTACCAGAATCCGTAGGTCCTTCTGCTCTACAACACTAGAAGGCCCTACCATTAGCATGTACAAGTCCTGCCCCTACTCGTCATACCAAAATGCAATACCTCGCATTTATCCAAATTGAACGTCATTTGCCATTTTTCAGCCCATCTTGTGACAAAATCTAGTCTTTGAATCAAAGTTCTAGGTTAAAATCCCACTCTAGTACTTGATAACTGAGGAGTGTCCAAATAAGTATCAACTTATATCTTACCAACCTACACCAACAGCATTTCAATGTTAACAGCAGGAGAGATACCTGCTCAGCCACATGATGGAAAGGGAATTGGGAGACTGTACCATCATTATCAAAAATGTTTGGACTAGAACATACACATAAAAGGTTGGAATGGGTTCAAGACCTCTCTCTTTGCTCTACTTATGGTGAGGTTCATGATGCTTTGGTCCAAACTGCCTGCAAATCCTGTTTGACAAGCTGGATGGCTACAAGGACAAAGTACAAGATGTTCACATCTTCTGACAATTGGAAAGACAGTGATAACTCTAAACACACTTGGCAATTTTCAAACATTTTACAAGTTAAATGGAGAAACTTCTATAGTTTAGAATATAATCACCCAATGAAATGGAATTTAGTGAATTTGCCTTTTAGTTTATTTTCTTGAAGAGTCTTAAGTCTAAATCATGTGATAATTTAGTGGCTAACTGGAAGTAATTTTTTTTTGTAAAAGTCACTATGGGGTTCCTAACAGTCCAACCTATTCACTGGGACAAAATAAATTTTCCTAGACCTTGCATTCTTCAGCTAGATAGTCCTCCCAATTTTTTTTTGCAGGCCTCTGCACACATGACTACAACATTGACCAGCATTATCCTGCTGCTTGCCCAAATTACTGTATACCCCTGGCAAAGGTGAAGTCAATGGAAAACAGTGGGAAAACACTCTTCTTGATAATCATATCTATCAAGAAAGGAAGATAGTTGTTGTTGGTGGCCTAATGGCATCTCAGCCCAAGGACATCACTGCAGGGGCTCTTCAGTCATTTCTAAAGCCAAATTGGTTGCTCTACCAATTGCGTTCCCTCTAACACTTTGAACATTTCAGTTCAGACAGTGATAATTGCAGTATTCCGTACTATTTGCAACTCCATAGATGATATGCAACAATATTAACTGTTGCCTCTTACAACTCACAAGCAATATTTGCCCCATTTAAGTATCAGGCAACGACAAGGTCTAATATAAAAGGGTCTGAACACCTCTCCTTGATGTTCAACAGCATTAACATCGCTGAACACCCCCAAATGCATGAACCACAAGATACAAGTCACCGGAGTGAAGAAGTACACTCCAGTTACTTGGTTAGGTATGGGTCTAACATGCTGCTCAACACCAAGCAGGGAAAAAAAAACAGCCTGCCAGATCAGCCTCCATCCACTAGTTTAAAAACATGGAATGCCTTCAACAGTGTACAGTGGTACTAGAGATCACCTACAAAAGGTGTACTGCAGCAACTTGCTCCCAAAGTTCCCTCAACAGTAACTTCTATCAGGTAAAACAGGTCAACAGAAACACAGGAGCACACCACACTTGCAAGCTGCTCCTCATCCTGACTTAGACAAATATTCTTCCACCACTGGATCAGAACTTTGCCACTCCTTTAAGAGCACTGTAGGTGCAACAGCACTGCACAGACCACATGAGTTTAAGACAGTGACTCACTACCAAATTCTCAAGCGTAATTAAAGCATCTGCAATACATATTGGCCATAATCAGTGATTCTCTTGTACCATGCACAAGTTAGAAAAAGCTACGTCGTTCCTGCTAGAAAGCATTATCTGGTACTATGAAAAATCTGCCAGCTTTTAAGTAAGAAAAATATAGCTTTACAATATATTTATGTGCCTTCAGTTTATTTAAAATTAAGGAAACATGCAAAGACAGACAGTAAATATTTACAACCTTGAACTTTACAATATTCAAAAGGACCAACAGGTATATGTTATTCCACATTTTTAAAAATCAATGTTATCTAACACAAGATAGTTAAAAGTAGTTAAACAACTCACATTTCACTGTCCATTTATAAAACAAATTTCATTTCCATTTCATTTTCAATACATTCATACAAGTTTACTTTAACTGAGTCATCATTTGTTAGATGTAAAGTAACTGAATCATAACTACGTATTGCTGTGTAATAGAATACCAGATATGTTCATTTAAGAAGTAACTGAACAGAAAGCAGAAGGAAAAAAAATTAAAAAGTAACCAATACAAAAATCAAGTTTTTTTTACATACAATTTAGTAAATCTTATCTGGAGATTTTAGCACTAAAACAGGAATGGAACTCTATAACACAGTTCAGATTTTTTGTATTTCAGAATCTGACTAAGTCAACTTTTTGTCAAAGTAAATAAGGTGGCATATCTGTTTTAGGTTTCACCTGTTCAAACAAAATATTTTAAATCTACTTAATATTATCTCACTTTACAACCTCTTGTCAGGGCTAGGCATTATCACTGTATCTAATTATACGAACAGACAACTTTGGATAAATACCTTTGCAGATAGTTTGCAAGTGGCTAGGGTAGAAAGATGCAAAAGGCCTAACTTTTCCACCAGATCTGACTAGAAATACTTAAAAAAAACATGCTATACAAAATGTACAAGCTGTCTGTTGACACTGAATACCGTGCAGGATTACTGACCAAGATGCAATCTTCGTTTTGGATATTGTCGGTTAATGTAAGAATCTGATTTTCTTTTCTGTGACTTACGACTCTTCAGCAAATTTTTTTCTTCAGTTTCTGTGGGAGTGACATCAGATTTTTCAAACAGAAGAGCTTGTTCATTGCTATTTTGGAAGTACGTCTCTGTGTGGGTTGAGAATATTGCCTTATTTGTCTGGGATTGCTTCATAATGGGAACAAGAGTTAGAGTTTGCAAAAGTCCTTCAGCTTTCTCCATAAATGCTGGTAAATGCTTGGGGAACAAAATTGCAATAACATTAGTTCTTGTACATCAAAATTACATTCTCCTGCAAAATGAGATTAAAAATCCGTACATTCTAGGAAATTTGTCAATGACTTTCAGACTTAACATTCTACTAATATTATACACTGGTTATATATCTGTAAACATAAGGTGATAACAACCACTTGCTGTTAAACATTCCCAAAATTAATCATAATCTAATTTTACATTTTACTGTCAGCTCAAACTCAATCGTTGCATGTTCCTGAAGCTGCTTCTTCCTCACTGGTACAGTTGCATAGGTGTCAGCCAAATTTATTCAACTACATTTCAGAATTTACAGAAGCATGGTTTGTGTTCTTGACGCAAGGCAATATTGACCAATGGCTTACTATCTGTCAATAAGGGGAACAGACAGGTGTTTGTGCTGTGGCAAGAGAGACTCCAGGATGGTACGTTGCTTCCATGGGAACAGCATCAAGGATGTCCTGGAGAAACTGCAGGGCAAATTGCCAGTGGTCGTTGCATATATCAGTACCAATGATATATTGGAAAAAATAGGCAAAAAAAATGGATTAGGGTGTACAAGCTGAGTTTAGGAAGTTAGGACACATTATAAATTAGGACCTCAAAAATGCTGAATTCAGAACTGCTACGAGTTCCACATCCTAGCAAGCATAGAAATAACAGGGTATACTAGATTAATGTTGCTGAAGAAAATGGTGCAAGTTGAAAGATTCAGATTCATGAAACACCAAAAGTGGTTCTGGGAAAGATGGAACCAGTGCAAATAGGACAAGTTGCACCTGGCCAGGATCGGGATGAATATCCTTGCAAGGAGGAACTGTTTCTTTGTGCTTTCGGGGAACAGGAACCTCAACATGGAGTGAGAGAAGGCAGACCCAAGGACAGAAATAAAAGGACAGAAAAGTACAAAAAAAAAGGCAGAATAAACAAGGATAAGAAACAAATGGGGTCATGGTGCAAAATAAAGCAAAGATGACTAAGAACGTTTAAAAAGGACAAAATTAAAAAGGCACTATATCTTAGGGTGTGGAGCATTTACATAATTATAAAGCTGTAATTAAAGGCACAGCTGCAGGGTGACCAAGGTTGGGAAATGAACATTCAGGAGTATTCAATATTTAGGCAGGACAAGCAAATAAGGAGGTGTGGGAAGCATTAATAGTAAAGGATTGCCAATGCCCAAAGCAAGGATGGATATTGGCTCTCAAAATAATGATTTTGACTCTGTTTGGGGGGAGATAAGAAACAACAAAGGGACAGAAACAATTTTGGGGATTCTCTATAGGCAGATGCAAGAGAAAGCATTAAACAGGAGATTTGAGATGCTTGTAATAAGGGCACAATTATAACCACAGGCAACTTGAACCTATACAGATTTAGCAAACCAAATTAGCAGTAAGAGACAATGATTTCCTGGAGTGAAATTGAAAAATGATTAATAAACAATCTTGCTGTGTTGGGTCCATTGCAGAACAGCAATCATAAAATGACAATTATTCATTAAAGGTGGAGAGTGACACTGAATCTGAAACCAGGATCCTGAATCTAAATTAAAGTAAACTATGAGGTTCTGAGGTGCAAGTTGGCAATGCTAGATTGGAGAACCTCACTAAAAAAAGGGTTGGCAGTGGATAGGCAAGTGCTAATATTTAAAGAATACACGCATAAATAACAATTATTCTTTCCTATCCAGCATTTAAAAAAACAGGAAAGGTGGCTCGCAATGGCTTGCAAAATAAATTGTCGATAGTGTGAGATCTAAAGAGGACACACAAATTGCAAGAAAAAGCAGCAAGTCTGAGGACTGGAAGCAGTTTAGAATGCAACAGATCTGTGGAATTCACTACCCAAGAATATGGTAGAAGCCGGGATTGACTAAAAATGAGGGAATAGATAGATTTTTAAATTAGTAACTTATTGCAGGGTTCTGGACAGCAGGCAGAAAGTGGAGTTAAGGCTAAGATGAGACTAACAATGGTCATATTAAATGGTGCAGCAGGCTGAATTGCCTACTTCTGCTTCTCGTTCTTATGTTCAAAAAGGGCAAAAATGATTGAAAAAGAGGGGCGTATAGTAGTTGAGATTAGACTCAGAAAAAATCTGACTGCAATAGCTTCCATTAACGTGAAGTGGAAAAGATCAATGAGAAATGTAAGTTCTTTACAGTAAGAGAATTATAATGGGGAACAAAGAAGTGGCAGAAGAACAGAACATGGATTTTGGTTGTGTCACCACAAATAATTTCCCAGAAATGTTAGAGAAGTTAGGTACAGTGAGAGGAAGAAATTGAAGGAAAAAGTTAAGAAAATCAGCATTAATAATTAATAGTGTTTAAGGCCGACAAATCCGCAGGACCTGATAATCTGTAATCAAAGCGCTAAAGGAAGTGGCCCTTGAAATATTGGGTAAGTTGGTGGTCATTTCCAATCTATGGAATTTTGGAAGGAGTTCCTAGAAATTCGAGAGCAGAAGATGTAACCCTGCTGTTTCTTTAACAAACAGGCTGAAAAAAAAAATGACAGACCAGTTAGTCAAACATTAGAGGGGAAATGCTAGAATCTTTTATAATAAGGTATGATAACAAAACACTTGGAAAGCATTAACATGATTAGGCACAGTTAGCATGAGTTTACGAACAGGGAAATTATGCTCTACAGTGGTTCATTTGAGGATGTAGCTAGAAGATTTTTAGATAATGTAGTGTTTTTGGATTTTGTGAAAGCTTTTGATAAGGTCCACGTAAATAAAATGAAAGCATGTGGGGTTGTGGTTAATATATCGGATGGAAACTGCGGGAATAAACAAATATTTTCCTGGACGGCAGGTGCACCTTAGGGATCAGTGCTCAAGTCCCAGCTAGTCACAAAATATATTAACGACTTGGAAGAGGTAACCAAATGCAATACTTCCTAGTTTATGCAAAATGGATCTGTGTGTTAAAAGGGATGCGCCAATGAAACAGGCAGATGCAGCAGTTAAGACGACAAACAGCATGTTGACCTTCACCTACAAGACAACTTGAGTTCAGAAGTAGGGATGTCTTGCTGCAATTATACCATCTTCAAGAACTGCACCTGGAGTATTGTGCCCTGTTTTGTTCTCTTTACCTAACAAGAATATGTACTTGACAAAGAGGGAGGTCATTGAAAGTTTATGAGCCTGATATCAGGACTATCATGAGGTGAGATTGGTTCAACAGGGTCTTTATTCACTTTAAGGAGGACAAGGAGGGAATTTGTTTAAAAACAAAATTCTAATAGGGCCAAACTGACTAGGTGCAGGGAGAATGTTTGTTCTGGTTGGGAAGTCTAGAATCAGAGATCAGGGTATTAGCATACAGGGTAAGCAATTAGGACGGAGATGGGGAAACATTGCTTTACTCATGATGATGGTCAACCTGTGGAATCTACTCCCACAGAAATCTGGAGGCCATATCAGAGTATACTCACCAAAGAGATAAATATTTTAGATATTAAAGGCATCAAGGAGTATGACAAAAAGCAGGAATACGGCATTGAGATAGAGGATCAGTCATATATTGAATGGTGAAGCAGCCTCAAACGGTTGAATGGCCTTCGCCTGCTCCTACTTCTTACATCTCTATTAAAATCAACACACCCCATTTGGAAGTTTAAAACAATTTTCTTAATACATTCATCACAAAGATGTATACAAACTATATCTGCAGATACTAGTATGTGAACACAGCCACTTTAAGACTAATTTAAGCAGCATAATACAAACACCTTCAAAATGGTGCATTATTATAATAAGCCAAGATGCTGTACTGGAGAAAATGAAGCAAAATTGCACTTTTGAGCATGTAAGACCTCACAAATGAGGTACACGACTTGTTCAAAGTTATCTTGAACAAAATGCTCGAACGATTCCTCCATATGTTCAGTACAGTTTAAGAATTTGTTTTACTGAATGGCTGAATCTCCTTTAATTAGATGAAGAATTAAGTATACGAATTGCTCTGAAATGCTTACCTTCATAGTGTCACTCATATCTCGAGAAATATTTGATGCATTTCTCAACAACTCCTTCTCCTTCGATACTAATAGAAAATGCATTTGAAAATGTTAGTTACAACATATCACTAAATACCAACTTAAACTGATAATCAGCATGACTCAGGATTAATCTAAAATTGACTGCAAGACCTTAAAATATAGCACTGTTCTGTTACTATCAAGTAATATTTGCTTAGCAACGACCTGCTCACAAACTCAATTTGGGTTTGGCCAAGACCACTCAGCTCCTGACTTCAGTACAGCCTTAGCTCATAAAAACACAGAACAGCTGAACTCTCCAAGCCACTATATATTTTCCAATTCTGGATATTTAATCACTCTTTCAGTGTCACTGGATCATTGGAACTCTGCACTGGCATTGTAGATCTACCTACAGCAAATGGACTGCACTTGTTCAAGGCGACAGATCACCACCAACTTCTCAAGGGCAACTGGGGATCAGGAATAAAAAAATACAAAGTCATTCGGTCCATCAAGTTTGTTCAACCATTTAATAAATCATGGCTGATTTGATCATCCTCAATTCCACCCTCTTGTTTAATCTCCATAATCAAATTGCCCTAACGATTAGAAATCTCTCTAGCCCGGCCTTGAATACTCTCAACAACCCAGCCTTGACTGCCCTCTGCAGTGAAGAATTACTCCTCATGTCTTAATTTCAGAGTGAGGGGTCACCCATTTACATTCTTTGGTTCTAAACTCTCCCCCAAGTCTAGAGAAAAAGTCCAAACTACTCAACCTCTCCTCACAAGAAAACCCCTCCCTAACCTAGTGAACCTTCTCTAGACTGCCTCCAGTGCCAGTATACCTTTGTTCAAACAGGGAAACTAAAACTTCACAGTATTCCAGCTGTGGTCTAATTAGCACCTTACACAGTTTTAGCAAGATTTTTCTCTTTTTAAACTCCTTTCCATTTGGAATAAACACCAACATTCCATTTGGCATCCCTATTGTCCACTGATCTTGAATGCTACCTTGCAATTCACACACTAGCACCCCCAAATCACTGCGCTGCAGCATTCTGCAATC
Source organism: Stegostoma tigrinum (assembly GCF_030684315.1). Lineage (NCBI taxonomy): Eukaryota > Metazoa > Chordata > Chondrichthyes > Orectolobiformes > Stegostomatidae > Stegostoma > Stegostoma tigrinum. The sequence goes on from NC_081362.1 coordinate 55,205,784, forward strand.
ATTTCCCATTAAAATATTCACCTCCATTTGTTGGTGTCAGACAGCACAAAGCAAGACCATTGACTGCTGCAGGTCAACCATCTTAGCCACAATATTGCTGAGAAACACCTGCAATATACAGTCCTAGGCCCAACCATCTTCAGCTGCTTTATTAATGACTGTTCTCTATCACAAGGTCAGGGGTAAGAACGTTCATTGGGTTCACATCATTCAGTGTCATTCACAACTCCACAGCTCCTGAAGCAGCCTATGTCCAAATACAAGTTTGAGGAAAAAAAAATCCAGAATTGGGCTGATATGTGGAAAGTAATATTTGCACCACATATGCCAGACAATGACCATCTCCATCAAGGGAGAATTTAACCATCACCCTTAGCATTGAGTGTGTGCATGCGTGTGGGGTTGGTGGGGGCTGGTGTAGGACTAGGTGCATAATCACAGAGTCCATATGAGTGTGGCAGGGCGTTATTCACCAACTAACTCATCTCCTTACTCCTCTAATCCTCCCAACATAGAGAAGGCATAGGTCAAAAGCATGATGGGATAATGAGAAAGCAGGCCAAGCAGCATCAGAGGAGCAGGAAAGTTGACATTTTGGGTCGAGATTTCTGAAGAAAGGTCTCGACCTGAAATGTCAACTTTCCTGCTCCTCTGATGCTGCTTGGCCTGTGTGTTCATCCAGCTTCACACCGTGTTATCTCAGATTCTCCAGCATTGGCAGTTCCTACTATCTCTATGATGGCGTAATGTCCATTTGCCTGGATGAGTGCTGCTCCATCAATATTCAAGAAAACCAACTCCAACCAGAACAAAACAGTGCAGCCCATAGTCAGCCCATCTGTTATCTTCAACAGTCACACCCTCCATCACCACAGTGGCTGCAGCATAAAAGATGCACTGCAAAGATGCAAAGTTACTTTGAGAGCACCTTCTGAACACACAATCGCTACCAGCTCGAAGGACAAAGGCAGAAGCATGGGAACACGACCAGCCACATTATCTCCTCCAAGCCACATACTGACCTAAGTGAGCCATATCACCATTCCATCACTTGCTGAAATTTTTTTTTAAAAATCACTTGTCTTGCTATCACTTGTGATTGCGTCAAATGTTGTTTGATAATAATTTCAGATACCTACAGGAATGTCAGTCACTATATAAAAATGCCAAGTTGGTGAAATTTCTGATTTCATCTCTTACTGCAGAGGGAGCTGCTGGTTAACGTTGAATTGTTTTCCTCTTCCTCAAACAAACGAAGGAATAAAATGTCATTTAGTTGCTAGCTGAAGGAAGAATGGTAGTGTCTTAAAAAGCTAACCATCTACTATACACCCTCTCAGGTGGTTGACAAGCACACAAAGGCAGCTCATGCCCATTTTTAATTTTCCCAATGAAAAAAAAGTTACATTCAGTGGGTTACCATTCAGTAGGCTCAACAGAGTTAACTACAGAAGGCACCTGGGGTTTGAAAGAAATTTTTTCACTTGCTTACCTTGTTCTGAATCAACTTCCGTTTTCAATTGAGACTTTACTACAGGCTGATATTGCTTCTGCAGACAATGAAACATGTATTATTAGAATTATAGATGTTTATAGAGTCATACAGCATGGAACAGACCCTTCAGTCCAACCAGTCTGTGCCAAACATAATCTCAAACTCAACAAGTCCCACCTGCCTGCTCCCGGCTCATATCCCTCCAAATATTTCCCATTCATATACTTATCCAAGTGTCTTTTAAACATTGTATTTGCACTCACATCCACCACTTCATGCCACACATGAACAACCCTCTGTGTAAAAAATTTGTCTCTCATTTGCTTTTTAAATCTCTCTCCTCTCACCTTAAAACTATGCCCCCTAGTCTTGAAATCCTCCATGCTAGGGAAAAGTCACCAGCCATTAACTCTATCTATTCCCCTCTCGATTTTACAAACTTCTGCAAGGTCAGCTCTCAATCTCCAGTGGAAAATAATCCCAGTCTATCCAGGCTTTCTTTATAACGCAAGCCTTCCATACCCGGCCACATCCTGGAAAATCTCTTCTGAATCCTCTCCAGCTTAATAACCTCCTTCCTATAACTGGGTGACCAGAACTGGACACAGTACTCCATGATCAAAATGTCTCTTTCAGTGCGGCCAGTGTGAAATCTTGGTGGACGATGTGAACATTTAATGTCGTGGAGGGATGCCAATCAAGCTTTGTGCTGGATGGTGCTGAACTTCTTGAGCACTGGTAGAATTGTATTTGACGAAGCAACTGGAGATCATTCCATTCCATTCCTGATTTGTGCTTTGTAGCTGACTGACCAAATCTGGGAAGCTGAGATCCACTTTCCCTGTCTTGGAATACTGAGCTCTCATCATATTATTTTGATGGCTGGCCAAGCTAAATCAATGGGTGATCACCAGGATATTGATAGCAGGTAACTCAGCCATTGTATTCCCATTGAACGTCATGGGGTCGTGGTTAGTTTTCTTCACACTGGAGATGGCCACTACCTGGCGCTTGTGTCATGGCCAATGTTACTTGCGACTTACAAACTGAGTCCTGAATGTTGTCCACTTGGAAAACGTCTGAGGAATAACACATGGAAATGAACATTATGCAATCAGTGAGCTTAACATTGGTGGCCTTCTGGTAAAAGGAAGGTCTCTGATGAAGCCGTTAGTGAGAGTTGGACCAAGGACATGCAGCCATGTCCTGGTACTGAGGTGTTTGGTTTCCAACTACATGTCTCATATTTGTCTCTACGTCCACCCTACGACCTCAGTGAGGTAACTCTTTAATAACAGATTAACCCTGCTTTCATCAACAGCCCCAAGCTGAAGAAGAAATTTGTTAAGATGTGCTATTTGCAATGACAATGCTATAGGGGCTAATGTTAGTTTCATATCTGAGAAGGAGACTCTAGTACTACCCCAGAGGGAGATACTAACATTATTCCAGAAAAAGACTCTAACAGTATCCAAGAGTGAGACTCACTAACACTATCGCACGGGGAATCTAATATTTTTCAAGAGGAAGACTCTGACAATATCCCAAAGGGAAAATCTAACACTATCCCAGAGGGAGATTCTAACATTATCCCAGAGGGAGACCTGTAACAGTCTGTGAGAGGGGACTCATGGTCATCAGACAGTCTGTATTTTATAGTCGCTGTTTCACAGCAGCCAGCTACAATTGTACACTCTGTACCCATACCATTTCATATTAATTTGGAACATGCCATACTGATACTACACTATTACACACAGCCGCTTACATTCACACATCCTACGTGAGACTGGTGTGATTACACATTTACCCTCTAACACCAATCGGCCTCTGCACAAACCACCTTTTCACAACAGACAGCTCCACTCAGCTGTCTACAAGTGGACTTACTGCATTATACAAGACATTCACAACACCACAAGCAGTGCACACATCTCTTTACAACAACCGTGTGCACTATTGCAGAACAGGCAACTGCCTGTGCATCGACCGCATACACAGATTCACTGAAGGCATTGCCCACTGCCCATTCACACTTCCATACTTAGCAACAATCAGCAATGTGCGGAACAGGAAATTAATAGATTGCACTTAAACAAGTCCCCTTTAAGATGTGCATATGCTCAGCTATGTGTCTATCTTACGGGCTGGTGCACAGCAAACAGACATTGAAATGAACCTCGTTCCACACAGCACACTCAGCCTTTCACAACAGTCACACTGTGGGCAGACACAGAGACAGACAGACAGACAGACAGACACACACACACACACCCCTTGAAAACTGTGGACGTGCACAAGCAGAGACACACATAGACTCACACACACACACCCCTCACACTATGTATGTGGACAAACTGACACACACATACCCCTCGAACACTGTGTATATACACAGACACACAGCCCTTGAACACTGCGTACACACACACACACACAGTTTGCAGGGCACATTAGACTCAGTGCTTCCCAAAAGACACTTCCCTGATAAACACAACACACACACATTTCACAGAGTTGCCATGGCAGCAATTGGGTTGTCACATAGCAGCTGGGTGAATAGTGAGTGGTTTGGGTGGGTCACATCTGGGGAGGGGGTGCTTAGGCAGAGGAAGCCGGTTGGAGAGGGGTGCATTCGGGGTGATGTAGTCAGGGGGGTGAGTGTCTGGGAGAGAGGGAGTGATTAGTTGGAAAAAGGGGTAATTATAGAAGATAGTAAATCAAATTAACATCCTCCCTTCGGGTTAGCTTTCAAAATCTAGCAGACTGAACAGTAGTCCAGATTGCAGATCTTTTCTGCCACTCCTACAAGCTATCAGAAATCATACAAGATGGCACTACATTTGTTGCATTGTGCTGTAGCTAGCTATGACACAGTACTGTGCCTTTAAGAGATGTATTCTGCCCTGTTTTTCTTGCAGATGAGGGAGTTCTCACTGTATATTTTTAAGAAGTAAGAAAAAGGATCAGTCGGCAATGTCAGGGCTCCCACACACCCAGGAAGGCTTTTAGTTATGCCTCCAGCTAGTTGAGAAGATTTCTGCTGGCTGCCGGAGTGAAGTCTTAGACGGCAAGGCTTTATATAAATCAAAAGGGGCAGATTGTTCTTTCTGCTAGATTGCAGAAAGACAGCAAGTGACAATCATTACAGAGTTGCTCATTTGCCTTTAATAAGAGTGTGTTTATGGGATGCTGCCTATATTGGAACAGTTGGTGATTAGTTAAACAATACATCATCTTGTTAATTATTTCAATAAAGTTATGTCAATTCTTCTTTTTGCTGTATTTTGATTGTGTTGTAAGGGGGGGGGGGGGGGGAATAAAAAAGCATCTGGATTAAAGCTTAGTGGTGGACCAATCAAATACGTACTTGTCCACACCATGGCTCAATGAAAGAACTGCTGACTTTGTCCATTTTTCACAAGTTTTCTAGTGACTCTTTCTCATTACTTCGTTTTTACAAAAATTTCACCAGTCCTCTTTAAAAGAGGAGTAAACACTTTGCTTCCTAATTTGATAAAGCATTTCAGGGGTCAACAATGTAGCACAAAAATATTTTTGTAATTCTTCCTTTCATTACAACGTAACAGGTGAAAGCAGTTTGGCTTTATGCAAGTGTAAAGTGCTCACAAACACAAAGGCCAGATTCTGTTATAACTGTGAGGCTATCAGCAATAAGTTATTATGGGACAAAGCAGACAGCAAATATTGAAGAGATGACAGAAGAAGTAGGCATGGAGGCGAAGACGGCGGAAAAACTGGTCACGTGGAACAGTCCCTCTTCCGCACCTACACAGGCCCCAAACCCCACCTCTTCCTCCGGTACATTGATGACTATCGGCACCGCCTCTTGCTCCCCAGAGGAGCTCGAACAGTTCATCCACTTCACCAACACCTTCCACCCCAACCTTCAGTTCACCTGGGCCATCTCCAGCACATCCCTCACCTTCCTGGACCTCTCAGTCTCCATCTCAGGCAACCAGCTTGTAACTGATGTCCATTTCAAGCCCACCGACTCCCACAGCTACCTAGAATACACCTCCTCCCACCCACCCTCCTGCAAAAATTCCATCCCCTATTCCCAATTCCTCCGCCTCCGCCGCATCTGCTCCCACGATAAGACATTCCACTCCTGCACATCCCAGATGTCCAAGTTCTTTAAGGACCGCAACTTTCCCCCCACGGTGATCGAGAACGCCCTTGACCGCGTCTCCCGCGACACATCCCTCACACCCCACCCCCGCCACAACCGCCCCAAGAGGATCCCCCTCGTTCTCACACACCACCCTACCAACCTCTGGATACAACGCATCATCCTCCGACACTTCCGCCATTTACAATCCGACCCCACCACCCAAGACATTTTTCCATCCCCTCCCCTGTCTGCTTTCCGGAGAGACCACTCTCTCCGTGACTCCCTTGTTCGCTCCACACTGCCCTCCAACCCCACCACACCCGGCACCTTCCCCTGCAACCGCAGGAAATGCTACACTTGTCCCCACACCTCCTCCCTCACCCCCATCCCAGGCCCCAAGATGACATTCCACATCAAGCAGAGGTTCACCTGCACATCTGCCAATGTGGTATACTGCATCCACTGTACCCGGTGCAGCTTCCTCTACATTGGGGAAACCAAGCGGAGGCTTGGGGACCGCTTTGCAGAACACCTCCGCTCAGTTCGCAACAAACAACTGCACCTCCCAGTCGCAAACCATTTCCACTCCCCCTCCCATTCTCTTGATGAGATGTCCATCATGGGCCTCCTGCACTGCCACAATGATGCCACCCAAAGGTTGCAGGAACAGCAACTCATATTCCGCCTGGGAACCCTGCAGCCATATGGTATCAATGTGGACTTCACCAGTTTCAAAATCTCCCCTTCCCCTACTGCATCCCTAAACCAGCCCAGTTCATCCCCTCCCCCCACTGCACCACACAACCAGCCCAGCTCTTCCCCCCCCCACCCACTGCATCCCAAAACCAGTCCAACCTGTCTCTGCCTCCCTAACCGGTTCTTCCTCTCACCCATCCCTTCCTCCCACCCCAAGCCGCACCCCCCGCTACCTACTAACCTCATCCCACCTCCTTGACCTGTCCGTCTTCCCTGGACTAACCTATCCCCTCCCTACCTCCCCACCTACACTCTCTCCACCTATCTTCTTTACTCTCCATCTTCGGTCCGCCTCCCCCTCTCTCCCTATTTATTCCAGTTCCCTCCCCCCATCCCCCTCTCTGAAGAAGGGTCTAGGCCCGAAACGTCAGCTTTTGTGCTCCTGAGATGCTGCTTGGCCTGCTGTGTTCATCCAGCCTCACATTTTATTATCTCAGCAAATATTGAAGCATGTGCATGCCCAGAGAAGTGTGAAAACTCAGACACTGCTCTCAGATTCACCTTGAATCTCAAAGCAGACTGAACATTGATTTGCTTTACATGCTTGACTCCATATCAAGACACTGGAAAAATTTAGAGCTATTACAATCAGGAGTAAACAGAGATTTACATGCTGTCTGGCAGTGGTAACTGCTGCTGCACAAACTTCTTGTCCCTTAAAATTTGAGGCAGGGGGAAAAAAAAAAAAAAAATCACAGGATACCAGTGTCAGTGTCAATGAACAGACCAGCATTTATTGCCCATCCCTAATTGCCATGGACTTGGAGTCACATGTATGCTGGACCAGATAAGAACAGCAGTTTCCTTTCCTGATGAAAGACATTTTTGAACCAGATGGATTGTTCCAAAAATGAACAATGGTTTCATGGGTATAATTAGACTCTTAATTCCAGATTTTTAAAAATGAATTGTATCTGAACCCAGTCCCCAGAACACTACTTGGATTAAAAGCCTAGTGATAATACCTCTAAGCCACCCCTTCCATCAATTTGGAAATGCAGATATTTCTGAAAAACATTTTGTCTGTTTATTATCTTTCTTTTAAATTCATCTGTCCTTCACAATCTTGGTCAAATACAGTAAAAGCAATTATGAAACTAGCCTAGTAATTCAGGGAGCTGGACTTGGAATCAGATGCAATTCGAATTTCCTGTCTGCCTAGGTGCAATCTTTCAATAAAAAGAGGTGAGTCAATTCACTAAAATCTAGAAAAAGCAGCTAGCAATATTGGTAACCACAAAACTACTAGAGATTGTCAGAAAAACCCATCTAGATTCAGCACATGTTTTGACATTGAGTTTTTGACTATTCTGTACGAGAAATTATCAGAAGAAATTATGCACTAGTTTGTGTCCTGGCATATCCCTCACTATTAATATAAAAGAAGTGTGGGATTGGGGGTGGTTGTACAGTTGGAGCGATGAGATGGAGGTCACAACCAACAGATGAGATCCATGAATAATCCCATTTGCAATGATGGTGCAGCACATTATTGCAAAACTCAAGACTGAAGCACTTACAAAAATAATTTGTCAGAGGTGTCCAGTTGACCCCAAGATCACAATCAAGATAAAGCCAAGTGCATTTGAAACAAAAGGCAAACAACATCCCAGCCATGGTGCTGAAACTTCTGATTTTTTTCAAAATAAACTTTAAGAGGCAAGTGCATCACTCTCAATGTCAGAATTTATTGTTTATCCATAACTACTCTTAAAGCTGGCGGTGAAGCACCTCTTTGACCGATAACGCATGTGGTGTGGGTACACCTATACAAGGTAGTGTTAGTAAACAAGGTTCAGGATTTTGGCATAGTCGCAGCGAAGGATCACTGTTACAGTTCAAAGTCAGAATGGTGCATGGATTGGAAAGCGTTGGTGTTGGCATTCCTGTTCCCATGCAATGGAGCACAGATCTCAAGAGGCAGGGCACTTGTTACAGAATTCCACGCCTCCTATCTGCTTTCCTACAGTCAGAGAGTGTATACGTCCAGCCCAGTTAAGTTCTGGTCAATGGTAAATTAACATTGAGATATTCCCTTGTTGCAAACTTTTCAAACTAAAAAAAAAATTGCTCATGACATACAACACTGAGCCAGGCCATCATTTATTAACCACCCCGAATTACCCCTTAATCTGAGTGGTTTGCTAGGACCATTTCAGAGGGCAGTTAGGAATGAAGCAGATTGCACAATCACACAGGCTAGGCCAGGTAAGCAGGGCGGATCTCCTTCCCCATGGGATATTAGTGAACCAATTTAATGCCAACACTGGACAGTCACCATTAGGCATGTTTTAATTTCCAATTTTTAAAACAAAAAAAATATTGAATGTAAATTCATATTGTGGAATTTGAACCCATGTCCTCAGAGAATTACCCAAGCCCAATGACATTACCATTATGTCACTACTTTCCCCCCTTTGCACTTGAGGGGCAAAAATGTGACTTGTCACTTATTCCAAGCCTGAATATTATTCAGGAACTGCCATTTACGGATACTGATTGCTTCAGTTTATGGAACTGCAAATGGTACTAGACACTGCAAAAGTCAGTGAATAGCTCCACCTTTGACTATATGATTGAGTAATGGTCACTGATAAAACAGCTGAAGATAGCTGTGGCTGGATGGTTATGCTGAGGAGCTTCTCCAATTTTCTAGGGCTGACATGATTCGAAGACACAATTGTAGAAAGGATTTATCTGACTAAATTAATGCAGATGTCCTACCATTGGTTTGAGCAATAGCATGCAACTGGATTTACCAGGTTAGATACGGTCATATATAAAGCATAGGGCTGAACATACTGGCACAAATGAGTACAAACTGAATTTCAGGACAAAGATATCAAAAAAATGTAAACATACGAGTGATTCCCTTTCTGCTTTCATAGTCCTAGCAAGATGTCCAACAATCTTCCTTGGAAACTGCTTACGTTTTGAAGCCGTCTCTTTAATGCATTCATCCAAATCATCATCTAAAGTCCTTATGTCACTACCTGGAATTAAAAAGTTATTTGCAGCATTTTTAATTAAAAAGATAAAGTTCTGGTTTACAAAGTGTTAAACCAACTGATGAACTTATTGAACTGTGGTTCTGCATAGACACAATGAATAGAAAAACCTCAAATTTTGCCTTGCAAACAGTATCAAAGAGGTACGGAAATGTTAAGATCAGAATTGTCAGTATCAGCCTCTGGATCATCAAAAGCAGAATTGTATTTAGATAGAATTAAGAGTTAAGAAAGCAAAAGAATTAATCCCAAATATTATGGTGAAACCCAATTCAACATTTTGACTGGCAACAAAATGAAAAATCACCCGAATAAATTTAATTAAAACCAGGTAACTCAAGTTCTGCTCTCCAACTTTGTTAGGTATCAATGCTTCCTTTTCTACACATTTTAACAGTGAAGGAATTGAAAGTGTACTAAAAACAACATTATTAATTTCATTGATCTATCAATCATGTTAACCCATCTCTGCTTGGCATGAACCTCCTCTTTCTCAATCTCCATTTTCTATTAATTTTGTTTTTACATTTATAGCAGGCATCCTCCCAAAACAACTTCTCACTGGGTAAAGGCATTTCTTCTGAGTTCTTTATTGGCAGCTAATTATTGCCTTTGATTTTGACTTCCCCACAAGTTGAACATTTTCTGAGCATATACCATACCCCTCTATAATTTTAAGACTTATTAAAGCCACCTTTCAGCTTTCCCTCTTTTAAAAAAAAGTGTCAGACTCTGCTGGTTTTAGATTTTTTGTCTCACACAGACGTTCCATGCAGCTGTATAAGAGGAGAACAAATTTGACTCTCCCTCTCTGAATGAGAGATGCACAGAAACAGACCCTTCGGTCCAACTCATCCAAGCCAACCAGATATTCTAAATTAATCTATTCCCATTTGCCAGCATTTGGCCTGTATCCCTCCAAACTCTTCCTATCCATATATCCATCCTGATGCCTTTCAAATGTTGCAACTGTACCAGCCCCGCCACTTCCTCTGCAAGCTCATTCCATTCACACACCATCTTCTGTGTGAAAAAGTTGCCCCTTAGATCCCTTTTAAATCTTTCCCCTCTCATCTTAAACCTACACCCTCTAGTTTTGGACTCCCTCAGTCTACAGAAAAGACCTTAGCCACTCACCCTATCCAATGTTTTAGAAACTTCTAAAAAAAACCCCATAGCTTCCAACACTGCAGAGAACATAGTCCTAGCCTATTTAGCCACCTACTACAGCTCTAGCCCTCTAGCTGTGGTAATTTCCTTGAAAATCTTTTCTGAATCCTTTCTAGCTCCACATCATCTTTCCTATAGCATGGAGACCAGATTTGAACACAGTATTCCAAAAGTGGCATAACCCGATGTCCTGTACAGCCACAACATGAGCTCCCAGCTCCTATACTCAAAGCACTGACCAATAAAGGCAAGTGTACCAAGTGGCTTCTTCACTACTGTCTACCTGTGATTCCATTTTCAAGTCCTGACCATTAAGTATTCAAGTCCCGCCCTGACTTGCTCTATCAAAACATAACATCTCACATATACTTATATAAAAGTCCATCTACCAGCCCTCAGCCCATCTGATCGGGGTCCCATTGTACTCTGAGGTAACCAATTTCAGTGTCATCTGCAAACTTACTAGCCATACTTACTAATTCACATCCAAATCATTTATATTTAAAAAATGACAAAAAAAAGCAGTGGGCCCAGGACTGATCCTTGCGGCATACCGTTGGTCACAAGTCTTCACCCCATCCAAGAACCAATGTACCACCACCACTCTCTATCTCCTACCTTTCAGCTAATTTTATCTCTAAATGGTTAGTTTCTCCCTGTAATCCATGTGAGCTAATCTTGTCAAACACTTTTCTGAAGTCTACGTAGACAAAATCCACCAACCTGTGTCACTTCTTCAAAAAAAAAGTTAGTTAGACATGATTTCCCACACACAATGCCATGTTGACTATCCCTAATCAGTCCAAATACATGTAAATCCTGCCCCTCAGAATCCCCTCCAATAACTTGCCCACAAGTGATGTCAAGCCCACCAGTCTATTGTTCCTTGGATTTTCCCTACCACCTTTTTAAAAAAAAGCAAATCCACATTAACCAACCTGCAGTCTTCCAGCGCCACACCGCAAATCTCTTACATGACCAAGATTATATTTCCGTATATTTGGAGGTGCCAGGAAGTTTTGATAACTGAACAGGCCCCCATTTAACTTCAGTAGAGAGACCTCAGAAAGTGTCTTTCCCCAATGTGCCTTGGCAGCAGCTGCCTCAGGCTTTAGTACATCCCTCAAACATGCAGTCCTGGAGCTTGGAATGTGCCAGTCTGCAACACTCAATCGGGGTCAAGTCTTTTCTTAAAAAAAAACCAACAAGTTTCCAGCAGACCAATGGAGTGTCTTTCACCATGTTTAATGGTCCTCCAGAAGCAGTTGACATTTGTATCAATAGTCTGTTGCCCTGAACACGCTGTACAACACAGAATCCTGCGTCACAGAACTGCTCAGGAAGAACCTTACCAAAAACCACTGCATTTCTCTCTCTAGATTACCTGTGCATAGGCACACTCCAGAAAGAGATGCGTGACAGTCTCATCTCTCCACAGCCACTTTGAGGGCAGTGTGCGGTGGAACACAGTCCAGGCATGAGGCTTTCTGCCAAATGACTTTGCTAGTCTGCTCAGGAAACCACTGAACAAACATCAATCTTCTCCTTTCAACATCGCTCCCCGAGCCCAACGAAGGGTCTCAAAGACACTATGTGCTAACCACTGCCAGTTGGACTTGTGGTCAAAGAGGTGTTTTCCTTCACACATTTTTCTCCACGAGGGACCGGTGATACAGGACAGTCCAACTACTTGCAGCGTTTCGCTGCCAGACCTATCCTTGATAACACGGGGAACAGGTAGAACCTCAACAAGTAGTGACACTTGGTGAGTATGTACCAATGGTACACAAACTACTTGACGCAACCAGGCACGAAGGTGGCCATCAGGGCAAGGGTGGCATTGATTACATTAGACCTCCCCTTTGTCCAATGATTTCTATATGGTGTCTCGTTGCACTTGGTCTGTCTTCAACCTCCAAATGAAATATGCTTCCAGGGCAAATGGGACTTAAACCCAGGTATTCTGGCTCAGGTCTGATATTATAATCATTTCTGTGCTACCATTTTGTTATTATGGTGATTGAAGTGTGATCTAACTAAGGTTCTATACGAGTTTAAGAACTTTATTTTTCAGCGTATTCTTCCTCAAAAAGAAACTCCAGATCTGCATTTGATATTTAATTACCTCAACTTGCAATACTACTTTCAACTAGTTAAAAATGAATACTCCATTGTTTTTTTTCCTTCTTGTTTGGACATTATTTGCCCTATCAAAAAAAAATGCACCACTGCACATTTATGCAACAGATCATTTGCCATTCTTTCATCCATTCTGTAAGTATATTAACAACTAACATTGCTGCAAAGAAAAGCCAAGCTGTTCTTACACTCATGGGCAGAATCACGAGAATACAAACATCAAAAATAGGAATGATTTAAAATCATATGACAAAAGTGCCCCGATTGGGTGGTAAGTGAAGCGATTAGTCCAAATATTTCGCAAGCATAGATGCTTCAGCGTAGTTAATACTGCTTGTGAACAGCCAAAGATATGCTATTTGATACCAATCATTGGGACATACAGCCAATTATAGTGTATATAATAAGGTGCAGAATTTTCAACACAACCTTGATGGTTGTTTCACTTTAGCCCTTGTTTCCTTCTACTGGATGTGAAGGGCTAAGTCATGTATATTTTGTGGTCAAATTTTCAAAACCATGCTGCCAGCACACTATAAATTGCAAACTTAGAAAAAAAAACCAAAAATATTCAAGAACCACATGCTGCCAGTAGATTATGTTCTTCTCTTAGATGAAAATATAGCAATCATTCACAAGGATTTGATGAACCAACAGTGTGAGTTCTTTATTTCTGGGACAATGACAACTGAAAGAAAAAATATATTAGGTAAATCTGCCCACAAAATTAGATAATTTCCAATCAACTGGTTCAGAGATATTATTATATGCACAGGGCAGGTGGGACCTGAACCCAGTGAGATACTACCGTTGCACCACTAGACCCCTGCTCCGAAAATTATGTTTGGACTGCACCATTGACAAAGAAAAGGTTAACTGTTTTAGAAGCTGAAATGGAAGGACTGTGGGCAGCTTGGCAAGAACAACCACCTAGGCTTAACATCAAATAAAACAACCAAGCTACATAAGCTTACTGAAGGCCTTCTGAAAATTCAGGTACATCATACCTATTCATAGTCATGTTTACGTTTCCTTAGTTCAAAAAAAAAAGTGAAGTTGAACATTGGAACAAAATAGAAGCAAGAAGACTTGATTGTTCCGAGCCAGTTGTAGTGTTCTACATGGCCATGGCTAATTCACCAGGTTTAACTCCACGTTCCGACATCTATGACCCATATTCCTTGATTTCCAGGAAAAGGTCTTTGAGTTTTAAACATATTCAATGAAGAAGCAGCCACAAACCTCTGGAGGGTGAGATTTCCAAAATTTCACAACCCTTAGTTAAGAAATCCTAATTAACCAGAGTCCTAAAAGTTCAACTGTTTAACCTGAGACTCTGCAGACGTTCTAGATTCCCTACAGAAGAAACCCCCTCAGTGTCTAACCTATCAAGCTCATTCAGAACTTTGAATGAGATCACAGTAGTCTTCCACTCAAAGCTTCTGAAGCCCATTTACAGTCTCCCAGGCTATTATCAAATATCATTTTTCCTGGCAAATAATGGCCAGGGCAGTACAGATGTAATTGGTTTAGCAATGTCAGTATGCTGATCAAATTAGCACACTATAAATACTACTGTATTGGTGATCTTATCCTGCCAAGTGCCATATATCTGAGACAGCAAATCTGGAAGCAGTCCAGCCTTTTGTACTGCCCACCATATTTGTTCAGGTGTAACCACTAAAAAGTAACAAGTTCCTCCCAACAGTGTCCAGATTTTGCTTATGCATTTCCACTGAACTCTTCCCTGCCAGAATAGCATAACATTTTGTCCAGTGACCTGCTCTTGGAAAGCCTGGTATCTTGCACAGAAAATATGTTTACATCCAGTCTAATTCCATGTCAATCATGGCTGCCGCACACACCTTACTGACTCAATTCCAAATACATGGACCTGACCTTCCAGCTAACTAAGCAAGGAGCTGACATTTCTTTCTTTTCATTTGTTGTGTTTGTTTGTCTGATGCAGTGGACTGCATCCACTTGTTGAGCAGGCACTCTCAAGTTCCAAGGACAAGCTAAGATCAACTGTAGCAGATAGCAACTTACCAGGTGGAGGCTACATAACATGAGGAGAATGGTGCCTGGCCAGTGGGGCATGATGGACGCTACTGACATTGGCACAGAATGGATGCTATGAATTTTCACAATTTAATATCATAAAAGTTTAGGATTGACCTCAATTAATAAATATTTGTCTGCAGATTGCTGACTTGACAATGTCAACCAAAACACAAAACATGCCTGATCATTTATAGATAAAGTCTTAATCTAGATGAATACTCAAACAAAGAATGACAATGATATTTTTCAATAAACTATACTTATTTATAAAGGTTGTTCAACTCCCAGGTCTTTCTTATTTATCATAACTGGGTTCATAAGAGTAATTTCAGAAGATCATTTATCTCTACAATCATTTTTCCAAGATTTGTTTAGACAAAAGCAAAGGTGAATTTGTACAGGAGAAATGAAATCAGGCAACTTCAGAAAGTTTTGATTTTGCTGAAAGCACAACTGCCTTAATACATCATTTTGCACCAAATATGATTAGCACCTGGAGATTGCAAAGAAAATTGGACAGAATTTATTGGGTTCCATACCATGTCTGAGTTCATCTTCCTCTGAGACTTCTTGCCATAACAGGCCATTGATAAGTATGTTCTCCTGAACAGCAGTCTCAAAGATCTGAAAACAGAAGTGTTCCAAGTTAATTAAATTCAATAAACAGGATCAGTGCTTTTTTAGATAAAGTTGGGTCTGAGACTCCTGTCCTTATTGAAGTGCGAATTAAACAGCAACCTACGCGGAGAAGCTATTACTGCGATAAACCCACCCCACCCGCTCCCCTGAATCCTACCTCCTCCCCACCCGCTCCCCTGCACTTCACCGCCCCCATTCCCACCTGCTGCACTGCCTCCACCCTACCCCACCCGCTCCCCAGCATCCCGCCCCCTCCCCACCCGCTCCCCAGCATCCCGCCCCCTCCCCACCCGCTCCCCAGCATCCCGCCCCCTCCCCACCCGCTCCCCAGCATCCCACCCCCAACCCCACCTACTCCCCCGCATCCCACCCCCAACCCCACCTACTCCCCCGACCCGACCCCGCTCAACCTACTCCCCGGTACCTGTCCCCGCCCCACCCGATTCCCCGAACCCGCCCACTCCCCTCAACGCCATTCACCTGCTCCCCTCACCGCCCACCCCGCCTCGGTCCACTCACCCACGCCCCTGCCCCTTCACCGGTCAACTCACCTGCTGGGCCTCCTGCGGGATGTTTTTCAGCCGCTTCCGTAGTGGCTCCACCGCGCGCTCGAGCGCAGCCAACACCGCGCGCTTCGACGAGCAGCGCACGCGGCCAACCGGAGCCTCCATCCTCTGACCCGGCTATTCGGTCGGTTCAAATCCTCAAACTTCCGCTCGCGAGTTCACTTTCCCGCCTCTTTCCGTTATAGGCTAGTATCCCCGTCTGAAACATCACCAGAAAGTTCCGATCAGAAACACAACCTTAACAACAGTTCCAGCCAGCCAACTGATTCATTGTTCAATCAGTCTCAAATCATGTCCAGAACGTACAATGCAAGTCAAACTGTTACTTTTGCGAAAATTAAATCCAATGGCTTTCTCAATAGCTCATCAGAATATAAGCCACTAGCATTAGTAAAATAAAGTGCGCAACTTGCTACGCATTAAAAGCTACGACAGAAACGGAAGTGCGTTAGTTTTTGTACTCCGGGTAAGATGAGTGGGTTCATCGATTGTCACTGTCACCTTGCAGCACCGGAGTTCCTCACAGTAAGAGCTAAACCTAGGGCACTGAGCCCTTTCACTGTCAGTACAGACAATGTTTTCTCTATTCTCGTTTATGCGGAGAAATGCTTCCTCGTACGACTACTAGCTCTGGCTCAATTTTTAATATCACGTTCCCTTTAACTAGAGAAGACTTGATACGTAGAATGTGGACATTCGATCCGTCGTGCTTGTTAACTCTTCAAATGAGCATCATTACTGAGTACAAATCTCTCGCTTTTCTCCCATATCCTTGCACCTTTTTTTTTACCCAAGTAATCGAGTAATGCTCTCTCGGTTGCCTCAGTTGACCTTGCCTCTACCACGCTTTAAGGCAGCACTCCAAACACTATTTAGTCGCTGAGAGAAAACGTTATTTCTCCTAACTGCTTTTGTTCCGAGTTTGCCACCTAAGGAAATAATTTATCTCCATAATTTCTTCAGCCATCTTCGATACATTAATTAGATTATTCCTCAATATTCACAACAAAGAGAACACAAGCAGAGTACGTGTATCTTGTCCTCACAATTTAACACTTTAATCCTGGTGGCGTTCTGGTGAATCTATGCTGTACCCCATTAAAACCAATATATCCTTTGAGGTGCAGTACTAAGAATTAATTACCTACTCGAATTAGGTTTTAAGCAAAACTTTACATAACTATAAAATAACTTCCACCCTTGTGTAACAGCAGCTGTATCTCTGTACCTGTTGATTTTTCAGTGAGTCCTGCATTTAGGTTCCTAAATCTCCCTACTCTCACACGGTTCTAAACTTCTTAGCATTTAGAAAATACTCTGATCTGTATTTCTCAGGTCCCAAGTGGGTGATCTTACAGTTCCTCATGTAGAGTGCAAACTGCCACAGCTTTATTCACCTTCCTTGATGTGTTTGTCTTCTAACAATGTGCTTCTCATAGCACAATCTTTGTCATTCCATAAATTTGGTGTAGGCAAATTTTGGTCCTGTTGCCTCAGTTCTTAAATCAATATATATGCCCGCGTACATCGGGTGTGTGTTTGTGTGTGATACCTCTGAGTAAAATATTGGTGGGTTAAAGTCTCAATCCAGAGGTTTAGCACAAAAATCTAGGTTGACTTCCCAGTGCAGTACTGAGGTATGGTTGGACTGTTGGATGTGTTTTTGTTTTGGGTGTGATGTTAAAGTGAGGCCTCATATGCTCTGCCAAGTGGATGCCAAATTCTCAAGGCAGATTCAGAGAGAAAGAGTTATTTTCAGCTTCCTGACAAAAATATTTGTTTCTCACGCATTGTCATAAAATAGATTATCTAATCACTGTCACATGACTGCTGTGGGCCCTTATTATGCATATGTTAACAGTCTATTTCAAACATTTCAGCAATGTTATACTTCAGACACACAGGGGCCTAAGCAGTTGAAGGGCATCCATTTAGATGAAAGTACTTAAAATTGGAGGTGATCAAAAGATGGAAAGAGGAGGAACCTGAGGGGGAGAGAGGAGGAGGGAGACAGGGACTGAGGGAGAGAGGAATGGAGACAGAGGAGGAACCGACTTAGAAAAGACAGAAATGAGGGAGGAAAAGGATGAAAATAGAGACTGAGAGTGGAAGGAGGGATGGATGGAGATGTGCAGGAGGATGGAGGGAGAAAAGAGGGAGATGGATTTGAGACAGGAAGAAGATGGAGATGGAGAATAGGAAGGATGGCAGTGGGTTGAGGGAGAGGAGGAGGAGGATGGGAGAGGGTGCTGTTTTGCTGGTAATCCTGAGCTCATCACAAGAAGTTCAATCCTCAGGTGTGAAGTCCAGACCTTTTAAATCAGTGAACAAACACACACACACTCACCATGTAAACGACTCACTATCATCACTGGAAGAGTTTCAGGGGCATTTTTCCACTCCACTACTTCATCTTCGATCAATGTCACAAATGCACAATAATTGACTACACTTCATAAAGTACTTTGTTGTAGAGTGCTTTGTGATATCCAGAGTTTGTGAAGAGCAAATTTAAATCGATCATCTTCTGAGTAATTTGGAACAGAACATGCTGAAAATATTCCGCAGGTCTGATACCAGGAGTTCATATGAGAAATCACAGACCAGGAACTTGAACTCCATGCCTGGACAACAAGCAATTTCATGGTTTCTTTCAAGAGTTCCAGAAGCTGCAATATTTTCCTTTTTAATTTTTGTCGTTCTCCATGGAGTTCTGGAAAATGATTTTAAGCCTCAACTGCCATCACCAAAATAATGTTCTGACCAACACCTCATTTTGACTTGTAAGGTGTTTGACTTGTCTGTAATATGGATGCACAAAACCCCAAGAGGAAAAAAGAGGAGGGGAGCTCCCTAGCTATAGAATAAATAACTAATTCTTCCATTTTTCATTTAGCAATATCATTCTCTGTGTACTGTAGGACTGATGAAATTGAGGGATGTGTTTCAGGGATCATGAATTCTACCAATTTTACATTCACCCAATCTCTGTTGATGGCATGTTTCAGCAAAACTCTGTAAGTTCCTTTATGACATCTGCTTCCATTGCCCCCTTGTTCTGCAAAAGCTCAATCATAAAATTGTCCTAGTGTTCAAATCCCTTCATGGCCTCTCTGTTGTCTCATCTACCAACAATCTTGTGAGATATCTCATTTCTCTGCTTCTGATCTATTGCATCTTCAACATTAATCACTGCATCAGTGACAGCCACGGCTTCATTCATTACTCATGGAGAAGCAATAACCTCGTGATACTACTGCTAAACTATTAATCCAGAAACTCAGCTAATATTGTAGACACTCGGGCTTGAATCCCACCATGGATTGTGGAATTTCAATTCAATTTAAGAAAAAATATGGAATTAAGAATCCTAAAGAACACCAGTGGTGAAGGAACAAGAAGAGGCAAGAACATATTTCACTCATCTTCACCAGTCTGCTTGCTGCAGATGCATCTATCCATGACTATGTTGGTAAGACTGACGACCGCACAGACTTGTGGAGCTGAAGCCCCACCTTCACATTGAAGTGTTGCCTGGCACTATCACCATGCTAAATGGAACAGACTTTGAATAGATCTAGCAGCTCAAAACTTGGTATCCATGAGGTGCTGTGGACCATCAACAGCAGCAGAATCATACACTAGCACAATCTGCAACTTGATGGCCTGTCAACCATTACCACCAAGCCAGAGATCAAATGTGGTTCAATGGAGAGTGCAGGAGAGCATGCTAGGAGCAACACCAGGCATACCTAAAAATGAGCTGTCAACCTGATGAAGCTACCAAATAGGGCTACTAGTGTGCCAGACAGCATAAGAAGCAAGTGATAGACAAGTGACAATGGTTCAAATATGAAGTCTGCAGTTCTGCCAAATCTAGAGAATGGTGGAAGACAATTAAATAACCCATTGGAGGAGGAAGCTCCACATACATCTGGAGGCTGAGGGTGACCTTTTTAGAGGCAGGGGCATCATGGGGTGAATAGTCAAGGTCTTTTTCCCAGGGCAGGGGAGTCCAAAACTAGAGGGCATGGGTTCATGATGAGAGGGAGAAGATTTAGAGGGACCCAAGGGACAACTTTTTCACATAGATGGTGGTGCATGAATGGAATGAGCTGCCAGAGGAAGTGGTGGAGGCAAGTACAATTTCAACATTTAAAGGGTATCTTGACAGGTACGTAAATAGGAAGGGTTTAGCGGAATATGGGCCAATTGCTGGCAAATGGGACAAGATCAGTTTAGGATATCTGGCCAGCGTTGACGAGTTGGACCAAAGGGCCAGAGGGTCTGTTTCCATGCTGTATAACGCTATGACTCTATATTTAGAGGAGTGCAGATATTTAACCAACTTGCAGAGCTGAAGGAGACAAAAAATAATGAATGGTAAGGCCATAGATATATTTGAAAACAATGATGAGAATTTTAAAATTAAAATGTTGCTCAACAGAAACAGTGTAAGGATAATAGGTGAATAAGACTTGGTGTGAGTTAGGACATGAGCAAAAGAAATTAGAATGACCTCTCATTTAAGGAACATTGAAGATCAACCAGGAGTACGTCGTAATTGTAAAGACTAACAGTTATGTGGGCATGAGTAAATGTGCCTGTAAAAATTGAGCTAAAGCAAGGTGAAATTGGATGATGTTACAGATAGGAGATCTTAAATATGAAGCCAGAATCTAATTTCAGGACCGTGATTGAAAACAGTTTGGCTTCATTTCAGTCAAAGATAGGATGAAGTTGGTAACTAGGAAATGAAGTTTGAAGCAAGATCAGAAAATAATGGTTCAGTTTTCAATTGGAGGAGATTGCTAATCATCCTGTCCTAGGTGTTGAATAAGCATTTAGCAATAGTTGGAAAGTCAAGAAAGACAATGGTGAATAGAGATGTGCGTTGTCAGCACACATGAAAACTAATACTTTGTTTTTAAATGATGCCAAAAAGGACAGGGTGTAGATGAAAAGTTGTATCAATGAAGGTCAAATTCTTGGCTGAGCATTGGTACTAGTACAGTTGTATGTGATGCTCTGGTAAGACGTAGTTACAAATGGAACTAGGAGAAAGCAGTCTCATACAACTGCACAACACAGGAGGTGCATTAAAGATGGATGGTGTAGTCAATGCAAAGTTGGAGACAAGTTGAGGAGAACAATGTAGGAAGGCATGCTTTTATCAGATGTAGGATGTTAGGTGTAAGTTTGCAATGAGCTATGTCAATACTGTGGCAAAGGTGTAATCCAAAGGAGGAATTCAAATATGAAGTTCTAAGAAATGTGGGAATAGAGTTGGGAAGCAGCAATGCATTAAAACACTTAGGAGAGGAAAGGGAGGCTGGAGATGAGATAATGGTTGCAAGGACAGTAGAGTCAAAATATTTTGTTGGGGGTGAGAGAAGTGTCGTGATCGCAATGTTAAAGGAGCAAAGACAACACCTGAGAATCATTAACATTTGCTGAGGTAGCGACCAGGGAGGCAAATTTGGTCCCGAGCTGATTAGCAGAAATAGGATT
This sequence comes from Stegostoma tigrinum, assembly GCF_030684315.1. Lineage (NCBI taxonomy): Eukaryota > Metazoa > Chordata > Chondrichthyes > Orectolobiformes > Stegostomatidae > Stegostoma > Stegostoma tigrinum. The sequence continues at coordinate 55,227,267 of NC_081362.1, forward strand.
AAAGGATCAGAAGTTGACTCTCCTGGACAAGGTTTTTGAGAAGGCAAGATGGCTAATTAATGCATTTGCGAAAAAGACGTCACAATCATGTTCCTTATTTAAACTGGTAATTGGACATTACTTACAGTAATTTTTACTATTATTAAAGTAGTTTGTCCACAGATGTCATCTTCGATTACTGTTTGCTGTGTAACATTTTCCAAGTAGCCATTCTTGAGCCTGATTTTTCTGTGATATTTCACCAGTTTGCACAAGATGGAATGGGAGAATTTGGTTAACAGGCCTAAATATTTGGTGAGGACTATTCATTAATCAGTTAAAATCCACCAAACAAGAGTAGTTTTTATTTCCAGTCCTCCACACCTAATAACTTACACAAACCAAACCCTAGTGTTGCTGAACAAAGTGCTGTGCTCAGAACTGACAGTAGCCACTTGGGTCAGATCATGGGCATAGTCTTAAGAATACAGTGCATTTAGGACTGAGACGAGAAGAAATTTTTTCTCCTGAAGATTGGTGAATGTGTGGAATTCTCTGCCACCGATGATGGTTGAAGCCAAATCATTGCATGTTTTCAAGAAGTTAGGTATTGTTTTCAGGGATAAAGAGATCAAAGTGGGAACAGGAAACTGAGGAGGATGATCGGTTATCATCATCCTGATTGGCAGACCATGCCAGAATGGTCTACTTCTAGTCCTACTTTGTAATTTCTATCAAAATAGGCTGAAGGCTGCATTTGGCCTGCAGGTGGCATCTTAGATCCTAATATCTTGCAAATACTTTGAAAATCCACATTGATTTGATCCATTGCATTTTCTTTTCCATTTCTCCTGTTATGTCTTCAAACAAATTTTTATAACAGTAGTCAAACAAAATCTACCCTTTGGAAGTCTAATTTTCATTGAATCATGTTTTACAAAACTTATGATTTCCTTCTGTATTTCAGGCCCTTGTAGTTTACCAGTAACTGATATAAGATTTACTGAAATAAAATAGAAAATGCTATTGACTTGTATTCAGTTTTATGGCATAGGTTGCTTTTTCAGAGACAGGCTTTTTCTCAGGGTGGAAAGGTCAATGACAAAAGGGCACATTTTCAAGGTGAGAGGAAAAGTTTAGGGGAGAAGTGCAAGGAAAATATTTTACACAGAGGGTGCTGGGTGTCTGGAACACACTGCCAGTGGAGGTCGTGGAAGCTGGCATGTTAGCAATGTTGAAGATGTACAGAAGGATAGAAACTGCACGTGGGCAATAAGTGGCAAGTGTAGATAAGGACTTGACATCAACACAGGCTTAGTGGGCTGGAGGGCCTGTTCCTGTTCTGTAGTGTTCTGAATATTTTCAGTCAGTCTCTGCTGTTTCTTCACTTACTCTGTTCTTGGTTGTGTGAAATAAAAATAAGGAATCCCAGTGATTTAAATACACCGGGTTCAAGTAACTTTTTTAATACCGTCAATTTGAGTAATAACATGCACTAACTATTCTAAACCTGCCTTTGCTGGTTCTACAGTCCCAAAAGCCACCTGCTCTGAAAATTGACGCAAAGTATTAATTTGACATCTTGACCATTTTCCCAATTTTTCTTACAAACCTGCTTAGTCTATTAATTGTCTGGATGTAACTTTATTATTCTTTTACCGGTAATTTGTTCATAGAAAGTCAATATCCTTCCATTTCTTGTTTAAGTACTCTCTGGTGTTCATCATTTTATTTGATAATTTCTCCTATTTAATCTGCACAAAGTCTCATTTTATCATACTTCGGTTTTCTTCAGTTTAATACTCTTGTCTCTGTCACGTCAATACAGTGTGGAGCTGGATGAACACAACAGATCAGACAGTATCAGAGGAGCAGGAAAGTTGACGCTTTGGGTCGGGTCCCTTCATCAGGTCCCCTCATTTCCTGCTCCTCTGCTGTCTGACCTGCTGTGGTCCTCCAGCTCCACATTGTATTGACTCTGACTCCAGCATCTGCAGGTCTTGCTATTTTTGCCTGTACTTCATTTTCCCTTGCCTGTTCTTATATTGGATCTATTTATATGGCATCCACTTCTACACAAATGTCCTATTTTAGAATTTTAGATTTTCTATTTTCCCTAGTACTCAGTACAGATCCAATATGGTTTCCTCTGTCACAATTTACAGCTGCAAAGCTTTTCAACCAAGAAAGCAATCATTAATGCATTGCAAACAAAAACAGCACAACCATGTTCTTTATTCAAACTGATGTTTGGATAGTACCTGCGATTATAACTACTGTTAATGTAGTTTGTCTGCAAATCTCATCCTTAATTACCCTTTGATGCTTAGTATTATTTTCCAAGTAGCAAATTCTTGAGCCCAGTTTTCTGTATATAACCTCATGCTTCCTTGTTGTAAAGCTTTTTTATTTAATGCTGCTATTTGTGTTTTCTTTATTTCTTCTCTATCCCAATCAAAGATTTTACATTCAAGCATATTTATTTAGATTTAAGCATGCCACATTCTTAGGGTACTTGACAGGTTAGATGTGGAAAGATTGCTTCCCTTGTGGGAAAGTCTAAGACCGGAGGGCATAATCTCAGAATAAGAGGTTATAGAGTCAGGTTGCCTTTTTAAGGCAGAGGTGAGAAGGAATTTCTTCTCTAAGGGTAGCGAATATGTGGAATTCTTTATCGGAGAGGATTGTAGAGGCTGCGTCGTTATTCAAGGCTGAGTTAGAAATATTTTTAATCAGTATAAGCATTAAGGATTCTGGAGAAAAGGCAGGAAAGTAAAATTGAGGATTATCAACCATGATCTCTTTGCATGACAAGAGCAGACACAAATGAGCTGAAAGGCCTACTTCTGCTCCTACGCCTTATGGTCAAACATTCATTCCTGGCCCAGTTGCAGTTGCTTAATTGTGTATTTCTATTTGAAGCATCCCTAATTTTGTTTCTGTAGCTGATGTATATTTATACAAATATTAACTTCAATTCCTGAGTGTTGCAATTTTTCCTTTTCCTTTGACTTCATAGAGATTTTTAAAAAAGCTCTTTTGTCCTTCTGTTATCTCTTCTATCTCATGACCTGCACACCTAAAGCTTATCTTGCCTTCCAAGTTGTGAATTGCTTCTCACAGAAACTCTTTCACATTGGTTTTTAAATACAGTCTGGACTCATGGCACCAAACGTTCCTGCTGTTTGTATGGATTTTATACGTAAAGATTTCGATTAATCTCGACCAAATTGCTGATCTTAGAAATCGAAAATAGAAAAACAAAGGTGTAAAATCTCAGAAATTTAATATCACCTTTGGAGACAAAGAGATATCATTTAGGTTGATGCCTTTCCATTAAAATTTCAAACATTAACTCTGTTTGTCTCCACAGATGCTGCCCAATCTGAATTTTTACAGCTTGTTTTGTTCTTAACCTAGTCGATATAAATCCACACTGCCAAACCGGTCATTTATTTGAAGCAGCCCTCTATTTGATACAAGATTGCCAAAAGTAGTTTGAACAGATCCAGTTTTAGGTGCTTGAGTCCAGGACAAGAAAGGAAATGCCTGTGCCCTCAAATGTCCCATTCTATTAAATAATCTGTCAGTTGTCTCTGACACACACGTGGAATGAAAGAATGAAATTGGCTGAATGATAGAAAACTGAGAGTTACTGGATACGTTTTGGGCTTGAGGAAGATTTGTTAGGGGAGTTCCTCAGGCGAAGTAATGGAGCCCCTTGCTTTTCCTGCCATATGTCAATGCAGAACTAGACCTCTGTGTACAGGCAACAGAATTGTCTCTGGCGCAATTCCCATTTATTTGATTGTTTAATTAGTTATTCGATTAGCTTGGAAGTAGTGCCAAGTTATAGTCTTTTAGTTCAAAGATCAAAGAAAAACACAGCTGCTGGAGGTATAGATAAGAGGATGAAGAACGGCACCTACTTCCTCTTCTACACCAAATTCCCAGCTGCATAAAATTCCTGACTCTAGCACACTTTTTGGAGCACTGTGTTTCCCAACCATTCTGTGTTTCATTTCCAGTACCTGTGAAGTTGACTTGCCATTAGACAAAGCCAAAGAGCATGTATGAATAGTAACCATCTGAATACTAGGGGAAGATGGGAGTCCATGGAGCCATACTCCAGGAAAAGTAAACACCTGTGAGGAAAGAGATGATAATTTGTAGAGAAAATTAATGAAAAGAATGCTGCCATTTATTCTGATGAATGCAAAAAAAAATACAAAATTGATACAAAGCATTACAAGCTTGAGTACTTATCTTCTGGGGTAACAAACAGTGTTCTCAGATAGTGTTATGATTGTTATATGGATACTTTCTCCTTTGCTTTATCCTGGAGTCTGCAAGAATTAAGATAAGCCCTTTTGGTAACTTCACAAACAACCTCCAAAAGTAGTGAAGAAACAACTACGCAGAATAAAGCACATTTGATGAGTCAAGTATTCATGATTAAGGTTGAAAGAAGTTTTTTTGATGATATGAGCAAACATGTGGACCGAAACAAGGTGGATGGAGTTGATGTGCAGATCAGTTATAACCTAATGGAATTGTGGAATTGGTTTGAGGGGCTGTACGTTCATAAACTTTTTATGTTTGAGAGATCTTTTTAGTATACGAAATACAATACAGCAATTTCTTGCATGGTTTTCACTGAAATATGAGTGACCGTTATGTCTTGTATTGTTCAGAATACGATAGTTTTAAAAATGTGAATTTAATATTCTAGTTCTATTCCCTTTTAATGTATTGTACTTTTTGATGTCAGATGATACTCAAGCTTAGTTATTTTCATCAGTCTATGGAGTGGAAAATATTTAGGTGAAAGCCAGCCAACCAATATGTAAAATCTGAATAAACATTTCCAACTAGATTTAAAGAATCATTTGGCTGATGCACACTGTGTAAATATAAACAATAATTTATTTATTAAAGTATCCTTAACTTACAAGCAAATTATCCATCCACGGACCTATAGTAAATTATCTTCATCAGATATTATTAATGTATAATGCATATGCCCAAGCAAAATATTTTGCACAATGGTGTACAAGGGAAAATATCCTTATGTTCATGGTCCCATTTATAAATGAGAAGAACACTAGGTGGCAGTCTAAATACATAAAGTTGTATTTGAATGCTACAAGCCTTTTCGGGCCTTTGATCACACTGTTTCAGACTTTTAAACATACCTTCTACATATTGTAGCATCTGCAGTTTTCTCAAAAGAAACTTGGTGTTCCAACCCACCTAGAAACATATTCTGGCTGTTGATCACCCTCTGTGTAAAACATTATGTTTTGACATTGTCATAAATTTGTCAACACGGCTCTGAATCTGTAACATCTTGCCTAATTCCCTCGTCACGAATGAAAGATTATTTCTGGTTCATTTTATTTACTGACTATCTTGTTTAAAAATGTGTTTTCTTTTCTGTAATAAGTGTTCTTCGGGCAAACAGGTCTATTATTTCAAGAAATTCTTCAAAGCTCTTCAGTCTGGAATCGCGTTTTAAATGTTGTTGACTTTCTCTGCCCAGGAAACACAGTTATTATTACCGGACAAGTAATCCAGAGGCCTTCACAAATGATCTAATTTCAAATCCTGTCCTGGCAGCTGGAGAACTTAAATTCAGATTACTAGTTACATCTGGAAAAAAAAGATGCAATCAGTAATAATGACTATGAATCTACCAGATTGTTTTAAAAACCAAAGCAGAAACTGCTAGAGAAACTCAGTAGGTCTGGCGGCGTTTGTGGAGAGAAAGCAGATTTAACATTTCAAATCCAGCGACTGGACTCAACATCAGCTCTGCTTTCTCCTCACAGATGCGTAGAGACCTATCGAGTTTTTCCAGCAATTTATGTTTTTGTATAAATCTCCAACATACACAAATTTTTAAAACCCATCTGCTTTACTAATGTCCATGGAAAGAAATCTTCTACCGTTTCCTAGCTTGGTCCATATCCGGTTCGAGATCCATGTGATTTAGTTTTAACTGTAGAAAATTGTAATTGGCGGGGTCTTCATCTAATATGGAACTACGTATCTACAATATGGGTACATCTAGGCCAAATTGGAGTGTGGAGACCTTGCAGACAGGTCAAATGCAGGCTGGACGCTGGCAGAAGGGTTGCCTGAGCTATGTTATGGACCTGACCATGACACCTCAGAGGTGTGATTTTGAACTCTCTAATGCAAATTGTCTGGTGTGATAAATTTGAAAGGATGCATGCAGGATACGACAAGCTAAGCAACAGTGTTCTATTTTGGATAGCGCCCTGTGGTGGTACATACTGCTGTTACTGATTGGAGTTTTCATTCCACAGTTGTGTTAGAATATCTGGAATGATTCCCAGTCTTTAGAATTGTATTCAATACCAGAAAATATACAACGTACCTCATATTTAAAAACTGTTTCATTAATGCCCAATCATATTTTTAATTTGCACAATTATCTTTGATAAATTCATTTTGATATAGTCATCATTTAGATTTGGATAACATTACTAATCTTGTTACTTTTATTTTAGGATATCGATGCAGTGATAGAGCAAGCTAAAAAGGTATAGTGCTATTTATTTCAATTAATCAATTCTCAGAATAAATAAAACACTCATAAATGTGTTTGTTTGCATGTAATCGTCAAAATACCAATATTTTTAAATTGGTATTGCTGGGTTTAGGGCTATAAATACTAGTCAGAAATTTCCTCCAAACTGCTGTGGCTATAATATGTAACTTCTTGGGAAAGGTAGTTGCAATCCAGTTTACACATGTAATAGACCTTTCACTGTACTCCTGGTGAAATTACAAGAAAGTTTGAGCATTTCTAAACAAATTCTACACTTATCTTTTAAATATCAATTTTACCTCATCTGGACCAATATTTTCAAATTGGACTGTCTGATGAGAATGCAACCATGTGTTTCTGACTATATATAGTCTGGCTGTTTCACAGAAAGCTATATTAAACAGTGTAACAGACTCAGTTTCACAACTGACACTCCACCTGATGTGGTGTAACATGTGACACGTTGGGTTATCACCTTAGCTTTCATTCTTGGTAATGATGTAGCTTTTAGTTAGAGCTAAGCAACAGTGTTCTATTTTGAATTGCGCCCTGTGGTAATACATACTGCTATTACTGTTTTGAGTACAATAATCTAGTGCAGCAATTTTTGGTCTTCTCAGGCTGGACTTCTAGCTCTTGTGGGAGTAACGGAGCATTCTGGAGAATTTGAAAGGCTGATAGAGCTTTCAGATAGGTAGGTACACCATATCTTTTGCACAGTTATTTGTAAAATGTCCAAACCCTAAAGCAGTCTAATCAGTCAGTGGTAAGGGTATCATGTACTGTATTATTGACTTATCCAGATTTGGTGGATCTTCGGTTTTATAGGACAGAAATAGTTGACTCTAACTGAGATTTTAGCAGAGGTACTAATTTTAGCTTTATTGTTATTATTAAGCTGAGAATGGGGTAAGTAAAATATATTGCAATCAAGCAATTTTTAGGAATAGGAGTAAGCTGTTTAGCCCCTGAACTGTCCTGTCATTCAATGAGATCATGGCTGATCTGCGGTCCAAGTACCTATACCTGCCTTTGGCCCATTTCCACTAATATATCTGCTTAACAAAAAAATTATCTATTTCAGATTTAAAATTAAAACTGATCTAGCATCTGCCAGTTATAAAAAAGAGTTCCCAGCATCTATCAGCCTTTGTGTGTAAAAGTGCTTCTAATATCTCTCTGAAATTATGTGGCCTTAATTTTTTTTAAGATTATGTGCCCTAGTTCTAGAATCTCCAACCAGTGGAAATAGCTTATCTTCATCTACCCTGTCTTTTTTTTGTTAATGTTTTGAAGACTTTGAACAGATCACCTCTTATGCTTCTAAATTCTAAAGAAAACAGGCCTAATTTGTACAATCTGTCCTCATAAGTTAGCCACTGAAATACAGGCATCATTCTTGTAAACCTATGTTGTACTCCCCCCAAGGCCTTTTTGAGGGGTGGGCACAGATCTGCTCACAGGACTTCAAATGGGGTCTAACCAGAGTCCTAAAAGAAAGCAATATATGGACATTGGATTAAAGTGTAAGGGTCCTCTCAGCTAAGCTGCACATGACCTTCACATGAAGAATGGACTCTTGACTGAGAAACGAGAGCATTCCACCACCGGTATCTGTAAATTTCAATTTGAGTCAACGCATTTGAAGTGATGTTTAAATGGAGCAGGAGAAACCTTTAGTCTGAAACTGTTAAAGTGATAAATGTGTCACATGGTTCATTTTTGTGTTTTTACAGTTAATAGAAGGCTCCCACAATTTATTTTTTCAAAGGACTCAGATGCCTGGACAGAACTAACTACTGCTAACTACTGGTAGAGCAAAGTGTACAGAAGACACTGAAAGTCTGCAGAGGGATATAGATAACCTAAGTGAATGGGCAAAGGTCTAGCAGATGGAGTACAATGTTGATAAGTGTGAGGCCATCCATTTTGGTAGGAATAACAGCAAAATGGAATAACAGCTAACATTAAATGGTAAAAAATTGCAACACACTGCTGTGCAAAGGGATTTGGGTGTCCTTGTGCATGAATCGCTGAAGGTAGGATTGCAGGTGCAGCAGGTGATTAAAAAGACAAATGGAATTTTTTCTGCCATTGCTTGAGGGATGGAGTTTAAAAACAGGGAGGCTATGCTGCAGCTGTATAGGGTCTTGGTGAGGCCACACCTGGAGTACTGTGTGCAGTTTTGGTCTCCTTACTTGAGAAGAGATATACTAGCACTGGAGGGAGTGCAGAGGAGATTCACTCAGTTGATTCCAGAGTTGAGAGGGTTGGATTATGAGGAGCGGTTGAGTAGACTGGGCTTATACTCGTGGAATTCATAAGAATGAGGGGAGATCTTATAGAAACATATAAGATTATGAAGGGAATAGATAAAGTGGAGGTAGGGATGTTGTTTCCGCTGGCAGGTGAAACTAGGACTAGAGGGCATCGTCTCAAAATAAAGGGAAGCAGATGTAGGACTGAGGTGAGGAGGAACTTCTTCACCCAAAGGGTTGTGAATCTGTGGAATTCCCTGCCCAGTGAAGTGGTTGAAGCTAACTCGCTGAATGTTTTTAAGGCAAGGCTAGATAAATTTTTGACTAGTAAGGGAACTAAGGGTTATGGTGAGTGGACGGGTAAGTGGAGCTGAGTCTCAAAGATCGGCCGTGATCTTATTAAATGGCGGGGCAGGCTCAAGGGTCCAGATGGCCTACTCCTGCTCCTAGTTCTTATGTAGAAATCATCTATTTGCTCAAAACTCCTGATTTCAAAGACTAATAGAGTGCGGCACGCAACCATTTGGGGAATAGTTACATTCGAAATAAATCATTTGTGCAAATAATAATATCTTAACCATATGTGAACCATTATTGAATATTACATCTTCAGTATTAAAATTGCAATGTAATTGGATGCCAAACCCATAAAAATTTGACCCTCAGTTCAGTACCCCCACCTTTGGCCATGCTTTTAGTTGCCCAGACTTCTCTCCTTAATCTCTCAGTCGTGCTTTCAGCTGCCTAAACTTTTCTCCCCAATCTCTCAGACCTGCCTGTCCTTTTTGCAGTCCTACTAAAAATCCGCCTTTGTCATGAAGCTTTTTGGTAGCCCATCCATTTTTTTTCAAATACAATACTATAAAATCACCTTAGGACATTTTCTACTGTAAAGATTCAGTGTCAGTGCTAGTTGTTCTTGTAATATTTAGTTTCCTAGTCATGAAATATTTGAGTGAAAGCATGCAAATTTAAATTTAAATGATCTCCTTAAAAATTCTGTGAAGGTGTAAATATGTTGCATGTCACATCAACATGATCACAATTTCTATTTCAAACCAACTTATGAAACCAGGTTAAGGCCATATCACGTAGTTTAATAGTAAGTAACATAAGAGTACCAAAAGGGCAAAATGACCTACTTGATAGAAGGATTGTTGCAGTATTTCAATCGATGATTCAAGTGTAAGGTGTCTTCTTTTAGAACTGCATCTTGGCGAGCTCAAATATTTTGGAACAAAGACAGCTATTTAGAGCAATCTAGCAAAATCTGGAAACAATTTTAAGAGAGAACTATTTAAACTAGCACATAACAAATATTTCAAAAGTCATAGTTTTGAAAAAATATGTAACAGTATTTTACATATTTTCTGCTTTCTTTAACTACATTTCCCCTCTTGAAGGTGCTGACACTTTGATACACTAGCCTTTTGAATGTTTTTCCTTTATTTTTTGCAGCTTATTTAATCAGATTCATTGAAAGGTTGAATGTTCAAAGCAAGCTAGTCACAACAGCAATGAAGTTCAGTTTAAAAATAACTGCCACATCACTGAAATAAAACATTATAGATTAACTATTTCATGTATTGATTGTCTTTTAGAATTTCCATGTAAATTAACTGCGTCAAATGAATTTGCTAGCTTCTTTGTGATTTCATTGCCATATCACAGCAGGGTGTCAAATTCCTCACTGCAGAATAAAAGTTGGGTAGTTTCCATTAAGGACAGCTAATCACAAGAATTTTGGTCAGCGAGTTGAAAGTCTACTCTGAATTCCTTACAGTTACTCATTAACATTCAGGAGGACAACTGCAAATTTCTACTCTTGTAGAAAGAACATTGGTACTAAACATTGTTCTTGAGGGCAATCATAGTGTTTTTCACAATTAATTGGACTGGGCTGCTTTAAAAACACAGATCATGGTTGAATTTTACTTTGAGGAATGAGGTCCTCGAGTGCTAGAGTCAGCCATAAGCCCACTTGAGCATGGCTAGTGAGCCGTTGGAGAGGATGCCCATCTCAGAATGCCAGCCAGCCAAACTCATCAGGAGTACTGCCTGCTTCTGGGACAACAGTCAAGGAGCAATATGAAATCCAGACGAGGTACGATTTGCCGTGACTGGGCTTGTGGACCTTGGCAGTGGATTTGGGTGATCAGGATCAACATGGTGAGATATACAGGGAAAACATGAATTGAAGAAGGAGGTGATTGAAATACGTTAGGGTTGAGGACTTCCAATGAGCACATGGTGGGATGGGAATGCTGGTATCAAAAGTTTTTCCTCAATAAAATGTGACTACAACAACAACTCAAGAAGGTCAGTACCATCCAGGATAAACCAGGTTTGATAGTAACACCTTAAATACTTACACCCTACACCATTGTTTCACTACAGCAACAGTGTGTACAGTCTACATGTAACTTCAACAACTCACCAAGGCTCCTAAGACAGGCTTTCCATACCTTTGGACCTCTAGCACCTAGATGGACAATGGTAGCATATAAATGGGAACATCACCACCTGCAAGTTCCCTCCAAGCCATACATGACCTTGATTTGTCACTATATGATCTTTCCTTCACCATTGCTGTGTAAAATTCCTGGAACTCTTATCCATAACAATTTTGAGAGTGTACCTGCAGCACAGTGAATGTACCAAAACCACATGGACTGCAGAAGTTCAATAAGCACTGTCAACACCCAATTTCTCTTGAACAATTAGGCATTGGTAATAACCTGTGAATGAATTTTTTAAAAAATTAGTCTACATTTGCCTATAATTCAGTGCTGTGGTTTTCTAGAGCCAACTGGCCTCTTCCTGAGGAACCAGCACCAATTTGATTCACTCTGCATAGTATCAGGAATGATTGAAGGCACTGGATAATGCAAACGCTGTGGACCCTGACAACACTGGTGAGAGTACATTGAGAGTACTACAGAGCTAGCAATGCTTTCATCCAAGCTGTTCGACTATAGCCACAACACAGGTATCTGCTCAATAATGTGGAAAATTGCACAGCTATCCTGCACTGAAAAACAGGGCAAAACTCTTTGATAGTTGGAGACATTATCAGTACAAAGCCAAAATGGTTGTAGTTGTTGGAGGTCAATGAAGAATATTGTTGCAGGAGTTTCTTGGGGTAATATCCTGGGCACAACCATCCTCAGTTACTTCTTCAATGATCTTCTTGCCATCATAAGGTCAGAAGTGAGGATGTTTGCTGATCATGGCACAGTGCTTGATTGGCACTTCATCCATCACCTTCAACACTTACTACCTTCACCACTGACACAGTGGCAGCAATGTCTTCCATCTGTACAGTGCACCACAGAAATTCATTAAGCCTCTTCTGATGACAACACCTTCCAAACCTGTGACCTCTGTCACCTGGATGAGCATTGACAGCAGATGTATCACCTGAAAGTTTCCCTCACAATTTTGACTTGAAACTTTATCACTGTTCCATCACTGTCACTGCGTCAAAATTCTGAAATTTCCTTTTGAACAGTATTGTGGATAATCGTCTCCTCCTCCAAGGCAATTAAGAATGAACAATAAGTTCAGGGCTGGCCAGTGATGCCCACATTCCATGAACAAATAGAAAAAGGTTTTCATCATTTTCAGTCTACCAATATAATGACTAATAGGTTGCTCTACAAATTTCACTCCACCCAGTGTTATCATGAATACCACATTTGTGTGTATGGTGTGACCTAATCTCTCAGATACTTTCAAATGTTCTTTTAGAGTTTCATTGTCTGATAGTTCCTCCCTACCCCATGTTACCACCAGTCCCACATTTGTATACAAGGCGCCTATCTAATTGTCTCCCCTAATGTCACAATTACAGTTAATTCTTTTATTGTTATTCAATCTTATAACCCATCCCACTGTATGTTATTCCCAATTGCATATTTTGTTATTTGCTCAATTTGCAGATGTAAACATTGACTCAAGCTCTTGTGTGTCTATTCTAACTTCCATACAAAGAACAGCGCATATTGGTCATATCAGAACTTAGTGATGTTGATTGTTCAGAAACCTATATCATCGCTATTAACAAATCCAGTTACTAAATCTAACAAAAAAAATCTTAATATGATCTTAGTGGATATTTGGCCTGATCTAAGGAGAAAAATTGCATCTTTGATTTTAGACAAGAAAGAAATTTACTGATATGGTCAGTCAGGCAGAAGATTTTTGTGATATTCTGGCCGATTTTCCCGGTTGATATAATTTGTGTGCCATGATTACCTTTCAAAATTTGGATGACTTTAGGTTGAACAGAAACAAACAGTATAATTGAATGGGTGAAAGCCCTGTGTGATGTGTGTTGAGCTAGAGATCAAAAGCACTCAGATTTGATTGCTAGTTTATGATAAGTCATTGCTTTAAACCAGAATGACAGTGAAACAAGTATTCCCTGGGTAGAAAGGAAGTATCTGATTTCTGCTAGAAAAACATTCATAAATAAATGTTGGGAGAGAACAAGACCAAACTTAGTTCTAATGCTCCACTTCTAAACCTCACTGATAAATATTTCATATAAATAATTTTCATTGGCTGTAAACAGTGTGAACTAGTTTTCAAGCAGACTTAAAGGTTTTGAACTAACTTGTGTTTGTAAAAAACAAATGAAATAATTTGATTCATTGTTAATATCTGACAGTTTTTTTTATTTATTTGAAGGATATTCCACTGTTGTTTCATAAGATTTTTTTTAATAAAAGTACTAATTTTTATTATTTCTAATCATTCTTTCTGCTCATTCTTTCCAACATTAATCATATGTCTATGGTATTGATCTTTTTGTGGTTGTGAACATCAATGATTACTGTTTTGGACAGCTTGTTCTCACAATTTCTTCATGTCCTGTTCCATTCTGTTGGCTGCCCTTTTGCACATTTTATGAAATTGCATGTAGATTCACACTAACCTGTTGGGAAGATAGTACTTTTTCTTCAGTGCAGATAAAACCACCCATATGTTTCTGTCAGAACTTGCACGGTATTGAACAATGTCTGAAAAATATTTAAACTTGTACTGACTTGACGTGATTAACATTGCAAACAGATATAGTCACAGAACTTGTGATGTTAAAATTACTTTGTAGAAAAGTGAAGTAGGGAAACACCAGAAGGGAGAAAGCACTCCAAGTTTGCTTTTAACACCAAGATCAAAGTAGTCCTGTCTATTCATGGCGACACATCATTAATCATTTCTACTTTTCAGGTAGATGCCATATTACTATATGATCTGTAGACTTTCAGTATTTGATGGATTTTACATTAGATGGCATCCAAGGAAAAGAAAACAGGTGTTTTCTAATAAATAATTTGCACCAACATGACACTGCAGACTTATGCATTGACATGGTCAAACTTTTATCACAGAGTAATTAAGGCGTTAACCATAGTTGCATTTAAGACAACTCTGGATTAATGCATAGGCTAGACCTCAATAGAAGAAAACCTTGATAGAGGAAAGTAAGGTAAGATGGGAAAAGGCTCATGTGAAGTATAAACACTGGCATAGACCAGTTAGGCTGAATGATCTGTTTGTGTGCTGTTAATTCTAGATAACAATTCAATCATATGGAAGATTCAGTCTTTGAATTAAGTTGCAAATAATAGTGAACAACAGGACTCTGAGGTATTGTGTGACTGTTATTGACTGGCCTGATAATACTGTTATAAAAAAAATCATGTCTGAAACAGCCTAAACAACAATTGTCTCTGTAAAAGTGCATTATATGCAGCTTATGCCACTGTAAAGATTTCATGACTGAAACTGCTGGAAAAAAACAGGAATATAATGTTCCTTTTATTAACCTTCTTTGCTTCCTTTACATAGCTTATATTTCTCAATGACAAAATAACATTGAACATTTATTTTCAGATACTCAGGATTTGTGCTACCATGTCTTGGTGTTCATCCAGTGCAAGAAAATCCACCACAAGGACAGCGTGCAGTCACTTTGCAGGTAATCTCAAGGCAAAAACCTGTGTCATCTTTCAAGATTTAAGTGTGGAGTTTCATTGCTTTAGGTTTTGAATTGGTTTTGATAATGTTAAAGATATCAGTTTTAAATTTAGAAATTTTTTTTCTGTCTTTTTTTCTCTCTCAATCAGATCTTTATTTTTCTCACTTGTTTTGTCTGTTACGATTTTTGAATTCATCAAATTGAATTCACCTTCCTCTGTAATCCTCCTGTTCATTTCTCAATCTTTTTATGTCATTGATACTTGAATCACAAGAAGTTAGAATGCACGTTGAGCAAGTGATTAGGTTAGCAACTAGAATGTTGGCATTTATTGCAAGGGGAATGGAATGTAAAGGTAGAAATGTTTTATCCAGTCTTGGTGAGACCACATCTGGGATAAGGTCTACAGTTTCAATCTCCTTATCTGGAAAAGAATATGATTGTTTTAAGAGCCGTTCAGAGAAGGTTCACAGAACTTGTTTTTGGGACGAAAGGCTTATCTTATAAAGATGGATTCACAGGTTGGGCCAAACCCGTATGGATTTTACTAGAATGAGAGATAATTTTATTGAAACAAAGAAGATCCCGAGATGACGTGATCAGGTCGATACTGAGAGGATGTTTACTCTTGTGGGTGACTAGAACTAGAGGATACAGTTTAATAATAAAAAGTTTCTTGGGACTGAGATTAGGAGAATTTGTTTTCTCTCTGTGGAATTCTCTTTAAAAATTAGTGGAAGCTAGGTCATTGAATTTATTCAAGACTGAGTTAGACAAATTTTGATTGGCAAGTGAGTCAGAGTTATGGAAGAGGACTAGGCAGCAAAGTAGAATTGAGACTACAATCAAATGTATCATGATCTTATCAAATGGCAAAACACGCTTGAAGGATAAAATGCTATGCTCCTGTTCCTATGTGTTGTTTCTGAGATATACTGTTTGTTCTGATGTTTGATAATGTCATAACTGCCCTATTGCCCAAGTTGTGGTCATGCTATCAGAAGGTTCGAAGGCAAAATATATAAAACCTAGCAGCACAATTGTAAGCCTAACTAATGGGCGCACCATGATGTGCTATTTGTACAAAATCCCATCTTTTGTCCTTGTGCTTGGTCAAAAACAAGCATTAATCTCATGTTAGTTTTGGCTTGTTTGCTTCTATTTATCAAAATCATTTTCTCTCCTCCAGGATTTGCAGATTGCACTTCCACTAATAGAAAAATATAAAGAATATTTACTGGCAATTGGAGAGGTAATTTCATTTCAATATTTCAGATCTTCTATACTATTCATGAAACATAGATCTTGGCCACAAGAAAAATCAGACAAAATCTATATGGTAGAGGTAAGAAATAAAAAAGGAAAGATGACATTGATGGGCCTAGTCTGTATGAATCCCAGCAGTAGCTGGACGATGGGACAGAAGAAATCAGGAGAATGCAAAGGGCATGTAATAAATGCAGTACAGTAATCGTGGGTGACTAATATTTATGGAGGTTGGCGTAGTCTGACTGGCAGAGGCAGCCATGAAGAAGAATTCATGGAGTGTATTTGGGACAGTTGCCTAGAACAGTATGTTCCAACCAGAGATCAGGCTGTTTTGGATCTGGTGATGCATAATTAGGCAGGCTTAATAAATGACGTCGGAATAAAAGAAGCAGTTGATCATAGTATGGCAGAATTTAGCATTGATGAACAGATTTGGATCGGAAACAACTGTGTTTAAATTAAATAAGGGTAATTATAAAGAAATGAGGGCTGAGTTGGCTGGAGTAGCTTAGCAGCAAAGATAGTTGAGGAACAATGGCAAACATTTAAGAAAATGATCAATGGCTTACAACAAAGATATATCCCAGTGAGGAAAAAGGATTCTATGAAAGGGATAAGCTAACCATGGTTAACCAGGGCAGTTTAGGAAAGCATCAGATTGAAAGAAAAAGCAATTTGGCAAAGATTAGTGTAAGCCAGAGGATTGGGAAAGTTTTAAAAACCAACATAAGACAATGAAAATAATGGACAAAATAAACTTTGAAGATAACCTTGCAAGCAATATCAAAACAGAAACATTCTTTAAATACACGAAGAGAGAAGCTAAAGTGAACATAGGCCCCTTAGAGAACAAAGCTGAGGAAATAATAATGGGGAATTATGAAACGAATATTTTGTATCAGTCTTCAGAGTAGAATTGAGACTACAATCAAATGTATCATGATCTTATCAAATGGCAAAACACGCTTGAAGGATAGGTAGGTGGTCTCCTACAAACATGTTTAGCAATTAGCTGAAATCATATAGTTTCCTAGAAATGTCTTATGTCCAAATGCCTTGATGTCCAAAATGAACCTTTTTAGAAAAGAACAATCCAGGTAGTCATAGAACTGGAAATAAATCAATTTTTCCACAATCCTCCAAATCTCAAGTGCTCAAAAATTATTAAATATAAAGCCGCCATAACATAAACCACAACGTTTTGTGTTCTAAACAAAATCTTTTGCTCATCAACAGCTAAATAAAAGTAAGTTAAACTGATATAACATATATTGTGTAAAAGCAAATGCTTTAGACCCCCAATTTCTGAATAGTGTTCTCCATGATTTACTTTTATTTCAACCCAAGAGTTCCCCTACACTTAACAGGATCTTGAGTGTTCCTTCACTTCTGAGACCAAACTAAGGTGTGCCTCAGCTTTCGGGAATTGTTGATTATACTCAGTATTCACTTGATTGCCTGAGGTATGATATCTCTTGCGTCCTTCGACTTGGTTCCAATTAGGTGACCCTTTAATTCTCCTTCATCACCGTCCATGCTTGTGAACAGTCCAGCTCAAGCAAGGGCCTCACTGCACCTTGCTTATGTCTCCAAATCAGAGAACACCCGCTGTTACTGGTCTACAGTTCCTAGCACATTGCCTTTCTGCTTGTCTGAAAGTCACTTCTAGGAGACCCAGACTCAAGTTTTCTTGTGAAAAATCACAGATAAAGTCCAAAACCAAAAATATGTTACCTACAATCTATCTTCTTTGCAACATGACACACCTGGAATAGACATTTCTGCTGATTATCCCTAATTTTCCAATCTTCCCTTTGTTTGGGAAAATCACATGGATAATTTAAACCCCTATTGAGATAAGTCTAGACATCCTGTCTTCATAATAAAACTCGGAAAGCATCACCCATTGTTCAGTATTTATCACTTCTAATTCTGATCTTATTACATACATATAAGCCAACCTTTGAATTGCAATTGCTACCTGTCTATTTATCAGTTTATTCATCTACGAGTTTTCAATTTTCACGTTTAAAAATGTAATCCCAAAGTTGAAATTAATATTAATAAAGTATATGAATCATGAAATTGCATTTTTTAAAATTCTCCTTTAATCTTGCCCTTCATGTGAACTCTCCCACCCATTTTCACATCCTTAGCCCTACTATCTCCCATGACCCGACATTTCCATGTGTTAGTCACCCACAGGGTCATATCTGAACACTTCTTTGTATCGCTGTCTACCCCTGACCCCCTCCCAACTGTACTATCTTTTGTATACACCCTTGGAAAAAAGATCTCTCCTAATTTGCTTATAACTGCATTTTCAAAAAAAAACCCACAACTGCTCCATCATTCAAACAACGACCTCATCTCCAACATCCACTTTCTCTCCAAAGTCTTTAGGCATGTTGTCACCTGCTAAATCATGCTTTTCAGAGACTCCGTAAGTTTGAACCCTCCAGTAGGTTACCCTCGGCACCTGCCATTTCATTGAAACGGCTCTTAACAAAGTGACAGATGTTATCCTGTGTGTTTGTGTCAAAGTAAACTGTACTTTCTTGAGCCTTTTCCATATAAGTCACTACAGTTTCAGAAACAGGTAACAGGGCAGGGAGTAAAGAGACATTAAGGATCCAACTTTAGGTACAGCAGGAAATGGCAAAGCTGTAAGTGTATTGATTAAACTAAAAGAGAGAAATAGCAAACAATGAATAAACCATCAGTGCTTGAGGGACAGCATAGAGTTTATGGCCCCTATACCAGTTCTATGTATGAAGCATAGAGAATAAATTAAATAAGCTGCAGGCACAAATTCAAATTGGAGATTTTGATGTCGTAGCAATTACTGAGATATGGCTGCAGCATGGTCATGATTGGGAACTAAATATGCCAGGCTATAGGTTTACAGGGTGGATAGGGAAAATGGCAGAAGGGGTGGAGTAGCCTTACTGATTAGAAACAAAATCACTTCAGTGGTGTGGGAGGCCATAATGAGGGAAAAGTATCCAGTGGAAACCTTATGGATGGAACCAAGGAATAATAAAGGATCTAAAACTGTAATAGGTCTTGTGTATAGACCCTTCGGTAGCAACTCTGATGTACTTGATAGTATAAATGCAGAAGTTAGGCAAGTGTGCAGCAAAGCCAGGGTAGTATAAATGGGGAGTTTTGACTTGAACATAAATTGGGAGAGGAAGAAGTAGCTGTCAGAAAGGTACTGAATTTCTGGAGTGTGTCTGGATTAGTTCCATACAGCAACATGTCCTCAATGCAACAAAGGGGCCAGCAATATTGAATTTAGTGATGAGTAATGAGTAACCTAATTATGCATGAATTTTTATCAAATAGTGATTATAACATGATTGAGTTCAATGTAGCATTTGAAAGTGAAAAGCACGAGTCAGCTACTAGAATTTTAGATTTAGGTAAGGTAGACTTTAAGAAGATGAGACAGACTGTCAACAGTAAACTGGGAAAATCTGCCAATGGCTAAAACAATTGAAGAATGGAGGATGTTTAAAGAAACATTTAACACAATAGAGAACCAGTTTATATACCTGAAAGGGAATGCTCTACTTCCCAGGAAAAAAACCTACGCCAACTAAGTAGATAAGGACAGTACAGATCTAAAAGGAAGACTTCCAGAAATGGAATAAACACAGATTTGCCAAATGGGCAAGATAGAAAGACCAACAAAGTGCCACAAAGAGGTGGAGGTGATGGCCTAGTTGTATTTTCGCTGGACTGTTATTCCAGAGACCCAGATAACGTTCTGGGGACTTGGGTTTGAATCCTGCCATGGCTGATGGTGGAATTTGAACTCGATAAATATCTAGAATTAAGAATCTAATGATGACCGTGAATCCATTGTCGTAAAAACCCATCTGGTTCACTGAAGTCCTTCAGGGAAGGAAACTGCCATTCTTACCCAGCCTGACCTACATATGACCCCAGACCCACAGCAATGTGGTTAACTCTTAACTGCCCTGTGGGCAATTAGGGATGGGCAATAAATGCTGCCTAGCCAGCGAAGCCCTCATCCCGTGAATGAATTTTTTAAAAAGCTTGTAAGAACTACTAATAGGGATTATAAAAGGAAACCTGCAAAGAACCCCACTTTAATCATGCTTTGGGAAAAATGTTGTGAAACTAGAAAGGGTTCAGAAAAGATTTACAAGGATGTTGCTAGGATTGAAGGGTTTGACCTTTGGGAGAGGCTGAATTGGCTGGGACTATTTTCCCTGGAGCATCTGAGGCTGAGGGGTGACTTTATGGAGATTTATAAAATCATGAGGGGTATGGATAGGGTGAATAGTCAAGGTCGTTTCCCTGGGGTGGCAGAGTCCAAAACTAGCGGGCATAGGTTTAAGGTGAGAAGGGAAAGATTTAAAAGGGACCTAAGGGGCAACTGTTTCATGCAGAGGATAGTGCGTGTAAGGAATGAGCTTCCAGAGGAAGTGGTGGAGGCTGGTACAATTATAACATTTAAAAGGCATCTGTATGGGTATATGAATAGGAAGGGTTTAGAGGGATGTGGGCCAAATGCTGAAAAATGGGACTAGATTAACTTAGATATCTGGTCGCCATTGATGAGATGGACCGAAGGGTCTGTTTCCATTCTACAGCTGTATGACTCTATGACCTTCCTAGTTAATTGGTTGCAGCAAGGTAATTTTAAAGGATCACATCTCTTGTGGATGCCAGACCAATTGTTTTAAAATAAGCCAATTAAACCTGGCATTTTTGAGTTTATGGAATACTGAGTTTATTTGTAACTCGCTCACACAATTCAATTGAAATGAGAGGTGAGTCCAGAAAAGAAAAGTAGATGGTGAGGATATTTGGCGTTTACATTGGGTGATACCAGTAGTGTTGAGTTTGGTTGGGGAAACTGTTGACCCCAGGAAACATTGAGGAGCCAAAAAGGGATTACACAGGCTGGAGAACCATGAAACCCCTCTTTGAGTCTCCAGCGGACTGTTAGGGAAACAGTTCAGGGGAACATCAAGGGGCTCTTTATCCTCAAAGGTGTTCAGAAGACAAGAGAGAGCAATGGGGACAACTGTCCAAATTCCAAAAAGTCTGCAGAATCTACTACTGCTGCAGATGATAGGGGTCAGTGTTCAGGTGGATCACTGGGAAGTGAGCAGCAGCCAAAGCTCGTTGTTTGAGTCGAAAGCCTCCAAAATAATCTTGTGGTCCAGCGTCTGGACTGTGGAGCAGGATGAGAAGTGTTCAGAATGGCTCATTAATGTCACCTTAGTCTGACAACCTGAGGATCAGCAAATCCTTTTATGCCAGATTGTATGACATGAAGCCCACAGACAGTGCAGCATCCCAGTCATTTCTGTCCTCTATCAGTCTGTTCTGATCAGGATACTGTATGGGACCTTTTCAAGGGCCTTGGTAAAACTCATGTGGACTACATCAAACATGCTATTCTTATCAAACCTTCTTGTTATCACTTCACAGTATTCAATTAGATCATTCATTTATTTACCTCAAAGATTCAAGCATGGAGCTGTTGTGATGCTGTGAATGTGTCCCTACCTTTTGGCCAGGAGGCCTAGGTTCAAATCCCACCTGCTCCAAAGGTGTATGATAACATTTCTGAACAGGTTGATTGGAAAATATCTAACAAGTCCATGCTGACTGTTCTTGATTAGCCAGTACCTTTTTGTTAACACTAACCTTAAGGACTTTTCTGCAATAATCTGCTGTCAGTAAGATTAAGGTGATTGGCTATAATTCTCACTCAATCCTTTCTCCCTCTTTTAAGCAATGGTATATTGTTAGCAGTGTTCCATTCCTCTGGCACGATTGTCCTGCAGAAAATTGGAAAATAATGCTCAAAGCAGATGATGGACATATTATTTGGACGTTGGTAGATTGTAGGTACCTAAAAAGTTAATAGCTAAAAGCAACTGCACTAAACACTGAAGCTCAAATTTGTGAACACTCTTGTAAAGTGAAGCCAAATCAGAATTGATGGACTCAAAAATATTGTTTTATCTCATTTTCCATTGATAGATTAATATGTGTACCTTGAATGTGTAATTATGCATCAAAGATCTCATACTTTGTATTTTATTCCAGGTTGGATTGGACTTCACGCCGCGAATTGCCCACACTGAGGCACAGAAAAATGAACAGAGAAAGGTCTTCATTGAACAGATTGAAATTGCAAAGCGACTGGATTTACCTTTGTAATGTAGAACTTTATTTCTGTGAGAACTGAGAGATGGAGTATAGGAAAGTCCAAGCTACCTGCCAACTATTTATGGCAGGAAAAGATGATTGTACAGGCTGACAATTCAAGTTTATCAGCTGTTTAATACTACAACTATCTGGTTAATAGTATAATGAAACAAACTATTCATTTTTCCCAAAATCTCCCATCTATTTTTTGTTACTAATGTTAGTAGTCATGCTATAGTACTTACATTGTGCCTCATCATGTTGCAGTTTTCTTTGAACAGATACATAATATAATCATGTCTCAGAATTTGAACGATGAAGTTGTTTGCTGAAGAAGCCAGGTGTACCTTAGAGCCATAATTCCTAGTTTGAGGAATTAGTAAAATTAGCGACCTCATTATATAATTTGCCAGATTCCATGCACCTCCAGCTAAAAGGTGAGGGGAACACTGGTCACCCTGTAGCCATTAAATGGCCAATTGAACTGTGTCCCAAAATGCTGGAGAAAAATCTGCCTTTGATTGGTTGATAGCTTCTGAAGCCAGACTTTTTAATCCAGGAGTGTGGAAGTCTCACCTTCAATTGTTAACAGATTATTGCCCTTCAGCCCTTTTGGATCAGAAGTCACACCTGAATCAGACTGGGAGCTCTTCAACATTTAGGAACAAAGGTGTGTGCAGCATTGGATCAGGTTTTGGGGCACTGTTTGGGGATACACTGGGTGTCTTGCTGGCAGCCAAAGAAAGGGACTGGGGTTTATGCAGGCATGGGGGATTGTCAACCTGGGAGGGGGGTATTATGTTACACCAAAGGGTGACTCTCATCCAGGGACCAATTAAGAAGGGCTGTGCCTGACCCTTCCCCATTCAAGGAAATCTGTGTCTGCTTGGTATGGCTTTCTTCTGCTGCCAGTTAAATCCTGGAAAGGGTGGAATGAGGCACTCGAGTGAGCTTTAATTATTCTTTTAGGGGCTTCAGTTGGTCCACTGGCGGATGAGTTTCTTGATGTCAGCCTCATCACTGGCATAATTACTTTGGCGGCATAGGCAGGAAGGTGGTGGGCAAGCTCCATTCTGGATTTCAGAGTCCTCTACCTTCAAATTGATTGGCAGGGTGGTGATAAATGCAGCTCTTTATGATCTGTACCTTTGTGGACCAGAAATTTCTGAATTAGCCAGTTTATCCTGAGTTTCCACAAAACATCACATGGAGTGATGTACTGCTGTAGTAGTTTTATTCAGCTTCAAATGCCAATACACAGGATTCTAAATTCTAAACCCATCGTAAATTGCACTGTTTAAAAGTTGTTCACCCATTTGTCAAAATAGAAATAATGGTCAAAGAGGCAGCGCTTATTGAAATATCTTGTAAAACCTTTCAGTGCACGTTAGGAGGTAAAGCAGCTATTGTAAAACGTAATGTTAAAGGTATTTTCAGAAAGCCTGCTCGCTATTTTATTTCAAGGTAATTATTAAATAAGATTTAAAGGCTGCATAATAGTGATTGATAGTTAAACAACTATCAGGAGAAGGAGGCACCATGAGCACCCCCATCCCTAATATTGGTGAAACCTGCACATGAGCACAAAAGATTAGGTTAAAATGTTTACAACCCTCTTCAGCCAGAAGGTACAAGTAGATCCATCTTGACTGCCACCTGATGCCCACACCATCGTGGATGCCAAACATGGGCCAATTTGATTCACTTCACATGATATCAACAAAAGGTTTAATGCAATGGATACATGGAGCAAAAAGTGTATACCCTGCTAACATCCTGGCTTAAGATCTGTGCTCCTAAACTGCCTTGTTCCTAATCAAGCTCTTCCGGCACTGCCAAAATATTGGCATATGTCAAGAGAAATGAAAAATTGCCCAGACAAGAACGGGATGAAACCAATCTTTACAACTGCCACTCTTATCACTCTATCAATTATTCTCAATTATGAGAAAAGTACAGAGTGATGTGGTATACTGCACTATCAAGCACATAATAACCTTTTCACGGACTCTGCGAGACTGCCTGGCTCCAGACTTCCATAAACCAGTGGTAAACAAGATCAAAGCTGAATTCCAGACTGTGATGAAAGTGTTCACCTCTGATATCAAGGCATCAAGAATCCCAAGTAAAATTGAAATGAGAAGAAATTGGGATGATACCTTCCATTGACTGGAGTTGTTTCTAGCACAAAGAAAGATTGTTATAATTGTTGAAGTCAGTGTATCTCAACGTCAGAAAGTTGCTGCTTGAGTTCCTCAGCAGTGTCCTAGGATCAGCCATTTTTGACAGATTCATCGATTACCTTACCTCCATTATGAAGTTAGAAATCAGGATATCTGCTAATGCTTGCCTCGTGTTCAGTTTCATTCACTGCTCCTCGGTTAGTGAAGTTGCCCATGACCATTTGCAGCAAGACCTCGACAGTTTGGGCTTCAAAGTGGCAAGTAACATTCACGCAGTACAAATGTTAGGCATGATCCAATCGAGGAGCTGTACAAGTTGGGAAATCCCCCTTCAGGGCCCAAAAAGGAATTGGATAAGTGCTTAAAAATAAATGCTGTTTTTGAAGAAATGGACCGGGGAAGTCAGACTAGCCATGTTGTTCTTGCAGTGATCTGGCATGAAGACAAATGGACACAATAAAGGCAACACGCTTGCACCTGGTAACAAGATGGAATTTCTGATGCATGACCACCCGAGTCTGCAAAGGTACAAGGACATCATTTCCAGCTGGGCAGTGTGAGTCCTGGATGGGATGTGAGACATTGTTAATTTGTAAAATGACAGCTGAACGGAGAGAGCAATAGAGCGTGAGAGAGACAGCTGAAGAGAGAGAGGTGGCGTTAAATCCCAACGAAAGCCACTGGAGTCTTGAGTATGCTGCGGTCAGGTGATAGGGGCTCCCACGTTCCCTCCATCTTCACATTGTAGGTTGCTGCAGTTGTACTGCTAGCCTACATTGCAAATAAACTTCCCATTTTATAGACTAATTCTAATATCCTAGCCCCCACAACACCCCCCCCCCCAACCCAGACACTGCACCCAGGAGTTTGGAGGCTAAATCAGCTGATATGACTGGATATGTTCCTGCACTGACCACCAGTCTTAGTTCATATGTTGGAAACATCTGGACCAAATGAAGAGGCTTTTCCTTTTAAAAGTGACTTGTGGATTTATTTACATATGAACAGATGAATCAGGAGCAGAAGCTATTCAGCCTTCAAGCCTGCTGTGCCATTGAGTGAGATCATGGTTAATCTGTTTGTGCTTTATTTACTTCTCTTTTTGAAAATAAATACATGTCAGTATTTCAGAGTTTGTCTGACTGCTGCAAGATCTGTGAGAGTAAAATAATGTTATTTTGTCAGTCTAAGACATTAGTGCAAAGGATTGTATAGAAAAACAATTTACCTATTTTAGCTTGATGTTATTATTTAAAGTACATTCGAAGCAGATGTTATTAGAATTGGTGAGCATTGCAGAGATTAAGGTTGAGGGAATAAGGCACCTGAAACGTTATTAGTATCATGGTCCATTATTTCTCTCCCAGGCCACCATTTTCACCATTGTCTTCTCAAGTGTAACTAGGGATGGGCAATAAATGCTAGTATTGGGAGAGAAGTCCAGAGCCAGTGAATCATTGCCTTTTAAAAATGGCTTCCTCTTGTACATGATCTGTATGCTGAAGATAGAGAAGCAATTTGAGATTGTAAGGAAAGTCAGTTTAATCATGTAGTGCCACAGGAGAGTCAGACCATTCCACTACTACAAATCCAGTATTATCTGTAAATGAAGGCTACATTCTGAGATATTTCCCAGAATCCTTATCTCAGGTTACCACTCTAGTTAGTCTGTACATTCTCTCATTCCGATCAGTTAATCTGAACTATCAACAACTTCTCTTTCCGCAGCACCCCTTTCAACACTATAGCAAAAATGCTTTCCCCTCCACACTTCAGCTCAGCTCTGATAAGGAGTCATTTAGACTGAGAATGTTCTCTTGCTCTCTCTCTCTCTCCATGGTTGCAGTCTGACCTGCTGTGATCTCCAGTATTTGTTGTTTTCAGTCCAGATTCCAGCATCTGCAATAATTTGGCTCTAGTCCATGCAATCTACCTCTTTCAGTATTCTTTAGTTAGCCCGCCTAATATTTCCTTTGTCTCTTTTGATTAGACATACATAAGGTCCTGTGAAATGAATTTCTTCATTAAATATGTTAATGAAAATGTCTGTTCAATCATGAAACTTTGAGCATTATTTGACTGTCTCAACTCACAAGGATTCGTTTCCTCTCAAATTCTAAATCATCTATCTGTAAAACCCTTGTTCCTCACCTTGCTACAGCATGTGATCCTGAGATATAACACCTGTTTCCCAATGTCATAATGCAAAACCAAACACCAATTCAAATGATTTCTTACATCTTTCACAAATTATCATCTGTTCTGTCACAGTGGGTATCCCTCATGGCCATTGTTATTGCAAATAATTATGGCCCTGGTGTTTGAATTGACAACTTTCATAAGGTTCCCAGGTCCTGGGTGGGCATGAGAGAGGTTGATGCTGCATAGTGAGGTCCTTAGCAGGGTCTGCTGCTGCTTCTACCATGAGATATTGGAGCACTGTTGTATGCTGGTGCCATGAGGGAATGCAGCTTACTAGGAATCTCCATTGCTGATCAGAAAGATTTTGATTTCAGGTAATTAGTCCATGAGCAGACTTTGTGAAAGATTATGTTCTTGGGAGACAGTCAATCAAATATCCTGTGAGTTCCTTTGTATCACCTACAGATGAATTGAAATAACATGGAAGTTAAGTGTGTCCTATTTCATTTAGCCAGGGAATGTTGTTTGGATACACTTTTGCTGATTAGTTCTGCTCTGTTTTTACCAAGAAAGTGCTGATAAATAAGTGGCAATTAACTCCTCTGATGTAAAGCCACATACACTGAGAAAGCGTTGACATTGCAATGCATCCAGTGATTTTTGGCGCATTCATTATGATTGATGTTAACCCAGTGCTCGATACACTTATTTCAGTTTTGAAGATCATGGGGTGATTTTGACTTTGGAAAAATTAAAAGTGATGGTCTAATATCACCTGTTTTCCATTGTCTCTAAACTCAAATTCACAGCACATAATCAACGTTACAATGAGGTGTTCATTTCAAATGGCTGTTTCCAAAATAGTGGTGCCTGCAACATTGGTAGAAGCTTATAGCACTGCTGTAAAATCTTTGAATTTAATTTGGCAGTGTTTCCTATCATGCATTTCTCCAGGATATGATGATTTCCAGCCTGGGCATTTAAAGAAATAGATAAGAAATTTGCAGATACCTTAATAATAATCTTGAAAAGATGCCTTGATTTGAGAATTGTGCCATTGGGTTGAAAAAATTCCCAACATTTTGCCCAATTATCAAAGAAACATGAGAAATAGGATCAACTAATTACATGCCCGTTTGTCTATATCAGTTGTGGAGCAGATATAAGAATCTGTCATTAAAAACAGAATGATTGGGCACTTGAGAAGATTTGAGTAGGCTAGAGATAGCATGGATTTCTAATGAATAAATTGTATCTGACTGATTTTAGTAATTTTTTTAATGTTATTAAAGTGGTAGGGAAGGCTTGGCCATCGATCCTATCTGTATGAAGTTTCAGAAGGCTCTCAACAATGGCTCAGAGAAAAGTTTATTCGCAAAAGTGAAAGCATACCAGATTGCTGGTAGCCACTTCATATCTTGGAAATTGTTTGGAATGTAGGAGAGAGAGAGCAGAAATAACAGTTGGCTATTCTGATTGGTGAGTTGCAACATATGGTGTTTCCTGGGGATGTATATTGCACAGTGACTTGGATGAACTAGTAAAAACATATATCAGAGTTTGCAGGTGACATTTCAATTGGGAGAAAAAAAATGTAGTACAGTTGACAGCAGGAAACTGAATAAGGAATAGAAAAAATGAATGGGCAGAACTGTGACAAATGGGATTCATTGTGGGAGTACCTCCTCTTTGATTCTTAAGAGACAAAATGATATTTCCTACATCCTAATCAATTGTAAAAAAAATCTAAGGACTCCAGAGAAGTAGAGATTTGAATGTCCTTGCATAGAAATCACTGCAACTTTTTGAATAGAATCAAAAAGATTATTGGAATCTTGGCCTTTATTTCACGGGTCTCGAATACAAATGAGTATAAGTCATGGTTAAGTTATGCAGAGCTTTGGGCATATCCCATGTGCAGTAATGCAGTCAGCTTCAGGCACTTCACAGCAGGAATAAGATGTCAAGATAACTAACTGTGAAGCTGGATGAACACAGCAGGCCAAGCAGCATCTCAGGAACATAAAAGCTGACGTTTCGGGCCTAAACCCTTCATCAGAGAGGGGGATGGGGAGATGGTTCTGGAATAAATAGGGAGAGAGGGAGGCGGACCAAAGGTGGAGAGGAGAGTATACGTGGGGAGGCAGGGAGGGGTTAGGTCAGTCTAGGGAAGATGGACCGGGTCAAGGAGGTGGGATGAGGTTAGTAGGTAGGAAATGGAGGTGCGGCTTGAGGTGGGAGGAAGGGATAGGTGAGAGGAAGAACAGGTTAGGGAGGCGGGGACGAGCTGGGCTGGTTTTGGGATGCAGTGGGGAAAGGGGAGATTTTGAAGCTTGTGAAGTCTACATTGATACCATTGGGCTCCCCCTCTCCCCCCACTGCATCCCAAAACCAGCCCAGCCTGACCCGCCTCCCTAACCTGTTCTTCCTCTCACCTATCCCTTCCTCCCACCTCAAGCTGCACCTCCATTTCCCACCTGCTAACCTCATCCCGCCTCCTTGACCTGTCCACCCTCCCCAGACTGACTTATCCCCTCCCCACCTGTACTCTCCTCTCCACCTATCTTCTCCTCTATCCATCTTCAGTCCACCTCCCTCTCTCTCCCTATTTATTTCAGAACCCTCTCCCCATCCCCCTCTCTGATGAAGGGTCTAGGCCCGAAACGTCAGCTTTTGTGCTCCTGAGATGCTGCTTGGCCTGCTGTGTTTATCCAGCTTCACACTTGGTTATCTTGGATTCTCCAGCATCTGCAGTTCCCATTATCTCTGACCAGGAATAAGATGTCAGCCTTGTTGGGAATGTAAGGCAATAAATGTTAATTTACAAGGTTGTATAAACTTTTCTTATATTTGCTTTCTGTTGAAGAATGAGAGGTGATCGGATGTTGGCTGAATTTTCTGAGGAATGGCAATACAACACGTGACGACTCCACCCCTTTTTTTACAAAAGGAGGGAGCTCTATATTACTGACAGGAGATACCGATCAGGGCTCCTTCAGGAATACAGAGTTGTATTTCCATTCTGACAGTTTTCTCATAATGCAGAACTGTCAAGGGAAGGCACACCATGCCCTCCTCCTTCCCCTTTTACAAAGCAGTCATCTGTAGTACTCTAAAGTTAAAATGTTCAAGATCACAGACAGCCACTTTGACAGCTGTTGTAAAATGGTCAATTCAAAATTTAAGTGTGAGGTTAGGTGCCGTGACAGTAGGGCGCCATATGGGTAGGGGATAGGATAGAAGTAAGGAAGGTGCCAGAGTGCCATGTAAAGAGGGTTCCAACAGGATTAGTTGCCTTCTGGATAGGGGGTATGGGTGCAAGAAGGTAGGGTGGCAGGTGGGCAGGATACCATGGGTAGGGTTTAGAGTGGAAGAAGGCAGGGATCTAGGTAACTAATGGAGTGTTTAGGGTCAGTCAAAATGGGTGGGAGAAGTCACATCCAGCAGGGGAGGGTGGCCAATCAGGTCAGGAGTGGGGGAAAGCAATTCAGGTCCTAGGGAGCAGAGGTAGATTGGATCCAGAGCAGGGAAAGTACAGCCATGTGTGGTGTAGGGCAATCAGATCTGGAACAGATGACTCAGATCAGCTCCCAGGGGATGAAGGAGGTCTGGTCCAAAACAGACAATTAAGGTGGGGGGGGGGGAGCGGTGGTAAGGAGTGAGGGTTAGCTCCTACATGGTGAAGAGTGGTTGTGTCTGGAGCAATGAAGAGGGATCGGCTTCCCGGTGTCAGGTCCAGAGCAGACCCAGAGGAAGGGAGAGAGCGTGTCAGGTCTGGAGTGGGCCAGGCATGTCAGATTGCAGATTTCGGGTCATGGTTTGAGAGATGTGATGGATTTGAGGGAGTTAGGTGAGGGTGTGTGAGGCAAGTATGGGGCCGATTTGAATAGTCACTCAGGAGTTAGACTCTGTATTTAATATTAATAGCCTAACTTTACCTGATTAACTATGTACTCAATTTCATCAGAACTCTTATTCTCTGACTGAAACTTTTGCAGGATTTTAGATGTAGTTGAGTTGTCCAGTGGAATCTTAATTTCCTTAAAGTTTCCTTAAGATTCTGATTCCACACGTGCAATTCCTAACTATGCTGGAATCATAACTATTGAAAATAATTAAAGTGTTTGAAAGGGAGGTGAGGGGAAACGGTTTCCTCTTAGGAAGAAATTGATATATTTTGAACAAGAGGGCATACTCTTAAAATTAGAATCAGGTTCAAATGAACTAGAATCAAAAAGTCCTTCCTGAGTGGGCAGGAAATGGAAATCATGAACTCTGCCAAAGAAGGCTGCACTTGCTGGATCAAAGTTTCCCAGCCCAACATCAAAAGATATTTGTTAGATACACCTGTGATTTAGAGCAAAAGCAAGTTAATGGGATCGATGTACAGATCACCCATCGTCAAACTGGTGAAAATGGTGTGCTCCTGCTTCTGCAAGCTTTAAAGTGGCATCATAGATTACAATCCTAGCATTGCACAAATTATGAATAATGTTATTTGCATTAATTAGTGTTATTATCATTAGTTTTTTTAGCTAGAGACTACCAATTTTGTTTTATTTTAGTGGATCATTTATTGTACTGGTTGCATTGTGCTAATTTAATCATTGTTTTCTTCCGTTTAGAAATGTACATTCTCGTTCTGCTGGCCGTCCAACCATTAATCTTCTGAAGGAACAAGGTTTAAAATTTGAATTTCTTGTTTTCTGTTTTAGATCTAGCATTTGTATAATAGGACTGAAATTTTAAGAGATGGAAAATCTTTAGCCAAAATGATGTCAGAGCCCCAAATTCAGAAGTTCCGGTTCATTTCTGGCATATGATATTTTCACCAGGGAATGAAAGGAGCCAGGATGTTATTATCACACACGGACAATCTGAAATCAGCAGGGCCGTCTGTGATTTGCATTTTTTGCTAGAATAAGTTCCATTTTCCACAGTATGTAATTTCTGACTATTGAGATTAAAAGTGAGTGAAACTAAAATGTGAATAAGATTTGCAGAACTATGAAGTTCTTTAAATCTATGTTCTTTAAATTGAAAAGGCACCTGGCTGTGAAAGAAAATTGGTGCTTGCAATTTCAGTGGCTGTTTGTTGAAATTTGTTGAAGGACTGCTTGGTTGCTACCACAGCTAAATACGACCAAAGATGGTGCAGGATCATGACTCAGGAGAAACAGTTCTGAACAACCAGAATTTCACTGCAGGGGGTGACTAGCATACTCAAATTTCAGGCCTGCATGTAAAGTAAGAGACCCATTACTGCTGGAAATATCACAACGAAGAGCCTGTATTTTACAGTTAAGTTGACAGCTCCAAGTAAATATAAAGATATTAGCTGTCTTTGATGTTGTTGTAGGAATACAATTTTATATGAGAAATTAAGTACTTAAAGGGAGTAAAATGTATTGAATGGGTTTTTATCAAGTAGCATTTTTTAAATACAGTGAAGTCTGCAATAAATGCTCAAGTCTTTATTTTGTTTCATGTCAGGATTGTCCCTGCTCAACTCGATACCAGCAGAGTTGGCATGGAGGGATAAGGTCAATTAGTTGTGATTGGGGACATGTTGACATGAATCAGCTCTAACATGATGTAGAGTGTATGGTGATGTGGGTTCATTGTCTGGCATAATTTGGGGTAGAAGGGACACTGGTTATGGGCCAAAGGGCATAAACTAGCAGGAGGGTATGAGAGTCATTGTCAAGAAGGACATAGATCATGAGGGTGTATGGGGCTTATAATGGGTAGTTGGGGCTAATGATTGGATATGAATGGGACATGGTGAGTGAGGGGTTGTGAAGGCTAGAGAACCATTGTTGTTTTATTATTGACATTATTGTTTTGTTCTTGTGGTTCCCACCACACTATTTCTGGCACTGGTGGGTCCCATTCCAGTGTGTACCAACCACCCTGAAGTAAAAATCCAGCAGTTCAGAGCTGTTTCTCCTGAGTCATGGTCCTACACCATTTTTGATCTTATTTCAGCTGCCTAAATTGCAAATCTAGAATTCTGTCCCAACTACCAACTCAGTGTAATTGCTGGCAGAGCTGGTATTGACCACCCAAGTTACTGTGAAGAGATTGGGTTGGCATAGGGAGGCTGACTAGCATACTCAAATTTCAGGCCTGCAT
This sequence comes from Stegostoma tigrinum, assembly GCF_030684315.1. Classification (NCBI taxonomy): domain Eukaryota; kingdom Metazoa; phylum Chordata; class Chondrichthyes; order Orectolobiformes; family Stegostomatidae; genus Stegostoma; species Stegostoma tigrinum. The sequence continues at coordinate 55,259,994 of NC_081362.1, forward strand.
GTAAAGTAAGGGTATCTAAGGCTGAAAACGGGAATGTCATATTTTTGTTATCATTACTCATTTAATTTCATGAAGTCTTTCCTTGCTCATTCCTGTACCCCTGGCAAGAAAACTTGTCAAAGCTGAGGCATCCTTCTCCTAGTGCAAGTGTTAACTTTGTGTGTGAGATAATGGGATGCCTGATACATCTCCTACAATGTCATCACGCTAGTTGGATGATGACATTGAATTAGTTGTCAAGCCCAACATTGTTTTACTCATAATGCTGAAAATACACAGTAGATCTGGCAGCATCTGTGGAGAGGGAAATAAAATTAATCATTTTGCCCAGTGACCTTTCATCGGACTTGAGAAAAATTAGAAATATAATTAATTTTAAGTAAATAAAGGTGGGGATGCAAAGAAGAAAAGTTTTTGAGATATAGTGAAAGACAGCAGAGATTAAATTACAAAAGTGTAGGTGGTGCAAGGACAAAGGAAGCAGCAAGGCAGGGGACAAGTAAAGAAAAAGAAGTTGTGCCTGGACAGAGGGTAATAGTAGAATGATGAATGGTTACTGTCTAAAAGCTGAAATAAGATAAAGAGGTAGAGTAAAACCAAAACCAGCCAAGAGAAAAGAAACAAATTGGGAATGGTCATTAACAGCCAGAAATTGTTGAATTCAATATTGAGTCCGAAAGATTATAACGGGTACTTGATAGAAATTTGAGCTGCTGTTCTTCAAGCCTGCATTGAGCTTCATTGGAGCACTTCAGGCTGAGAAAAGAGCGATTGATGTGGAAACAAAGAGGAGCTTGTGGACTGAGTGGAGGTGCTCTGCAAAGCACCCATCCAATCTGCTTTTGGTCTCTTTGGTTTAGATCAGGCCAAATTTAGAGCAGCAAATGCAGCAATAAATTGCTGTTTCACCTAGAATGAGCGTTTGGAGCCAGGAACAGTGAAGACAGAGGAGGTAAAAAGACAGCTGTTGCAGCGCCTGCATTTACAAGGGCAGGGATAGCGACGGAGGTATTGGGGGTAATTGAGGAGTTGATCATGGTGTTGTGCAGTGAACAAATCCTACAGAATGCTAAAAAGGGAAGGGAAGATGTATTTGGTAGTAACATCAGGAGGTGAATGAAATGATTATGGAGGCTGGTGGAATGGAATGTGAGATCAAGGGCAATCCTACCATGGTTCTGGGAACTGGGGGCAGGTGTGAGAGGAAAATGCAAGAACTAAGACAAACGTGATTGAGGCCTCTGTCAACCACAGTGGAAGAGATCTTCAGCTGAGGAAAAGAAAGAAGCACGGTTTTGAAGATAATAAAATGTGAGGCTGGATGAACACAGCAGGCCAAGCAGCATCTCAGGAGCACAAAAGCTGACGTTTCGGGCCTAGACCCTTCATCAGAGAGGGGGATGGGGAGAGGGAGCTGGAATAAATAGGGAGAGAGGGGGAGGCGGACCGAAGATGGAGAGTAAAGAAGATAGGTGGAGAGAGTATAGGTGGGGAGGTAGGGAGGGGATAGGTCAGTCCAGGGAAGACGGACAGGTCAAGGGGGTGGGATGAGGTTAGTAGGTAGCTGGGGGTGCGGCTTGGTGTGGGAGGAAGGGATGGGTGAGAGGAAGAACCGGTTAGGGAGGCAGAGACAGGTTGGACTGGTTTTGGGATGCAGTGGGTAGGGGGGAAGAGCTGGGCTGGTTGTGTGGTGCAGTGGGGGGAGGGGACGAACTAGGCTGGTTTAGGGATGCAGTAGGGGAAGGGGAGATTTTGAAACTGGTGAAGTCCACATTGATACCATATGGCTGCAGGGTTCCCAGGCGGAATATGAGTTGCTGTTCCTGCAACCTTTGGGTGGCATCATTGTGGCAGTGCAGGAGGCCCATGATGGACATGTCATCTAGAGAATGGGAGGGGGAGTGGAAATGGTTTGCGACTGGGAGGTGCAGTTGTTTGTTGCGAACTGAGCGGAGGTGTTCTGCAAAGCGGTCTCCAAGTCTCCGCTTGGTTTCCCCAATGTAGAGGAAGCCGCACCGGGTACAATGGATGCAGTATACCACATTGGCAGATGTGCAGGTGAACCTCTGCTTAATGTGGAATGTCATCTTGGGGCCTGCGATAGGGGTGAGGGAGGAGGTGTGGGGACAAGTGTAGCATTTCCTGCGGTTGCAGGGGAAGGTGCCGGGTGTGGTGGGGTTGGAGGGCAGTGTGGAGCGGACAAGGGAGTCACGGAGAGAGTGGTCTCTCCGGAAAGCAGACAGGGGAGGGGATGGAAAAATGTCTTGGGTGGTGGGGTCGGATTGTAAATGGCGAAAGTGTCGGAGGATGATGCGTTGTATCCGGAGGTTGGTAGGGTGGTGTGTGAGAACGAGGGGGATCCTCTTTGGGCGGTTGTGGCGGGGGCGGGGTGTAAGGGATGTATTGCGGGAAAATGCCGGGTGTGGTGGGGTTGGAGGGCAGTGTGGAGCGAACAAGGGAGTCACGGAGAGAGTGGTCTCTCCGGAAAGCAGACAGGGGAGGGGATGGAAAAATGTCTTGGGTGGTGGGGTCGAATTGTAAATGGCGGAAGTGTCGGAGGATGATGCGTTGTATCCGGAGGTTGGTAGGGTGGTGTGTGAGAACGAGGGGGATCCTCTTAGAGCGGTTGTGGCGGGGGCGGGGTGTGAGGGATTTGTTGCGGGAAATACGGGAGACGCGGTCAAGGGCGTTTTCCCGCAACACATCCCTCACACCCCGCCCCCGCCACAACCGCCCTAAGAGGAATACTGCATCCATTGTACCCGGTGCGGCTGCCTCTACATTGGGGAAACCAAGCGGAGGCTTGGAGACCGCTTTGCAGAACACCTCCGCTCAGTTCGCAACAAACAACGGCACCTCCCTGTCGCAAACCATTTCCACTCCCCCTCCCATTCTCTAGATGACATGTCCATCATGGGCCTCCTGCACTGCCACAATGATGCCACCTGAAGGTTGCAGGAACAGCAACTCATATTCCGCCTGGGAACCCTGCAGCCATATGGTATCAATGTGGACTTCACCAGTTTCAAAATCTCCCCTTCCCCTACTGCATCCCTAAACCAGCCTAGTTCGTTCCCTCCCCCCACTGCACCACACAACCAGCCCAGCTCTTCCCCCCCACCCACTGCATCCCAAAACCAGTCCAACCTGTCTCTGCCTCCCTAACCGGTTCTTCCTCTCACCCATCCCTTCCTCCCACACCAAGCTGCACCCCCAGCTACCTACTAACCTCATCCCACCTCCTTGACCTGTCCGTCTTCCCTGGACTGACCTATCCCCTCCCTACCTCCCCACCTATACTCTCTCCACCTATCTTCTTTACTCTCCATCTTCGGTCCACCTCCCCCTCTCTCCCTATTTATTCCAGCTCCCTCTCCCCATCCGCCTCTCTGATGAAGGGTCTAGGTCCGAAACGTCAGCTTTTGTGCTCCTGAGATGCTGCTTGGCCTGCTGTGTTCATCCAGCCTCACATTTTATTAGCTTGGAATTCTCCAGCATCTGCAGTTCCCATTATCTCTGAGCACGGTTTTGAAGTTTGTTTCACTGGAACACACGTAACAGTGATGGAAAAGCTCACAGAATGGAATGGAGCGTGAAGAAATGTGGTCAGTGTAGATGTCAGTGTTGATGGGCTTATGTTGGACATTTGTTAATAACTATTATCCAGACGGCGACGGAGGAAGTCAAGAAAAGACAGAGAACAGTTGGAGATGGGATATGTCAAAGCGAAAGAATGATTAAAACTGGAAGCTTCTGTTTATCTGCACAGATGTTTCCTGCCAGCTGAATATTTAAAGTATTTTCTGGTTTTTGTATTAGATTCAAAATGCTCTATGTTGCTTCTGTATTACTGTCTCACACATATCAGGTAATGAATGACATCTTCCATTAGGCCACCAGCATCCAACGCTGCAAAATAAAGGGATTCAGATTCATAAAGAGAGCACCTTTTGTTCAAACCTATATCCAGAATCTCTCGCCTTAAATTAGTGGGGTGTGCCCAGATGAAATATAAAACAGATTGTGCAAACATGAATTCTGCTTACATTAACTCCTCAGCTTTATCTGGCCTGGTTAACCATGATGTCATAAGTGCTAGACATGTTCCAACTAGAAAGAAAACTACATTACTGTAATTTATTACAAAATGAAGTTTGGGAAAATTCTTTTGTTTCCCTAGGAGCTAAGAAAGTGTTGCTGCATGCATTTGATGGAAAACCTTCTGTTGCTATGGAAGGGGTGAAAGCTGGATTTTTCTTTTCAATTCCGCCATCTGTCATAAGAAGCGAGCAGGTTAGATTAAACATTATAATGTTTGCCAAAAACGTTCAAGCTAAGGAACAAAAACAGAAGTTGCTGGAAAAGCTCAACAGGTCTGGCAGCATCTGTGAAGAAAAAAATCGGAGTTAACGTTGCGGTTCTGAGAAAGGGTCACTGGATCCACAACATTAATTCCCATTTTTGTTTTTGTTCCTGATGTATAGCATCTACAGTTCTTTCAGTTTTTATTTAACATTTTAAGCTAAGCATGTAGCGGTTATATTAATTCTCTTTTGAAGACCCAAAACTCCATTGCTAAAATTCAAGGTACAGTATTTGTGAAGAGGTAATCTGAGATACTTCCACAGTGGTCACGTTGCTCGATCACACAACTTTGATGCTCTTGCCGCCAGCAAAACCTTGCTGCCTCTTGTATTGCTCGTTATATGGTATGGTTTCTTTCTTATTGTTTCAAATCAAAGAGGCATGGATTTGAACATAAAAGCAAAATACCCAAGATGCTAGAAATCTGATATAAAAGCTGAAGCTTCTGGAGAAACTCTGTTCTTGTGTCCACAGAAACTGCTAGACCTGTTGAGTTTCCCCAGCACTTTTTATTTTTATTTCAGATTTGTGAGTATGAGATGCAAAACTGATAGCTAATATTGCGGAGATAGTAGGAACTGCAGATGCTGGAGAATCTGAGATAACAAGGTGTAGAGCTGGATGAGCTCAGCTGTGTTCATCCAGCTCTACACCTTGTTATAGGATGCTGCTTGGCCTGCTGTGTTCATCCAGCTCTACACCTTATTATAGGATGCCGCTTGGCCTGCTGTGTTCATCCAGCTCTACACCTCATTATCTCAGCTAATGTGGCATCAGCTTAATTGAACTACATCAGCCACTATTGAAACTTGTACTTTTCCATCAAAATTGCAATCCAGAGTCATCCTGGACCACCAATACCACAGTTGCTTTTCTACTGAACATACTGTCTGCTGCCACTCTATATTTTCTGTGCTGTCATCTCTAGCAACATATGAAAGGAGCTCTCAAGCTTATTTGTCACTAAGATTCAATGCTGTTTCTATCCCATTTGCTTTCCCATCATGCCAAACCTCCCCAGAGGCTCCCTGTGCCTTAAGGTCTGAATCATTATGTCATTGTATTTCTTTCTATTCTCCCCTTATCGGGATTAGTTTGTTCATGATTTCCATGAGCTTCTATCATGATTCCATTATACTAACTACACTTTCCTCTCCTTTGCTCAAATCACCCAAGTTTGATTACACAAAAGAAATGACAATAAAATACTGTAAACCAAGCTACTTACATATAACACAGTTTGAAATAATTCAAAACACATGGTAAATTTACAATCCCATCTATCCCAACAGCAACACTTTACAGCCCTTAAATACCAGAGAGAACGAGTTGCCTTCTCCATCATCTCCATAGGTTTGACTTATGTTTCTTTTGATTCTTGTTTTTGAGTTATTGGCCCTTCCCTTGACTATTCACACAACTGAGTTTACACTTTCTCTGTTTCAAATAACCCCTTTAGAAGGGTTCTGTTCAGACATGTCAGGTTTGTAATTTCAAACTAAATTCCTTACACTATTTCCTAACTGTTTTGAGCTACTCCTTTCTCAAGGAAAATCTTTCCTTACATCCAGCTTCAGCCTAGACTTCTGCAAACTGCAGTCAACCGCTTTCAGATCTTTGTTTCATCTCCCTTAAGCAAAAAAATCCTGATTTTTTTTTAAACCAAAGGGAGCAAATGCCTTTCAATGTTTGTGCTGTCCAATCAAAGAATTTTTAAACTGCAAACAAATTCCTGCTCTTGCTCCTGTCTCATTCTGATTTTAAAAATTAATAGCTTCCAAAAGACTGACAGGCAAATTATTAAACCCTTACAAAAACACAGACCAATATCCATGTGCCAGTAATTTAAAATCTAAACTCAAAGATAAATTATATTGATGTACATACATCATATACCCTACATCACACTGCATGTTTCCTTCTCATCCTATTGCACCACTCTGCAGCATTAAACATGGTCCTCCTCCAGTGCCTCTTTGCCATTTTCAAACTTAATAGGAATACCATCACTCACTTTCGTTCTTGAATCTCTGAATGTTGCTAGAAGATCTCCTGTAATAACTTCTCTAATCTCGGCAATGCAACCTCTAGATTCCACCAAGACTTTATTTTTAACACCTTCCTCTTTGCCATCTATGTTACCTCATATCAACATCATCCATAGACATGGGGTCAGATTTTGCATGCATGTTAATGACACCTATTCAATTTCTTCATCATGTCTCTCAACAAATTCACCACACCCTAATGCCTCAATATCCCTCTGTATTCTGCTGATTGTCTGGATGATGTCTCAAATTGAATGAGATGACTGCATTTCCTGTCTCAGCTTCTCTGGTCAGGTTGAACCAGACTATTTGCAACTTAGAGAAAATCTTCCATCATTAAGACAGAATCTGACTTTGTGGTGGAAACTTCTTGTAACCTATTTATAACCTGCCAGTATCCACTGTGTGACTCCAACTTGGAATGTAATCATGTGGATGAGAAGGGCTGTTGTTACTCTTAGGACTATTATTATTGTTATTATTAGGACTACTATGACTCAATCAGAGTAGGTATTATATCCTTATGACTAAAAGACAGAAAATTGCAAATGACAAAAAGACATGTAATAAAACAGTTTTGTAACAAAACCAGAAATTGCTGGAAAAGCTCAGCAGGTTCTGAGGAAGGGTCACTCAACCCAAAACGTTAACTCTGTTTTCTCTCCACAGATGCTGCCAGACCTGCTGAGATCTTCCAGCAATTTCTGTTTTTATTTTTGGTTTACAGCATCTGCAGTACTTTCAGTTTGTAAAATAGTTTTGTGAGTTACGAAACAGATATGTAAAACTTAAATGTTGATGGTTATTATTCAGCTTGGGCTGTCAAGTGGCAAGTGACATTTGTGCCAGACTATGACCATCACCAATAAGAGACAATCTAACCACCACCCCTTGACATTCACTGGCGTCACCATCACTGAATCCCCCACTATCAACACCTTGGAGGTTACCCTTGACCAAAAACTCAACTGGACTAACCACAGTACTGAATCCCCCACTATCGACACCCTGGAGGTTACCATTGACCAGAAACTCTACTGGACTAACCACATTACAGAATGGCTACAAGAACAGGCCAGAGGCTGGGAAGACTGCGGCAAGTAACTCACCTCCTGCCTCCTCAAAGCCTGTCCACCATCTACAAGGCACAAGTCAGTGTGATGGAATATTCCCCACTTGCCTGGATGAGTGCACCCCCAACAACACTCAAGAAGCTTGACACCATCCAGATGCCCGCTTGATTGGCACTAGTTCTACAAGCATTCACTCCCTCCACCACCAATGCTCAGTAGCAGCAGTGTTTACTATCTACAAGATGTACTGCAGAAATTCACCAAAGATCCTCAGACCCACAACCATTTCTATCTAGAGGACAAGGGCAGCAGATATATGGGAACACCATCACCTCCAAGTTCCCCTCCAAGTCACTCACCATCCTGACTTGGAAATATATCGCCGTTCCTTCACTGTCACTGGGTCAAAAACCTGGAATTCCTCCCTAATAGCATTCTGGGTCAACCCACAGCTGGAGGATTGCAGCAGTTCAAAAAGGCAGCTTACCACCACCTTCTCAAGGGCAAGTAGGGATGAGCAAGAAATGCTGGCCAGCCAGCCACGCTCACTTCCCACAAGTGAATTTAAAAAAATTTAGAGCAATTTTCATACATTGAATGTTGCTATGCCAAACCTATGGGGCAGACAGGTTTGTTACAGGAAAATTTTTTAAGAACCTTTGTATTTAAACTGTGACAATGAATAGATTTCTCTGGATTTTAAGTGTGTTGAAAGATATCATTTAACTGAATTTTCTCAATCATTTTCAATTTTTGTAATCTGCAGAAATACTAATTTTCCTATTACTATTCCCAAGAAGCAGAAATTGGTGAAACAGCTACCACTAGAGTCAATCTGCTTGGAAACAGACTCTCCTGCATTAGGGCCAGAAAAACAGGTAATCTGGTAATTCTATATATTTATTTATTTATAAAATGTAGATGAATCAGAAACATTTTGCAACAGAAGCGATTCCGCCCCAATATTCTGATCTCAACCCCTGACTCTTCTGATTCCACCCATGATCACTCTGATTCTACCCAGACCGTCCGTTCTTGCCCCCTGACTCTTATGATGTTGCCCACGGATCTTTGCTATCATGCTTTTCCCAACCCTTCCAGGTGGTTTTGGCCTCCTGCTCTAAACTCACTGACCTTCCAATTCCACCTCACAGGCGTGCAAGTCCCTAGCCCCAAACCTTCCAATCTTGCTACTGATGCATCCAATCCTGCTTCCAACCCAACTGATTTCACCCTCTGACAATTCTGTCTCATTCCCCGGTCCTTTTAAAATTGTCCCCGCTCTCAAATCTGGCCCAGACCTTAGCCCGAGAAGGAGACTAATATGTGTACACATTCTTGGAGGGGCAGTGCAGCTTGAAAAAGTAGCTAATAAGGCACACAAAATGTTGGGCTTCAAAAAAGACGTAGAGTATAAAGCCTGAAAATTGCCGTAAAGAAAATCATGTTGCCAAAGCTTGTCATCTTGCACTCATCAAGACAAAGATCAGAATGACAGATTTATTTCAGTTTTGAACTTCCTACCAAAGAAAGCCATGATTGTTTTCACCACATTGCCATATCATGGTGATATAGATGCACACAATTTTCTGTTTCTGTGTTCACTGAACTTTTGAAGTTAGTAAGTTCACCTTAAATTACTACCTGTATGGCCAAATTGATGGAGTATCCATTGAATTTCTTTTAGGTCTGGTGTTCACTAACATTTTTTGTTGTTTTCTGTGAGAAATATGCTTTTGATGATAATGAGCCATAACCTCCTACCCTGAGTATATTTCCACACATAGATGATTCAGTTGGACACTAAATCTGCAGCCATGTGTAAGAATTTCCTTACACACCTTAATACAATCCATCCTGGTCCTAAATTTACTTTGGGGTGGAACAGTATGACACGCTTCCTTTTCTCAATATGCTAGCTAAGAAATCAGCTAATGGATCTGTCTATTGCAAACCTACCTTCACTGATCAATATATATATATGTTGGGATTCATCAAGCTCCATGAGCCGGAACACTGACCTTATAAGCATACTGTAAACAAGGGCCTCGCCATATGCTCATTTTGTATGTTTGGTGCAGAAATAGAGTGCATTAAAGGTATTCTGTAGGACAGTGGCTGTTCTATTCAGATCATTGTAAATCTGCTATAACTCTTTAAAGAGGTAAAGAGCAAGTTACACCAAGGAGAGCCAATGGATGTTATCTACTTGGACTTCTGGATGGCCTTTGACAAGGTCTTGCACAGGGGGCAGCTGAGTAAGGTAAGGACCCATGGTAATAGAGGCAAGATACTAGCATGGATAGAAGATTGGCTGTCTGACAGAAAGCAGAGAGTGGGAATAAAAGGATCCTTCTCGAGATGGTAGCCGGCGACTAGTGGTGTTCTGCAAAGGTCATTGTTGGAACCACAACTTTTCATTTTATATATAATGATCTAGATGAAGGAATTGAGGGCGTCCTAGCTCCTTTTGCGGATAATACAAAAATACGTGGAGGGACAGGTAGTATTGAGGAGGTGGTGAGGCTGGAGAAGGATTTAGAATAGTTAGGAGAATGGGCAAAGAAGTGGCAGATGGAGTACAATGTGGGAAAGTGTGAGGTCAGTGCACTTTGGTAAGAAGAATAGAAGCATGGACTTTTCCTAAATGGGGAGAATATTCAGAAATCTGAAATATAAAGGGACATTGGAGTCCTAGTCCAGGATTATCTTAAACTAAACTTGCAGGTTGAGTCGGTAGTTAGGAAGGCAAATACAATGTTGACATTTATTTTGAGAGGACTAGAATTTAAAGCAGGGATGTACTTCTGAGGCTTTATAAGGCTCTGGTTAGATCACTTTTAGAGTGTTATGAGCATTCTGGGCTGCACTGGTTCACCGTTAGCCACTTCCAAGCTTGTAAAGTGTGCACTCTACTTCAAATTACCCAGATAAGGCAAAGTCTAAAAACTTTGAACAGGTTAAGCAAGTCATTACTACTTAATGGCCATGCAAGTGAAAGGTTCCACTAAAGTATGCTGCCACTATTCATTCCAATGATAAGAAATGACCAAGGTAGATTTGAAACTGTCAGAACAAGTTGTAATATTTCTCTCTAAAATTCCTTCACAGATTGACTGCTTGCGTTCCTATGGTCGCAGTTGCATTGCCTTCACTGTTGTTTGTGTCCCTCTAACTGAGCCCAAGCTGCAGCTTAAATCTACTCTGGGTGACTGCTGTGGTGGCATTTCCAAACAGCAAACCTGTTTTCATGCTTGAGCAGTCAAACCTGTGTTTTTGTGTATGAGTAAACAAAATCAGAAAAAATAGCTAGATTCTCCAATAAATCCGTTACTAGCAGAAAAGAACAGTTTAAATGTTTTAGAAAGTGTTAATACCCCACTTAATTTTTTGCAGCTCATTCTTTCAACACCATATTTTCGCTCTCCTAGCTGTATAAATTTGTCAAGTTTTCGAAATGTATTCAAAATGAAGCTGGTTTAGAGTGAATGAGTTTTCTATTGGTATTTCCAGGTGGAGTATGAGAAGTCTGCAACCATTACCATATTAACAAACGAATGTACAAGTTGGGAGCAAGCCATTCAGTCTCTTCAGTCTGCTCCACCATCAATAAAATCATAGTTGATTTGTTTGTAACCTCAAGTTTGCCTGCCCCCTTCACCCCCTTGCCTAACAAGATTCTCACTATCTCTGCCTCAAAAATGTTCAAGAGCTCTGCATCTATCACTGTTTTAGGAAGAGTTCCAAAGACCCGCAGCCCTCTGAGAGCAAAAATGCTCCCCTAATCTCTGTTCAATTGGGCAACCCCTGCTTTTTCAGCAATGATCCCTTGTTCTAGATTCTCCCATAAGAGGAAAGATTCTCTCATCATCTACCTCGTCAAGATCCCTTCAAGATCTTACGTTTCAATTAACTTGCCTCTTATTCTTCTAAAATCTAGATACAAACCAAGCCTGTCCAACCTGTCCTCAAAAGAGAAAGTGACATTCATCAGAATATATCTTAGCAGACATATGCCTGCTAAAGGAGCCAAATAGTGGGACTGTGCCAGTTATTTAAATTAGAATTGTCCTCAACAGAATGCTGTAGATTGGCACATCCCAAAGTCCGGAGATACATGCTAAGGGACATCACTAAACTTGGGGTATCTGTCACAAAGGTACAGTGAGAAAAGGCCACTGTTCCAGGCATTTCAGCCAAAGTGCACTATCAGGCTGTGTTCTGAGGAAGGGTCACCAGGCCCAAAACATTAACCCTGTTTTTTCCTTCACAGATGCTGCCAGACCTACTGAACTTTTCCAGCAACTTTTGTTTTTGTTCCTGATTTACAGCAACCACAGTTCTTTCAGTTTCTAGCAGGCTGCATTTTGTCACTGACTGTATATAGAAAATGTCACGTATTAGAATCACATTGGGAAACTGAAGAGCACAACTCAATGGAAAAATGTTACATCTATTGTACTTTCCAGAACATCCAGTCTGAAACATTTTAGAGTATTGCTTTAAATATTTAATGAACAAAGTTTATTTTTGCAAAAACCATTATTTAAACATATTAGAGGAACTGTGTTTTCACTTCAGCAAGAATGCACTGGAAGCATGTCCTGTCTTATACTCTTAGACCTCCAAACTGCCTTAGAAACCAGAACAGCTCTGCCAATGATGGTGCATGCCTCAGGTGAACTTTCATGCCTCAGCTTTTAAGGTAAAATTTACCTATCAGCCAGCTTGTAGTGCATCTGGTCAATGATGTAAAGTTTGTCAGAATCATAATAAGTGGCCCTTTAATGAGGAAAAAGTGCCATTTCATCACCCACTCAATGTAGGATACTGTCCATGATTTTTTTTACTGAAAGATCTCAGTAAATTCTTGGGGATTTTCTTTCTGTGCCCCTGTATGTTTTTGGTATGCCACCACTTAGAGTCATTGATAGAGTCATAGAACCATTCAGCATGGAAATAGACCCTTTGGTTTAACTCACCTACGCCGAACAAGTTTCTCAAACTAAACTAGTCCCATTTGCCTGCTTATGGCTCATATCCCCCTAAACCATTCCTATTCATGTACCTATGCAAATGAACCTATCCAAATGAATTTTAAATGTTGTAACTGTGCCTGCATCCACCACTTCCTGTGGCAGTTCATTCCACATAAGGACCAATTTGTCCTCCTATTTGTTGCCTCTGCCATCATGCTGACTTTCTGAAATTTGTGTAAAAGATCACACTAAACCCCTGGACAATATTATTCCACAATTTCTCACTATTTTAAACCCAAACATTTATTCTTTTTTCTTCTCTTCCTACAAACATAAATCACATCTCACCACATTGGATTCCATTTTGCTTCAAGTAGAGAATCTTCCACCTGCTGATATCAACTGATTCAACACCACCTAAGAATCAAATCTGGGCCTTCATGTCTGTATACTTAAATTCTATACTAGGCATTTGCACTTATTAGCTGACCAAGAAATTGGAATTTTATAAAAAGTTATTAGTGTTGCAAACTAAATCTACTGTCAGTATTATGTGATTCAGAAAAATTGAAAGGGAAAGGTTCGAGGTATCTATTTGAAAGAACATTGCAGCTGGCAGCAAGTATAAAAATATTTAAAAATTAGCAAGATTAATTGATTTGTTATCTGCATTGAAACCTACAACTGCACTGTATTGTGGTGAACATCACTGAAAAATTCCGTTTCCAATTTCTACTCTGCCCTCACTTTCCCCTGATCTATCTCTGACTCTTCCCTTCCCTTCCTTGACATCTCTGTTTCTATCTCTGGGGATAGACTGGTCACTAATATCCACTAAAAACCCACTGACTCCCACAAGAACAACACCTCATTTTCCACTTGGGGACCTTGCAACCCTCTGGGCTCTCAGTATCAAGTTCGATAATTTTAACGCCTAAATTCTCCCAGGTCCTAGCCTCCTATCTCCACACCAGGCCTTGTTATCACATAGTCTGCCATCACACACTACTTGTTATTAGTCATTAACAATCCCCATTAACAGCTATTCACCCTCCTAGCCAGATTGTTATCAACTCCTTTGTCTATCCAACTGTTCTTCTCTCTGTGCTCTATCCTATCATTTACTCCCTACCCCATCCCTCTCCCTATTTTCTGCATATAAACCAACGTTTTCCCATCTACCATAAGTACTAAGGAAGATCAGCGGACGTGAAATGTTAACTCTGATACTTTTTTCACAAATCTACAGACTTGCTGAGCTTTTCCAGCAACCTGTTTTTGTTCCTAATTTACAGCAACAACAGTTCTTTTGGTTTTTATTACTGATACACACTTTTGTTGCTGTTTTACAGATGAGAAATGAGCCGAAGAACATATCCATTTCCTGTCAGTACGTTGCACAAGTTAAAGGGATTTCAGTGGAGAATGTCATGGAAGTGACAACGAGGAATGCATGCAAACTTTTCCCAAAGCTTCAAAAATTAATCCACTTATAACCCAGATTCTCTGTACAATAAAAAGTAACAAAGTTGAGTAAGAATGCTTTATTTCCTGGAGATTGAGCGATTCTGTCATAGGCTATCTTTTCTTTCTATGTCTTAGTGTTAAATAAGAATAAGACATGTTAAAGGCAACCTTAAAGTTCATTATAGCTGTCCCAATTTATTTCATTATATTTCAATTTACGTACATTAAAACTAAGACTAAAAATTACTTTGTCTTCACTAATTTATCAAATCAGTGATGGTGGAAAGAACACTGTATATATGAACTAAAAGCAAAAGAAGCTGGAAATCAAAGAAATGTTACAGTGCAGAAGAAGGCCATTCAGCCCATTACTGGATCTCCAATAAGTATTTTGACTTTGTGCCATTCTCCTGCATTTTCCCTGTAACCCTGCATATTATTTCTATTTAAATAGTAGTTTAATGTCTTCTTGCATGCTTGAATGGAACCTGTCTCCACATATTCCTCAGAAGCACATTGCAGATCCAAACCACTTGTGTGAAAAGGCTTTTGTCTCAAATCACATTTGCTCTATTTGCAAATCACTTTAAATCTGGACCCTCTCTTTGTTAATCCTTTTATAAGCAAGAACCAATTCTCACTACCTACACAATCCAGACTTTGCACAATTTTGAAAATATGTGTCATATCTCTTAATCCTATCCCATTTCTGAAAAAAGGTCCCGACCCAAAATGTCAACTTTCCTACTCCTCTAATGCTGCCTGGCCTCTGTGTTCCTCTAGCTTCACACTGTGTTATTTCTGACTCCAGCATCAGCAGTTCTTACTACGTCTCACATCTCTTAAGCCTTCTTCTCGTCAAGGGGAACAATCCCAACTTCTTTATAGTCAAAACTTTTTCATCATTGTAATTATTTTCATAAATCTCTTTTGCTGTCTCCAGTGGGCTCACATACATGCTACAATGCAGTGCTCAGAAAAATACACAATGCAGCTAAGTGTTTTGTACAGCCTTCTTGCTCTCGTACACAATGTCCCTATTAACAAAGGCCAGGATACTATATGCTTTGTAAACTACTCACCCTACCTGTCCTGCCACCTTCAATGATCTATGCATATATAAATCTTTCTGATCCTACATTCCCTTAGGTAGTGAAACCACTATTTTATGGTCTGTCCACATTCTTCCAACGAAATGCATCACCACTCATCTTTCCATATTGAACTGCACTTGCCACCTATTTATCCATTTCGTCAACTTTTCTGAGAGCTCTGGAGGTCCCACAAAACTCTCCTCACAGTTTACAATGCATCCAAATTCTCTCCTTGTTAATCCTTTTATAAGCATGAACAGTTTCTCCCAACTACACAATCCAGACCTTGCACAATTTTGAAAATTTCTGTCACATCTCTCTGTTCTCCTTGAAGCGAAGAAAGCAAACTTGGAGATTGTTTCCTGCACACAAGGTCTAAATCAATAACATGTCAGGGAATGTGAGCCCCAATACTGGCTGTTAGGGTACTCTACTAGAAAACGTCATCCAGCCTGAAAAAATGTGTATTGGCTGCTACTTTCTGTTCCCTATCCCTCAGCAAATTTTGTATCCACATTGCTACTGTCCGTTTTATTCCCTAAACTATGACTCTTCACAAATGTGTGGCATGACCATCGCTTGTATGATTGCAGTATTAACTCCTTTTTCATGTCTGTCCCTTGTGAATAGGTGTTGATTAGGTAAGGTATTAGGTAAATTACATTAGGTAAACTATCCTGCTGTTTTGTTTCAAAACAATGTTGTGGAATCTTTCACCTGAACAGGCAGATGAGTCATCAATTTAGTGGCCCATGTGAAAGTTTAAATAAATAAATTTTAAATGGATAAGCTTTTGAAGTATCTATCACAAATCAACATTTTAAGGATTGAAAACCAGTCTATGCTGACCTTGTACAAGATACTTATTAGATCTCTGCTGGAGTATTGCATACAGTTCTGGGTGCTACATTTTAGGAAAGACAAGAATGCATTAAAGACAGGGTAGAAGAGATTTATGTGAATGATTCTAGGGATTTAAAATAACTTCAGCTGTCAAGGTAGCATGCAGAACTTGAAGTTCCTTTTTTCCGGAGAGAAGGCTAACAGGACATTTGATTGATGTTTTCAAACTAATGAAAGCTGTGAACATCGAAAATAGGGAGAAGCTGTTTCTTCTCATAAAAGTAGTGAGAATGAATGGACACTGATTTAAAATGGTTTTCAAAGGAAGTAAGTGCAATGTGATCAAAAACATTATACTGTATGTATGATAATAAAATGTGAGGCTGGATGAACACAGCAGGCCAAGCAGCATCTCAGGAGCACAAAAGCTGACGTTTCGGGCCTAGACCCTTCATCAGAGAGGGGGATGGGGGGAGGGAACTGGAATAAATAGGGAGAGAGGGGGAGGCGGACCGAAGATGGAGAGTAAAGAAGATAGGTGGAGAGGGTGTAGGTGGGGAGGTAGGGAGGGG
Source organism: Stegostoma tigrinum (assembly GCF_030684315.1). Classification (NCBI taxonomy): domain Eukaryota; kingdom Metazoa; phylum Chordata; class Chondrichthyes; order Orectolobiformes; family Stegostomatidae; genus Stegostoma; species Stegostoma tigrinum. Next base: position 55,276,435 of record NC_081362.1, read on the forward strand.
ATCGGTCACATTTTATTATCTTGGAATCTCCAGCATCTGCAGTTCCCATTATCTCTGATACTGTATGTATGATTCGGGTCTGGAATGCACTGCCTTTAAAGTGTGATGGAGGCTGGTTCAACTGAGGCTTTCAAAAAAACATTAGGACATCAAATAGAAATAATATTCAAGGTTATGTGGAAAAGGCAGGATAATGGCATCAAATGTAATGCTCATTTCAGTTCTCATTCCTGAACTGAAGGTGAATCAAGCTCAAATGGCCATTTGACCCACTCCTGCTCCTTCTTATTTTGGATGTTCTTATATGAGCCAAAACTCTTCATACAGATTATCTAGTCATTTACCTGCTGTTGTTTATGGGTCTGCCTATGTGCAAGTTGGCTGCAGCTTTTGCTTATGTATTATTAGAACTTCTAAGTCATTAAAATGCTCTAGGACTTCCTGTAGTCATGAATGTGCTTTATAAATGAAAGTTCACTTTTTCTTTTGCGAGGACTTCATATTGACTTCAGATTTGGTTTTGCAGTGTCCCCTTGGAAGCCAGTGTGCTGCATAACGTTGACAACCCATACTGTATCATGATGCTTTTTATATATTGAGTTGGCTCCTCCTTCAGAATTACCATTCCCTCTACATTCCACACTTCTAACTACAATCCCCATAATTAAGTTCTCCACCTTTCCGCCTGTAATGCTAGCCTGCTCATAAACATCCCGAGAGAACAGACCGCGCCCCCCACACCCACTGTCCTGCCCCACTATCAACAAAGACTGATCATAGTCCACCACATTGAGTGACTTAGCTGGACAGCTGGAGCAGTGACTGACCAGACTGCTGACTGATATATGTACAGCTCTCCAACTGTGGTTCCAACTGACAGACCATTTGCACTAGACCCACAAAGCAAACTGTGGCCCAGTTTCTGGGCTGAAGATGTATGGGACCCCTAACTATGAGCACCCTGAGCAGGCTTTACTTTATGTCTCAGGAGCCTCTGACTGAAGGGTGTCTTTCTTTGGACATAACTGAGGACTACTTTAAGAAATGGCTGTTTGCTTGTTGCACTGCAGTGTATTTGCCATGTAAGCGGCTAGAACTGGGTGCAACAATGAGATTGATGTATTACAGTGCTGTACTGCTAGATGTCCACACCTCTTGCTAATCACTGTTGCCAAGGATGACAAGCTCCCTGGCTTTCTGTTGGCATTAAACAACAAAGCAAGACAGAAGAATTATGATCATGTAAACTCTGGTTAAAGGAGCAAAATGCAAAACGGAAAAGCAGGGACACTGTGGGCATCCAATGCTAAGTCTCTCTACACTAAGAGAGTGAGTGAGCAGCCCTGAAATGCAGAGACAATAGGAACTGCCGGTGCCGGAGAATCGGAGATAACAAAGTGTGGAGCTGGATGAACACAACAGGCCAAACAGCATCTTAGGAGCACAAAAGCAGACGTTTCAGGCCTAGACCCTTCATCAGAAAAGGGGGATGGGGAGAGGATTCTGAAATAAATAGAGAGAGGGGGTGGTGAACAGAAGATGGATAGAGGAGAAGATAGGTGGAGAGGAGAATATGGGTGGGGAGGTAGGGAGGGGATAGGTCAGTCCGGGGAGGACGGGCAGGTCAAGGGGGCGGGATGAGGTTAGTAGGTAGGAAATGGAGGTGCGGCTTGAGGTGGCAGGAGGGGATAGGTAAGAGGAAGAACAGGTTAGGGAGGCGGGGACGAGCTGGGCTGGTTATGGGATGCAGTGGTGGGGGGGGAGATTTTGAAGCTGGTGAAATCCCTATTGATACCATTGGGCTGCAGGGTTCCCATGCAGAATATGAGCCCCGCCTCCCTAACCTGTTCTTCCTCCCATCTATCCCCTCCTCCCACCTCAAGCCACACCTCCATTTCTTACCTACTAACCTCATCCCACCCCGCATGTTATCTAGAACATGTGATTTGTTGCTCCCAGTGTTGAGGAAGGTTTTCTCGACCTCTCACATGATTCTCCCAAAATTCACACCATATCCCATGTTGTCCAAGACTTGGGAAGCTTTGGCTTGTTGTAATATTCTGGCCTAACTCTACTAAAATTTGAACTTTTACTTCAGACTCAGACACATTGTGTCATTGTCTGTATCATTTCTCGTAAGTGAAACAACAAACAGTAAAACTTTCAAAACTGTAGAATATGACAGTAAGATTTTGTTTACAAAGATATGCTACAAGAATATTCAGTAAAGGTCAGAGATGTTCTTTAGTATCATAATAACAAATATTCAAAGTTACATCAATTTTTAACTATTCATATTTTCAATACTGTAGGAAATCCTGAGAGAAAATACCAGCAAAATGAGACTTAAAAGAGCAAAAATTTGCATGTCAATATACTAAGCCACTTTTCTGGATTATAGATGAAACATAAAATTAAAGATGGGAAAATCAAGGACGTTGCTTTAATCTGTCACAGTCCTTAATTAGGCCTAATATTCAGATTGTAAATGGAATAATGCCTGCAGAAGGGTCAGCCAGAGGATAAGCTATTTTTCCCACAGCCTTCAATATCCCAAAATCCTTCATCAACTTTACAAAACCTAACTTGACGTAGCATAAAATATGTCAAATAGATGCAGATTTATTTCTTTAATAAAGTAGACGCAGTTCTTAAGATTTACAAAGTAAGTTGAAATTATGAGGAATCAGATGATCCATTATCTCAGCTTTGTTATTATGCTGGTTGACCTTAAAAGTGAAGTTCATCCAAGTTACATCTGAAACCAAACAGTGAGAACGCAGCTTTAGCACAGCACTTAGATGTATGCTTGCTTGAATTGCTACTTGGAGTTATGCCAAATCTAAAGACTTAAAGAAGAGAAAAAACAGGTGTAGTTTTAGTATAACTTTAAAAGATGGACAGGTTGGTCTTACCAGTGTGGACCCTTTGATACTTTAATTACTGGACTTTGTTTGAATAAATTGGTCCTATTTGCCACCTAGGCCCATTACCAGTTCATGGAGGCAGCTTTCCTTTAAGTCATCATCTGCCTTCATTGAAGTGGGATTCTGGTAGCCTTGGAGTGTAACAAATTAGGTGTGGAGATTCAACATGGTAACAGCAGGTCCGAACTGCCTTTGGATAGTCAGAACCCTTTGAAAGGTAGGATACCCCTTTAGACCTGCCCCACACAGGGGAAGTCAGGTGCTCTTTGGAATCGTCAAACTGTGTGTAAAAAAGTGAATAAACCCATTGATGACAAGCTCCTAGGAACTACTGAGCTATTGATCAAAATGAACTATCAAAACTGTCAGAAGCACATATCAAATTGACCTGTCAGAAGTGTCCAAAGAACTTGCCAAATGGAGCTGTCAAGCTTTCAAAGCAGTTAACAGTCCTCTTTAGAGATAATAGGAACTGCAGATGCTGGAGAATCCAAGATAATAAAATGTGAGGCTGGATGAGCACAGCAGGCCCAGCAGCATCTCAGGAGCACAAAAGCTGACGTTTCAGGCCTAGACCCTTCATCAGAGAGTGGGATGGGGTGAGGGTTCTGGAATAAATAGGGAGAGAGGGGGAGGCGGACCGAAGATGGAGAGAAAAGAAGATAGGTGGAGAGAGTATAGTTGGGGAGGTAGGGAGGGGATAGGTCAGTCCAGGGAAGACGGAGAGGTCAAGGAGGTGGGATGAGGTTAGTAGGTAGATGGGGGTGCGGCTTGGGGTGGGGGGAAGGGATGGGTGTGAGGAAGAACAGGTTAGGGAGGCAGAGACAGGTTGGACTGGTTTTGGGATGCAGTGGGTGGAGGGGAAGCGCTGGGCTGGTTGTGTGGTGCAGTGGGGGGAGGGGACGAACTAGGCTGGTTTAGGGATGCAGTAGGGGAAGGGGAGATTTTGAAACTGGTGAAGTCCACATTGATACCATTAGGCTGCAGGGTTCCCAGGCGGAATATGAGTTGCTGTTCCTGCAACCTTCGGGTGGCATCATTGTGGCACTGCAGGAGGCCCATGATGGACATGTCATCTAAAGAATGGGAGGGGGAGTGGAAATGGTTTGTGACTGGGAGGTGCAGTTGTTTGTTGCGAACTGAGCAGAGGTGTTCTGCAAAGCGGTCTCCAAGCCTCCGCTTGGTTTCCCCAATGTAGAGGAAGCCACACCGGGTACAGTGGATGCAGTATACCACATTGGCAGATGTGCAGGTGAACCTCTGCTTAATGTGGAATGTCATCTTGGGGCCTGGGATAGGGGTGAGGGAGGAGGTGTGGGGGCAAGTGTAGCATTTCCTGCGGTTGCAGGGGAAGGTGCCGGGTGTGGTGGGGTTGGAGGGCAGTGTGGAGCGAACAAGGGAGTCACGGAGAGAGTGGTCTCTCCGGAAAGCAGACAAGGGTGGGGATGGAAAAATGTCTTGGGTGGTGGGGTCGGATTGTAGATGGCGGAAGTGTCGGAGGATGATGCGTTGTATGCGGAGGTTGGTGGGGTGGTGTGTGAGAACGAGGGGGATCCTCTTTGGGCGGTTGTGGCAGGGGCAGGGTGTGAAGTATGTGTTGCGGAAAATGCGGGAGACGCGGTCAAGGGCGTTCTTGATCACTGTGGGGGGAAAGTTGCGGTCCTTGAAGAACTTGGACATCTGGGATGTGCGGGAGTGGAATGTCTTATCGTGGGAGCAGATGCGGCGGAGGCGGAGAAATTGGGAATTTCGGTCCTCTTTAATTCTTTGATAAAAGTATCAGGAATGTTAAAATAAAATTATTACTCGCTCTTTCAGTCTGAGGCTGTGACTTCCTAGCGATCTATTATCACAGTAGAGTGCTAGCAGTTTGTCAGTTTTGTTGACAGTTACAATTGGCCACAGATCTTTTTGATGTGTGAGGAAGTTGTATTGGTGTTGTGTGTCTTTTAAAACGTTGTTGATTTAAATGAGAAAGAGATGTTTTAACCCCACTTTTTGAAAGGGTGGTAAAGTTTTGAAAAGCAAGTAACCTGACACTCATGGCAAGCATCGTAGATAACTTTTAACAAGCAGTAACTAAAGCTTGAATTGTAGATGATTTTGGTGCCGACTAGTGACAACTGTGTGATTGGTTCTTGCGAAGCGAACAACAGTTTGGAGCTGGGAAAAGTTAGAGAGAGAGGGAGGGAGAGAGAGAGAGCTGAGTGTATAGTCCTTCCATAGCTCAAGAATATTTCTGTTTTCTGCAGTCAAAGAAATAACTAAAAGTGGTGTGGTTGGGAGAACATCAAGCAGCATTTGAGAAGCTGAATACAACCTTAATAAATGAACCAGAGTTGAATGCTCCTGATTTTTCCAGAGCTTTCAAAATGGCAGTTGGTTTTAGTAATTTTGAGATGAGTTTACAATTGTTTACCTGTAATGAGAATCTAATTGGCTGTAATAAACTGTAATACTTGTTCAGTATAGAAACCTGGTCCATGATTTCTACCAACTCGGGTCTGAAAGTCCAAGTGAGTTGGGGAATTTTGTATATTTTTTTAAAAATCTTTAAATTTTGTGATGACTCCAGGGATTTGCACAGCATCTCAACACATGTGGGACTATGAGTTCCAATGTGTGTTGTAGCAAGGGTTTGCATATCTGAACTAAATATTTGTTGTTATAGACTTTATTTAGTTGAAGGAGTGACAATATGGATAATGTGAGATAATCAGGTGTAGAGCTGGATGAACACAGCAGGCCAAGTAGCATCAGAGGAGCAGGAAGGCTGACGTTTAGGGCCTAGACCCTTCTTTAGGAATGGGCTTCGCAGTGGGGGTAAAATTGTTTCAGAGAAAGCAGGAACTGAAGAAGGGTCTAGGCCTGAAACATCAGCCTTCCTGCTCCTCTGATGCTGCTTGGCCTGCTGTGTTCATGCAGCTGTACACCTTGTTATTGCAGATTCTCCAGCATCTGCAGTTCCTACTATCTCTAGTATGGATAATGTTTTTTTTTAATGAATGAGTTTTTTTTTCATTCAACATACACATAAACCTAATGTTTATGTAATTTTCGCATGACTCCTAGGTCTGCCCATGATGGATTCTAGGTGAGTAGGTTTTACCTTAGTATGGAGAGCATGAAACCATAAAGGTGGATGAGGGACATATTTTGTCATTGCGGTAAGAAGGGTCGTTGTTGTTGAAGAGCGAGTGCTGGAAGAATGTTCCATGTTTTATTGTATATTTTTATAGCTTGGACACAGTATCAGGCCCTTAAGGGAGGACTTACGCACAGCTGTCTTTCCCACTTGGCAGTCTTTCTTCTGGTTTTGCACACTGTACCTTCTAATCCAGAGCAACGCACCACCACCCCATCTCCAAACAAATCCGACAGCTGGGAAACCATGTTAAAAGTCAGGCTCATGGAGCTGATAATTGTCCTGTTTCTTCTCATCTGACCTGGAAGCAAAAATCCACACCAAAGTGCCGTATCTCCTAGAAAGCCTTTTGAAAGATAATTGCAAGGGTGAAGAATATTGAACATTTAAAGTCACCATCTCCCTTAGGATCTGAACCTCCCATTCCACTCATCATGCCTTCTTCTTGTTTGTGCTTGTGATTTCAGCACGGGTAGACCCCTTTATGATTATCTATCTCACCAGGTTGATTGCTTCTTTATAGCTAGCAGGCAGTAGTAGACAACTTGCAGCATCAGATTGCCACACTACGCTTATTTTCAGACAGCTGTACACACTTGATGATTGTTTTTCAACATCTTCCTCTGTAACAGAAGCCACCTTCACATTGAGAATACCTTGCATCATGTTGTGTGGCACTATCGCTGTGCTAAATGGGACAGACTTCAAACAGATCTAGCAACTCAAGTCTGGGGATCCATAAGGTGCTGTGGGCCATCAACAGCAGCAGAATTGTAGAGCAGTATAATTTGCAACCTTACGGCCTAGCATATCCACCAATCAACTGTTATTATCAAGTCAGGACATCAACCCTGGTTCAATGAAGAGTGCAAGAGGGCATGCTAGAAGTGGCAATAGGGATACCTAAAAAATGGCTCCACCATTCTAGAGGGCAATTATGAGGCAATTGTATTGCTTGTTAAATCTCCAGAAATATATGAATGTAAACAAATATGGCAGTCAATTTATACAGTTACCAAACAGACTATTTGAGTAAAAAACAGCATAAGCAGTAAACAACAAACACAGCTAAGTGTAAATATAAAATATAAACTCTGCAGTTCAGCCACATCCAGTTGTGAATGGTGGTGGACAATTAAACAACTCATTGGAGGAGGAGGCTCCGCATACATCAGGAAGCTGAGGGGTGACCTTACAGAGGTTTATAAAATCATGAAAGGTATGGATAGGGTGAATAGCCAAGGTCTATTTGCTGGGGTAGGGGAGTCCAAAACTGAAGGGCATACTTTGAAAGTGAGAGGGGAAAGATTTAAAAGGGACCCAAGGGGCAACTTTTTTTACGCAGAGGAAGGTCCATTTAAGGAATGAGCTGCCAGGGGAGGTGATGGAGGTGGTAAAATTGCAGTATTGGAAAGGCAACATGGGCCGGAGTACAGAATAGGAACGGTATTGACGTATATGGGCCAAATGCTGACAAATGGGACTAGATCAGTTTAGGATATCTGGTTGGCACATACAAGTTGGACCAAAGCATTTGTTTCCATGCTGTATTACTCTATGATTCTATGTTATGGTTTGTGCCTACCGAAAAAAGATGCATTTATAAAGTTTTCTTTATTATTTCATTGCATCACTGGCAAGATTAGCATTTTTTAAAAAATCAGTATAATATTACATAATTAGATAACTCCATGGCCATGACATCCTGAGTTGGAACTTAAATCTGGACCTTCTGGCCCAGCGGTGTGGATAGTAAATTGCACCATAAGGCCATAAAGTTAGCTTTATTTGTTACCCGTCTGAAAATGGCTCCACCATTCTAGAGTGCAATTATGAGGCAATTGTATTCCTTGTTAAATCTCCAGAAATATATGAATGTAAACAAATATGGCAGTCAATTTACACAGTGAAATGATCCCGTCCTTAAAACCAATGGGTGGAATCTGATAGGGATCTGGGTGACATTGGCTTTGGAGAGATGTGTGGCAGAATTGAACAACGAGTCCAGTGAGGCCTATCTTGATGTTGAGATCATCTTGGTACATCTTTTATGGATTCCACAAGCAGGGTGGTGAAATTCTCAGTAGGTAATGGCAAGATGCCAGTTGACAGGATTTAATGCTTGTTGAATGTCTTCTTAACGTCACATTAATTCATCAATATTTAGCCTCCAAACTTACCAAATTCGCCAAAAAAAATTTTGTTTTGGTCCTTTCCCAAGAGAATGATGGTCCTGCCACTGGTACCACTGTTGATCACTTCAGTTGCCTACCTAAGAAGGCAAACTCCGATGGAGGATGAGTACAGCCAGTGGTAAGCCCATGAGCAGCAGCAAGCTGGCACGGAGGATAGAGCAATGAGGTCAGTTTGCAACCACAGGACCTCTCAGGATGCATGGGGTGTGCAGCAAGCCCAGAGTTTTCAGGCCATGACTCCCATTGCTGGGGGTGAGCAAGATGCAGTGCTGACTGCAGAAAAGTTTAATCAGTGAAGGATGGTCAGATTAAGAAGTTGGTTTCGATTAGTTTCAATCTCAATTCCAAAGGCACTCTGAAATGTGTAAAACAAAAATCTTAGAACCATCCTGTTGCTGTTTGTGTAATCAGAAATACCGACCTGCATAAAGCCAATAATTGTTGAGGCTGCTTTTGCTTCCTATTAATTTAGGTGAATCTATGGTGAAACAGTTACCTTCTTAATGGAACAGTGCACAGGAAGCAGCTGACACCTGTGATAATCACACATGAATGTTTTGATGTATTCTGTGGCATAAAATCTGAGGGAAATCATTGACCTTTGCTGCTATGGATACAATAGAGTGGATGATGGACTGTCCCTGCAGGTGTTTATGAACAAGGTATTCTCAGTCTCAGTCTATCCTCTACATAGTATACCTGATGGTGCAGTCCTTCTCCTCCACTAAGCTCAGAAAACTGTTTCTGCTACAACAAGTTGTGGTAATTTTTGGTCATGTCATCCATCCAAAGTTTTCCACAAGAGCACTCTAAAGCAAAAAATACGCTTTTTCTATTAGCTGTTGGTTGTTAATCCATTTTTGAAAGAGTAGAAAAAAGCAGAGTTAAACAATGGTGAATAGCCTGTAAACAACACTTTCTATCACTATAGAACCTTTAACTGACATCAGTCCTTTCTTGCTAAAATATACAGAAAAAAAGTTAAACTTCTGGCTTGGGCACCAAACCAACACAATACCGACAAAGATGCCCACTTAAGTTGTCAGCCTCAACAATTTTCAGGTCCAAACTTCATCATTATTCTGTCAGCTAACTGTGGCCACCAAAACAGCACTTCACTGTGGCTTATCACTATCCTCAGGCAGAAAGTTGACTAGTTATAATACGTAGTCAACCCATTGGTGAGACTCTGTGATTTCTCCTCTGACCATTGTCAATTTGACAAGATGTGGTAACGTTATACCATACCTGAAACTGTTGACAACAATCGATGTAATATGGCATCCAACATATTCCAGGTAATCAACAAGATATTATTTGGAAAAAAAACAAAATCAGAGGATATTAGCAAGTTACATTTTACGAGAATTATAAAGTGACAAAAGAAGAAAACAAGTGTAATTCAAGCTAGTTCAAATAATTTTTTTTAAAAATCCTTTTAAATTCCAGGCAAATTATCAATTCCATCTGAGGAGATTATAACAAGGACCACATAGAATATGATTTCCCTGATTGGATCTGTTAATTTGGCCAAATTAGGGAGCCCTGGCTGATGGAATATAAATGTGAGTGTCAGAGGTTCTGTTCAATTTGAGAGCTGGCTTAGAGGAATTTGGATCAATGTGGACAACTATCCATGTGTAAATAAAGGGTGATTTGGTGATGGCCACTGTGGAGTCGTTTCAGTGGCAATGAGAGTGGGTTTTAGGGTATCATCAACCTGTGCAATTTTTCAGTAGGCAATGAGGAACATTTTGCAAGGTCTACGCTATATTGTCATTTATCTAGATGACCTGCTAATGACTGGGCCAATAAAGAACACTCAGAGAGCTTTGACATTGTCCTTTGAACATTTCTTGCAGATGGGTGTATCCCTTAGAAGGGAAAAATGTGTGTTTCAGGCACCGTTCTTGGGCTACAGTGTTGAATAAACTGGGTTACACCTGTTGGAAGATAAAGTGAGGGCAATCAAAGGTATCCTGGCTCCCACATCTGTACCAGAGCTTAGGTCTTTGCTTGGATTAATGAACTATTACGGAAAGTTCATACATAAACTAGTCTCCATCCTACCACATTCGCATACATTCTTATAAAAATGTCAGCCTTGGAAATGGTCACAGAGCTCAACCCATAGTTTTCAAGGAAGTGAAGCATCTAAGAAGTGAATCATCCTCTAAGATGTTGGCAGGCTATGGTCCCAAGCAAGATCAGATATTAACATACAATGTCCCCCCTTCTGACATTGTAATAGTATTAGCTAATAGGTGGCCCAATGGAGAGGAAGGCCCAATCGCTTAAGCATCCAACACTTTAGCTAATGCAGATAGGGAAAGAAGGTTTGGTGGTCATTTTAGGGTCAGGAAGTTCCACCAACACCTTTATGGATGTAAATTTGTAATAATAATGGACCATAATCCCCTGTTAGGTCTACTTAAAGAGAACAAGGCAGTACGATAGCTTCAGGCCGAATTCAGCAGTGGGTTCTAATACTAAGTGTGTATAATTAGGCCAATTAGTAAATGCAGATGCATTGAGCAACCATGGAAGAGTCTGTTGTAGCTTTAAATTTCCTAGATGCACTTCCAGGCACAGCTGACAATATCAAAATTTGGATGCAGAAAGATCCGATGCTGGCACAACTGAAACAGTTGGTCATGACGGGGGAAGCCAAAGGGCTGTCACAAAAAGAACTAGAACTTTTTCAGAGCCGGAGACACCAGATCACAGTAGAAGATAGCACGTGATAATAAGGAGCAAGAGTAATTGTCCCAACAAAGGTTACTGCCAGATACTGGCTGAACTCACAAGGGTCATCCAGGCATTTCCAAAATGAAAATGTTGGCAAGAGATTATGTCTGATGGCCAGGATTGCATGCAGACTTAGTTGTGTTGGTGGGGCAGTGCCCAGAATGCCAAGGACAAAATTACCACCAGCAGAACCATCACATTTGTGGGAATGTCCAGTAAACCCTGGCTTTAGTCACATGTCAAATATGCAGGTCCTTTCATGGGCTCAGTGTTCTTAGTGATTGTGAATGCACACGCAAAGTGGCTGGACATTCATAAGTTCGTTCATCAAACATGGGGATGACGAATGGAAAAACTGCATGCACCTTTCACAAGACATGGACTCTCAGAAGTGTTGGTCACAGATAACTTACCATCATTTACTAGGAGGGTAGTTTGAGTATTTCCTAAGCTAAATGGTATTTGTCATGTAAGGGCAGCTCCATACAATCCATGATCTAGAAACAGCAGTCCAAACTTTGAAAGCAGGCTTAAAGGAAAAGCATCTGCAGTTCCCATTATCTCTTAAAGGAAAAGCATGCAGCTTTACTAGATAACAAACTGTCCCAGTTCCTATTTAATTATAGGACCACTCTTCATTCAATTACAGGGATAGTTCCGGCAGAGTTGCTAATGGAGAGAAGACTCTGCAACAGGTTAAATCGGATCTTCCTGGACTAGGGAGGGAGGGTTAAACAGCATTAGGAATGTCAATGCCAGACACAAGGCTCCACTAAGCGAGAGAGACAGTTTACTTCAGGGAATGAGGTTTGGTGCAGGAACCATGGGAATGGCCCTGCATAGGGATCAGGCATAGTCGATGTGAGGTCAGATCCAGTGACATACAAACTTCATCTAGATGCAACAGTCCTATACAAGCAGGTAGTCCATATGAAAGTTGCAAACTTGCAAATGGTTTGGGAGCAAGTGGTGCCTGGCTCCTTGACTGCCTTTCCATTCTGGAACCCATGGGTTTTCCCTCTCTGTCAAACTTTAAAGATATCCCAGAATCTGAGGTGGACATGACAGATGTCGTCACCTTAATACCTTGCCACCTGAAGAGGAGAATGAATTTCTTCTGAGAGGCTGCAGACGCAAGTGACGAGCCACTGTGTGTTACCTGCCGCCCACATCAAAGGCAGTGTTGGAGGAAGCTGGCCTGGTGCTAAAAGGTCCTGGGAGAAAAATACAAATAAAAATCCTCAGACTCAGAAGGAGAGTAATGTAGTAATTGTACCAAGGTCAGCCAGGTGGCGCTCATAGAATATGAGTTCCCTGATTGGACGGGATCAATAGCTCCAATCAGGGAGCTCTGCCTGACAGAATATAAATAGGAGTGTCAGAAATTCTGTTCATTCTGAGGGCTGGCTCTATGTCAAATGATTTTCTGTGTGCAAATAAAGGATGATTTGGTGATGGGACAATGATCTCTGTGGAGTTATTCCATCATCCACCTCTGCACTGATATAATAGATTTTCAGGACAATCTCCCATCAGCTGAGCCTTTCCACCATTAGATAAGTCCAGACTTTATCAAAGACTAAATTGGACTGCAATTTCCAACAACCCTATACAGCCGATTTAATTATAGAAATCAGGCACAACCCATCTGAAATGCTGTTTCTTCAATAACAGCATCTTGTCTAAAGGTTCAATGTTGAAACACATAGAACAACTTGAAGTGGTGGAATTGTAGTACTTATCCAATAGATATCCATTAAACAGATCAGGAAAATATTAAGACTGGTCTATTCATTTATTGGAGAAATTTTAATAATATACTAAGTGTTAATTACTGAAAATTACTTCTTTGACACAATGGGGACTTCTACAAATGGGAAGTCTCATTCCTTCAGGTAATTTTGTTGTTCAAGATTTTAAAACATTGATAATTTGACTTAAAACATCTTTCCTATTTCATGTCTGTTTCATATTTTTACTGTGCAACCTTCTCTTTATTTTGCTTTCTTCATCCAATAAGTATAGAATTAAACATCTTTTATTTTTATTCATTCATGGGATGTTTCTTGCTAGGTCAGCATTTATTGCCCATCCTGAATTGCCTAGAGGGCAGTTAAGAGTCAACCTCAGTGCTGGTGTGGAGTGACATGTAAGCCAGACAAGGGAGGATATTTCTTCCCTAAAGGACATTTGTGAACAAGACTTTCTTTTTCCTGAAAATTTACAACACTTTCAGTGTCATCATTAGACTCTTAATTCCAGATTCTTATTGAATTCAACTTTCACCATCTGCCATGTCAGAATTAAAAGCCAGGTCCCCAGATTTAATAGTATACCAATCATTCCACTAAACTCTCGCCTCCCTTTATGCTAACCCCACACTGACAGGTTCTGATTTCTCAGATGCTAAAGCCGTCAATATCTGAAAATCTGGACACCATTCAGGCTTGGGCTGATAAGTGGCAAATTACATCTGTAGCACAAAGTAGGCAATAACTCTCTCCAACAAGGGAGAATCCATTAATTTTCCCTTGACATTCAATGGTGTTACCGTTGCAAACAACCACCGCCCCTACCCCCCACCCCACTAACAACATCCTCGAGGTTACCATTTACCAGAAAATGAAATGCATGAGCCACATAAATGCAGCAGCAGGTTAGAAGTGTGGCACTCTATAGTGAATAACTCACCAGCTGACTCCCCAAATGTCCCAATGGGACTACTATTATAAAGGTGCTATTAGAAATGTGATGGGATACTCTCTTACTGCCCGAATGGGTACAAGTGCGACAACAGTCAAGAATTTCAACACTTTACAGGATAAAGCAGCATGCAGGACTGGCACCCCTACATCAACCACTTTTAAAATCACCCCCTCCACCACAGTCACACAATGGCATACAAGATGCCCCACAGTAACTCATTTAAATCTTTTTCAACTGTATTTTCCACACCCACAGCCCCTTTTAAAGGATAAGGGCAGCCAATGCAAGGGAACACCGTACATCTCCAAGTCACATACTGTCTTGGCTTAGAACTAGGAATATTCTTTCACTGTTGCTGGGTTAAAACCAAGTGACTCCCTTCCTAGCAGCTCAATAGGCATACCTACACAACATGGAGTCCAGCAGTTCAAAATAGTGACTCACCACCACCTTCTCAACCATGATTAGAGATGGATAACAAATGCTGGTGTAGCCAGAAATTCCCACATCCTGTGAAAGAGATAGTGTTAAAAAGATCACTATTGCTAGACATGTCCACAAAGATCCCAGACTTCTAATAAAGGAGATTTCCATAAATCACTTTAGCCATACCCCCTTTGGCTAAGTTCCTAATTCAGAGCACAATGGGAAAAATGGTCATGTTGCTATGCTAGCTTCAAGACATGCCTCAACATGCCTCACAGGAATACAGAAGCCAGCAGTTCTGGCTACAGAGTTGGAAGGTCATGTCAATAATAGAAGAAGCAACTAACAAAAGATATCATCACAAGATTAGATCATATCTAACAACTAACAAAAGAACAGATAATTGCAAACCAAGACCATATCTTAACAGAAGCTGGATGGTGGATTGTCAAGTCTATGACCAATGGTCAGCAACCTGTGATTGACTAAAGCTATTCCTCAAGCCAAAGAAAAAAGGTATAAAAGAACTGGTACTTCAACAGATCATCAGTGACAACCGCAGACCAACCGTCATGAAGAAGACCTTGAAGCCACAAGCAAGAGAATGATCCTTATATTAAAGTGGCCTGGCTAACTACCTCAAAAGGGGTGATACCAGTCTTTTTGGTGGTTTAGTTATGTACTAGTGTGAGCACATAAATCTTTAAGTATACCTTTAACATAGCAATTCTATAGTGCATTATTTTATTAGTCGTCCATGTTTTTGAGAATCTGCTTTGACAATTTAATAATAAAGTTAAAATTGTGCCAGCATTCCACTTGTGTTTCCGGCTCCTTGTCTGGCTCCAATCACTGGCCGTGAAACAGGGTTGCTATGGTCAACAACACAAATTCCTGTCTACAGGAATAGTGCCAGACGACTGGAGGATAGCAAATGTGGATCCCCTGTTCAAGAAGGGGAGTAGAGACAACCCTGGTAATTATAGACCAGTGAGCCTTACCTCAGTTGTTGGTAAAGTGTTGGAAAAGGTTATAAGGGATAGGATTTATAATCATCTAGAAAAGAATAAATTGATTAGGGATAGTCAGCATGGTTTTGTGAAGGGAAGGTCGTGCCTCACAAACTTTATTGAGTTCTTTGAGAAGGTGACCAAACAGGTAGATGAGAGTAAACCAGTTGATGTGGTGTATATGGATTTCAGCAAGGCGTTCGATAAAGTTCCCCACAGTAGTCTATTGTACAAAATGCGAAGGAATGGAATTGTGGGCGATATAGCAATTTGGATCGGAAATTGGCTTGCTGAAAGAAGACAGAGGGTGGTAGTTGATGGGAAATGTTCATCCTGGAGACCAGTTACTAGTGGTGTACCGCAACGGTCGGTGTTGGGTCCACTGCTGTTTGTCATTTTTATAAATGACCTGGATGAGGGCGTAGAAGGATGGGTTAGTAAATTTGCAGATGACACTAAGGTCAGTGGAGTTGTGGATAGTGACGAAGGATGCTGTAGGTTGCAGAGAGACATAGATAAGCTGCAGAGCTGGGCTGAGAGGTGGCAAATGGAGTTTAATGCGGACAAGTGTGAGGTGATGCACTTTGGTAGGAGTAACCGGAAGGCAAAGTACGGGGCTAATGGTAAGATTCTTAGTAGTGTAGATGAGCAGAGAGATCTCGGTGTCCATGTACACAGATCCTTGAAAGTTGCCACCCAGGTTGACAGGGCTGTTAAGAAGGCATACAGTGTTTTAGCTTTTATTAATAGAGGGATCGAGTTCCGGAACCAAGAGCTTATGGTGAAGCTGTACAAAACTCTGGTGCGGCCGCAGTTGGAGTATTGTGTACAGTTCTGGTCACCGCATTATAAGAAGGATGTGGAAACTTTGTAAAGGATGCAGAGGAGATTTACTAGGATGTTGCCTGGTATGGAGGGAAGGTCTTATGAGGAAAGGCTGATGGACTTGAGGCTGTTTTCATTGGAGAGAAGGTGGTTGAGAGGTGACTTAATTGAAACATATAAAATAATCAGAGGGTTAGATAGGGTGGATAGGGAGAGCCTTTTTCCGAGGATGGTGACAGCGAGTATGAGGGGGCATAGCTTTAAATTGAGGGGTGAAAGATATAGGACCGATGTCAGAGGTAGTTTCTTTACTCAGAAAGTAGTAGGGGAATGGAACGCTTTGCCTGCAACAGTAGTAGATTTGCCAACTTTAGGTACATTTAAGTCGTCATTGGATAAGCATATGGACGTACATGGAATAGTGTAGGTTAGATGGGCTTGAGATCGGTACGACAGGTCGGCACAACATCGAGGGCCGAAGGGCCTGTACTGTGCTGTAATGTTCTATGTCCTGTGTCTGTAGTAAGCTAGCACCATTTATTCACTGCTGACTGTAAAATCTGGGGCGTGATGTTCCCACGATTCATTACAATTGATCATGGTTGGGGGAATTAAACAGAGAAGGTATCAATTCATTTGGTAGTATTGAAATGAAATGTTGCCAAATTAGTAAATTTTACATAAGTTGCCAAGCAATAAACATATTCCACGTTATATAAAACATTCTGAACTGTTTGTTTTTCTAAATGCCCAGAAACATTCATTCTTAATCTGTTGTGAATCATTGAACCTTGGAGCATAGATTGTGGCCATTCAACACATTTGTGCTATCTCTTTGAAAAAGCCTTCCAATTAGATCCACTCCTTCCTTTTCACTTAAGGAACGTAAATCTTTCCTTTTCCAGTAGTACTGCTTGTGAAATATCTTATTAAATCTATTGGTAGCACTAATCATGCTGTGTGTAAAATTAAGCTTTTTCTTTGCTAAATATCTTAAATGTGTTTCCATTCATCATTGCCCCCTTGTCAATGCTAAACCCTGTATGTATCAGCTTCAGGGAGATATAATAATTTTTCTTCGTGTCAGCTGCGTAATTTAGTTTTGTCAAGTTCTGTAAATTTGCTGCTTTATAATCTATGAAACTCTGACATTTTTGGGTTACAGCAAAACCACTATAAGCATCAAAACTGCCCTCCACACATGCATATATTCTAGAGTTCTATAAGTTTAAAAGAAAATTGTTCAGTCAGACCTGTTGGTATTTTTATAATCAATCCTATTGGGAAATTAAAATGTTGCTACAAATCATTGACACACAAGAATACTGTTTTGCCAAAATGAATGTAATCTAACATGAAAGATAAAAATATAGTCTATATGATCTAGCAAAACGAATTGCTTGTCAATAATTTAAATATCTGAGGTTTGTTGCTCCACCATACTAGTCTCTATCTGGTGAATGGCAATAAATTGCACAAACATCTTTCTTCCTTAACATGATTGGATTTCATTTGGCACACTTGGAAGATTTATGTGTTTGAGGTTCTTTTCCCTTTGTACTGCTGACAGACAAGGTAGAAATGAAGTTGAACTTACTTGAAAATCCTTTGTACAATTATTTCCATCTTTAACTGGATGACTTCTTGGACATTTATGAACATACGAATTAGGAGCTTAAGCAAACTGCTTGGTTCCTTCAGCCATTCAATGAAGTCATGGCAAATTTGTTTGTTTGTTTGGAATTTCACATGCCATTACTCCCAATAACCGTTGATTTGTCTAACAAGAATTTGTCTACCTCCACCTTAAAAATATCCGACCCTGCCTCCACCTCCTCTGAGGCAGAGACTCGGATATTCTGATGGGCAGAAAACTATTTCTGTAGTGTAGATAGAAGTTGCATGTTAGAATTGTGTAGAATCCCAGATGCAGTTGATTCAGAGGATTACATTAAGATTCCAATGTGCAATTGCCAAGGAATCCATTAAAGTTGAAGGATCCGAAACAATTAAGCTAATAGTTACTCAGGAAATGTTCGAGGATTAAGAACCTATTTTAACTCCTGGATAACTGTTAAACTGAATGCCAGGATCAATATTGATACCCACAACTAAATCTCCATCTATGTCATACAATCTATGAATTGCTGACC
The DNA here is from genome assembly GCF_030684315.1 of Stegostoma tigrinum. NCBI lineage: Eukaryota > Metazoa > Chordata > Chondrichthyes > Orectolobiformes > Stegostomatidae > Stegostoma > Stegostoma tigrinum. Next base: position 55,294,570 of record NC_081362.1, read on the forward strand.
AATGTGAACCCCTCATCCACTGGCATGACACTGCCCTGGATATGGGTACCTCCACCAGTGGACCCAATAACTCCCCCAGCCTACCACTCAACAACAGCACCAAGGCACCACCACTGGCCCTGAGACACCATCAAAGCTGCCATATGAAACCCCTGGGATGATATCCAGCACACACTTTACTTACTTTTATTCCTTTGTAAATATCTATCAAAACTCTTTTTTAAAAATTTCTCACTCTTTTCCTCCAAAATTCTAATTTCTTTCTTCTTATTAATCTTCTTGTCATTCTCTAACATTCTTTATATTTCGTTCACTCATCTGACCTGCCATTTGTCTTTGTACAATTAAATGCTTTTCCTTAAGTTTGTTTTTTTTCAGTTAACCACAGATAGTGGGTCATTCCCTGGGAGGTTGTCTTTATGCTAGGAATATACATGAACTTATTCTGTGTATTTGGAAGTATCTCCTTAAATATCTGCTGTTACTTCTTTATTGATCTATCCCCTAGTTCAATTCACTTCAGCTAGTTCAGCTTTCATACCCACATAGTTGCCTTTGCTTCGGTTTAAATTATAAGTATTAGATATACACTTCTCCCTTTCAAATTGAATGTAAAATTCCGTCATATTATGTTTGCTGCTACCCAGGAATACCTTTACCTTGAACTTATTAAATAATCCTGTCACATTATAAGTGCCAAAACTTCCCATTTCTGAAAAAGGGTCCCCACCTGAAACGTCAGCTTTTCTGCTCCTCTGATGGTGCCTGGCCTGCTGCGTTCATCCAGCTCCACACTATGTTATCTCTGACTCCAGCATTGGCAGTTTTTAACTATCTTTGAGTGAGTTTAAACATTAAAAGAATGTTTTAATATCTTATGATTCACCCCCAGTTGCTTGCAGAGTACTCAAAGTTCATTTTCAATCCCTGGAAACTTGGGATCAATCCTGGAGGGTTGGCAACAACACTCCATCCAAATGCAGAAAGCTAAAATACAATGACACTGTTTAAGTAGTGTTGGGATTGGACTGGAAACAAAACAGCTAGACAGTGAAGCACTGAATATGGGGAGATCATAATGTTAAGTGTGCATATTGCAAAACATTTGCGATGATAAGACCAGAACTAAAGCTAGGCAGGCAATGAAGCCAGAAAAGCAACATGTTCAATGCAGTGGTAATCATAGTGTGACCACAACAAACTGAGTGAACAGCAGTAAAATGCAGTGAGTTTCAACCGCAGCAAGAGAACAAAGCAACACACTGCAGACCAGCCCAGAATGCCTTAAGGAGATTTGAGGAGTACTTAGGTGGGTTTAGATGTGTATTGAAGGGGATGATGGGAAGGGAAAGGGTCAACCAAATCAGACCGCTGTGGATGTAAATTAGGAACAGGAACAGCACATTTGACCTATCTAGTTCGTTCCAACATTTGGTAAGATCACAGCTGATCTGATTGTGGCCTCAACTCAATTTTCAGGTCTACCTCCCTAATCCTTTTGTCTCCCTTGTCAGTCAAGAATGTATCAATTTCAGGTTTAAAGATAGTCACTTTAACTTTTCAAAACTCCAATACCCATAAGGCACACATCAAAGGAATAAGAGGGTGTAGGGACGGGTTGGTGTGAGGAGGGTGGGTAGGCAGAATGCTCACCCACCACTGCCCCTCTGCCAGAAGAATGTCAGCCAGAAGCTGAAACATTGAGAAGCCTGTCCCGCAGCCCCCTGCCACTATGTACTGTGAGCTGAAGTGCTTAAAGATGAAGGGGCAGTAGGAACTACAGATGCTGGGAAATCAGATAACAGGGTATAGAGCTGGATGAACTCAGCAGGCCAAGCAGCATCAGAGGAGCAGGAAGAAGGGTCTAGGCCCACAACATCAGCCTTCCTGCTCCTCTGATGCTGCTTGGCCTGCTGTGTTCATCCAGCTCTACACCTTGCTATCTCTATGCTTAGGGGTGAATGTGGAAATAAGTCTCACCTTTAGGAGCTGCTGATTTAACAGACTGACCAGAGTTCAGTGAGGGCACTGCTCAGACTGCAGAAAGAAGCTCAAAGAGAATTTTAACTGTGTCAGAATTGTAAGTCCTAATGTTTTAAGGCAGTAAGTGATTCCGGAGCACAACAAAGGAGGAGGAGATGTGGATGGGAGGAGTTTTGAAGGGTATGCTACATGGAAGAAAGAGGGGGCATGACATCTTGAGGGGTACCCTCAATGCGAGCAGGGAACCTCCTGAATGAAGAACCCACTCTTAATCTTTGGGTAGTCACATATTTAATGTTTATTTAAGGTTAAAAACAAATATATTGTGGCTATTAATTGTTAAGCACAGATGTAAGGAGCACCTATAGACAGCAGGGTCGGGGGGTGGGGGGGAAGGAGGTTTAAGACTGATGAGTCAATCCACTCATGGTTTTGTGTTTGGCTGCCCACTCAGTGGGGGCAGTGTGTCATTCAGTTTAATAAGCTTGTTAACAAGCCTAATTGACCTTCAGTTGTTTCTTTAAATATGGCAGGTGAGCTTGGGGGACTAGTCACCAACCTATTTTATGTGCACCTTGCTGAAAACATACCTTGTGTGTGCATATAAAATCTAACCCATAATTTATTACACTTCACCTGCCTAGATATTCATAACTGAAACAACAACCAAGATGCTCTGTGCCATTTGCGACAAAACATAGACTCTCAAACCGTCTTGGCCGCTATGTTTACTATTGACAGGATGCACGGTAGCAACTCACCAAAATGTTATACAGTCATAGAGTCGTGCAGCATGGAAACCGATCCTTTGGTCCAACTTGTCCATACTGGGCAAGTTTTCCAAGCTAAACAAGTCCCATTTCCCTGCGTTTGGCCCATATCCCTCTCACTTTCTAACAGTATTGTGAGAACACCTGCAATCCATGGACTACTGTAGCTGAAGAGAAAGGGAAGGAACACCTCAGGACAGCCAGAAAGGGACTGGTAATAAATAGTGGCTTTGCCAATGAAGTTCTTGCTCTGAAAAGCAATAGACAGATAAACTATGACAGAATTAGTATTTTCATGTTGAACTTCAGGATAGCGTACTTCTTTCTCGTGACTGTGCAAAAGAAATATTGTTTCAGATAAAATGAAGGCAAGACTGATCCAGAATAATGCAGAAATATAAACAAAATCAATTTAGTTAAAATATACCAAAATCACATTCTAACATTTTTACAGTTCTGAAGGTTTATGAATAAAGAGAATGGGAATTAAATTTAATTTATGGTGAAATATAAGTACATTGATACATGTAACTTGTTAATTCCTGATGACATTGTCCACCATAAGTTGGCAAGTATCTCTTTATGATCTGTCCTCAACCATCTCCCTTCATTGGCTCCCCTCTTTCTGTGGTTTTAGAAACAATGATGTTCACAGTACAGAAATAGGCCATTGAACCTATCATGTTGGCATCAGCTCTTTTCTGGAGCAATCCAAGAACAATCACACAGTTCTGCTCTCTTCACAGAGTATCTAATTTTCCCTTAAGGACACAATGTTCTTTTGCTGTGCTCTGTTGCAATGCAGCAATGCTGCTATGTAAATAGATTTCTCTTTACACAGTGGAGGATAAAAGGTTCGAACACCTGCCTTTTACTCTCCCTTTTGCTTTTTTATGCTAATTTTTTTTACTTTGGTTCCATTTTTGCCCTCAAAATATTTTTGAGAGATCTTTCACTTCTATTATTCTTTTTGATGAATGGCAAGCCTGACCAGGGATCCAGTCAGGTTTTGGATGAAGATAATGGGAGCGGAGGTGGACCAATCTAAAAGATAGCCCCAGTGATTTATTTCTTTCCAGCGTACATTCACTTCCAACCCTTCAGCCCCCTAGTCTGCACTCTTCTTGTTCTCCTTCTTGCTTCCTGTGAGCTGGGACCCCACGTGTCTGCTTCATAATCTTCACAACCACCATAATGCCCCAGATCTTGTGATCAGATTAGGGCAGTGAGGTGGACAGACAATAACTGTCCATTATAGAGAATATAATGGGAACTGCAGACGCTGGAGAATCCAAGATAACAAAGTGTGAAGCTGGATGAACAAAGCAGGCCAAGCAGCATCTGAGGAGCACAAAAGCTGATGTTTTGGGCCTAGACCCTTCATCAGAGGATAACCTTCTTTGTTATAAACTTGCTAAAATTGCCTCGTGATCATTACACTTACCATTTCTCCACAATTTTATAACCTCCATTTTATCCCATTGTGCTCTTCACTATCACTCACATTCTATATCGTCATCTTTCCTGTGTCAGACGCTTTCCTGATGCTGCATCTCTTATCCTTGGCTGTTAAAACCAGGTGGTTTCTACATCTGGTGATCATCCACACTGTCACATTGAGGTCCATGTGGCATATTGAAAATCTATCCCAGGCATTAGGATTTTCTCTCTTTTCTCCATTGCCTCTAGCTTTTGAATACCTCCCGTACTTGTCAGTAAACTCACTGGAAATGGTACACAAGGTATGGTTTGACTAGCATAAATAAAGCATGGTCACAATTTTTTACTTATTTTAGCTCATAATTCAGCAAATATTTGAATATATTAATACTTGTAAATTACAGCCTTTACTATTTCAACACTATTCTTGATGTAAGGAATTTGACCACGATTAATAAGTCAACAGACACCATTCAAATTGTAGCAAAGTGAAAAGATTTATTAAGCATAAGGCAGTAATTACACAATTTTCATGTTATACTTCCCACTGCAACAATGACCAATGGAGCATGCAAAACCTGAACTCCTTCTATTTTGCAGACTTCTCAAACAGTACTTTCTTTTTAAACTCTTAAAGCCTTTTCAGGTTTCTGTACCCTGTTTGGGTTTCTTATGCTTCTCAGATTTGAGATGGCAATTGTCCCTTGTCTTTGGACCAGTTTTAGCTCCACGACTAAGAAGATGGCTTCAAATTCCTTTATTATACACTAAACAGTGAGAGAGTCACAGAGTCACACAACATGGAAACAGACCCTTCGGTCCAACTCATCCATGTCACCCAGACGTCAAAATCTTAACCTGGTCCCTTTTGTCATCACTTGGCCCACATCCCTGTAAATCCTTCTTATTTATATTCCCATCCAGATACCTTTTTAGATGTTGTAATTATACCCACTCCAACACTTCCTGTGGCAGCTCATTCTATACATGCTCCTCAGTGTGAAAAGTTTAACCCATCAGATTATTTAAACCCTTGAAAACAGCCTTGGCTATTCACCCTATCAGTACACCTCACGATTTTATGAACTTCTATAAGGACGCCCCTCAGTCTCCAATGACCGGGGGCGGGGGGAGACCCCCAGCCTATTCAGCCTCTCCCTATACCTCAAACTCTTCAGCCCAGCAACAAACTTATAAATCTTTTCTGCACCCTTTCAAGGTTAACAATATCCTTCCTCTAGAAGGGCAATCAGTTGTAACAGTATTCCAAAAGTGGCCTCACCAATCCTGTACGGTCACAACATGGCATCCCAACTTGTATGTCCAGTGTTATGACCAATGTAGGTAAGCATGCCAAATATCTTCTTCATCACACTGTCTACCTACTTGCAACACCACTTTCAAGAAACTTTACACCCACACCCCTAGCTCTCTTTGTTATCTAGCAAACCTCTTAAGCCTATTGACCAGTTACCAGGGCATATAGTTGATATTTAATTGGCCCTGAACATCTGATAACGGCTCCTAGTCTATTATACCACCTAAGCTGGATAATTATCACATCCAGACACCTTGATCTAGTATTCCATTGAGACTCTGGATTCAAGAGTCCTACCTCAATTCCCAATTAGCTGGTGGGGCAAAGGTCTGTGTCTCATACATGGAAGGACTCTGAACACAGCAGAACTATTTGAACACAGTGCCAAGTTCAAACAAATCTATCTTTTGCCAGAGCAAAGGCCTTACAAATTCACAACCTTTAAAGCAGAAGTAAAAGCTTGTGAAAGATCAGATAGGTCTCTACAACTTTCAAGCTACTTAAATATACTGACCTTTAAACCTGCCTCTGTATTGATTTGAAAAAAATGTAAGTAATTTAAACATTGTTTGTTGACATGATCTCAAGTGCTGTCATGGTTGCATCATCACTTAATGACTGCTTTTCACAGCCTATTATAATCACAAGAGGCTGTAAATTCATAGTTTGATTGGCAACTCATTATTAAAGAATTAGCTATCTTTAATGCTGAGTTCTAAATGCAACTGTTGTTTTGATATGGAAATTAAGTACTTCATGTGTTTTGAGTCTACTAAATGGGCTCTTATGAATGAAATGGATTTTTGTAGTGAAAATTGTAGTTGAAATTTAGCACTTTATCTTAGTGTGGTTTGTAAGGTCTACCGATGGTGGATACTTAATGAGTTGACATGGACGGTATAACGGCAAAGGGTGATGGGTAAGGAATTGAGGTGGCAGTTAGTTAACAAAAGGGGGACATAAGGGTAGGTGCTTCAAATTTTGTACATCCAGGTTGAGGCAAAAACCCAAGCTATTATCAACTGAGATAACAAAGTGTGAAGCTGGATGAACAAAGCAGGCCAAGCAGCATCTCAGGAGCACCAAAGCTGACGTCATTGCTGATGAAGGGTCTAGGCCCAAAACGTCAGCTTTTGTGCTCCTGAGATGCTGCTTGACCTGTTGTGTTCATCCAGCTTCACACTTTATCTTGGATTCTCCAGCGTCTGCAGTTCCCATTATCTATTATCAACTGATGCTACATTAAGCCAGAATGGGGTCTGCTTCATGCAATTAATGGCACATAAGCAAATCAGAGTCACAACAATAGAATGTAAATTCTATGTGTCATGTTTAAACCAATACAGACATGTTAAAACCACAGAAATTGGTGCATCATTTAATTCACTTACAAAACGTTACTAAATCATGATTTTCTCATAATGAAGTACATATATCCACTTTCTTCCTATGTGTAATTTTTTATTTGAATTTGACTGTTAACTTTTTAAGGCAAGTGGATGGAACAATTACAGATAAAATTTATCACCATAAATTTTTCATCGTGGTCAGCTTTTGTCAAGCCTAAAAATTAGGAATGTGGTCAAAATTATGACTTCATTCGGAGGTTTGCTTAGTTGGTGAAAATTTGGCTCACAAAATGAATACTCTATATTCAAGCTTTTCTTAACATTAGAATGTTCTAAACATTTTAAAAATTACATTATTGTCATCCCAGAGATCGCTATACATTACCAATGATGTCATTTCCACAACTGTTCAGCAAAAGGAAGGGGAATAACGGTCAACATTTCTTGTTTTGTTTTAAAAGAGGTGGTCAACACAGGAAACTGCAACAATTGCAGAATTTCCTTCCTTGTAAAGTGGTTTCACTTCAGAAGGTCGGGTACAAAAGTGGAGGTGGAATTTGAGAGCAGGACTGAGGCAGTATTACAATGCATTAGAAGGCCATCTTTTGAATAGCAGGTTAAATTGAAGATATTAAAGATCGCATGGTAGTGCTTTGAAGATCTCTCCAGGATCCTGGTCGGGGTGACTAGCCGTCCTGTATTTTACAACACGCTGTAACTTCGTTCACTGCTTTCTGCCTCATACAATTTGCTCCAAATTTTCTGGTATCCTAGTATTTATTGTCTCCTTGGAGCTAGCAGCCTGCTGCGGCACACGTACTACTGTATAATCCAGCCATTTGGGGGTCTGATTTATGAAGATGCTCGCGGTTTGGGGGAAAGCGCAGCCTGAGTCTCCGTGAAGATAGCGTGAGGGGTAGGAGCAGAGGTCTCCGCTTGAAACCTCTATCCCTCCCCCCGGGTAGCCAAGCCTAAACCAGTCAACACCTGAAATATTCAATCTTGCAACACTTCTCGCACCGTCCACGTAGGGTTCTGTTTCCTTGGAATCGGTCACTTTGGTTTTGATATCCCGAGTATTCACCTCCCAGTGTTCTGCGAACTAGTTGCGTGACTGCACGAGAAACACACAATTCTTTGCGCCGCCTGGGATACGAACGGCGCTATACAAATACAAGCTCTTTCTGGTGCCTTAAGGTGGAGGCGCACTTCTTGGGGGGAGGGGGGGGGGGAAGAGTGGAGACCATAAATTGCCAATGAGTAGGAGGCACTCCCCATTAAAAATCGTCATAACTGTCTAAAAGGAAGAGACGTCGTGGGAAATATTCCTCCCTAAAAGTAATAACCGAATCAGAAAGAAAGTGTAGAGGAAATCTATGTGACTGCTTCAAATGGCGCCCAGGAAATGATCTTACTCCAGTAGATTAGTCATTTCCTTTGTTATTGGAGACGCTACACTGAAAGGAGTGGAACTGTCTCTTTGAAGATGATGAGAACAATTAAATAACTAATAGTGGGTTCCGTCAGCCCAGCTGCAGGCTGTTAGGTATGGTCATAGTGATATGGGGAGCGGTCTGTTTGGTTGCTGCCGGGCTGGGTGAGGCCCCTATTCAATAAAACTCACGTCAGTATTTACAGTCTATGAGTCAGTCTGTAAACTTTCCACCCGCTTCACCTTGGACCAACAATAAAAGAAGCTGTCACGGTTCCGACGACCATCCCTGTTTGTTTTTTTACTATCATGTTCATACTTAGTAATGGATTAATTAGCTGCTGCTCGAGTACATTTCATCATGTGCTGCCCTTCCTACTGACCCAATAAATCCACTCAGCTGTCTCTGCTGCTTTAGAACCCGTGGTCTTGGTGGACCCGTCTGGAGCAAGTTAACACTGAGCAGATTGTTGAATTTCTTGCCTGCTGTTCTGTCCTTTTTCTTTTACTGTGCTTTTTGTTACAATGTGCATTTCTCCACAATAAATATCCGTTTGCTTTCTCTATGCGATAAAATACAAGCAAACAGCTGAAGAGGTAGCTTAGCCGGGCCTGCTAAATATATTATCCAGTAATTTATTGTATTGCCATTTGTGGGACCGTGTGTTCAAAGTTGCAAATTAACCACAAGTTTACTTACATTTCAATAGTGACTGTCCTAGACAATTACTTAATTGGTAGTGAAGTACTTGGGATGACTGCGAATGTTAAAGATACTATAAAAATGCATGTTACTACACCTTTATTGCATTTTTGACAACTGATACTTACATACACAAATGGTCATTTTGAACTTAGGTTGAAATAGTGACTGTTGTCTCTGAAACCCATTCATTAATTTTTCAAATGTAACCAATTTATAAATTGTTAGATAGGTTTGCAGGCATATAACTAATTCATCTACAATGCCCTCTTAAAATACAAGTTGCAAATACAGTAAATCTCTTGACGACCTAACATTATAATGCACAAATGCCTGAAAAGTATTAGCAGTACAACCTTGAGAGGACTGCATCTAATCTGATTTTCCAACCTTTTGTGTTCGTATTCAAAGCCAACTTAGGTTTCCATATGTTGTGATTTCCATAACGAACAGTAGACAAAACTATCTGAAATAAGTACTGTTCACTAATCAAATGTTTTCATAAAACTAGTATGTATGCCAAAGGGGAGAAGGAAATTAAACTTCTCGACATCAAACGACCTTTATACTTGTTGACATCAAAACACATCCTAGTTTGCTTGTTTTACAAAATAGTTAAACAGGAAAAGTAGATAAGTCTAGTAGAAGTAAGCGAGAAGTGACCATTTGGTTTCGGAAATGTCTTTGTATCAAAGTTCATCACACTAAGCAGAAAAATAAAACAGACTTCCTGAAACAAACACGATTTTATCCTTCTGGTGTAAAAATTTTCAGTTGCAGTTCAGCACTTCTGAGTATGCTGAAATCATGTATATTGTGAGATGGTGTTGTAGCTAGCAAGGGGAAACTATTTCCAAAGTCGTTAAAACCTTGACATTCCTGCAATTACTTTGAACTCACTATCTAGTCACTTCTGCGCTGGTAATCTCTATCCTCAAATGATCAAGACAGAACAGCTTTACAACTGTTTAGAGAGATCCTGAACAAGTTCTTTATAATTTTAATATTTTTGAATTTCTTTAATTCACAAAGCGCTATAATTTGCAACAGTTTTAGTATTCAGAGTGTTCAAAAAATTTAAAAGTGCTTGAAAGCAATGAAATACTCTTAAGGTACTTTCTCTGTTTTTATATGTTGGTGGTGGGCGAGGCTGGGTGTGGTGTGGAGAGTTGGACGCTGAGGCTGGGGCAGGGTAGGGGGGGGAAACCAGAAATTCAAGTTTGCAATTTGCAATTCAAGTTTTCTCTGGAATTTGTGATGTTATGATGCCATAAAGTTCATTTTTCTTTTATAGTAAAATCCTTGCCCAGAGTCATAGAGTCACAGAGCACAGAAACAGACCCTTTGGTCCAACTCGTCCATGCCAACGAGACATCACAATCTGACCTAGTAACATTTGCCAACAATTTTTTAAAAATGTTCATGGAAGAGGGTGCCACTGACCAGGCAGAATTTATTTTTCTGATGAAGGGTCCAGGCCTGAAATTTCAGCTCTTGTGCTCCGAAGATGCTGCTTCGCCTGCTGTGTTCATCCAGCCCCACACTTTGTTATCTTGGATTGTCCAGCATCTGCAGTCCCCATTATCTCTGATCAGAATTTATTGCCCATCCCTAACTTGGAGTCAACCACATTGCTGTGGGTCTGGAGTCACCTGTAGGCCAGACCAGGTAAGGATGGCAGTTTCCTTCCCTGAATGACATTGGTGAACCAGATGGGTTTCCCCCAACAATCAACAATGGATTGACATTGTCATTATCAGATTCTGAAATCCAGACATTTTACTGAATTCAAATCCCACCATCTGCCGTGGTGCGATTTGAACCCAGGTCCCCGGAATGTTATCTGGGTCTCTGGATTAACAGTCCACTGATAATACCACTAGGCCATTGCATCCCCCTGCCCATATCCCTCTAAACCCTTCCCATTCATTTATCTATCCAGATGCTTTTTAAATGTTGTAATCGTACCAGCCTCCACTGCCTCCTCTGACAGCTGGCTCCATACACACTCCACCCTCTGTGTGAAAAAGTTACCCCTCAGCTCCTTTTTTAAAGTATTTACCTGCCCACCTTAAATCTATGCCGTTGAGTTTTGGTTTGGCTTTAGCTTAGTTACTTTGGACCAGCTTTACATATCCTAGCTAACTATATGGGCAGGAAGTGCCATCAACTGCAGTAGCTCAAGCTTTCTGCTCTGGAACTTGAGCTGTAGTTGGTGTCAATATGGTGTATCAGGAAATGAACACTTTGGTGGAATGGGGGGATGGGCAGCAGATTAAAGTTCAATGTGACGAAGTGTAAGGTGACGTACTTTGACATGGAGAACAGAGAGACAGGGTAAAATAAAGGGTATTACATAATGTGTATGCACAAACAGAGACATCTAGGTGTATATGTACAAAAGTAATTAAAAATAGCAGGGCATTAAGAGATATCTATCAGTGAAATAAATGCAATATTCTCGGGCTTCATATAGAAATGTAGAGCTCAAGAGCAGGGAAGTTCATAGTGAACCTTTATAAACATTGGTTATATCTCAGCTGGAGTATTGCGTACAGTTCTGGGTGCCACACCATCTGAAAGATGTGAATGCTGTGGAGACAGTGCAGAAGAGGCTTACAGTAATAGATCCAGGGATGAGACACTTTAGTTATGAGGGAAATATGTTATAGTTCTCAAAATCATGAAGAGACTGCCAGAGGAATTAGTAGAGGTGGGTACAATTTCAGCATTTAAGAGACATTTGGATAAGTATATAAAAAGGAACGGTTTAGAGGGATATTAACCAAACACAGGCAAATGGGACTAGTTCAGTTTAGGAACTCTGGTCAGTACGGTGGGCCAAAGGGCTTGTTTCCATGCTGCACACCTCTATGACTGGATAGAGTAGATAGGAAGAAACTGTTCCCACTCATAAATGGATTGAGAACCAGACAGAGATAATGGGAACTGCAATTGCTGGAGAATCTAAGATAACAAAGTGTGAAGCTGGATGAACACAGCAGGCCAAGCAGCATCTCAGGAGCACAAAAGCTGATGCTTCGGGCCTAGACCCTTCATCAGAAAGCATGGTTTTCTGTTTTGCAAAAGGAAAAAGTGAGAAAAATCTTTTTCACTCAGTGAGTAAGGAGTTTATGAAATATACGCCTGGAAGTGTGGTGGAGGCAGCTTCAATTGAGGCATTCAAATGGGCATTAGATGATTGCTTTTCCTTAAGTGATGTGCAGAGTTATTGGGAAAATGCAGCAGAATGGCATTCGGTTAAAATCCACAGACAGCAAATGTGAACATGATGGGCCAAATGGTCTCCTTCTGCACTAAAACAGTTCCGTGATTCTGTAAAAAGGTTTCACCCAGATTCAAAATATTCAAGCAAGAACAGCATTAGACTAGAAAAAAAGCAGATACAAGACAGCAATGACACTGTCACCAACTCTGATAGAATTCCTCCAATTTTATGGAAATATGTGAGCCTTATTTTGCCAGATGGCTTATTGAGGGATTGTGACATAAGAAGAATGCATCTTAACTCCAGAAAAATAGGGAAAATGTTCAAAATCAAGAAATATTTAACCAGAGATTTACATTTTTCTAGGCCATAGTAAGTATTTACTTGCATTTCATAAACTGTGTTTGAGCTTCTTTTTCTTTGCGACTGTACATTTTTATTCCTTATTGTATAAGGCTTGTGGGTTCCTCTTCTGCTCAAAAATGCTGAGCTACTTTTATCTGTAAAGATTCCTCTACATAGCAGAGATTCTGAAAAGACCATATGATGAATGTGGTTCCTCCCTGGTCCTAAGTTCCTGAAGTAAAAATTCAGTGTTTTGCTTCCTTGCCTCTCCTCTTCTACTTAATACATGAAGTTTGAATGAAGAAGATCATGGCTATAGCAACTAGATACAATGCCATGTGATAATGGGAACTGCAGATGCTGGAGAATCCAAGATAACAAAGTGTGGAGCTGGATGAACACAGCAGGCCAAGCAGCGTCTCAGGAGCACAAAAGCTGACGTTTCAGGCCTAGACCCTTCAGAGAGGGGGATGGGGAGAGGGGTCTGGAATAGATAGGGAGAGAGGGGGAGGCGGACTGAAGATGGAGAGAAAAGAAGGTAGAGAGGAGAGTATGGGTGAGGAGGTAAGGACGGGATAGGTCAGTCCAGGGAAGATGGACAGGCCAAGGAGGCGGGATGAGGTGGTAGGTAGGAAATGGAGGTGCGGATTGAGGTGGGAGGAAGGGATGGGTGAGAGGAAGAACGGGTTAGGGAAGCGGAGACAGGTTGGGCTGGTTTTGTAATGCAGTGGGGGGAGGGGATGAGCTGGGCTGGTTTTGTAATCCAGTGGGGGAAGGGGAGATTTTAAAGCTTGTGAAGTCCACATTGATACCATTAGGCTGCAGGGTTCCCAAGCGGAATATGAGTTGCTGTTCCTGCAACATGCGGTGGCATCATGTTGGCACTGCGGGAAGCCCATGATGGACATGTCGTCTGAGGAATGGGAGGAGGAGTTAAAATGGTTCGCGACTGGGCGGTGCAGTTGTTTGTGGCGAACCAAGCGGAGGCTTGGGGACCGCTTTGCAGAACACCTCCGCTCGGTTCGCAACAAACAACTGCACCTCCCAGTCGCTTGGGAACCCAGCCCAATGGTATCAATGTGGACTTCACAAGCTTCAAAATCTCCCCTCCCCCACTTGTGAAGGAGAGATTAGATTAGAGATTAGATTCCCTACAGTGTGGAAACAGGCCCTTCGGCCCAACAAGAAGGTCAGTGGAACTGAAAAGCCTCTCTCCGCAGATGCTGCCTGACCTGCTGAGTTTCTCCAACAATTTCTGTTTCTGAGCCAGACATCTGATTTAGTTACATGAGCTGAGACGTAAATGTTGACCAAAATACTGAGTGAATTTCCCACTTCCCCTTCAAATAATGTGTGGGACCCTTAACATCCTCCCTGAGATTTGGCTTTTGTTTAGTTTCTCATCTGAAAGTAAGCACCTTCAATTGGACCTCATTCCCTCATTATTGCACTGAAGTGCCTGCGTAGATTTAATGTTCAAGTCTCTACAGAAGCCTCACTGTTCCTGGAATAGAATTTTCTTTCCATGTCTGTACTGATATTTCTCTGAAGTTCCATTGGTGTTGTTGTAAAATAACATTTTATGGAAAGAGGAGGAGAAAATGAGAAACTGCAGACACTCAGAAATGAGATCACATTCTCTGCCTTGCTGTTTGCAACATCACAGCAGATTCACTAGTAACATTTATAAATCCATTTTCTGAATGACTAACTGCAATGTTTCACAAATTAACACTTTTCAAAATTAGATATCTGACTCTACTACAAGAGTAAAACCAAATAATCTATTTGAAGCAAAGGAAGAACTGTGCAAAGGAAGAACTGTTAAATTCAATTCTGTACCTCTTTTTAAAATCCTTTTTTTATATATAAAATCAGCTGCTGCTGAAATAAAAATGGCACAAAGGTCACAATTTGTGTCACACTCCAGCCTATTAACTCAACATTTCCTTTTTCTATAAATTTAGACTGCCAACTTTACGAGCAAGCCTAAGACATTTGTAGGTACATAGCCAAATTTTACTTCTGCCATCTACAAAGTTATGTAGTTCTACTAACCACAAATGTTGCCACATTGTACACTGTTGCCAGTAATCCAGATGTCAAGGATTTTTTAAAAAGTTATCTATCCACCTGAACAAGCGAGAAGTGATTGACTTTATCTTGCTTGTGCTTCTTTGGCCAATTAGTTTGTTAGCTTAGTACAGGACAAGCATTATATTAGAGTTATACCAAGCTAATCCCACACTGATAAGACTGTGTGGCAGGCCCAAGTCCTTGACAAAGGAATTTGGCTATTGAATAGATTCCATTTTGATCACAGTATTGCTGACATAAGTGTGATTTTCCCAAAGTCATATAGTTCAGCATTAGTCAATATTAAAATTATAACCAAAAGCAAGGTCAGTATGAAAAGTACAGTGACACCAGCAGCCATTCACAAAACAGTTAAAACCCTTTTTCGCACATCTATGACTAAGAATCCAAAGTCAGCATGAGATGTTGGTTGTTCAAATTCCTAGCTGATGTTGTTCTAGATGGAAAGATGAAAAAATTGTAACTCTTAAGAAAGGCTGTCAGCCAAACTTCTGACTACAATGTGGCCAATTAAAGATAATTCAATTATAATAACTTGTCACTTGATACTTCCAAATGAAATTTTACTGTCAGATAACTCATGGCTCCAAGCCCCATGGGATGAAGAGGCGTATTTGCTTTCATGATCACAACAAATTGGAATCAATAACAGTTATGTTCAGCCCTTTTAAGAAGGTATGGCAATGATGATCAATAATTAAAGAAGATTCAATGGGAGCGGACTGTGTAGGTTGTAAGATTTGTTCAATAAAACAGACTTAAGAGATCTTAATCAACCATATTTTTAAATAAAAAGCATCAATTTCGCTAGCGCTGTGAAAGGAGTCCCTTGCAGTTGCCAGGCTGTTCCATTGACCAAAACCCTAGTGAAAATTCCTGAAGAGTATTCATTTTTTTCCTGACCAGTGACTGGAAACAAAGCCCATCTGTCAATTAATTACTTCTCAGGTATGTTCTTGTCGGAAAATGTAGCAGTCCATTTGTACTCAGCAAGACATCGTAAATAACGGTGAGGTAAACTCTTTATGAGATGTGGGCATCACTAACCAGGCCAGAATTTGTTGGCCATCCTTTATTGTCCTTGATCTGTGTGGGTTATTTGACCATATCCATCAGCGGTTAAAATTCACCCACAATGCTGTCACATGTAGACCAGGCCGGGTAATGACAGTAGATTTCCTCCCAAAAGGCCATGAGCGAACAAGACTGATTTTTACAATGGTTTTGTAATTTCTCATTATTATTTTGTATTTCTTAATTAAATTAAGTTATATTCCACCAGTTGACATGGTGGAATTTGAGCCCATGCTCCCAGAATCTTAGTCTGGGACTCCTGATTACAAAACAAGTGACATTTCCACTACCTCACCACCCCATGCGTTTAGTGACCAATTAAACTATTTTAATAATGGTAGTTAAAGAATTAATCTTAGCCAGGAATCAGACAATTTGCCAAATCATCCACATCCACTAAATGAACAGTTGACACTTCTGTTTTCATCACATTGAAAAGATGGCAAGAAACTGATTTCATACCAACTGGAAGACCACTCAGAACTGAATAATTCCAATGAATTCAACTATAGCTGGAGAATGAATGTGGTTCATTCTTATGTAATCATAGAATGCTAGACTATTGGGTCCATTGTACCTGTGTTGGCTCTTCAGTCAACCTATCCACTTCATCCCACTCTGCCCAAAAGTCCTGTACATATTTTTCCTCTAAATATTCATCTAATTCTAGCAGACTGTTATATTTCAATTTTTTGGAGTAGCCCTTAGTTTGCCCTGAGGTCATATGAAATGATATTTGTCTTTCCTGAGCGGCTAAAGATTGGAGCAAAAGTAATGTTTTGAAGAAGTGGAGCATCTAGTAAGCATATTATTATCTGTAATAAAAAGAGAGATAAGTTGAACAAAAAGTGCTTTCTGCTTTATCTTGTTGTTTAAGCCAATACCACCAGCCACACATGGAGATACTGGTCTGCA
Source organism: Stegostoma tigrinum (assembly GCF_030684315.1). Classification (NCBI taxonomy): domain Eukaryota; kingdom Metazoa; phylum Chordata; class Chondrichthyes; order Orectolobiformes; family Stegostomatidae; genus Stegostoma; species Stegostoma tigrinum. The sequence continues at coordinate 55,311,225 of NC_081362.1, forward strand.
GTATCTCTGAGCTATGGGTATCTGCACAAACTCTGTCCTTGAGGCTGATAGCTCCTTATCTCTAAGTAGGGTTCTTCAAGTCCCTATGTACCATAATACTCTTTTATTTACCAGTAGGTCAGCAAATACGGTGCTCTAGTGCAGTGTCGAAGTCCGGGCTTTGACATGCTTATTTTAAATGGTGTCTTCTTTCCTCCTGATGCCAGAGTCACATGAACAGTTATATCATGATTTACTGCATTACTATTTGCACAACACAATCTTTCAAGGAATAATGATCATTGACAGGATAGTAAGCAAGCAATAGCTGTGAGATCTTCAAATATCAACAAATTATCGCTGGGAAAGCTTTTCAATTTTCATCAAGTTCCTCGGAGACATGTATTTTTCAATCAACTTGTTCAGAGATGTTATAACGCACATGTGGAGCAGAAGAGGCTTGAACCAAGGCCTTCTGGCCCAAAGGTAGGGATACTATCACTGCACCGGGAGTGCCCAAACGTATTTTGTATGGTGATGTTCTCATAGAGTTATAAGGCACAGAAACAGACTCTTTGGTCCAACCACTCCATGCTGACCATAATTCCAAACTAAGATAGTCCCATTTGTATGCGCTTGGCCCATAACCCTTCAAACATTTTTTATTCATGTACTTATCTAAATATCTTTTAAACATTGCAACTGTACCCATGTCCACCACTTCCTCTGGAAGTTCATTCCACACATAAATCACTCTCTGCATAAAAAAAATTAAGAAGTTAATAACAAATGTTATTCCCACTCTGTTTAAGAGATTTCAGATGGCAACAAACTCACCAGTTGAAGGTATTTCATTTAGATCTAAAGTGCAAGCTCTTCTATGTATTGGATTGGAATAGGTTGGCTTTGTCCAGGTTTTATCATTTTGATATTTGTCAATTCCTGGAATTTCATCTGAATGAGTGCATTTGAGCACTATCATGTTGAGAAGTTTGTTTTGCAGTTTTGTGTTTAGTTTGCATATTTGGTGATTGTACTGTGTCAGCAGTGTGGTATATGGTCACATGAATAGTTTGGCATCGGTTGAGAGGAGTTTTTTTGAAAGAATCATATTACACAACCTAAGAATTGCTCCAGAGTGCACACAGAAATAGAGCAGAAGTACACATATTTTATAAAGTAGCATCCATTTTAATATGCAGTTATGTGGTCTTGTAGAAATATAGTTAATACAATGAATGAATAAACATGTCAAGGAATTCCTTGACAATGAAAATGCCATGCATCTATCTACATAATTTTTTTTGAATCTGTAACCCAATGTTCCAGCTTTCCAATTTGATACATTGTTTATTGTTTCTCACAGCAGAGTCAGATAGAAGAACAAAACTCCAGTTCCATACTGTAACATAGCAAACCTGAATGATTGCTCCAATCATCCACCACAACAGTTCCCATTCAGAATTCACACAGGAACCAAAAAAGATTTTTCCAATACTTATGATGTAGCTTACCTTTATGCATGCTCTGTTGGCTTTTTCTCTTATAACTGCTCTGTTTCGATTTCAGTGTTACTTGCATTGGATCAGTCTCAACCTTGCTCTTGTTTCCTAGTCCTTCTCACAATTACTTCTTCAGGCCTCCATTTGACTGACAGACCTTGACCTTTGTCTGCTGTTCACCACTCCCTGCCCTGTTTCAGTTCAGATTTCTTCTCTTTCTGTGTGAAAAGGATAGAATAATTTCCTAGCAGTGTTAGTTTTTTTGCAGATTTCTATTAAATTCTTATTTTGATTGCACTTGTTTATTTATTTCCTAGATAACAAGGTGTAGAGCTGGATGAACACAGCAGGCCAAGCAGCATCTTAGGAGCAGGAAAGCTGATGTTTTGGGCCTAGACCCTACACCAAAAGGATCTAGGCCCGAAATGCTAGCTTTCCTGCTCCTAAGATGCTGCTTGGCCTGCTGTGTTCATCCAGCTCTACACCTTGTTATCTTGGATTCTCCAGCATCTGCAGTTCCTATTATCTCTGATTAATTTATTTCCTCATTCTTTTCATGAAAACAATTCTGCATTAATGATCAACTTCTTCCAATTACTGGTCCAGCTGTGTCTAGTCCACAGGCATGTCGAACTCTTTCGAGTGCTTTGTAAGAAGCTCACAAATTTCATCAGATATTTGAATTAAAATTATATAAGTTGTTACACTGAATTAAGGAAAAGGTGATTACAGCAGGCTCCACAGAGAGAAACCTTCCAAGAAACTTGAGAAAATTGACACAGCCAATTTATGGTAAAATTCAGCCCATGGTATAAGTTATTACAGAGACTGTAAGAAGGGCTTGGTCTCAGCTCTAATACCTTCTCATTAATCGCCCCCCAGACCTCATGGCATCATCCCAGTGAACGGAGCCAATGGGACGCATGTGATATTAACTTTATCCGGACTGTTTCAAATCCATAGTCAATACAATTCCCCCTTTTTTATGATTACATTATTATTTTCCATTGTTTACATAATTACATTTACTACCACGTCATCTCCCTGAGACTTTGTTGTGACATTTCAGATGATATGGAGGTTTTACTATCCTTAGTGAATATGTTAACTTCAGGCTTGGAAGAGTAGTTGGAAGAGATTGGTGGTAGAGCTAATTTATTTTGGGTTGTCTCCCTGACAGCCAGAGGTCTGTAGTTCTCTCTGAACTGGAAGATTCTTATCTTTTGGATTTCTTTCAAAAGTTAAATTATTCCTTTTGGATACAGCAAGCAATTTTTTCTTTGCGGTATACTGAACCTTGGGACTTTGCTGGTGTCTTCTTAGGGGTAGAGGTTTTTTTTTGCTCAGCAGCACTGGTAGGGACATTTAAAGTCTAATATCTGTCCTGCCTGCTACAACGGCTTAGTACATGTATCCTTTGTGGCTCTGTATCTCAGCAATTGCTTTTATTCTGATCATCTGATCTGTTATATTCCCAGACTTCTGCTTCAGTCAACATCTGAATCCTTTCTTCAGACTCTTTGGACTGTAATAAATTTGACAAAGACTCATCAGTAATGTCAACAACAATTTGATCCCTTATAAATTCTGACTTTAAGTCACCATAGTTGCATCTCTTCACTAATCTGTAGAGGTCATTACTAAGATTATCAATGGATTCAATTAAATGCTGAAATCTTCCCTTAAATCTTGCCCTTTCAAATATTTTACTCATGCTGAGGTTATAATAATTGTCAAAGACTCTAAGTAAATGTCTCTGTTTCTTCTTTTACAACTTGGTGAGCTCCAACATCATTGACTGTTCTCACAATTATGTACAAAAGTATATTTACTTGTTCAGCTTCTGACTTAGTATCCAATTTGGACGCTGTTCTGTACCTCAAGAATTGGGTATTTTTCTAGTTTGTCAAATTTTGTGTTCTATTTGACCCATCTCTGAAATTAAATCTTTCTGACAATATTTTTACTGATACCATGGCTTCTGATTATGCTCAGATATGATGTGGAGACACCAGTGTTGGACTGGGATGGACAAGGCCGAAAATCACTTGATGCCAGACTATAGTCCGACAGGTCTATTTGAAAATGCAAGATTTTAAGCTCAGCTCCCTCCTGAGGTGTAACTCATTAAAGGTATTATCTATAGATATAAGAGGTGGCGTCTCAGATTAGACATTTTGGTACAATATCTTGAAAGGAATCTGAATTTTGCATTTCAGCCAGTAGCCTCCTTCCTAACTGATTAAAGATTCAACAAGAGGCAGCCAGTTTTAGGGTTGTTACCTTTCTACTTAACAAATCCTGCATCTTATACCCTCTGTCCCACACTATGCCTGAGGGAGGAGCAAAACTCTGAAAGTTTGCGTGTAGGATTATAACCTGGCATCCTGTGCTCAAATCCTTTAACTGTTTTAAAGATTTTATTTTGCAGCAATTCATGTTCTTTCTTTGTTTATGGCTTTTATTGTGAATTCTGCCTCTTTTGATGTTTTAATGGCAGTATATCCTATTTTAAACAGCTTTAATGGAGTAATACTAATTTTTTGAGACATTAATGAATAATATCCACTTTTTGCAGTATTACTGTATGATTCCTGCTTTTCTTTTGGGTTTTATCAGATGATTTCTGCTTTCCGCAGGATCGCCTAAAAAATTTCCATTAGACTAGACCAGCTAATGTCTTTAATTTGTTCAAAGCCCATCAGCTTCTAATTATTGAGTTTCTCATGTCCCTGACTCTTTGATCCCAAATTACAAGTCACTGTCTCAGCCCTGTTACTTCTGTTTGCTTCTGGTCATGCTTTCTTGTATTTGCATGTAATATTAGCACCATCTGATGTGATCTAAAGCTTATTTTTTTAATGCTCTCAACCTGAATATTGCATCATCTGAACTATCCCCTTTGAACAAAAGAATTGTAGTTTTGACTTAAGTGATTTCCAGTGTCTGTTCCCTCTCTTACTAAAGCTGGACTCAAAAATACTCCCACAGACTCATTGCTTTGTGATACAGCCAGTACCTTCACCTTGCAGCTTCAGATTTCTTTTGTTCCATAGCATCTCTTATTAAATCACATACTCTTTCTATTTTCCTCCAAGAACATTTTATTATTGGATGTTCCTCAGGTTTTTTTTCTCTAAGGTTCATCAGATCTTCATATCTCTGCCAATTACCTTCACAGCACTACTCACTATCCTGCATGAGTAGACAGATTAGTCTTCAGATCCCATTCAGATCAGCATTGCTGATTTGCCGTGCATGTGAATCTAAAGCAAACCTTCAGATCGCTGTTGCTGATCCCCATGGTGTATGGTGAGGCTAAACACAATATTGTATGTGCTGGCACGTGTAACTCCTTGCTATACACTTCCCCAGAGCTCACATTTGTTTAATGTGTATGGCTATAGTCAGCAAGAAGAACAGCCTTTTGTAGTAAACAAGGTATAGTCTACTACATCCCTGCATCTATTTACATCTACAAGGATATTGTACATATTATTACAGAGATTTTTAAAGGGCCTTCATTAGTTCTGCCTCCATTAACATCTTAAGTTACTCTCCCCTTCAGTCCTCAATGGGTGGTGCTTATTGCTCTTAATCAGAATTAACACTTAGACTCTTTTAGATTAATATACAGTTACCATTGCAGATTCCTCTATAATAGCATTTGAGGAATTGTGTCTACATTGAGAGCATTGTCCCACAAACTAGTAAAGCAACCACCTAGATAATAGCCTTACTTATCAAATCATAACTTTCAGCCAACATGCAAAACTCCACCATCACTATCACTGTGTTCATCCAGTTAGGGATGGGGTAGGCTGGCAGAGGGAATGGATTAATGGGACATGTTACAATCCAGATTGAGCAATACACTACTTTTCTTGATACATGTTGCTGCACAGATGACAACATGAATTAAAAAGATATTTTACCCATGTCTCAATGTAGCCAATTGTATGCTTTCTCTATGTTTGACTTAGGATGAAAAGATCCATCAGACAGATTTGTTTAGTAAACACAAAATTATTGATTTATTATAAAACAAAACCTGTCCAATGAAGATACAGAATTGGTTAACATGCACAATTTGTCACATGAAAATATAAATGTTTACCCCTCTAACTAATGCAAAATAAACACAGTCAACAAACACACCTATGCAGTTCAGGTGCAGAGAAAATAACACGATTTCTTACTGTCTAGATTCATGTGTTTTCCACTCAAACCTGGTTATTCCTGAAGACAAGGCGAAAAAAAAGGCCTTAAATGTTTGGAAATCTGTTGATCTGGTGGTCTTACACTTGTAGTCGCTACAACTCATGCAAGTTGTCTCTAGGGGGTTGACAAGCTCAGCTTGCTCAGGAAATACAACATTAGGAAATTTTTCCAATCACTCTCTTTGAGAAGAACAATCCAGCTTCACATTGAATTGATGACAAAGAAACATGAGATATGAGCTGGAAGCTTGTCCTTAGGCTTTCCTCTAACTAACTCCAAATCAGGAACTCCAAGTCTATGAGCTCTATTCAAACAGGACAGCCATAAAATCCGGTCATACAACAGTCAGCTGCTTTTTCTGAAGCAAGATCAAGCATATTATGCAACCAACAATTATCACAAATTATGAACCTTGTTATTAGCAAGTATTTAAAAATGTACGATTCCTTAAATTCAAGTACTCAAAGTGCTATTAAATATAAAATAGCTTTACAACAGGGGAATCCTCAACATTGACTCCTCAAACAATGAAGTCTCATGGCAACAACTTAATTACTAGAAAGGAATTTTTTTGTTGGTTGTCACTTACTGTTCTCCCTCGGTTATACTTCTCCATGCTGATCACCCCTTGGAAGAAGTACTAAGGGTAGTAAGGGCACAAATTTTGTGTGAGGGATCTTAATGTCCATTACCAAAAGTGTCCTGAGGCAATGCCACTGACCAGGATATTGCCGTCCTAAAGACAGGGGTGCTAGGTTTCAGGACTGCCAAACTGAGCTTGCAGCAAATAGTGAGAGACCAACTGAAAGAGAAAACCTTTACAACTTCACCCTCATTAGTCAATAGTCACAGGTGAATCTGCCTTGCTTGAAGTGACCACCACACAGTCTTAGAGAAAACTTCCCATCTTCACTCCGAGGATAACACTCCATTAAGTCTGTGACACTTCACATTCTAAATGGGATAGTTTCAAAAGACCCAGCACCTCAAAACTGGGAATTCAACTATTGGTCATCAGTAGCAGAATTGTATTTCACCATAATCTATAAGCTTATAGCCTCCCCCATCCATCATTCTCCTATCAGCATCGAACCAGTGGTTCTAGGTAAGTGATGAAAGTCAGAGTTACAATTGATGCTTCAATCAGTTGTATACACTTATAAACATATAAAATATGAGCAAAAGTGGACCATTCAGCCCCTCAGGACTGCTCCACCATTCAACAGGATAACATCTGTTTGTGTCAAATTCCATGTTCCTATTCACTCCCAATAGTTCTTGATTTCTCTGCCTAATAAGAATCTATCCACCTTAGTCTTAAAAATGTTCAATAACCTTGCTTCTACTGGCTTCGGAGACAGACAGTGCCAAAGTCTCACAATCCCCTGAGAAAAGAAATCCTCCTTATGTCTGTCCTAAAAGAGTGACCAGTGCTGCCTAGTTCGGGGCTGACCCATAGGAGGAAGCATCATTTCAATATTCATCTTGTCAAGTCCATTCAGGATGTTACATACTTCAAACAAGTCACGCATCACTCTTCTAAACTCCAGTGGAAACAAGACTAAGCTATCCAATAAGACAATCTGCTCATTCCAGGTACAAATCCAGTAAATCTCTGAAATTTCACCAATACATTACCTTAAATAAGAAAACCAAAACCACACACACCATTCAAGATATGGTCTCACCTATACTGTATATAACTGATGGAAAACATTCTTATTTCCTTGTTCAATAACTTCCATTATAAAGGAAAGCAAGTCATTAATCTTCTTGATTATATGCTATACCTGCATATTAACTTTTTTGTGAGTCATGCGCCAAAACACCTAAATCCCTATATACTTCAGAATTGCGCATTTGTTCTCAATTTAAGTAATTTTCAGCTTTTTAAATTCTTTTCCTGCCCGAATGCCAACTGCCAATTTCATATTTTCCCATAACACACTCCATCTTTCAGATTTTTGCCTGCTCATTCAACCTATCTATATCTGTCTGCAACTTCCTTAGAAGGCCATAAGGTGTAGGTAAAGAATTTGGCCACTTGGCTCATTGAGTTTGTTTCACCATTCAATCAGGGCTGATATGTTTCTCAACCACATTTTCCTGCCTTCACCCCATGACCCTTGATCCCCTTACTAATCAAGAATCTATTTATCTCTGTCTTAAAGACATGATGTGGAGATGCTGATATTGGACTAGGGTGGACAAGGTCATAAATCACGTGATACCGGGTTATAGCCCAACAGATTTATTTGAAATTGCAAGCTTTCAAACCTTCCTCAGGTGTAGTGAGACAGAGATGGTATAAGACACAAAATTTATAAGCAGAAAGGTAACAACCCTAAAACAGCCTGCCTCTTGTTGAATCTTCAATCAGTTAGGAAGGAGCCCACTGACTGAAATGCAAAATCCAGATTCCATTCAAGTCATTGTATGTGTGTGTGTGTGTGTGTGTGTGTGTAAGAGAGAGAAAGATTGTGTTTGTGTACACTTATGTATGTACGTGCTTGAGAGAGTGTGAGGGAGTATATATGTGTAAGAGAGTGTGTGTCTGTGTGAGAGAGTGTGTATGGGAGTATATAGTGTGGTGGGTCACTTGTAATGAGGCATGAATCCATGATCATAATTGAGGCCATCCTCATGAGTATGGAACTTGGCTATCAGCCTTTGCTCAGCAATTTTGTGTTGTTGTGTATCTCAATGTCCACCTTGAGGGACACTTACCTGAAGATCAGCGGCTGAATGTCCTTGATCCTTGAAGTGTCCCCCCACTGGGAGGGAACACCTCCATCCAGTGATCATTGTGCGGTGTCCATTCATCCGTTGCCACAGCGCCTGCATGGTCTCGCCAATATACTATGCCAAATGGCATGCTTGCCTACATTGTATGAGATAGACAATACTGGCCAAGTCACATGAGTACATGGTGGGTGGCATTCCCATGTGTGATGTTAGTATCCATGTTGATAATCTGACATGTCTTGCAGAGGTTTCCATGGCAGGGTTCCATGCCGATGTCATCCTGTAGGCTGAGTAGTTTGGTGTGAACAATGGTCAGTTTAAGGTTTGGCGGTTGTTTGAGAGTGAGGTGTTGAAGGTTGCTGTCATAAGAACAGGATACAATGCTCAACTCATCGATCACCAATTCTGTTGTGCCACAGTGAAAGACCATAATGACCACCTCAGAAGACAGACGCAACACACAACCAATAGGCTACCCTTCCGTACTTCCCTGTAGCGGAGAAACTACGCCATGTTCTTCACAGCCTTCAAGACATTATTGATGAAGATGAGTACCTCACCATGATCTTCTCTATGCTTCCACTTGGTGCCTTCAAACAACTGCCAAACCTTTAACAGATCATTGTTTGCAGCAAACTACCCAGGTTTCAGGACAACATCGATCACAACACCAGACAATCCTGCTATGGCAACCTCTGCAAGACATGTCAGATCATTGACTGGATACTACTGTCACATGTGGGAACACCGCTACCACCTACCAGGCAGATACTCATGTGACTCAGCCAACGTTGTCTATCTCAGACAGTGCAGGCAAAGACACCCCAAGGCTTAGTATATTGGTAAGTTCATGCAGTTGCTACGACAAAGGATGAATGGACACCATGTAACGGTCACAGGACAGGGTTGTTCCCTTCCAGTTGGGGAGCACTTCAGGGGTCAAGGACATCCAGCCTCCAATCTTCAAGCAAGCGACCTTCGAGGTGGACTTTGAGATATGCAATAACACAAAAGCGTTGAACAGAGGTTTATAGCCAAATTCCATACCTATGAGGATGGTTTCAATCATGATCTTGGGTTCCTGTCGCACTACAGGTGACTCCACCACACCACATACACACACACACACACACACACACACACACACACACACACACACACACACACACACACACTCACACACACATATGCTGCCTCACACTCAGTCTCTCCCTCAGATACACTTTCTCTCTCTCCCTCTGTCTCTCTTTCTCTCTCTCTCTCACACACACACACACACACACACACACACACACACACACACACACACACACACACACACACACACACAGAAAGGAATTATTTCATACAAGGTGGTTGTGTAGTTGCAGATACATTCTGGTTTGCTTTAAAAAAAAGGAAACTTGACCTCAGTTTAAAACGTAGACAGATTCTAAGCAAGACCTCATGCCTAAAATGCACTGTCTGCCCTGAGATGTCACTTCTTGTATACATTGATAAAAACCTTTAATTATCTCAGGACCATGACTTGAGAGGATTCTGGGTTTGCATTTTAATCAGTGGCTTCCTTCCTCACTGATTATAGATTTAACAAAAGGCGGTCAGTTTTAGAGTTGTTACCTTTCTGCTTATAAATTCTGTCTCTTATACCCGCTGTCTCACACTTTGTCTGAGGAAGGAGCTGAGCTCCCAAAACTTGCATTTTCAAATAAACCAGTTGGGTTATGTGGTATTTAACATTGTGTTAAAGGCATGCAATGCCTTGGCCTCCACAGCCTTCTGCAGCAATGAGTTCCACAGATTAACCACATTCTGGCTAAAGAAATTCCTCCTCATCCCAGTCGTAAAGAGTCATCCCTTTATTATGAGGCTGTCTCCTTGGGTTCCAGTCTCCCTTACTCATAGAACATTCTCCACATTCACTCTATCCAGGCCTTTCAGTATTCTGTAAGTTTCATTGAGATTTCTCTGCTTCATTCTCCTAAATTCCATTAAGTACAGACAGAGTGTACTCACCCGCTCCTCATATGACAAACCCTTCATTCCTGAGATTATTCTTGAAGACCGCCTCTGGACTCCCCTCCAAAGCCAACACCCTTTCCAGGGGTATGGGGCCCAAAATTGCTCACAATATTCGAAGTGCGGTCTGACCAGAGCCTTATGCAGCCTCAGCAATACGTCTCTGCTCATGTATTCCAGCCCTCTTGAAATGAATGCTAACATTGCATTTGCCTTCCTATCTGCAACTGAACCTACATATTAGCCTTAAGAGAATCCTTCACTAGGACTCCTAAGACAGTTTTGTGCTTCAGGTTTCTTCTGTCTTCTTATGCCTTCTTTACAAAACACTTTCCCACCCATCTTTGTGTCATCTGTGAATTTAGCCCCAATTTTTTCACTCCCCACATCTAAGTCATTGATATAAATTGTAAAAAAATTGAGGCCACAATATAGAACCTTGTGTGACTCAATTTGTCACATCTTGACAATGAGACAAAGACTCATTCATAAATAGTCTTTTCTTATCGTCTGCCAGCCAAAATTTATCCATGCTAATTTTTACCCCCGCACATTGAATTTTTATTTTCTTTAATAACATTTGATTTAACATCTTATGAAATGCCTTCTGAACGTCAATATAATTCTTTTAAAAAAATGATGATTCCTTGAATAAACATGATTTCCCTTTCACAAAACTACACTGGCTCTTTCTGATTAACTTGAGTTTTTCTTAGTGTGCATCTATAATCTCCTAAATGATCATTTCCAAAGACATCAAGCTAACTGGGCCACAGCATCCTGATATTGGCCCCCTTCACTTCTTAACTAGAGGGATTTTAATTGATACTTTCCTGATCAATGGAAACTTTCCAGAAGCTGGGGGCTTTGGAAAATCAACAACAGGGCATTTTTTTCACATCATTAGCAACTTCCTTTAAGATCCTAGGATGAAGTCCATCTGACTCTGAAATCTTGACAGCATGCAACTCTGGTTTTCTTAGCACCCCTTTCCTCATGACTGTAATTTCATAAAGTTCTTTCTCCCTTCCACCTCTTGATTTACAGCTATTACGAGATTTGTTTTTTGTTTTCACCATAGTGAAAAGAAAAGCAAATTATTTGTTCATTTCATCAACTACAGTTACATGATTTTTCCTTAAGTTTGAGGCTTTCCCTAACCTCAGTAATTAATCACAGATGGTAGGCCCTATCTTTAGATGTGTCCTTTATTATAGGAAAATACTTATTCTGACTTGGCTGAAATAACCTTTAAATGTTTGCCTCTATGTTTCTGTTGATGCATCCTGAACCTAATATGACTTTTCACTTTACCTAGTTCAGATTTCAGGTCCACATTCTCTTATTTAGATTTAGAGTGATAGTTTCAGACCCACTTTTAAGCTGAATGCCAAATTTAATCATATTGTGGTTGTTTCTGTCTATGGGTTCTTTAACTCTGTGGTTATTAGTTCATCCTGTTATATTGCACAATACCAAATTTCATTTAACCTGCTGTCTGATTGGTTCCAAACATCCTGCCCTAAGAATGTGAGAATGCATTCATTCATTTCTGTGTGAGTCATAATGCTTATTTCTTCTGTCATGTCTTCAGGTCAGGCCCAAGTCATTTACCTTCCTGGCGAACAGTTCCCATTCCTGGCTGTCACTGGTACCTAGGCAAACATGGCTTCCTAACAGTCTCCACCTGCATCACCAACACCCTCAAGATGGCTCCACTAAATCTGGGAGCCATCTCCCTTACTTGCTACCCCAAAACATTCCAATTTCATTCTAAAATGATTTACGAGCAGTCAGTAGATTAGCTTCTTTTTAATAGAGATAGTGTTCCTTCAAGAAGAGCAGACCTTTTAAAATTTGCTCGTGAATGTGGGTGACATTGGCTAAGCCAGTATTTATTGCACACCCCAATTGCGAGGATGGCAGTTAAGAATCAATGCCAAACCTGCCAGTCTGGAATCACATGGAAACCAGACGAGGTCAGAATGGCAGATTTCTTTCCCTAAAGATCATTAGTGAACCAGGTGGATTTTTATAACAATCAACAGTAGTTACATGGTTGCAATTAGGGTAGCTTTATATTCCATATTTTTCTTGAGTTCAGATAATACTGCCCCACATGGTTTCTGCACAATATCAATCAGCTCCCCAGCTGAAGCAATAAGAATAGGACTACTGCAGTGCAGGATCCGATCCAGCATCTCCAAATTGAGGTGTTCAAAATGCGAATTCACATTTCCTCCACCTCCAAGTGAAGCAACTAAACAAAGCCTCATGGTATGGCCATAATTGGCTGGGCCACTGTTTATTGCTTGTCACTAGTTTCCTTTGAGAAGGTGGTGGCCAGTTGCTTTTTTAAGCCACAGCAGTCCGTATGCTGTAGGTAAATCTACAATGCCCTTAGGGGGAGGATTCCAGGATTTTGCCCCAGCCTCAGTGACGGAACAATGATATATTTCCATATCGGGATGGTGAGTTACTTGGAGGGGAACTCGTTCCCATGTATTTGTTGCCCTTGTCCTTTTAAGTGGTTGTGGTCATGGCTTTGGAAGGTTCTATCTAAAGACACAGATGAATTCCTGCAGAAATTGTTAAGGAGGCCTTGATTACTTGCCGCAGCTTATCTTTGAGATGGTACACACTGCTGCCACTGTTGGAGGTGGAGGAAGTGTGAATTTACATTTTGAACACCTCAGTTTGGAGGTGCTGGCTCCTATTCTTATCGCTTCTCAGCAGGGGAGCTGATCGATATTGTACAGAAACCATGCGGGACAGTATTATCTGAACTCAAGAAAAATGGTGCTGAACATTGTCCAATCATCAATGAACATCCCCAGTTCTGACCTTATGATAGAAGGAAAATCATTGAAGTTGCTGAAGATAATTGGCCCTAGGACATAACCAAGTAAAATCTTACAGAGATATCCCAGAGCTGAGATGACTGACCTTCAACTACCACAGCCTTCTTCCTATGTGCCAGATATGACGTTAACCAGTGGAGAGTTTTCCCTGATTTCCACCGATTCAGTTTTGCTTGTGTCCCTTGATGCCACACTCAATCAAATCTGGCTTTGATGCCAAGGGCAATGGCTCTCAGCCCTCACCTCTGCAATTCAGCTCCTTTGTAAATATAAAACTTTGAGAACAAAGGTGAACAAGGGCAACAGGTACATGGAAGAACCACCAAATGCTGGTCCCTTTCCATGTGCACATCACTCTGACTTTAAGATATAACACTTCCTTCATTTTTGGCGTGTGAAAATCCTGGCACTTACTACCTAAAGGATTGATTACCTTTACCACACAGACCACAGAGGTTCCAGTCCACTATGTCCCTGAATGAAGAAATTAACATCTAGAGAATACTGGACTCCAGCTTCTCCGCTTTAATCTGGCATTTAGCTCCCGGTATTCTATTGACAGACCTTCCTTTCCCATTTCCTCCATTGTTTTTAGTTCTGAAATGGATCAGGGCAGCAATTTATACCCTTCATTTTCCAGTTGCACACATGCCTGGGCTTCTTTCTCCCTAGTTACTAAATGAGCTATAACTGAAACCTTTCCATTCTGCCTGTCCCACTCAACTTCCTGCTCCTTTTTGAAGGCTTGGTTAAATCCTAGCCATCCACCTCATAGCCTTCTTCCTTGTCCACATCAGTAGAATTTCATCATATCTGTTAGAAATAATCTCTGTAAATGTTCCTCCTAGGATTCCAGTGGTTTTCAATGCATTCTGCAGAGGATCAATCACACATTCCTCTTCCTATAAATTTATTTTCCTGCAATATGATCGTATTGTAGTAAATCATCCTGCTTTTCCTGCCCCTCCCTTACATGACGATGTGTCTAATCTACGTTGCAGCTCAACTGTGATTCATTAAGTGATGTATCACTGGGTGAAATTTTCTTTTTGAGACAAAGTCAGGCATAAAAACAAGAGGAATTTCCACTCAGGTAAAATAAGGCCGTAGGCATAAGAACGTAAGAACTTAATTTTGGTTAGGAAATTCAATTTTAATAGATACAACGTGATTGTCTGACCATAGAATCAAATAACACAGAAGCAGAACTAAGCCATTTAGCCCATCAAGTCTCCTCTGGAAATCAATGAGACCATGTCTGATCTGATCATCTTCGACTCCACTTCCCAGCCTTTTAATAATATTCTTGATCTCACAAGGAATCAAGGGCTATGGGGATGGTGCAGGGAAGTGGAGTTGAAATGCCCATCAGCCATGATTTAAATGGCGGAGTGGACTCGATGGGCCGAATGGCCTTACTTCCACTACTTTGTCTTATGGTCTTATGTTCTTTTCCCCATAAACTCTGCTCCCCTTACTGAGTAATAATCTATCTTTCTCAGCTTTGGATATACTTAATGTCCTAGGCTCAGCAGTCATCTGTGGTTAAGAATTCCACAAATTCACTACCTTTTAAGAGGAAAGAAAACTTTCTCATCTCCGTCTTAAATAAATGTAACTCCTCACACTGAAATTAAGCCTCTGCAATGAAAACTTTCCCACTCTGTTTCAAGTTTTTCAATGCAACTATATTCTTCTCAGCTCATTGTGTATTCTTGCAATGATAAAGTGACAAATATTTTCTGCAGGTGAACAAGAAATTCTACCCATTCCCTCCCACCTCCGCCACCAGCCGGGACATTTTAGGCTCCAACGTCTGATGTTTAAAAGGCATTGAGGTGGCATTTTTCTCTCATAGAAATTGCTGGAGAAACTCTGGCGGGATCTGCAGAGAAAGAAGCAGAATTAATGAAACCTTAGGTAAGAATGGTAAGTCACAACACTAATGTTTTATGTTTTCCTCTGAAGCCTCAAGATCCCACTTTCAAAGCAGGGCAAAGAGAACTAGAAGATGCTGAGCTCCGAGCACCACGTCTAATAGCCGTGCCCAGCACACCTCTGAGGAGGTACAGTTGGGATTCTCAAAGGAAGCACTGTCAAGGTTTCCTGCTCCTATGATGCTGCTTGGCCTGCTGTGTTCATCCAGCTCTACACCTTGTTATCTCGGATTCTCCAGTATCTGTAGTTTCCACTATCACTGTCAAGGTTTCTCTCCTTACCTTTCACCAGCACTGAATCATTTATCGCAATGACAGACTATCTTGAGTAGATTCAATGTCATGTTCTGGTGATCACAGCACTGACATGGACCCATTTACAGGAGGAAGAACTAGCTGAGATCTCTGACACTTGGAGGACTGCTGAAAAACAGGCCCCTGCTGACCCTATTGTCCTGGCCAGTAAAGAGCTGATGGAGATGTGGAGGAAAACAGAGGAACATCTGGCAGAGGTGCCAAAGATTATTACAGGAAGTGTTTCCCACTGAGATCCTGGTCCAGCAGATGTTGCAGGATCTCTTGGATAGATGCTTAGACCTTCATTCCATTGCTTTTACTGCATATGTTTCCACCACTGGTTCAGTGAGAAGGAGTTGAGGTACCTTGCTCCCTCTCCAAGTGCCTCATCTTCTCATGGAATGAAAGAGGAAGAAATCCAAGAATGGAATGAATGATTTCCGTTTGATGTCTTGACATAGCTACTCTAGTCCTTGTAATACATTCATAGAGTTATACGGCATGGATATAGACCCTTCTGTTCAACTCACCCATGCTGATCAGATATCCCAATCTGACCTAGTCCCATTTGCCAGCAGTCGGCCCACATGTACCCATTCACATGCTTTTTAAATGTTGTAATTGCACCTGCCTCCCCCACCTTCAATGGCAGCTCATTCCCCTTGGCTCCTGATCAGGCTGCTCATATGTTAGGTGAAACCATGCCCTACTGCTGCCACTACAAGATAAGATGCATCCTTCATCACCCAAATGCTTCCATGTGAAAGGTATTTGTGTCCTTTGTAAGTATATTACTTGCTATGTGTGCTGTGATTAACACAATGTAACTCTTTTCCTGCATTATCTCCAGTCATGCAGCCCAAAAACGTTGAAACATACAGTCTGCGTAACAGTTTCATCCCCATATCCATAAACTTTATGTGCATGGGCCAATGAATGATCCTGCATGGTTGAATATGCAATAATCTCTCCAGCACCATCAACAATGCTGGTGATTTGTAGGTTGCCAAAATATAATAATGAGACATGATTGGGAAATGACTGACTGTGTGTACTTCGTAAGAAATAAGTTGAAGTTTGTTTCCTTCACCCTTGGTCAAAATCATGATGTTCGTCAACAGTAGTGAATGTTACTCATGCAGTGCAGGGCCTGCTTGTAATTGGTAGCACTGTATTATGTAACTGAGTTCTTCAATTTGCCATCCTTTGTTGCCACAGCTGACGCAGCTACATTTTCTCAGACCATGAATTGAGTAATGTTAATGATAAGTTTCATTTATGTACAAAACTAATAATTAAGATCACCAAGGCTAGTTCTATTAGGATTGTGTGGATGAGTGCAGCTCCTGCAACACACAAAAAGCTTGACACCATCCAGGACAAAGCAGCCTGCTTGATTGTCACCCCAACGTTCAGCATTCACTTCCTCCACCACCAATGCACAGTGCCAGCAGTATGCACTGTCTACAAGATGCACTACAGCAACTATAAAAGATCCCTTTGGAAGCAACTTCCAAACCTCTCCTACCTAGCTGTCAAGAACAGCAAATACATGAGGACATGTAAGTACCCCTACAAAATCAGAATCCTGTCTTGGAACTGTATTGCCATTCTTTCACTGTTTCTGGCTCAAAATCCTGAAGCTCTCTCCCTCCCTAACAGCACTGTAAGTGTAACCATACCACATGAACTGAAATAGTTCAAGAAGGCAGCTCACCACCACTTCCTCAAAGGCAATTACAGATGGGCAATAAAAGCTGGCCTGGTCAATGCTGAAATCCTGTGAAAGAATGAAAAAAAGACCTTTTGGTGCCTCAAACAAGTTCCATGCAAACTTATCACATGGTTAATATTTCAGTAAATATAATTATATGTTGCATAGCTTTGCCTCAAAAAGAGCCTTTATTACAGAGACCCCAGACAAGGAAAATTGCTGCCCCCAGCCCCCACCTCTCCAACGGATTTAGCAAGAGAAACACCAACAACCTGAAAAGATACATGGACATCTGTCTTGCAGCTACAAGAGATACTCCCAACTCCCAGGCAAAAGATTTTCTCTCTAAATATTGGTCAATGCACCATCAATACATCTTCTCCCTTCTTGTCATGAACATGTAATCAACAACACATCCTTCATCGCTTTCCAAAGGTCCTGACTGGCAGATATGTTTTTCAGTTCTTTGTCAGTAGTGGTGATACTGAAACAACGTTGGTGATGGCTGTAGAAGATCCCCACTCCGAGCACCTTCTGTGCCCTTGCTATTCTCATAGGTTCTTTCAAGTACAGTCCAACATGGAGGAGCACTGATTCATCAGCTGACAATCAGCATGAAGCTATGATGCTACAAGACATGATGGTTATTCAAATCATTTTTGCAGATTTCCAGAACATCTCCCTGTTGACTGAATACCACTGTGCTACCACTGCTGTCCTGCTAGTGGGTCAATAAATCACCAGAGATTTTGATGGTGTTGCCTCGGACATTGCCTGTAAGGTATTTGCTAATTATAACTATTTCAGGCAGTTGCTCAATTGGTCTGTGGGACCACTCTGCCAAATTTGGCATAAGCCCCCAAGAATTTAGGAGCTCTTTGCAGATTTGAATGGGCAGTGTGTACCATTGTCATTTCTAGTGCCTAAAGGTTAAAAAAAGTCCTTTATTTTCACTTTTCTGTCGCTGTTCCATACAACTGTATGACTTGCTAGGCTATTTCAGAGGGCAGCTAGTGTCAGCCAGATAGCTGTAGGCCTGGACTATCATGCAGGCCTGACCAAGTTAGAGAGCAAGTTTCTGCCACTTAAGGACACTATTAAACCAGATGAATTTTTACAACAATCTGCTAGTTTGAACGCTAAGACTAGCCTCTAATGCCAGATTTATTAAATAATTGAATTTAAATTCCAATGGCTGATGCAGTAGGATTTGAATTAATGACTCAGAGCATTAGCTTGGGCTTCTGCATTATTAGTTCAGCAACATTACAACCATTCTGCCCTTGGAACATTTCCAGATGAAAATTGGGGATTTGACATGAATAATGTCCCTTCATGGTCATCAATTGTGAATACTTTGTATATTTTAACAATGCAGGGATGCCATTCTTAGTATCAGATTTGCTCAGCATGTGAGTTTTTGGATTGCAAGACTAACCCTTCTTGCCTGAACTGATAAAAATAATCATTTTTTATTCCTAGAATGGGCATGGTACACCCACTGCCATGACTACCTCCCCTTAGCTTTCTTCTTGGCCTGTGGGATTTGGTATTGTACAGCGTCTCCCTTCTCATTTTGACTCAGCACTGTTGCGTCAGGGTATCTGTTAGAATTCTTGAAGGAGGTAATGAGCAGATTAGGTAAAGGAGAGCCAGTGGATGTGGTTTATTTGGATTTTCAGAAGGCCTTTGACAAGGTGCCATACAACAGGCTGCTAAATAAGCAAAGAACCCATGGTGTTAGGGGCAAGGTACTGGCATGGGCTGACTGGAAGAAAGTAGGATAAAAGGGTCATTTTCAGGATGGTAGCCAGTAACTAGTAGAGTCCCACAACTAGAAACGCTATACATTAACAATCTGGATGAGGAACTGAGGATGCTGTTGCTAAGTTGGCATGTGACACAAATATAGATGGAGGGGCAGGTACTGTTGAGGGATTCAGGAGGCTGCAGAAAGTGGAACATAACGTGGGAAAGTATGAGAGTAAACCATTGGTAAGAAGAATAGAAGAGCAGACTGTTTTCTAAACAGGGAGAGGTTTTGGAAATCAGATGCACAAAGGGACTTTGGATTCCCAGTTCAGGACTCTCTTAAAGTTAACATGCAGTTTCAGTTGGCAGTTAGGAAGGCAAATGTGATGTTCACATTGAGTTTGAGAGAGCTACAATACAAGAGCAGGGATGTACTGCTGAAGCTGCATAAGGCCCTGGTCAGACCGCATTTTGATTATTGTGAACAGTTTGGGGCCCATATCTAAGGAAGGAAGTGCTGGCCTTGGAGAAGTCCAGAGAGGTTTACAAGCGTAATCCCAGGGATGAAGGGCTTGTCAAATAAGGAGTGATAGCGAACTCTGGATCTGTACTTGGTGGAGTTTAGAAGGATGCAGGGGGATCTGATTGAAACTTATAATATACTGAGAGGCCTGGATACAATGAACATGGAGAAGACGTTCCCAGGAGTAGGAGACACTAGGACCCAAAGCACAGCCTCGGAAT